>NC_137147.1:84759057-85359057 GCF_951394435.1 Stenella coeruleoalba | reverse complement strand
CAAAACATGCAGTTCAGAAAGAACAGCAAGCAGTAACAAAGATATTGGACAGCTAAGACCTACAACTTGAAATGCTCCAAAATGTTTCATAGTAAATTATCAATTTCTGATTTTGTCTTTAGAATATAAGGAAAAGTCTCCCGTACATGTTCTAGAAGCCACAGCATATTATCACTGTGCCTGTCAAAGGATCTGTCTTTGGTTTAGAAGACAAATGCTAAATTAAAATCTGCTCTACTGAGTCCATAGAGCAAGTCACAAACCAATGTGGATCCATCTGCTGACACCAGAATTAATGCTATACGGTTTGTCAGATATAACTCAAACACAGTCTTCATCTTTTCAGTGTCCAAAATATGATAGCTGAAATGAAGTTAAAGAATATACTAATAGAAGGAAAATGATACCAGATGGAAAAAAGAAATGAAGAGCGCTAGAACCGTTAACTACATGGGCAAGTATATGATTTTTTTTCTTACTATTTAAATTCTTTAAAAAATAATTTACCATTTAAATGAAATTATTGACAATGCATTATGGAGTTCATAACATATGTAGATATAAAATGTATGACTTGATAGTATAAAGACTGAGAGAGAAGAAACAGAAGTATTTTAGTGTACCTTATTTTGTGTGGGAAGTAGTAATATTATCACTTAAATATAGACTGTGATAAGTTAAAAATGTATACTATAAACCCTAAAGCAACCACTAACAAAACAAAGACTTTAATTAATAAACCAACAAAAACAAAATGGAAACACAAAAATACTCAATCCAAAAAAGGCAGAAAAATACAAAAAAGGGAATAAGAGATAGGTCAAAAAGAAAAAAAAGAAAAAAGAAAAATGATTGTCATAATTATATTAGTAATTACACAATGTAAATGTTCTAAATAGCCCCAATTAAAGGCAGAGATGGTCTGATTAGGAAAACAAAGCAAGACTCAATCACATATATGCTGCCTACAAGAAATTCACTGTAAATATAAAGACATAAATAGTTTAAAAGTTCACAGTAGCAAATAAATTATGGTACACTCACATAAAATGTTACTATGTGGCCATCAAAAATGTGAGGTAATCATACATACAGATATGAAAATGTCTCCAAGATGCATTAACTGAACAAAGCAAGATGCAGAATAATATGTGTCTGCTACCATTTTTTAAAAAAAGAATAAATATACAACTACATGCTTAGATGTACACAAAATATATAGGAATATACACAAGAAATCAATGACAATGGTTGCCTCAGCATAGGGGAAAGAGGTACCAGGAGATAGAAAAGAGATTTAATTTTCACTGTACATCCTTTTGTACTGTTTTATCTGCCATGTGCATATATTACCTATTTTTTAATTAACTGTAGTATTTTTAGAAAAAAATTTTATCATTAAAGAATTAAGAACAAAAGATACTTTCACTGGCAGTATACACAACTCTGTAAAGAGACTTCTTTCTTGGTATAGAAACACCAGAGAATATAATGTAGTAATAATATCAACTGATATTTATTTAATCTTTCTGATTTTTTTCAAAGTCCTCTCAAGCCTAATACTTCATTTTAGTCTAACAGTATTCCTGTGTGTTGGTAGGTGGGGATCATCACTCCCTCTTGAAAGATAAGAAAACTGAGGCTATTTAAATCACATAATATAAAGTTGTTCCACTAAACCAAAAGCCATCAAGGTTTGCCTGAGATGGCACTTGTGTGAGTGGATATGTCAGTGTCTAACATGTCTTCCTTCTTACGTCAGCCAGACAGACAAGTAAGAGAAATGTCAACCAGGGAATAATCCACATTTTACAGCCAAAGCAAAAGCACAGTTATCTGGACCTTGGGAAGAGCAGTCATCTATTCAAAATTGTATAATTTAAGGTACAATATATCATGAACTCCAGAATCTTGTTACTAAAAGTGTAGTCCTCAGTCCAGCAGTATCTTAAGCTCCAACCCAGAACTCTTTGATCTGAATCTGCGTCTCTAACTTTAATTACTTTCACATGCATACATATCACCTGGTGATCTCTTTAAAATGCAGCTTTTGATTCAATGCATTTGGCTTAGGGTCTGAAAGTACACATTTCTAACAAGCTCTAGGCAATACCAAGGTCCACACTTTGAGGAGCAAGGCTCTCTACATCTGTGTTCCCAAAGAATAGGAAGCATGTCCTCTTCCTTTCATTGTATGGAAGCATCTGGACATGCACAGTTCTTACTAAAGCTCAACAGGCACATCCAGAAGGAAGAACCAGTAATGTGTTCCTGGGAGGCATTTTTCTACAATAAATCAGAACACTTCTACCATTCTAGAACAAAACAGATCTGCAAGATGTCCCAGGGGCAGACTCTTGAGAGAGCAGCAACAATGGAGATACCATGGCCCCAAACCAAGGTTCTGGAAACAAAGAAAGGCAGTGGTGTCCAAGCAACAATGGGGATGGACAAAAGGATGGAATGGGCACTACAGCCTATTAGAACCTCTAGAAAAAAAATCTTGAATGAGACATAGATTTGCTCAAAATCTGATCAGCATAAAACGCGATATATCAAGTGAGGTAAAGCAACTAAGCAAAACTCTGTCTCTGTCACTCACTCACTCACTCACTCACTCACACACACACACACACACACACACTCACAGTTTGTTTACCCAGCACCTAGCATATACCGACATACAACAGACAACGGTGAGTGAATGCTGTTTCTGTAACCCAGGATACGCCGCCTCCTGCCCTCAGGTTAAATATCTTCATGGCCTGTATCTGCGGATTCAGCTAAGCATCCAGGATGCTCCCGAGGCCACTTTGCCACTGTCCCAAAGAACCTGGGATTAGCCTCCATATCCCCTAGGAGTCTGGAGCAGCGCAGAGATGGAATGTGGGAGTCTGGCCTCCTGGGACACTTGGAGAGACGGACACTACGACTACATCCTCTTAGCTTCACCCTGGACTGGCAGCACTTGATCCACTCAAGCACATCTTGTACATTCTGGCCCTACAATCTTTGCTTATTATGCCTTTCCTTCTGACTGCAGTGACCTCCCTTGAACTCATTCAAAGGAATCTATGGGTAGTGTGTTACTCCTCTGGATTCCTGAAATACTTAATCTAAGTACCACTCATTTAACACTTGAATGCTTGGTATTGTTGATTATTTTTATTATTTTAAGGATTATTTATAAATATAAAATTATACATTTATAATAATATAAGTATACTGTTATTATATTTATTATCATTCCCAATAAGACTAAGCTTTCTGAGGGCAGGAATCACATCTTATATCACCCCATATTCCTCACAGCACTCAACCCCACTGTGTTGCAGATGGTAGTTGCTTCTCAAGTGCGTACTGACTGAATGAGAGAAATGTCACTACGCTAGGAAATGTAGGGTATTCAAAGATGGATGAGGCCTAGTCTGCCTTCAAGGATCACTCAGTCTAATAAAATAGGTAAGTCATGTACCCAAAGAGCGTTAATTTAAATTAATACGCAGAGTGTCACAAGAGAGTAACAAGATATTATGAGAATCTAAGGGATGGTGACAACTTCAAGGAGGAAGTACCATTTTAACTGGGTCTTAAAGAACAAGCAGCATTTTGAATGGTAGGAACTGGGGAGGTGAGATATTTGAACATATTTTGGAAAGAGGAGTCAGCATGAGCAAAAGCAGGGAAGTACATGGCATTTGGGGAAGAGCAAACACCAAAATAATCAGGATAGCCTGAAAAAGAAATGAGAAAGGACCAGCCCTGTCCAACACTAAAAAGTAGTAAAACAGTATGGTATATGCTTTTATGAATATTTGAAAACTTGTGAAACAGTATAGTTCTGGCACAAAAGTACGAATCAATCAATGAAACAAAACAGTTTTAAAAGAGACCCCAGGTGGGACTTCCCTGGTGGTCCAGTAGTTAAGACTCTGTGCTTCCAATGCAGGGGGCGTGGGTTCGATCCCTGGTCGGGGAACTAAGATCCCACGTGCTGCACAGCGTGGCCAAAAAAATTTTTTAATTTTTTAATTAAAAAAAATAATAAAAGAGACCCCAGTATATACAGGAATTAAGCAAATGATAAAAATGGCTTTTACATATCAGTGGAGAAAGGATGGGTGTTCAGTAAATGGCAATGAGGCAATTAGCTAGCTATCTGGGAAAAAAAGTAAAGATGAAGCCCCACTGCATTTCCTACAACAAAAATATTCAAATGGATCAAATATTTAACTATTAATACGATAAATCCATTAGTACACCAGAAAAAAAATGGCAAATACTTTTATGATCTCAGAATGACAAGCCTTTCTAAGCTTAGCATACTAGGAAGCCACAGAGAAAGGTCAGTAATTTGACTACATTTAAACGCACACACACGGGTACACGGGAAAAAATTACACAGTCAAAACAAAAGTAAACAGGGGAAACATGCAACATCTATGACATGGATCAAGTTCCTTAATATTCTAACTGCTCTTAAAAATAAGCAAGAGGGCTTCCCTGGTGGCGCAGTGGTTGGGAGTCCGCCTGCCAATGCAGGGGACGCGGGTTCGTGCCCCGGTCCAGGAGGATCCCACGTGCCGTGGAGCGGCTGGGCCCATGAGCCATGGTCGCTGAGCCTGTGCATCCGGAGCCTGTGCTCCGCAACGGGGGAGGTCACAGCGGTGAGAGGCCCGCGTACTGCAAAAAAAATAATAAGTAAGAAAAAGGGACTTCCCTGGTAGTCCAGTGGTAAAGAATCCGCCTTCCAATGCAGGGGATGTGGGTTCGATCCCTTGTCAGGCAACAAGTTCCCACATGCCGCAGGGCAACTAAGCCCACGCGCCATAACTGCTGAGTTCGTGCACCTCAGCTAGACTCCACAAACTACAGAGCCCACGCGCTCTGGAACCCGCACACCACAACTACAGAGCCCACGTGCCCTGGAGCCTGCGCACCACAACTAGAGAGAGAAAACCCGCACGCCACAACTAGAGAGAAGCCCACGCGCCGCAAGGAAAGATCCTGCATGCCTCAACGAAGATCCTGCATGCCGCAACTAACCTGAAGCAGCCAAAAATAAATAAATAAATAAATCTTTAAAAAAAAAGAAAAAGATGAACAATACAGTAGAAAAATGGGGAAAAAATATATGAACACACAATTCACAGGGAACAAAATATACAAATGGCCCAGAAACATACAAAGATGCTCAATCCCAATTACAATAAAAAGAAAAGTCAAAGATAAGATACCATTTCTACCTACAAGCTAGACAACGATTAAAGAGTTTGATAACACCTAGTATTGACAAGGAATGTGATAAAGTATTCTGATACACTATTGTTAAGCATGTAAATTGGTACAATCTTTTTGGAAGACAATTAGACAAAAATCTATTGAAATTTAAAATATACATACTCTCTGAACATGCAACTGCACTTCTAGAAATTTACCTTACGGTTACACTTGCAAAAATGCAAAGATGATCACTCTAGTATTATAGTGAATAGTAGAAACATAATATAATATATATTATATAATAGCAGAATTACAAAATTTTGGAATTATAATTATATAATATGTAATAATCTATTGTATTATATAGTTAGCTGGAAATATTCTAACTATCCATCATTAGAAAACTAGTTAAACTACAATACCTTTATAGGATGGAATTCCATGTAGCATTAAAACAATGAGGTAGAACTATAGGTACTACAAATAAATTAGGGCCAAGATAAGTTGCATAGAATAAAGCAAGTTGAAAAAAAGTACAGAGTGTAAGCCCCTTAGTATTTTTTTTTAAAAGAGACATACTATAGATGCTTACTTATGATTAGAGAATGTCTGAAAGGATAGCAAAGAACTGCCGACAGTGGTTACCTCTGGAGAATGAGACCAGTGGGGAGGCATGGAAGGGGAAGCGATTTTCACCTTCTACATTACACCCTTCTGGACTGTTTGAACGTTTTCCAGTTAGCTTGTATTGCTTTCATAGCAAAATATTTTAATAAACTAATTAATCTACTGACACATTTTATGCAGTTGTCTGCTTTCTGCTGAGCATAGAACTAGAGAGAGACCAGTCCTGCTCCTTTCCCCATACTTTCTGAACCCTTTTCAGAACACTGCACTTAGAAGGGGCCTTTTGTTGGTCAGCTGGACTGGCTCCCACAAACAGAGGACCATTGAAAGGTGCTGAGAGGGGACTTGGACACAGGCTTACTGTGCAAGTATGTGGGAGAGAATTTAGCACCTGGTGATGCAGACCAGGTGGCTTCCTCTGGAGAAGGCTACTGTTACCAGTCTGCCTGTGCACACCTCTGCTGTGGTGGACACACAGACCTTTTGTTCAAAGGGCTGCGCTTCATCTTATATCCTCTTGTTCACATGATTTTGCAAATCAGTTTTTCCAAAGACCCTCAAAGTGATCACCTCCATCATCATTTCTTCAAGCAATTAATTGACAATCCTTATAAACCCAGGACAAATTCAAGTGTAAAGGGAGCGGAGAATAGGGCAACTTCTCAGCACTGCAGATGCAAGCAAGAGAACTTCTGGGGAACATGAAGGACACCTAGCTCAGGACCTCTATCTGTATTTATGCTTAGGCTGCACCAGGTTTCCAGTTGACTCTCAAAATGTGGGCATGCCACCCCTACAGATAACCTCTCTCCCAAGCCTAAATCTCAAGGACTCCAGATACAACCAGAAATTCCTGTTACCCTTGACTCACAGAGGAGAAAAAAGAATCCAAACAAGCTGTTGCATTTTAAAAGATTTCTCTAGTTTCTGCTGTTCATTTTTGTAAAGGCATCCAGCACCAACAGCAAGCATTAAGTGTCAAGGATCTCTGTTCTTCAGATTTTTCTGAGTCTAAAAGCTACCCTTTAAAAATTCATAATCAAGTTTCCAGAGAGGGGGAAAAAATGAGTTAGAAGAAGCCAAAAGAATGACCTTATTCCTTTAAAATCCAGCCCATGGACATGCTTATGGAGCTGAGCAGCTGTGCTATTGGCAGAGGGAACTTACTGAAATGAAGCACTCATGGTAATCTCCCTTCCCCCACTCATGCCAGAAGAGCCCCATCCAATTATTGAACAAAAAGGCTTTTTCTTATAAACTTCTCTCCCTTCAACTTCTGTCTCCATCTTGGTTGGGAAGAAATAGCACTAGCGCTGGAATGTACACAGCTCTGCAAATATTCATGAGAAAATCCTTTGACGCCCACACGCTCCCCAGCTGCCCTAGCACATACATGCATTAGGGAAAGGGATGCACAGAGAAATTCATAGATGTCTATGGTTCTCCAACTTAGGCAAACTGCAAGGCCTCCTCAAAACGGGCAGCAAGATTCAAGAAGGCAGAGTGCTAACTTATCACTTATCTACTGCACCATAAATTGAATTATCAACCCAATAACCACTAACTGATCATTTAAGATGTGCAACACTGGAAATACAGAAATAAATAGAGCTGTGTGTGGTGCAGCATTTGAAGCTTGGACTTTGGAATCACACAGTCAAAGGTTTGAATGCTGGTTCTATCACTTGGCTGGTGACCTTCAAGCAAGCTACTCAACCTATCTGAGCCTGCTCCTGTACCTAAATTGGAGATAATAATATTTACTATAAAAAGTGATATACCCCTAACCCCTCTGTGAACTCTCAAATTCCTTCTCACCTTAGTTTCTTCTTCATGTTTGCCCCTCCTCTTGCTCCTCCAAGGTCCCTCTTCAGTTTCCGTAGCTCTTCCACCTTCTTTCCTCTTTCCCCAAAGCCTTCATTCATACTCCAAGTTCAGGAGATACAAAAGAAGTGACAGCCATACCCCTCTCCACCTCACCCTACTTACTTTCCGAAGCAGGAGATCATAGATCACTTGTCTTCATCTTATAATGGGTTGCAGTCCCCAGACAGAAATGCTGCTTCTGTGGCAGCAGTTAACTAGCCCCAGCCTGGTCATGTTACAGAACCCATGATAATAGTCACTCAATGCCTTCCCACCCCCATGCTACTAAATGGCAATAGTGTAATTGCCTCATCTTGACGAGTACAGAGCCAGGGATAGGCCCAGTCTCAAGAACAAGATCTTTCCTTGGGATTCTGCTAAGCAGCACACTTCCTGCCCTGCAGGAAACTATGTGTTGCAGTTCATGATCCTGTCACTAGAATAAGCAACAGGCATTTCCCTGCAACACCAAGCACAACTCTGGACCGGCCAAAAAGAAAAAAAAAATCCTATTAACTACTATTTTTGTCTCTCTAGGCCTTCATCTTTAAAGTACGTGCCATGATGGTCTCTAGCATTTCTTCTAACACCAACATTCTGGAATTCTAAAGTCAAACTATTTAGGTGCCACATATCCAGATTCAAAAACTCTGCACAAGTTACTCTTTGTGTCTTTATAAACAATCCTCTGCAATTTAATCTGAAATCCTCTATTTTCTCCAAATGGCAATGAAGACCAGCTGGTTCTGATGCTCCATAAACTATTAAAATCATCATGTTCTGTACCTGTAGAGCATTATTATTACCTGTCTTCCCGTCTCCAGAGCAACATTCCTCATTAAATAATCACATGCAGAATGCACATGAGGTGCACTACACTGACAGTGGCTTTCCTCTTGGTTCCTGCAGCCAGCCCTTTAATCATTTTGGGGTGTGTGGGGTTTTCCTCTGAAGCCTCTCCTAGTTCCTAACATCCTCAAGCTGAAGTCCAGAACTGGAGAAAATACTCACCAAAGAACCTGTAACACAAACGCACATGCACGAGCGCACGCACACACACACACACACACACTCCTCCCGACCTTGCCCCTTGGCAGGGCTCTTTGGGGGTAAGCAATGGATGTTCTGTGTGTTGTTTGGTGTTCAGTGTATTATGGAGATGAAACAGTGTTAAAACAACAAGCATAATCACATTGCTGCTATAATTTCAGTTTTGAATGTGGTGGCTGTGGGGAGGAAATCTCTGCTCACTCACACGATATTTCATCTGGAAAAGCTACAGGTTTTTTAACTAGTGTGTTTTAGCCAAATAACAGAGCATTTTAAAATAAAGATTCCCAGGAGAATAGAAGCAATTACGTCCCACAAGGGCTGGGTAGCTTTTTGTTCCTGACGCACTTTCTGTTGACTCAGTCTACACTTGTTTTGACAGCCACTCACAGTCCTTGGTGGGTAAAGCTGAGCTAATGCTCCTCATGGAAAGTTTTACAAACATACAATCGCCCAAACACAAAATGCTTGTGCAGAGGACTCCCGCTCCAACAGATGTTCCTGACCAGGAGGAAGGGAGGGAAGTTAATTTTCCAAGTGGAGCATGCTGATCCCAGAAGGGATCACAACCAGATTCAAAGAAGATTTTCAAATCTAGTTCAGCTCTTAGAAAGAAGCATGGGCCTCACTTCTCTTGTACTGTGATAGTGGTAATCACAACAGGGACCCAGGCCACAGCACTCATGACCTCACATTCCACTTTTAGCTGTCAAGCCCTGAGCTGAACACTTCACATCATTATTTGTTTCCTCTTCACAGTAACTCAAGTTGAAAAGACTAGGACTCAGAGAGGTTAAGTAACTTGTCCCAAAGTAAGCCAGCTGGTAAGTGGCCGTGCCTGAATTCAAATCCAGGTCTAACTTCAAGAGAAGAAGCCGATTAATATAGATTCAAGGCAGATAAAATGCAGGTCAATTTTTAAGAAAAGCCTTGGCTGCAAGTCCAAATGTTAATAAAGACTGAAAACACAATTAGGTCAGTAATGACCTCCCTTAAGAATGGGACGCTGGGGACTTCCCTGGTGGTGCAGTGGTTAAGAATCCGCCTGCCGGGCTTCCCTGGTGACGCAGTGGTTGGGAGTCCGCCTGCCGGTGCGGGGGACATGGGTTCATGCCCTGGTCCAGGGGGATCCCGCGTGCGGCGGGGTGGCTGGGCCCATGGGCCGTGGCCGCTGGGCCTGCGCGTCCGGGGCCTGTGCTCCGCGGCGGGAGAGGCCATGGTAGTGAGAGGCCCGCGTACCGCAAAAAAAAAAAAAAAAAAAAAAAAAAAGAATCCGCCTGCCAATGCAGGGAACACGGGTTCGAGTCCTGCTCCGGGAAGATCCCACATGCCGCGGAGCAACTAAGCCCGTGCACCAAAACTACTGAGCCTGCGCTCTAGAGCCCACGAGCCACAACTACTGAGCCTGTGTGTCACAACTACTGAAGCCTGCGTGCCTAGAGTCCACGCTCCGCAACAAGAGAAGCTACCACAATGAGAAGCCCGCGCACCACGACAAAGAGTAGCCCCTGCTCATAGCAACCAGAGAAAGCCCGTGCACAGCAACGAAGACCCGAAACATAGCCAAAATAAATAAATTTTTAAAAAAAAGAATAGGATGCTGATGACATCAGGGTCATGGGGTAATGGACAAGTCAGGTAGTATAATCCCCTGCTAGTCCCCATTCACTATAACCTTTTCTCTCTCTCTCTCTTTCCCTTCACCCTCTCTCCTCAACTTTCCATCTCTTCCTTTTCCTATATCCGTCTTTTTATCTTTTTACACTGTAGTTTAGTAAAGAATATGAACTTTGCATTCAGATGATCCTGTTTTCAAATCTAAGACTCATTTTCTTATTGTGTGACTTTGGGCCGATCATATCGCTCTTATCCTAAATTTCCTCAACTATAGAAGAAGAATAAAATCTTCTACCTTTCAGGCTGTTGAAGGGATTAAATTAGATAATATGCATAAAGAGAGGACCAGGTCACTAGCAGACCGAATGAGATTTGTTTAATTTTGAGAGTCAGTGAGGCTTGGTGGACACGACATAGAATTTAGAGCCGGACAGTCTTGGCTTTGAATCCCTGCTCTACCACTTACTGGTTAAGTGACTCAGGCAAGTCTTGTAGCCGTTCTGCGGCTCGGTTTCCTTATCTATAAAATGGAGTAAATAATATAGGGTTAATAGATTTTGGAAGAAAGTCAAATGAAATGATAAACACTTAGAGTCTATAGATATTTAACAAGGAAGCTGCCTCTCAGCAGAACTTGCAGTAGCCGATTTGCTCTCTAGAGGCTCATATTTGTTGACACCTGATCTGTGTGTTCAAGTGTGTCACCACTAAGGACTGGGAAGTGCTAAAGCACAAATGAATTTTAATCTTGAACCTATCTTTTGAGGCTGTAACATAAACATAAAGAGAGGGAGGTAGAGTGGCACAATGCAATGCAAAGGCCACCACAGCAGGCAAAGGTCCAGTCCCACTTTGGCATTAACTGCCTGTATAAGACCATGTAAGTTACACGCTGTATCTGGAACAGGAGAGGGTGGCCTAGATGAGTGGGCCTTGCCTGGAAACATTTTTCATTGTCACGATTGGGACTGCTACCAGCACCTAATGGGTAGAGGCCAGGGATGCTGCTAAAGATCCTACAATGCCCAGGACAGACTCCCTACAACCAAGAATGAACCAGCCAAAATATCAACAGTGCTAAGGTTGGGGAAGCCTGGCCTAGATGACTGCTAAGTGCCCTTCAAGTTCTAACGCTCTAAGAGACTACGAGGAGAAAGCAACACCAACACTGAACATGTGACTTCTTGTCAACATCCATCAAGCAATGCCTTATGATATTGCTCAAAAATCCCCCTAAGGCCCGTGGGGAAAATTTCCCCTCAGATATCTGGATATTCTGAAATCAGTGCTGTTCTTCTGAGGGTGATGACAGTCCTTCCTTCACAAAAGGAGGCACAGTCCTCCAGGGACTTGGTCTCTTACTCTGTGCAATTAGAGTTGGTGTTTCCAAAGCCATGAGGTTTCTTTAGGGCAAGAAGATGACGTAAATGAGTCTGAATAGATCAGAATGATACGTGGTACACACAACAGCAGAGGTGAATATCATGCATTGATACATCATGCTAAGTAAGCCAGACTCAAAAGCCTACATACTATTTTATTACATTTATACAACATTATGGAACAGACAAAACTGTAGGGAAGAAAACAGATCAGCAGTTGCCAGGGGCTGGGTGGGTAAGAACAGTCTGACTACGAAGGGACATGAAGGAATTTGGGGGATGATGCACTGTTTTATATACTTATTGTAGTGTAAGTTATACAACTGTATGTGTTTGTCCAAACTCACAGAACTGTACACTGTACACTAAATGGTGAATTTTACTGTACCAAAATTATACTTCAATAAGACTGGCCCCTTTCCCCCCACCCGCCAAAATACGATCACAAAGACAGTAGAGAGGACTGCTGTACTTTGGGAGAAGATGAAACAGATGACATCTAAATGCTTTCTTATGCCAAGTCCTATGATTTTATGATAATCTGCCTTTCCTATCCCTGGTGACTTCAGAGCCGTAATGATTAGGGTTAAGACTGGGCTCCAATTTCTGGGTCAAAGCGATGAGTCCCTCCAACCAAATCATGTGGATGTTAGTCTTGCCACCATTCTGGGACCTCTGGCCCTTCTCCAGCCTGTGACAGAGATTCCTTTCCTTCCCTCTCGTAACCAATGAGTGCCTTAGACAATTAGTAAACAAGCCAGAATAAACCTTAGGAGACACTGGTTTTATCTCTCTGCACAGGCTTCCTGTCCAAATGCCATTTGATCTTTCCATTGAACTTCAAATCAGGCAACAGAAAAGGAATCATATTTATGAATTCCCCTCCTCTATGGGCTTCTGGGTTTCCACTAAGCTATTTTATACACTTAAGCTACATAAATATAAAAAGTGAGCCTCATACCAAAATTATACCTGGGCTTGCTGATATATAGATATAGATATGTAGTTTTGTTTAGTTTACACATACTTCCCAGATTATCTATCAAATGTTACACAGGGCTTCCCTGGTGGCGCAGTGGTTGAGAGTCCGCCTGCCGATGCAGGGGACACGGGTTCGTGCCCCAGTCCGTGAAGATCCCACATGCCGCGGAGCGGCTGGGCCCGTGAGCCATGGCCGCTGAGCCTGCGCGTCCGGAGCCCGTGCTCCGCAAGGGTAGAGGCCACAACAGTGAGAGGCCCGCATATCGCAAAAAAAAAAAAAAAAAAAAAAAAAAAAAAAAAAAACCCAAAATATGTTACACAAAATAGATAATGTTTCTTATGTACAGAACAGTCCTAAGTATGCTATGATCAAGAAGGGTGGAAAGAGCCATCAGAATGCTCACACTTTCTGCTAATAGAAAGACCACTGTCTTCGATACCACAAATACTGTCACAACGGTGAACTGCTTTAGGAGTCCCATGCTTTTATTTGAGAGTCACTTCCTTTCCTGGCTCTTCTTGGAGGATCTCAGTGGAACAATACAAACACCAGTAACCAGATACCTCATACCTGCTTGAGTGCTGGGATAAAAGTCAAGGGCCACAAGATAAGCCTGGACCTGCCAGTGCCCTCATCCTCCAAAGGATGGAGAAGACTTGGTAGGGGCCAGGTAATACCCACACTGCCCCTTTCTGCTGAGCATTTACAGCAAACACACTGTGAGTACAAAAGTGGGGTGCTCGGGCTTCCCTGGTGGCACAGTGGTTGAGAGTCCACCTGCCGATGCAGGGGACACGGGTTCATGCCCTGGTCCGGGAAGATCCCACATGCCGCGGAGCAGCTGGGCCCGTGAGCCATGGCCGCTGAGCCTGCGCATCCGGAGCCTGTGCTCCACAACGGGAGAGGCCACAACAGTGAGAGGCCCGCGTACCGAAAAAAAAAAAAAAAAAGTGGGGTGCTCATATTATAATAGAAGGGACCCACTGAAACAACAAATCTCACAGTGGTCTAGGGTCTTGTTTCCACATGTTCCCCTCAAAATGGATGGGTGGGGAATTATACTTCCATGGTTTAGAATTATCCAATCATCTTCAGAAGTTCAATCATCTTCAGAAGTCTGTATCAGCAGAAAATCAGTACAGGCAGACCTCGGAGATGTTACAGGCCCGCTTCCAGACCAACACAATAAAGCAAATAATTGCAACAAAGCCAGTCACATGCATTTTTTGGTTTCCAAGTGCAGACAAAAGTCATGTTTACACTATACTGCAGTCTACTAAGTGTGTAATAGCATTATGTCTAAAAAGCACTGAACATACCTTAATTTGAAAATTCTTTATGACTAAAAAATGCTAACCATCACCTGAGCCATCAGTGAGTCATAGTGGTGACGTCAAAGATCACTGACCGGGGATCATCATAAAAAATATAATAATAATGAAAAAGTTATAAATATTACGAGAATTACCAAAATATGACACAGAGACACGAAGTGAATAAATGTTATGAAAAATGGCACGGATAGACTTGCTTGATGCAGGGTTGCCACAAACCTTCAATTTGTAAAAAATGCAGTATCCATTAAGGCAATAAAGCAAAGTGCAATAAAACGAGGTATGCCTATGCTGTCCTCCAAGTCACTCAGGCTTGATAACATTGTTTCTTTGGCATAATTAGGAAAAGTTTCACAAAAGACTAACATACTTAGCAGAAGACACACTTTGGCTTTTTATTCAAAGATGTATGCACTGATAGGCAATGGTTGTCTAGGGTTCTCCCCCAAATTTTTCCATTTTCAATGTTTTTTCCTAAAGACATATTCCTCTAGTATTCTCTTTCACATGTAAGAAAGAACATCTGAAAGGCCAAATAAATGATTTTTCTAATTTTAGAAAGGACCCTGGCAGCTACTAGGGTGAGGACTATTGTTTGTGGTCACAGACTTGAATCAGGCAAGGCTTGCTGGACATCATGGGGACTAAATGCATGACCTTTGACAGTGCTCCAACCAGGACAAGGCTGCTGCTTCACAGAAACAGAGAGAAGTCCTGTAGACCCACCTGGCCAGACCTGCTGCCTCAGAAACTTACGGGAGAGCTAATCAGCAGGAAGGGTGACCTACAGCACCAGCCAGTACAGGCTTGGCTCATCCTCTCAATCCTCAGCAGATGAACGGAATTCGCCTCTTACATACATTCCAGGCTGGCAGACTAACTGTCCAGCCCTTTACACTCAGCCTAGGAGCACAAGCCTAAGAATCAAAGAAGATACCAGTCTCTACGACTCATGGGCCCTTCTGCTGCATACAACACAAGGTCAAGTTTGAGGTGAGCCCATTCACCTACCACAGGAGCAGAACACTGCCTGAACTACCTCATACCCATCTGAATCAGACGGAGGTCCAAGCCTAAATGGACACTAGTCAATTTCCGTGCCCTCAACAAGCAGTCTTTTCTTATCTCCTTTGCTCTTTCTGCAACTGATGCCTCTCACTACCACTTCCCAGATCAAAACATCATTAGTTTCTGACCAAACTACCATAAGTAAGAAATAGCTAGGGCCCAGATTCCATGTTAATTTCCCAATAACTATCCAATTATAAAGAGCTGGGGAGAATGAAGGAAAAATGACATTACCACATCCTGAGATGCATGCTGGGGGTCCTCTGGGTCGACTGACCAGTAGCAGTAATCAAAGCCAAATGCCACAACCTTCTCCCGGGAGTCGCCAAAGCCACTGGGTCGACCGTCCACCTAAAATCAAACATAGGATCCAGTGTCTTCTCTACTATAATATCAGAATCTGGCCAGTAGCACTTGATTCCTCTCTGCTGTAGCTAGAGATACCTGGACTGATCATGAGAATCTTTATCATATCTACCTGAAAAAGAAAAAGTAACCTTTGTTTTCATCTTGTTAGGTACAATGAAGCCCCAGAGAATTAAATGCCTGTCTATCATACTATCACATATCAACCCACATACGAACCAGCCCTATGAGGCATGAGACAGCTTGGGAAAAAAAGCCTTTCCTTCTCTGGGCCTCTTCTTCTTACTATCATTTCTTCTCTAAGTATTTCTGTAGAAGATACTGGTAGTACATGAGTAATTCAGTCCCTGGGCCTGACAGGCTCTATCAACCTAGGGCAAACACAGAGGTCTTTGGGGTATCCACCCCCAGTGAATGAGAAAGCATGTTGGACAGAAGAGTTAGGACCACTCCAACTGCCCAAGGTAGATGAGGGCAGAGCCAGAGCTTAGAACTGTAGTGACCTCCAGGTACTGGGGAGAATGGCATTATTCACAGAAATGCCTATCTTACTATTTAAAATTTAGACTCTGGACAGGGAGAAACAATCCTTTGAACTAGGTACCATAAGCCACAATAGAATGAGGCTGCCAGAATGACTAAGAGATTCTTAGTGGATAACTGGCCTCAGTGAAGTAAGCAGTCAGCGAGGTGTGCAGGGGGCAGATTAGAGTTTGATCTTGGCCAGAATTTATTCTTAAGAACCAAAAATATGGGCTCTCAGAACAAAGCAGCTGAAGTGATTAGGCAACAGAGACATAAATAAGAGACAGCAGAGAATGAAAGGTCTTTTGTCCCCGGGGAGCTCCTGTTGAAAGTCTGGCAGGCTTCTCTTTCAGCAGAGAGCTACTGACAAAAAGAAACAGATCACATCAGAGGAGTAACACAAGAGTGGGCATGGCTGGGGGCCCTGGGATCCAGATAACCCTCGTCCTGCAAGTCAGCTTCCTCAGCTCTCAGGAATGCTCAGTACCACCTGCAAGCTGACCACAGCAATAGTCACATGGCCGGCTGCCCCATCCCTCTCCACTGCTCAAGGGCCATTTGTTCTTTCGAAAGAATCCCTTCCACTTCCACTGGCCTGGGAAATGGAGGAATGGGATGGAGGAAATTAGCCCTAGGAAGGGGTGAAGGGTAGGGGAGGAAGTTGCCAGTACTTGTCCAATCGTGACTCAAAGATCAGTCAGATCTGTAAAAGAGAATTTGTAGCAAAACTCGGGCTAGTGACTGACTCTCTTCTGAGATCTAAAGTCTCTTACTTCGCCTTCACTACGGCCAAAAGAAGAGTCCTGCATTAGCAGATGGATACTAAAAGCCTGGTAATGCTTCTAGATGAAGTGATATCCAATAAGAGACTTGAGCCGAAGTCTAACTGGTGGTCGAGTGAGTTAAATATATGCATGGATTGTCCCCAGCATGATTCCAGTTGGCCACAGCCCCCATAACACTCTTAGTGTTTACTTTCAGAACAACTACTGACCAGTTTCCAAAACAGCTGTACCCCACTTGATAGAACTTGGGCTGCAGCAGCCACATCCCTGGAACTTCTTTCCTGCTGTATTTTTATATTTGCTTTGTGGTTGCTCAAAGCTCTTCCCACAATTCCCCATACATGCCCTTCCCTCTCCCAATCCCCCTCTCTAAACACATTCACATACCCACCTTCACCCACAGAAGCCCTGTAATAATACTAGCTCCTCAGTGGAAAGAAAAAGGAAAACAATTTCACGCTTACCTTTAAATTCCTGATTTTTGCCACTTTGCCATCAACTTCCACAATAATTCTTCCCCCTTCTTTGGTCTCCCTAGAAAACAAAACATAACCCATATGAGAAGAAATATTGCTTCTTTAAGTTAATCAAGAAAAGAGGCACTTCCTTGGTGGCACAGTGGTTAAGAATCCACCTGCCAATGCAGGGGACACGGGTTTGAGCCCTGGTCTGGGAAGATCCCACATGCCGCAGAGCAACTAAGCCCATGGGCCACAACTACTGAGCCCGTGGGCCACAACTACTGAAGCCCGTGCGCCTAGGGCCTGTGCTCCACAACGAGAGAAGCCACTGCAATGAGAAGCCTGTGCACCACGACGAAGAGTAGCCCCCGCTCGCCGCAGCTAGAGAAAGCCCACACACAGCAACGAAGACACAATGCAGCCATAAATAAATAAATAAATTTATTTATTTTTTTAAAAAAAGAAAGAAAAGAGCAGCTGAGAACAGCGCTATTGGGACAAAGTGTTTCCCTACTGCTGTCGCCATAACTGGGGTGTCCATCTCCATTAATGGCTACCAGCATCATATCAAGCAGTCCCCTAGTTGGCACACTTCCCTGGATTATTAGAATTTGGCTTGGGAACAGTGAAGAGTCACCGTTGTTGGGCACCCTCTATGTGCCAGGCACTGTATTAAGTAGAGTATGTACTATACTTCATCTTATGCAATCCTCTTAACACACCCTCCTGACATAGCTTCCTAACATATCTTCATTTTTTCAGAATGAAGACCAAGGCTGTGAGAAATTATGTAACTTGTCCAAGGTGACACAGCTAGCAGTGGAAGAGCTGAAATTTCAACCCAGATCTGTCTAACCACAAAGCCATATGACTTAGAAATCGGGCTTGGAAACCGTGGAGAATATCCTCTGCTCAGCACACAGCATAGCATCACTTCTCATTTTCTCTGATATTCTGAGCACAGAAAATAACAAAAAAGGTTTTGGAGTCCTCTCTGTTGAGACCTGAGAACACACTTCCCAAATCCTTTCCTTATGTCTTCCTAAATCAGAATGAGAGCCAAGATCCTTAAGAATCTTCCTAAACTTGCAGTTCTGTAGTAACACTGCTAACAACTATCCAACCCCTAAATTCACTTTAAGGGGCTTAATCCATATGACCCATATACCTTAAGGCCAAAATGAATGGAATACACTCCATTCTAGATATGAAATCCTTTTTCACAACATAAAGAACTTTAGCTAAAGTGCTTAAGGTCAGAATGTTAATAGATGAGAGTTAACTCATGGGCACTTTTTCTACTACAAAGAAAGTTATCAATTCAATTACTCCTGGCCTGAGACCTGAAAGTTGAGCAAATATATTCAGTCTCATTTTTATCTTTCCTCAGGGTTTCCAGGATGTGACCTTGAGGATTTGGGGGCTGGGGGATGGCAAGGGCTGCACAGTGAGACAGGGGTCTTTACATTTAAGATTATTTTTTTAAACCTATCAGTGTGTTTGGGATAAAGCCCTGGATAAAAAATTTCCCTCTCCCAGGTGATGACATTTCTGTTACTTAAATTTCCTCAAGGCCCTGATGCTCTTTCTTTCACATTTCATACAAGACAGTACTTAAGGCAGCAGGGATATTCTTTGTCCCCCAGGATCATAAAATTACACCTCCTGCCCCCAGCCCTCAGCTCTCCTAAAGAAAATCTTTCATCTTTGGTGTTAAGATAATTTTTTTCCTCTCTGCATTTAAAAGTAGGTTTTATTCTCCCTCCACCCACTATAAAATACACAGGATATAGTAAATTTGCACAATAAAGAAAATAAGGGGGAAAATATGCAATAACATTTGCAAATCTATTTAATTTTTTAAAGTAAGCCCTTTTTTGAGGATTTATCTAGGACTTTTTAGCATAAAGCAGCCAAAAGAATAAAGGGTCTTGAACTTGACCTCCTGACAGAAAGATATGGCACTAAAGGTGGGTGAGATGCTGCCCTTCCCCTGCCTGGACCACTGCCATTGGTAATCTAGTGCTTCCAAAATATTCTAAAACAAAATGAGGACAAATTAAAGTTGAGCAGAAGGGAAAGAAAGGGCACCAACCTCAACTGGGCAGCGGACTGCACAGAGCTCATAGGAAGTCTACTGATGTCTCTGGGTCCTGAATTCTACCAACAGGCATTCATTCGTTAGGGTTAAAGATTTTGCACAGGAATAAATCCTCAGTTACACGGTTACTCCTAGGGCAGTGTTTCTCAAAGTGTGGTCCACAGGTTACCTTCATCAGAATTATGGGAGAAGGTGGGGCTAGTTAATTGGAACTCCTGTTAACAACTTGCATTATAACAAGCTTCCCAGGTGGACTGTATGTCTCCTATAATTTGAGAATCACTGCCCTAGAGGAGAAAATAACCAAGCCATTTCCACTGATCTATTCATTTGTAAAACTTAAAAAAAAAAAAAAAAAGACAGCTAAGAAGAGGGAGGAATAAAAGCTGTTAAAAATTATATAGCTAGCACTTTACTGGACACTTAAAATGAGCCAGGCTCTGTTCTAAGTATTTTTAATATACCCTTTCATTTGATCTTCACAAAAAAAACCCATTAAAGTAGTTACACTATTTCACAGATTTAAAAAGAAGAGCACAGAAAGGGAATATAGTGCATGAAAAGTAACTTTTGCCAGAGCAGTGGCTAGTGTTCCAGAGCCTACAGTACTGGCAGAAGAAAACATGTTTTCTCAATGATGGGTGATTTGGGACAAACAAGGGGCAGCATCTTATAATGAGACATGGATTTTCTGATTATGGGAAACAACTGTGAGGTAGAAGGGAGGGCACCAAAGCCATTTCCCATATTATCATTTTACTGATGGTCTATTCTAGTCCTACTGAGCAAACAGGCATCTGAGAAAGAAGTCCAACTTTTCTGTTATCTCAGGAAGGAGCGGCTTGGTCTGGTGAAAGGAATCTCGGCTCTTACCTACTTTTAGATCTTAAACAAGACCATTTTCTCATCTGGAAAAATTAAGAATGGAAGCTTGACCTCTAAGATTTCTTTCCAAGTACCACATAAGATTCAATGACTTTGTTAACTGAGTCTGTGCCTCCCAAATAGTTCCAATATGTGCCTTCAGGTCCCAAACCACATTCTGCCAGCTTTATCTCCTACTACTCATCTCCCTCCACACACCCTCTCCTCAAACAACTGAAACTTTTCTGTTTCCTAACAGCCTAAGTCCTTCGCTCTCAAGTGTTCTCACGGAGTGCTCTTTACACCTTCTCCACCTGTCAGCAGACTCTAGCAGCTCTTTTAAAAGCGTTTGGGTTCAAGCACCAACCCTTCTGTGAAGCCTTCCCTGACTTTCCAAACCTATGAGTGGAAAATCAGTAAGAAGGGAAAGAAATTATGCGGCCGGACCCTGGATGCCTCAACAGCTGAGAAGTGCAGGATCAGATTCACGCATGAGGAAATGGGCACTGACTACGTTGCGGGAAGGGGTTAAAACAACTTCCCCTTCTTGCCAGTTCTGCTGTCGAGCACCGAATGAAACCACCATCTCTCTGAGCCTCCGTTTCCCTCTCATACCTTACAATCTGCTTTCCTCCACATCTTCACAGAGAAACCCATGTGCACACAGGCACGCACACAATTCTGCCCCATTCCTCACAGGTACTCCAGAGCCACCAAGGAGAGACAGGAGACCGCCCGATCCCTCTCCCCCTTTCCCAGCCCTTCTCGGTGTACCCAGGGAGAAAGGCCCACACCATGCATCAAGAAAGAGAAAAACAAGTACCGTATGCTAACACATATATAT
This sequence comes from Stenella coeruleoalba, assembly GCF_951394435.1. Lineage (NCBI taxonomy): Eukaryota > Metazoa > Chordata > Mammalia > Artiodactyla > Delphinidae > Stenella > Stenella coeruleoalba. The sequence goes on along the minus strand of NC_137147.1, from coordinate 85,337,962 downwards.
GGGGAAAAAAAAAAAGGTTCTTAAGAACCTAGGGGCAGGACAGGAATAAAGACACAGACGTCGAGAATGGACTTGAGGACACGGGAAGGGGGAAGGGTAAGCTGGGATGAAGTGAGAGAGTGGCATGTACATATATACACTACCAAATGTAAAATAGATAGCTAGTGGGAAGCAGCCGCATAGCACAGGGAGATCAGCTCGGTGCTTTGTGACCACCTAGAGGGGTGGGATACGGAGGGTGGGAGGGAGGGGATATGGGGATATATGTATACATATAGCTGATTCACTTTGTTATAAAGCAGAAACTGACACACCATTGTAAAGCAATTATATTCCAAAAAGGATGTTAAAAAAAAAAAAGACTGGAGCCGCGGCCCCTCAAAACTCCTGCTGGCAGGACTCCAGGGACACAGGGTAGGCCACCCTGAGGCTATCCACTAACCGCTCCCCGCCAGGGCACTAATTGAAAACCCAACCCGAGCGAGGCTTTGTCCCGCCAGGCTTTTACAGTTTCCGGACGCTGGACCCTTGGGCCACTTTGTGTCTGATTTCTCCGCGCCAGAATCACTGAAGGGAGAGGCGAGGACCTCGCCCTCCTCTCAGCTCATTTGACGCCTCAGGCGCCCCCTCCCTCCCAGACTCACCTCTTGCTGAGGGGCCGGACTCTCACGGCCACCCGCACGTTGGCCATCCCTTGGGCCAAGGCTCAAGTCCCGCAGGTCGGCCCAGCTGCAGCATCCCCAACGCCAGCCCCAAGCCGAGCCCCAGCCCAGCCCAGCCCAGCCCAGCCCCGCCTGCCCCACGCGCCTCACGAGACAACCCCGCCCATATGCGGGCGGATGCCCGGCCGCGGCTGTGCCTGCCGAACCTCAGCCAATCCTGAGCTCGGTGGACTGGAAGGCGCCCGGGCCGCCCCGCCTCGCTCCTCCCACGCGCCTCACGGGACGGCCCCGCCCACGAGGGCGCAGGCTGCCCGACCAGGGCGGTGCCTGCGGAGCCTGGACCAATCCTGTCGGGGGTGGGAGGGCGCAGATCCTGGCTGGTTGGGGCCGGCTCCCGCCTACTGGGAACTAGCTTTTGTTTTCCCGCCGTGCGACGGTGGTATAAAGTGGAGTAAATCCGTTAAATTTAAGTTAGTTTACAGACAGACTACAAAGACAGTTTACAAAGTAATTTGCTAAATACTTTTATTCGCTGCGTTCGCCTGAGCTGTTAATTCAGTGGTTAAATTTTAGGAGCAGAAATGAAATGGGGAACACCGATGTTTTTGCAGTTCCCTGCAAAGGGCATCGCCTTTCTTTGAAGAGGCACGGGAGATGAAGGAGTTTAGAGTGCTCGCAGGCGAGCTTCTCTTGATCGTGCTGGAAGCTCATAGCCACCCTGACAGAGTTCGTGATTGTGGCGGGAAGACTATCGGACCGAACTGGTTCATTAATTAATCCAAGAAATAGCTACTTGGGGTGTGCTCAGAGCAGGGGGCCTGAAGAAATGGCTCGTGTGTTTACAACACCCCCGACAGGAATCTGGGTTCATTGTGAGAAGCGGCACAAAGCTTGTGGCCTTCCTATGAGCAAATACCCAACACGTGTTCCCCTGCACCTCCACGTGGCTGCTGGGCAGGACCAGTGCGACAGGGCTCAGTATTGGAAGGAAAGCTACGGTATTTAGTGGGGGAGTTTGCCACCTAGAGCCTGTCAGGACCACGCGTGGGTGGGCCATGAATAGTCTTACAGACATAAAGGCTTTGAACCTCTCTTTTAAAGGAAAAAAAAAAATAGATTCCAACTATGTGCCATTCTGGAAAAGGCAAAACTATGGGGACAATAAAAAGATCAATGGTTGCCAGGATTTGGGGGGAGAGGAGAGATGAATACATAGAGTACAGAAGTTTTTATAAGCGGTGAAAATACTTTGTATGACATTATAATGATTTTATGTCACCATACTTTTGTCCAAACCTGTAGAACGTGCAATACTATTCATTTCATTAAAGTGAACCCTAAGATGAACTGGGCACTTTGGTGATTATGATGTGTCAGTGAAATTCATCCTTGGTTTAAAAAAAAAAGAACACTCAGGGTAGACGTTTTTGGCAAAACTTTTGTTTCACTTTTATATATGTATACATATTATATATGTGTGTGTTTGTTGGATCGTGATGTAAAATGTACCTTTTAGATCAAAAAAGTTTGCAGGCCACTGTAGTTAATACTGGCAAATAAAAGCACAAATTAATCTAAAAAAAAAAAAATAGCTACTGAGTACCTACCAAGAGTCAAGGGCTGTTCTAAGGCCCTGAGGATACAGTCCCAGCCTTCATGGAAATTAGAATCCACAGGGAAGGGAAGAGAGAATAAATACATGAATATATAATATGTCAAAATGTGCTAAATGCAATTTTTTGGAAAAAGAATGGTGAGGAGATTCAGTAATGATCTCTGTGTGTATGTAGGGGGAAAGGTGCTACTTTGTATAGGATCTTCAGGAAAGGCATCATTGATAAGGTGACATGACTAGGTTTGAATGAACTGTGGGGCGGGGAGTGACTTGCAGGTATTTATTTATGTATTTAACAAATATTTCCTAAGTAATCACCTATTATGACCAGGGACATAGTAGTGAAGAAAACAGGCAAACCTCTGACCTCATGCAGCTTGGTGAGAGAAACTTATAATAAGTAAGACAAATTAAGTAAACTGTATATCAGATTGGCTAAGGAGTGAAAAATAAAGCAGGAAAGGGGATGGGAAGTGAGTAAAGGGGAGTGTTGAAACTGTAGATAATATGCCCAGGGAAGACCTCCTTGAGAATGTGACACTTGAGAAAAATCTGAAGGTTGTAAAAGAGTCATGCTGTTATGTAAAAGGGCAATTTCAGACACAGGGAACAGGCCAATGTAAAGGCCCTGAACTTGGAGAAAGCCTGGAATGTTAGAGGAACAACAGGAAAGCCGGTGGAGGTAGCATGGAATGACAGGGGGGAAGAGTCATAGAGGTAGCATGGGACCGTGGTAAAGCCTTTGGATTTTATTCTAGGTGAGCTGGAAAGCCATTGGAAAGTGTTAAGGAGAAAAGTAAAATCATATGATGTGCATATTTTAAATGATTACTCTGGCCAGTGTTTTGAGATTATTCTGAGGAGTGGGGAAGGATGGAAGCCCAAGAGGGATCAGTCAGGAGGCTATTTTAGTATCCCAGGGGCAGTAATAGAGTCACGGTGAGCCTTTGATTTGTATGTCAGGCATGTTCCAATAGTAGTTTACCTATCCAGTCTCCTCTCTCATCTATTTGAAAGGACCCACCCCTAGAGTATTGGGACAGCTGGTTTACATTTCAAATTTGCCTGGAACCCTAGGCTTCTGAATGGCTTCTCTACTCACTGTGCTTTGCAGTGGAAAAAATGGCTGTATTAGGGAAAACAGTATGAAATTTCCTCAAAAAATTAAAAATAGAGCTACCTATGATCTAGCAATCTCACTTCTGGGTATATATTCAAAGGAAATTAAATCACTATCCCAAAAATATATCTGCATCCCCATGTTCACTGCAGCATTATTTACGATTAGCCAAGATGTGGAACAAACAACCTAAGTGTCCATCAAAGGATGAATGGGAAATTTGATATATATATATATATATATATATATATATATATACATCTCAAATTGTATGTGTATATATTTATGTATATATATATATATATATATATATATACACATACAGTGGAATATTACTCATCCTTTAAAAAAAGAAGGAAGTCCTGCTGTCTATGATAACATAGATGGGCATTATGCTAAGTTGAATAATTCAGACAGAAATATCCTGTATGATCTCACTTGTATAAGTATCTAAAAAAGACAAACTCATAGAAACAGAGAGTAGATTGGTGGTTGCCAGGGCTGGGGTTGGGGAAAATGAGATGTTGGTCAAAGGGTACAAACTTCCAGATGTAAGATAAATAAGTTCTGGGGATCTAAAGTGCAGCAGGGTGACAATAGTTAACAATGCTGTATTGTACATTCGAAAATTGCCAAGAGAATAAATCTTAAATGTTCTCACCACCACTACCATCACCAAAAAAATGGTAATTATGTGAGGTGAAGGATATAGTAACCAATATTAATGTTTCACAGTATATACATGTATGAAATAATCATGTATAATTTAAACTTCCACAGTGTTATATGTTAATTATATCTCAATAAAGCCGGGGGGTGGATGGAAAGTATTGCTGCATTAATATATTTCTATCTTGGGAATTCCCTGGCAGTCCAGTGATTAGGACTCCGTGCTTTCACCCTGGTCAGGGAACTAAGATCCTGCGAGCCACACGGTGCAGCCAAATATATATATATATTTCTATATTCAGGTTGGAGAAGTCAGCATAACAATATTCTGTATTTTTGGTTATATCACTCATAAGTATTTCAATATGTGTCTTTGAAAGATGAGGACTACCTTTTTAACATAACCATAATACCATTATCACAACCAAAGACATTAGTTTCTTAACACCATCAAATACTCAGCATTCAAATTTCCCTGATTTTCTCATAAGTTTTTTTAACAGTCTCTTTGTTTGAACGAGGATCCAAATACAGTGTGATTGATATGTCTTTTAATCTTTTATTCAGTAGCTTCCTCGTCCCTCTCCTTTTTCCCCCCTGGCATTTATTTGTTTAAGAAACCAGGCAGTTTTCCGGTAAATTTCCCACAGACTAGTTCTGCAAGTTAATCCCTATGGTGATATTTAAATGTTTTTCTGTCCTCTGCATTTTCTGTAACTTGGTAGTTCAATCTAGAGGCTTGATCAAATCAGTCGGCACCTATCTTTCTTTTTGTGTTATTTGCAGTCACTAATGAGCAGCCTCTGAGTTAATTAGATCATCACTTCATTAGGAGCTTAAAGGTTCTGGACCCAATTTCCAACGTGGGGCTGGGGGGCGGTCCCCACAACACCAGGCAATTCTCTAACACCAGCTGGGTGTCCTACAATTCAATTCTGACACTATCTACTTAGAGATAGCATCAGATTCCACAGGTTGAGTTCAGTCTCACAAGATTGCTCTCCACTTCTGACCTCAATCGTAAACCCACGGTTGTTACCTCTTCTTCTGACCCACCGGCTATAGATTAGAGATTCTGACTGTCTCTTCCCTGGGCACAATTAATTTGCTAGAGCAGACTTCAGATCCCAGTCGAAAATCCAGGTTGTTACTTTTATTGATACTTCTGACCTTACTGGCTATAGAGTCAGAGGTTCCCACAACCCCCTTCTTGGGTTTGACTTATTTGCTAGAGCAGCTCACAGAAGTCAGGAAACCCATTTACTCACGAGATTACCAGCTTGCTACAGAGGCTATTAAAGGATATAAATCCACAGCTAGTTCAAGAGATACATAAGGCAAGCTCCTGAACAAAAGAGCTTCTGTCCTTGTGGAGTTTGGGGCCCTGCACATGATACATAGAAGTGTTCTGGTCCCCCAACCTGGAAGCTCTCTGAACATCATCCTTTGGGGGTTTTATGAAGGCTTCATTACATAGGCATGGATGATTAAATCATAGGCCATTGCTGATTGTTTAAACCTCCAGCCCCAGGAGGATTGTTTAAACCTCCAGGATTGGAACTAAAAGTTCCAATCCTCTAATTATATGGTAGCTTCTCCTGGCAACCAGGCCCCATCCCTCAGTGGGGTCAAAAAGTCACCTCATTAACATAACAAGAGACACCTTTACCAGACTCATCATTTAGGAAATCCCAAGGGTTTTAGGAGCTCTGTGCCAAAAGTGAGACAAAGACCAAATATATATTTCTTACTATAAATCACAATATCACAAGGTTGCAAAGTGATAAACTCCAATTTTATCCTTTTTCATTTATGTGTTGACATACTTATAAAGAGCAACTTTTCTTCATCAACTGAGGGACAGGTAGCATAGTAAAGGCAGGACAAATGCTTGTTTCAATTACTAGTTTTCAAAATAAGTTGGTTCCCTAGCACTTTCCAAAGGTGGATAATGAGCTGTTGTTTTTTTTAACATTATTATAAACTCATGAATTTAAGCATATTTTGTTTGCTTCAGCCTACTGCAGTTACTATTCTTTTTTTTTTTTTTTTTTTTTAATTTGCCTGCGCCGGGTCTTAGTTGCGGCATGCAGGATCTAGTTCCCTAACCAGGGATTGAACCTGGACCCCCTGCATGGGAGCGTGGAGTCTTAACCACTGGACCACCAGGGAAGTCCCTGCAGTTACTATTCTTTTTTTTTTTTTTTTTTGCGGTACACGGGCCTCTCACCGTTGCGGCCTCTCCCGTTGCAGAGCACAGGCTCCGGACGCGCAGGCCCAGCGGCCATGGATCACGGGCCCAGCCGCTCCACAGCATGTGAGAGCCTCCCAGACCAGGGCACGAACCCGTGTCCCCTGCATCAGCAGGCGGACTCTCAACCACTGCGCCACCAGGGAAGCCCAGTTACTATTCTTGATAGCCAAAATCATCCCAACTTTGGCCAGTGGGAGCCTCACTGACTTTTGACTCAGCTTCAGTAATCTTTGCTAGCTTCCTTTATTCCTGACGTGATAAGAAGTTCCAGGTGCCTCTTGAACATGTTCCAAGTGTGCTATCAGCCTTTTCTTCAAGGATTTCTGGTTCCTTTTAGGTCTCTATTTTATTTTTTTAATTAAAAATATTTAAATTGAGGTATAATTGACATATAACATTATATTTGTTTGTGTTAGGCCACAAAATAAGTCTTAATAAATTTAAGAGGATTGAAATCATATCAAGCATCTTTTCTGACCATAATGGTATGAAACTAGAAACCAATTACGAGAAGAAAACTGGAAAATTCACAAATATGTGGTGATTAAACAACATGCTACTGAATAACCAATGGGTCAAAGAAGAAATCAAAGGAAAAATTTTTAAATATGTGAGACAAATAAAAATAATAAACACAACAAAATTTATGAGATGCAGCAAAAACAGTTGTAAGAGGGAAGTTCATAAATGCCTACCTTAAGAAACAAGAAATATCTCAAATAAATGTCCTACATTTACACCTGAAGGACTAGAAAAAAATTTCCAAAATTAGTAGAAGGAAGGAAATAACAAATATCAGAGCAGAAATAAGTAAAATGGAAACTAAAAAGACAACAGAAAAAAAATCAGTGAAACTAAGAGCTGGTTCTTTATCAAGATTTTTTGAGTTGATAAACTATTAGCTAGACTTACCAAGAAAACAAGAGAGAGGACTCAAATAAATAAAATCAGAAATGAAAGAGGAGACATTACAACTGGTACTACAGAAATACAAAGGATCATAAGAGATTGCTATAAACAATTATATGCCAACAAATTTGAAAACCTAGAAGAAATGGATAAATTTCTAGAAACACACAACCTATCAAAACTGAATTATGAAGAAATAGAAAATCTGAATAGACTGATTACCAGTAAGGAGACTAAATCAATAATCAAAAACCTCCCAACAAACAAAAGTCCAGGACCAGACAGCTTCCCTGGTGAATTCTATCAAACATTCAAAAAAGAGTTAATACCAATCCTTCTCAAATTCTTCCCAAAAATAAGAGAGAACACTCCCAAACTCATTTTACAAGGTCAGCATTACCCTGAGGACACCACTAGAAAAGAATATTACAGATCAAATTCCTGATTAACATAGATGCAAAAATTTTCAACAAAATAGTAGCAAGCCTATTTCCACAATACATTAAGAAGATCATACACCATGATCACATGAGATTTATTCCAGTAATGCAAAGATGGTTCAACATCTTCAAATCAATCAATGTGACACACCACATTAACAAAAGGAAGGATAAAAATCATACAATTATCTCAATAGATGCAGGAAATCATGCGACAAAATTCAACATCCTTTCATGATGAAAACTCTCAACAAATTAGGTATAGAATGAATGTGCCTCAACATAATAAAAGCCATTTATGACAAGCCCACAGCTAACATCATAATCATACTCAAAGGTGAAAAGCTGAAAGCTTTTCCTCTAAGATCAGGAACAAGACAAGGATGCCCACTCTCACTACTTTTATTCAACATAGTATTGGAAGTCCTAGACAGAACAATTAGGCAAGAAAAAGAAATAAAAGGCATCCAAATTGGAAAGGAAGAAGTAAAACTGTCACTAATTGCAGATGACATGATATTATATATAGAAAACCCTAAAGACTCCACCAAAAAAAACTCTTAGAACTCATAAAGGAATTCACTAAAGTTGCAGGATACAAAATCTTGCATTTCTATACACAAATAACAAACTATTAGAAAGACAAAAAATTTTTTTAATTCCATTTACATTGCATCAAAAAGAATAAAATACCTAGGAATAAATTTAACCAAGGATGTGAAAGACCTATACACTGAATACTACATTAATAAAATAAATTGAAGAAGACAAATAAATGGAAAAATTTTCCATACTCATGGATTGGAAGACTTAATGTTGTTAAAATAACCATACTACCCAAAGCAATCCACAGATTCAATGCATTCCCTATCAAAATTCCAAAGGCATTTTCACAAAAATAGAAAAAAAATTTCTAAAATTTGTAATGGAATCACAAAAGACCCTGAATAGTCAAAGAAATCTTGAGAACAACAAAGTTGGCGACCTCATACTCCCTGATTTCAAGCTATATTACAAGGCTATAGTAATCAAAACAGTATGGTATTGGCATAAAAACAGACACATAGATCAACAGAACGGAATAGAGAATATATGAAAACAAAGCAAAGAATATACAATAGTAAAAAGACAGTCTCTTCAATAAATGGTGTTGGAAAAACTGGGTGGCCACATGCAAAAGAAAGAAACTGGACCATTATCTTACACTATACACAAGAGTTAACTCAAAAAGACCTGAACATAAGACCTGAAATCATAAAATCCCTAATAACATAGGCGTTAAGCTCCTTGACCTGAGTCTTTTTTTTTAAATAAATTTATTTATTTTTTATTTATTTACTTTTGGCCTTGTTGGGTCTTCGTTGCTGCATGCAGTCTTTCTCTAGTTGCAGCGAGAGGAGGCTACTCTTCATTGCTGTGTGCAGGCTTCTCATTGAGGTGGCTTCTCTTGTTGCAGAGCACAGGATCTAGGTGCACAGGTTTCTGTAGTTGTGGCATGCGAGCTCAGTAGCTGTGGCTCGCAGGCTCTAGAGTGCAGGCTCCTTAGTTGTGGCACATGGGTTTTGTTGCTCCGCATGTGGGATCTTCCCAGACCAGGACTTGAACCCTTGTACCCTGCCTTGGCAGGCAGATTCTTAACCACTGCACCACCAGGGAAGTCCTTGACCTAAGTCTTGGTGATGATTTTTAAAATCTGACGCTGAAATCAAAAACAACAAAAGCAAAAATAAACAAGTGGGACTACATCAAACTAAAAAAGCTTTTGCACAGCTAAGGAAACCATCAAAGAAGTGAAAAAGCAAACTACAGAATGGGAGAAAATATTTGCAAATCATGTATCTGATAAGGGGTTAATATCCAAAATATATTAAAAACTCATACAACTCAATAGACCAAAAAAAAACCAAAAAACAAATTCAATTAAAAAGTGGAGTTTTTAAATTAAAAATGAATAGACATTTTCCTTAAGAAGACATACAAGTGGCTGACAGGTATGTGACAGATGGGCAACAGGTACATGAGAAGATGCTCAACATCACCATCATCAGGGAAATACAAATCAAAGCCACAATGAGATCATCAGCTCACACCTGTTAGAATAGCTATTATAAAAAAAAGCAAGCTACAACAAGTGTTTGCAAGGATGTGAAGAAAAGGGAACCTTTGTGCACTGTTGGTAGCATTGTAAATTGGTGCAACCACTATAGAAAACAGTATGGAGGTTCCTCAAAAATTAAAAATAGAACTACCATAGGATCCAGCAATTCCACTTCTGGGTATTTATCCAAAGAAAACAAAACCACTAACTCGAAAAGGTATATGCAACCCCATGTTCATTGCAGCATTATTTACAATAGCCAAGATATGGAAACAACCTAAGTGTCCATTGATGGATGAATGGATAAACAAGATATGTTACACACACACACACACACACACACACACACACACACACACACATACACACACACACAGTGGAATATTACTCAGTGGTATAAAAAAGAATGAAATCTTGCCATTTGCAACAACATGGATGGACCTCAAGGGCATTACGCTAAGTGAAATAAAACAGAGAAAGACAAATACTCTATGATCTCACTTGTGTGTGAAATCTAAAACAAAACAAAAAACAAACAAAAAAATCAAGCTCAAAATTAAGAAAATAAATAAATAAAAATTTAAACTTAAAAAAAAGAAAGAAAAAAATCAAGCCCATAGATACAGAGAACAGATTGGTGGTTGCCAGAGGTGAGGGGTCGGGGGTGGGAGAAATGGGTGAAGGTGGTCAAAAGGTGCAAACTTCCAGTTATAAAATAATCAAGTTGGGACTGCCCTGGTGGTCCAGTGGTAAAGAATCTGCCTTACAATGCAGAGGACGCAGGTTCAATACCTGGTCAGGGAAATAAGATCCCACATGCTGCAGAGCAACTAAGCCCACACGCCACAAGTACTGAGCTCGTGCACCTCAACTAGAGAGACCGTGTGCCACAAACTACAGAGCCCACGTGCTCTGGAGCCTGCGTGCCACAACTAGAGAAGAGAAACCCACACGCCACAACTAGAGAGAAGCCCGCGCACCGCAATGAAAGATCCCGCACACCTCGACAAAGATCCCGCGTGCCTCAACTAAGACCCAACACAGTCAAAAATAAATAAAATAATATAAATAAATAAATATTTTTTAAAAATAAATAAAATAAACAAATCATGGGGATGTACTGTACAGCATAATGTGGTTCCTTTTAGTATGAATTGCTTTTCAGAGACTATAATCTTGGTGCTTGTTGCTATTGTGTTTGTCATTGATTTAAGGCCTTTTTTCCATTTGCATAGTTTTTAAAATTTATTTATTTATTTCTATTTTTTAAAATTGAAGTATAGTTGCTGTATACATACTTTTAATTCAAATTCAGGACCACAGAGTTTTTAGTCTCATTGAAATCTTACATCTATAAATACTGTTTCCCAATAGAGAACAGACTTGTGGTTGCCAAGGGGGAGGAGGGGAGGGAGAGGGATGGACTGGGAGTTTGGGGTTAGTAGATGCAAACTATTACGTATAGAATGGACAAATAACAAGGTCCTACTCTATAGCACAGGAAACTATATCCAATCTCCTGGGATAAACCATAATAGAAAAGAATATAAAATATTGTTTTCCATTATGTATATATAAAATATATATGTGTATACCTGAGTCATTTTGCTGTACAGCAGAAATTAGTACAACACTGTAAATCAACTATACTTCAATAAAATCAAAAAGTTTCCAAAAAAGAGTATAAATACTGTCTTCCATAACATATACTGCTATCCTAACTATATCAACATAATTAGTCATTTGCTTTATCTCATGGTATACTCACAGTCTCTGAGTAATAATGATAATAATAATAATAATACCATCAATAAGAAGAGTACTGAAAACAGTTTATTTTTTTGGAGTTTTTTTGTTCATAGGGAATAGCTCACTAGGAATATTCAGTCAAATTTACTGAATTTTAAAGTCATTTGAAATAATTACTCTCAGTTTGATTAGGCCACCATCTTGATATATAGTCAAATGTTTCATTTTTCTATCAATGTTAGGAATCCTTTAATTTTGTTTTATAATTATATATTTACCTGGTTCCAAAGTCAAATTTACAAAACGAGATCTATTCAGAAGTTTAGCTTCTTACCCTGTTGCCTCTACCCTCTTGCCTCTCTCCCCCATAGGTAACCATGCTTTTTAGTTTTGTATATATATATATATATATTTTATCTCCCCCCTTTCTTACATAAGCAGTAACATATCATACATACAATTCTGACTTTGTTTTTTTTTGTTTGTGTTTTTGGTTGCACTGCGCAGCTTGCGGAATCTTAATTCCCTGACCAGGGATTGAACCCTGGCCACAGCAGTGAAAGTGCCGAGTCCTAACCACTGACAGCCAGGGAATTCCTGATTCTGACTTTGTTTTATACTTTACAGTGGATCCTGTAGATCACTCCTTGTCAGTAAATATAGATATACTTCATTCCCTTTTACAACCGCATAGTGCTCTACAGTGTGGATGTCCATGGTTTATATTATCACTCCCTGATTAACTGCAAATTTGGTTGTTTCCAGTCTTTTGCTATCAGAAATATTCCTGGTATGAATAGCCATGTGCATACATATTTTCTTATTTTTGCCAGTATATCTCTGCAATAGTTCCTATAAATAGAATTGCTGAGTCCAAAAGGAAATGCTTATGTAATAAGCTAAATATTCCCCAATTCTCCTCTGTAGGGGCCATATGACTGATCTTTGCATTCCCATCAGCAATGCTAAGCATGCCTGTATTTCCACAGCCTCATCAACAGAGTATCTCGACAAACTTTTGAATTTATGCCCATCAGATAGGTGAGAAATGATAACTCAGAAGTTTTCATCTGAATTTCCTCTGTTGTAAGTGAAGTTACACTGTTCTGTGATTTAACCAAGCTAGCTCTCTCCCTCTTGACTCCTTAGAGTGACCTCACCATGATTTACATGGTAAAATTTCAGGGAACCCAGAAAGGTCTCTTTAACTAAGTTCCACCATATCTAACTCATATTTTTGGAACTTATTGCCTGAAGGAATAAAAGGAATAGCTTAGAAAGGGAATTACCAAAGCCATCTTTGTTTTGGTTATAACTAATAACAGCAATGACTTTCAATTATTGTATACTAGGAACTGATTGTTTTTTATGCATTATCTCACTTAATTTTCCCAAGAATCCATGAAGTAGGTACTGTTATCATCTCATTTAGAGATGAGGAAAGTGAGACTGATATTAAATAAGTTAGGGAGAACATAGGGCTAGTAAATGGCGGAACTTGGATTCAAAACCAGGTATAATTCTAAAGCCTTTGCTATTACTCTCCATATTGTAGTAGCTAAAGACAAGCCCTGTCTCTAAATCTCCTGAACTTGGGGGTGGAGATGGAGAGAGGAATATAAGATTAAGATGAGCTTGGGGAGATAAGGCAGTTCAGATTACTGATATCCTATTCCATGATTCCCACCTACCATCAGGTATTCTACGGAAAGACTTCCATCCAGCAGTTTTCCAAGTAAATCTTCATTGACCAAGGTAAATTTTTATGTCCCACAAAAGCTAAGACTCAGAAAAGAAAATGTAAGTTACAGAAAATTTTATTAGCATCTACTGATCAAAAATAAGTATATGGGACTTCCCTGGTGGTTCAGTGGTAAAGAATCCGCCTTCCAAGGCAGGGGACACGGGTTCGATCCCTTGTCGGGGAACTAAGATCTCACATGCCGCAGGGCAACTGAGCCTGCGTGCCACAACTACTGAGCCTGCACGCCTCAAATAGAGAGCCCGTGTGCCGCAAACTACAGAGCCCAAGCGCCACAACTAGCGAACAGAAAAAACCCCGCATCCCACAACTAGAAAGAGGCCTGCGCCCTGCAACGAAAGATCCCGTATGCCTCAGCAAAGATCCCACGTGCCACAACTAAGACCTGAGAAAGCTCCAAAAAAAAAAAAGTGTATGTTGCCCTCTAGAGGTAAATTGATTTTTGATAAGGAAGCATATTCAGAGTTTGTGTAGGATCTCCTTGAAAATGTCATCTCACCACAACCTTCAAGAAATGAATGACTTTTACTAGCCTTCCACATTAAGAAAATAAAGTGATTCAAAGTCTCAAGTAAGATATTTGACTCCTATTTTTTTACCCTAAATTCTGGTTGAGCAACATCAGAGGTCTATAGTCTCCCAGGAAAAGTTCATAAACTGCTAATGGGACTCCTGCTCCTACCACATCCTAATGTAAATTTTTCCTACAAACATTTATGAGGTATTTCCAAAAGGAGAAGAGAAAATATAACTTGGAAATGGTGAAAAAGAAAAAGAAAAGGCAAAATTAAAAGAACTCTAGAATGTGATCTGCTTATCTTGAACAAATTTAAAGTAAACTCAATTACATGAGTAGATTCCCCAAATTGTAGAATAAATCTCTTACATAAATTCATTTTACATCTCAGGAAATTCCACAATACATTGATTAGTTTTATTAAGATCTAAACTCTATATTTTGCATGTCAAGAAACCCTTTGGGTTTTCCTATTCCTCAGACTATTTTCCTAACTTTATGGAGGTTTGAGAGGATAACAGGGGTCAGGCTGGCAGAGTCACAGATCAGAGCAAGGAGTAAAGTAAGAAAAATGCTGGAAAAACCAGGTAGCATCTCAATTCCTTCAGAATAGTCTTCATAAAGTGGCATCATTATTATGTTGGAAGTGAATTCACAAATCTCACACAACTTCTGGTGTTAAATAGAAAGACATTCAGAGTTATTTTTGTTTGTTATTATCCACATATCTAGAAGCGGAGGAAAAAAAAACTGATGCACACTTATTGACTCTAGCACAGACTAAATTAGCTTTTCTCTTTGTAGTAGACCTGTCTCAACTTACCTCAAGCTTTTGTGAATCAGATAACCTGTATGCTTACACTTTAACTGTGTATATTAAATAAAGAATCTGTCCTTTTAATCATATAGGATTCAGACAAGAGCCACAAAATTTTAGTTAAAAATCACAGGTTTATCTTTTTATTTTGAAAAAGACATAAAAGTCAAAAAAGCAAAAATAAAACCCAGAACAACCAGGTGTATCAATAATTGTGACATATGTGATGTAAAAATATACATATATATACACATATATATGTATATATATACATACATATACTCATATATATATGTTTGACAATACATGACGAAGCTTAGTAAGATGTTTGAAACTTAGGCTGGGCTTGAACAGATTTCTAATGAAATACAATTAAAAGTTTTGCTTAAAGAGTCTAGGCAATGTTCAAGAAATTATGACCACTCTTCTATAACCCATTTGCAAAGGTCAGCAAAATAGGCTTCAAGACATGTTTTTTTAGCAGGGTAGTTCTGGGTAATGATCCTGTTTCCTTATGAACAACTACTTAACTCATCCACTATGTTGAGGTCTTCTTGCCTTTAAGAGTGTGAAGAATACAAGGATGAGTGAACTCCAGTGATACAGAGAATAGGACAGTATAAAAATATTGAAGCATCCATTTAAAGCAGAAGAGGGGACTTCCCTGGTGGTCCAGTGGTAAAGAATCCACCTTCCAGTGCAGGGGACGTAGGTTTGATCCCTGGTTGGGGAACTAGGATCCCGCCTGGTGCAGGGCAACTGAGCCTGCGTGCCACAACTACTGAGCCCTCGTGCCTCAACTAGAGAGCCCGTGTGCCGCAAACTCAAGAGCCCATGTGCTCTGGAGCCTGCACACCACAACTAGAGAGAGAAAACCCGCACACCACAACTAGAGAGAAGCCTGCGGGCTGCAACAAAGAGCCTGGGCGCCACAACAAAGATCCCGCATGCCACAACTAAAACCTGACGCAGCCAAAAATAAAATAAATAAATAAAATAAAATTTAAAAAATTTAAAGAAAAAGCAAAAGAGAACCCCAAGTCTGAAAATAAGCCAAGGGTAGTTCTACTACTGATATAAATGAAAGCATCCTGAGACTTAGTATACCACTCCCTTATATATGCATAATAATCTCAGGTAAAATATCTGAGCAATTTGTAACGTAAAACCTCTATAAGTTTTACAATAATGTGCCTTTTTCTTTGCTTTGCTCTACTTTCCTTCTTTGCCTATTCCTAAGGCTGCCAGTGAACACCCTCTGCAATTGCTTAGTGTGTCAGGTCCCCAAGAGCCCCCTCCCCACCTCCTGGGTTTGATGATATGCTTGGAGGAGTCATAGGACTCAGCATATGACTGTATTCATGGCTATGATTTACTACAGCAAAAGCATACAAAGCAAAACAGCAAAGGAAAAGGTGTATGGAGCAAAGTCCGGGGGAAACCAGGCACAATCTTCCAGAGTCCCTGCTAGTGGAGTACCACAGGAGGTGCTTAATTCCCCTAGCAACTGAGTTGTGACATGTGTGAAATGCTGTCTACCACAGAAGCTCATTAAAGATGCAGTGCCAGGGTTATTATTGTGGGATAGTCACATAGGTACCTTCTGCCTAGCATATACCAAAATTCTAGACTCCCAGGAAGAAAGCTGGTGTTCAGCACAAACCACACTGTACAAACGCCTTAGTCACAGCAAGCAACTCTTATCAGTGAGAGTGGAGGGAACCCTAGAAATCTAAGTTCCCAGATGCCAGCCAAGGACCAACCTTACAAGCAGGCCTTTCAAAGCATAGTGGTCAAGTCTGCTATTTTGCTGTTTTTTGCATACTTAGCAACAATCTCACAGGAATAAGCAACACACTTTCAGATTCAAGACTCTTCTAACCCGGAAACAAGCATTTTTTAAAAAAACAACATAATAAAGTCTGCTGCCTAAGATACGGTTAATGCATTCACGTTAATTATAGTTGTATTTGAGTTTTATTGAAAAGTGGAATGAAAATACATGAAAAACAAAGGAAAACTCAGTTTTGTCTTAATGAACTTGGAATCTCAGTATTTCAATATAAAGAGGGCTCTTTCAGTATTGCTAGTGGCAAAGTCTATAAATACCCATGTTATAATTGACTAGAAATGGATTTCACATGACTACATATAATTAAACAAAAATAAAAAGTTGATAATTACTTTTCATTAATAGTTTGAACATTAATTTTAGAAATAAAAGGTTAAGGAGGCACTGTAACATCGTATTTATGAAGAAAATTTTCTTCAGCTAATATTCTGGGGATACAAGAGGAAATTTCCTTCTGTTGTTCTCGCCACTTGAGTATATTCTCTGCCAGTTCTGCTGTCTCAGCCACCAAAATATCCATCTCTGCTAAGGCTGTGCTCTATAACATTTGAAAGAAGGGGAAAACAGGAGAGAAATCATGTGTCATTAATACATTACTATATCATAAATAATTATGACACCAAAAGTTGACAACTCATCTTTTCCAGCCCCTTAATACAAAGGCTCCTTAAAATTGTGCTGTCCTACATGTTCTTTTTCTTTGTGAGTTCATTTCTCCTTTGTCTTCAATAATCACCTCAATGCAGATGACCCTCAATTATATTGTCAAACCTAATCTTCTTCCTAAAATTTAGTCCTACATTTCAGTTTGCTGGAAATCTCCATCTAGATGCATATTCAATATCTCAAACTTGATTTAACCACAGTTCAACAAACCATGACTGAACATTTACTGTCTCTGCAAGACATATCAAAAAACAAACTCATTGGCTTCTTTAATCTCTTGATCCTACTTATCCTCAAGTCCCCAAGGCTAGAAACTTCATTCTTTGGATGTG
Source organism: Stenella coeruleoalba (assembly GCF_951394435.1). Lineage (NCBI taxonomy): Eukaryota > Metazoa > Chordata > Mammalia > Artiodactyla > Delphinidae > Stenella > Stenella coeruleoalba. The sequence continues at coordinate 85,320,500 of NC_137147.1, read as the reverse complement.
TCCCTTGTCCAAATAGTAGCCACGTGCTAGAAATCTGACCTCCAAAAATCTAAAAATCTACACAATCCTTTGTATTCCTATGTTTTAAATCTTTTATCTGAATGACTGTATTTATTCTCCAAGTTCCTCTGCCTTTTGTTGCTCTGCCTAGTCCTCTAACCCACAGTTCATCAAACTTTAATGTGCATAGGAATCACCTGAGGAACTTGTTAAAATGTAGATTCAGATTCTGAAGGTCTAAAGTGAATGAAGTCTGCAATTCTGCATTTCTAGCAAGCTTCCAGGTGATGTTGATGCTCTGCCCATACTTTGAGTGACAAGCCTCAGTCTACTTTACCCAATATTTTCTCCATGATTAAGGTACAGTCCTGCTCAAGTCAACCCTCTGTGCCCTTCTCTAAAAAACAAAAGAAAAAAACATCCAGTGATTCCCCAGTACTCAGACAAAGTCTAAATTTCTTAGTCTGGTTTTCAAAATATTCCATAAACAAACCCCGAGTCAATCTCCCTCTCAATACCTTGAAGCATCAGCCAAAGTGGAGTACCACTCTTCCCTCAAACTACCTGTACTCTCTAATTTTCATGGCTTTCCTCACATTGCTGCTTTCGGCTGAACTACTCTTTCTGATGCACATCCAGTTTTCACTGATTCTTCAAGATGGAGCTTGCTATTAACTCCTATTTAAAACTTTATTCAAGTATTCCTACTTCCTATCCTATTCCTAATCTCCCTAAAGTGAAAGTAATCACCCCCTTCCCTGTGTTAAAAGACAGCATCTTCTTTATAATTCTCTGCTGCACTCACTGTGCAAATACAATACTATAAAGTAGAGAGTATCTTATACTTTCTCTCACCAAACCTTGAGAATTTGAGGAGAGGGATTGGTCACATCTGTTTATCTCTCTTGATACCTATAGCACAGTCCCTTGCACAATGAAGATAACACATATTTAATAAATACTGGAATAAAACAATGTAAAATGACTTCTAAATAAAGAAAAGGCATCTTGATTTAAAAAAAGTAATTTGCTCATAATATTAGCCAACAAAGAAGTTAGACAGGGAGATCACACATTTGAGATTCTAGTATAAAAGAACTAAAGATAGCTAAAAGCAATGTGAAAGGATTTGATGAGGTACTTAAATGCTATTGGTAATACTCACCATTTTCTTTAGATTTTCATCTAAATGAGGGACATTTCTAATTATTTCAAGATGATCTTCTAATCTCTCAATGAAAGTTACTGCCAACTCCAGCAAATGCACCATGTATCTGAAGGAGGGAGAAAAAAAGTCAACTCTTTTTTTTTTTAGTTCAGGTATTTTGTGTTCTCTTTTTTCCCTTTAATTAGGACTTTTAATATGAAATTAAGAGAATTACAATCCACCCAATGAGCCGTTAATAACCTTTCTGCATTCATGGAAATATCAGTGATAAAAAAGGTTCTTCTTCCGGGCTTCCCTGGTGGCACACTGGTTGGGAGTCCGCCTGCCGATGAGGGGGACGCGGGTTTGTGCCCCGCTCCGGGAGGATCCGGCATGCCGCGGAGCGGCTGGGCCCGTGAGCCATGGCCGCTGAGCCTGCGCGTCTGGAGCCTGTGCTCTACAACAGGAGAGGCCACAGCAGTGAGAGGCCCGCATACCGCAAAAAAAAAAAAAAAAGGTTCTTCTCTTTCAATTTAAACAGGAATTAACTTTTCATCCAAACACAAAAACAGAAAGAGACAACACTAATCATATCTGTAGCCCAATCTATGTTAGACAAACATCAATGTTAATAATTTTCTCATATAAGTAAAAAATTGGGACTTCGGCGCAGTGGTTAAGAATCCGCCTGGGGCTTCCCTGGTGGCGCAGTGGTTGAGAGTCCACCTGCCGATGCAGGGGACACGGGTTCGTGCCCCGGTCCGGGAAGATCCCACATGCCGCTGAGCGGCTGGGCCTGCGGGCCATGGCCGCTGGGCCTGCGTGTCCGGAGCCTGTGCTCCGCAACGGGAGAGGCCACAACAGTGAGAGGCCCATGTACCACCAAAAAAAAAAAAGAATCCGCCTGCCAGTGCAGGGGACACGGGTTCAATCCCTGGTCCAGGAAGATCCCACATGCCACACAGCAACTAAGCCCGTGGGCCACAAACTACTGAGCCTGCGTGCCACAACTACTGAAGCCTGCGCACCTAGAGCCCATGCTCTGCAACAAGAGAAGCCACCGCAATGAGAAGCCCGTGCACCACAATGAAGAGTAGCTCCTGCTCGCTGCAACTTGAGAAAGCCCGTGCGCAGCAACGAAGACCCAAGGCAGACAAAAATAAAATTTTAAAAAACTTTAAAAAATAAATAAATTTTTAAAAAAGAGTGAAGAACTTAAAAAAAATTTCTCTAGGTAAAACCTCATTCCATTTCAATCTACACATTCTTGGTGAAGGGTGAAGACAATAAGGATAAATGTACTTCACTGAAATAGCCTACACATGAAACTACTTTGAATCTTTGTATTTGCAAAATGCCTTAAAACTATTACTCAGTTCTTCTGATATATATAATGTATAATATACACATTAATGATATTTAACTACACTGAATAGATACTGAATATATCCACAAGAATGGGATTTGTATATTTATTATTTTACTGCAAGATAAAAGATCTGACACTTAGAGGAAATATTGATTTGCTCAGGGTCAGTTAGTGAGGCACTGGTGGAGAAAGTTAGCAATCAGATCCCCAGATGACTGCTTTTTAATTTTATTGTTATTTATTATAAATAATTACCTACACCTTCAATTTGATACTTTCCATACTCCTATGAGAAAGAGAGCAATAGAAAGCATCCCCATTCTATGGATTGGGAAACTAAGGCAAAAACTTAAATCATTTGCCCAAGGCTTTGAGGCATATAAACAGCAGAGGTGAGATCAGAACTGTTATTTTTCTCCTTTCAGTTGACATTGTTTTCATCTGTCCCTGCTTAAACTCCCCCAACAGAATTTTTATATAGAGGCAACATTAATGCAACAATAAATTTACATCACAGAAAGCTGTCTATACATAATAAAAATGATTTTTATCCACCTTACTATATGTTATGGATCTAATTTCTTTCATTAAAGTCATTATTTATAATTCCTAAGACACAATGGGCAAAAGGAATGTCTTTCTCTTAACCATTGCTACAATTCTTTAAAAGTAAAGGATTTTCTTTCTGGTTTAATGTATCAGCATTAATAACAATATTAATAGATACGATCACTCATATACTGTTTAATGAATTATGCTATGAAATAACTATTAGTCTAAACAAAAACTACCCTCAGGGAACACGTGTGACTGTTAACGTCTACTTTTTAGTCTAACCTGTGATAAACAGCTTCAATAGGCAAGTTTTCTTGGCACATGGGTTTCAACAGTCTTTGCCTGAGGGACCGCTTTTCTTTTAGCACCGCTTCCAAATGATTATTCATGCTTTGCAGAGTATGACACTTCTGTGCTACACAAACCAGAAACAGTAATTATAATTAGCAGCAGGACAAGTTTTGAAGTCACTAATACTATCAATGGTCAAAAATTAATCCCATTTCTCTCCTAAATATCTCCCCTTTGCTGTTTTTAATACCAATACCAGTTTCATTTTCAACTATTTTCTCTTACTTTTCCTACTGACAACCCAATCTAGTGCTAAATTCTTTGTTTCCCAATTCTACTCCTAGTTCAGTGTTTATAGCCAGAGCCATATTCTTCACATAAAGTGTCTGTCTCTAATATTCTATATTAGAGCATTAAAAAACAAACATTTGTCTTATAAGCTACTTTTATTTCAATATTTTCCCCAGAATTGTTAATGGTTGTCAGTTGTCTCTTCTTTTAAATTTTCATTTAGAAAAAATTTGAAACTTAAAAGTTTCAAGAACAGCTCATTGATTGAACTCTCATATACATTTCCCCTAGACTCACCAACTAACATTTGGATACGTTTTCTTTTTTTCCCCTTCTTCTCTACACGCCCATACATATATTTTTGCTAACCAATCTGAGAGTAAGTTGCAGATGTCAGGACCTTTTACTCCTAAAACTTCAGCATGTATTTCCCAAAATAGGAACATTCTCTTATATAACTATACTACTATCAAATTCAGATAATTTAACATTAGTACAATACTACCAATATTTAATACAGCCTATATTTAAACATCACCAAATATCCCAATAATGTCATTTATATTAAAAAAAATTTTTTCTAATCAAATATTCAATCCATGACTACCCTGTGCTTTAGCTGTCATGTCTCTTTAGGATCCTTTCATCTGGAAAGTTCCTCAGCCTTTGTCTTTTAAGCTCTACTGACTTTGTTAGCTTTGGGGCAATACCTGGAAAAATTATCATAATTTTATAGCCTAGTGCTTAAAGTAATCCAAGAAAAAGTTGAAATTTCAATGATTACTCATTTAACTAAACCACTTACCCAAAAAGGAAGGATGGACCACATCTGCTGCATCTTTTTCTAGTCTTAGGAGTTCAATTTCCAGGTTTTTCTACATTAGAAACAAAAAAACACTTAGCTCATGCAGAAAGTAGCCTGAAGTAAAGGCTTTGATAAAAATGGACAGTCTTTAACTCAGGAATATTTAAGGGGGCCAGGAGGATGATTTGTTATGAGAGCCCAGGGATTTACTGAATCTTTTCATTTTGGTGTTCAAGCCCTGTTGCTGCTACTGCTACTACTCCTAACTACTACTATGACCATTACTACTATTATTAACTACTGCAAAGAAAAGCCTATACGACTATGTGCTAGACACTGTTCTGCATGCAAGAGGATCACTGTTGGAGCCAGTTAAGATTTTTTTCCATACTAGAGGTAGAAAGTAAAAACTCCAGCATAATTTACCTGGTAGATTTCAGCTTGAATATCTGTGATCTGCTGTAGTCTGGAGAAGTTCACAAAGCAAGAAGTTGATTTCTTAGATATATTTAACATCTCCTATTGGTAAGTGAACAGAGAAAGCAGCAATATGTCAGAGTTTATGTGTGTGTTGGAATAGCATGGCCACGTGTCTAAAATATGAGGATATATTATGTCCAACGCTGCCCCTGAAAAATGAAATACAGAGTAGGACAGTGCAATGTATATTTCCTGTTTTTTAAAACCTGCACCATCACAAATCTTTTGCCCAAATATTAATATTTTAAAAATAAGAAAAAGAAGAAAATCACTTTGTACTATTTCTTAAGGCATCATGCACAATAGACTGGCATTGCTGATAGCTTAGCAAAAAATTCTAAAGTTGAAATTGTTGGAGAATCACTTCTACACAAATGACCTAGTCTCTCAGACCTTCCTGGGGCTAAAATTAAACACTTCCTGGGCTATGGAATCATTCACCTGATTCATTAAATGACCTCTATTGGTTACAAGTCATTCATACTGTCTCTTTCCGCATTCTCCCTCTCTTAGATAAAGGAATGTTTTGTCCAGGCATAATTATTCCTTGAAAAAGCCTACCCCCCACCTCCTTTTTATCCTTTCATTCTATATTATACTGCTTTCTTAAATTGCAGGTTATCTCAGAATAAGAATATTATCTTGTTCATCCCTTGGCTTCATCTATAATTTTTTCTATCCTCTTTTTCTTCTCTAGAATGTTAGCACAGGAAAGAACTTCAGATATCATATAGGCCAGGGATTGGGAAGCTACAGCCTATGAACTAAATGCACCCATTGCCTGTTTTTGTATAGCTTAAGGGCTAAGAATGGTTTTTATATTTCTTAATTGTTGGAGAAAAAAATCAAAAGAAAAACATTGTGACACATGAAAATTATATGAAATTCAAATTTCAGGGTCCAGAAATAAAGTTTTATTGAAATTCAACTTCACTCGTTCATTTACTTATTATCTCACGTTGTTTTCATACTACAACAGCCTAGTTGCGACCCTATGGACCTAAAAGCCTCAAATACTTATGCTCTGGCCCTTCATAGCAAATGTTTGCTGACTGATGATAATCAATTTTATAACATTTATTGAGTTAGGCAATAGAAGATTCAAGGATGAACGAAACAAGCTCTCTGCCCTTAACAAGCTCATGATGGATGGGAAGGAAAGGTATTCCAGACAGAAAGAACTAAACATTATAAATGCTCAGTAACTGGGACTTCCCTGGTGGTCCAGTGGGTAAGACTTCATGCTCCCAATGCAGGGGGCCTGGGTTTGATCCCTGGTCAGGGAACTAGATCCTGCATGTATGCCACAACTAAGAGTTTGCATGCCTCAACTAAAGATCCCGTGTGCTGCAACTAAGACCCAAGGGAGCCTAAATAAATAAATATTTTTTAAAAAAAGAACAAAGCTGAAACAAACAACATTTTCTATAAGAGTTGTATCATATCACATCACAATTTTAAGCATCACTCAATTTTTAATTCACATGGGAGGATGTGCACTTAAGGGATGGACTGCTTAAAGGGATCATATAATACATCATTTTGAAAGAATCAATGATAAATCCTTGTAATAAAAATAGGTTTTTTATATGTAAAGTTTGCTTAAAGTAAAATCATGCTACAAATCTTCAAAGTTTCCTCACTGGGCCTAGCTGTGCAGTAAGATTATAAGAAGGTCTTTTTAAAAAACATTTATTTACTTATTTATTTGTTTATGGCTGCATTGGGTCTTTGTTGCTGTGCACGGGCTTTCTCTAGTTGCGGCGAGCGGGGTCTACTCTTCGATGGAGTGTGCGGGCTTCTCATTGCTCTGGCTTCTCTTGTTGCGGAGCATGGGCTCTAGGTGCACGGGCTTCAGTAGTTGTGGCACCTGGGCTCAGTAGTTGTGGCTCACGGGCTTAGTTGCTCCATGGCATGTGGGATCTTCCCAGACCAGGGGTCGAACCCGTGTCCCCTGCATTGGCAGGTGGATTCTTAACCACTGCACCACCAAGGAAGTCCCTATAACAAGGTCTTATGAAGCTATGGATTGACAAAACAGGTATCTGTCTAATTAGTGTTACTTGAAGGACACTATGAAGATCGTCCCAAAGACAACCCACAGCCCAATTCTCAGTCCCAAATGTCTTATAGTATGAATTTACCAAATTACTTTGTTACAGAACTGGACAATACAGGTGAGAGCACTAGGTAATCTGGTAGCAAGAAAACACAGGAGAGAAGTGAGGAAGGTGAGAACTGGGGAGTGCTGTGGTTATGTTTTGCCTATTTTCCAATGCATTCATTCCTACCCCTTGTTTCCCCCCAAATCCATAAGGTCTGGCTACTAGGTCTTCAAGTAATCTAGAAAAGTCCTTCAACAGACGTTTAAACTCTTTCAAGATAGTGTTACATTATCTATCATCTATTACAGTTCATTTTAGAGATGATATAATGTGTCAGAAAAGGGAGAGCTCTGGGATCTAACTCTACTTCACTAGTTGAGTGGCCCTGGACACGTTTCTTGGTCTCCTCAGGTCTTAGTTTCTGCATCTTAAAATTACTTTAAGTAGATAGTAGAATTCTCTAATGACTCTTCTAGGTATAAAAAGTTGTCTATTTTTCATAAATCTTTCATCATGTGCATAGTGCTAATCTCTGTAGATGGTTTTACCTTTTCTATTTTTCTCAGTTGCCTTTTTAGTGAAATTCCTCAACTTCCTCATTGTCTCAAATTTTCTTTCCCTTCTCTCAACCTTCTCCCATTCCCTTGTCACATCTACCATTTCTATTCCATTATTCCCTCACATCTTCAATTTCTCCCTCTGTTGGCTTGTTCCCTTTGGCCTATGAACATGCTCTTCCCGCCGAACCTAAAACTACCACCCCTTGGCTAATCTCCCTCTTCTCTCCTTCTCAAAATTAATTCCTTCCTCCAATCATGTTCCAAGGTCTCTCGGGTCTTTTTCACCAATGTTTTTTTGTTCCCCCCCGGCCTTTAAAGATGCGTGCTTCCCTTGGCGCTCTCCTGTACCCGGCGCCTCCCGTAATGCTTCAATATTTCACACAAACGAGCGTTCTTTGGGAACGTATGTTTTAACCACCTACCCGTTATTTCCCAACCCCGCCACCGATTACAATCTAGAGGCGGTATCACTAGATGAAAAAAGGCGGGTAACACTAGTCTTTATTACCGCCCAAGAACTGACCTGGGATAACTCGCCTGCCAGACACTTGAAACACCATCTCCTTAGAGCCCCGCTTTTGCAGAACCCACCGCGGACCAGTCACTTCTGCTGCCTACAAGGAGCTCCATCGGCCCCGACTCTAGAACAGCCCCCAGCCAGCACCCTCCCACCCACTCCCGCAGCCAGCACCACCATCTCACAGCTATCTTCTGTCGCCACCGTGGGGACCCCCTTAATGACGGCATCGCCCACCACGCACCTGAGTAACCAACCCCGAAGCTACGAAATGTCCCAGCAGTAGCCCCGCAGCGTTTGGCTCGGACGCCGGGTCCCAAGGTTTCGCCTCAGCCATGGCTGGCAGCCGCTTTTCCGGGTGGCGCGGAGAGTGAGCGGAACGCACCGCGCGGCTCGATGACGTCACAGGGCGTTTCCGACCCGGCGGAAGCCTAAGGAGCGCATCCCAGGCGAGCGCGGGTCCCGGGTCCTCCCCTGCGGAGCCGGCTGTGAGCGGAGGGGTAGGAGGCGAGTTCGGGGATTCCTGATCCTCTGTAGGCTCCTAGCGGCGTCTAGCCTTGGAACAGCTGCAAAAGCGGTGGGGCCTGGTGTTCTTCCTTTTCTTCCTTGCCACTCTTGAGCTGGCCCCCAAGATCCAGGGATCGGCAGGAGGTGACAGCTGGAGCTTGAGACCTAGCCGGGAGGCCGAGGGGGTGGCTGGGTGCAGGGCCGAGTGGTGACAGCTGCTCTTCCTTCCCGCAGAGACCCGAGCCTTGGCGCTAGGATGGGAAACAGTGCCCTCCGCGCTCATGTGGAAACCGCGCAGAAAACTGGTGTCTTTCAGCTTAAGGACCGTGGGCTGACCGAGGTGAGACTGGGAGGGATCCGACCAAGGGAATTTAAAGGGAGAGGGACGGCGGGCGGTGAAGTTAATAGGTAAGGGATTCTCCGCGCTGAGAGCCCCTTTCTTCAGTTCCCCTCAGAGTTGCAGAAGCTGACAAGCAATCTCAGGACCATCGACTTGTCCAACAACAAGATCGAGAGTCTACCGCCTATGATTATAGGGAAGTTCACTCTGCTGAAGAGCCTGTCCTTGAACAACAACAAACTGAGTATGGCTTTTGCGCCTGGGAATTTTGCTAGTTATCAGCTGTTAAGAAGGGTGGTTTTTCTCTTGGAATAGAGTGTGGAGTACGATTATAATGTTATTAAACTGGTTTTCAAATAAATGTATCAGAATCTTAAAAAAGAAAAAGAAGGGTGTTTTTTTTTTCTTACAAGCTGATTTTTGTTGTTATGAAACTGTTCAGGAGCTCAAGATGCAGAAGAATGTCAGAGTCCTTGAAGCTTTCTATCTCTTGTAATTACATATATAAGCCTCCTCTCCTGGTGTAATGATTGGTAGGAGGTTAATTTGGACTTGAAAGGGACCATCTTTGGGGTGTAATGTAAGCAGAGCTAACTTTGCTGCTAATTTGGAAGGGCGGATGGGATGGGAAGGAGAGGGCCTTCCAAATCCCACAAAATTGCTGTGGGATTGTGCAGTGGCCCCTTCACAAAAGGAGCCTATTATACACATAATGCTTTCCTGAATTTTGATGGCACCCTCACCTTCTGAAGACGATGTTGGTAAAAATGCAATACTTAAAAATGGCACAACATGTGAAATGCCTATGTATATTAACAAGAGGCATAACAGACTGCCATATAGTTTTTATAAACTTCATCAAAGGTGTTTTTCAGCTGTGTTGGATTCAGGTTTTTAAATTTTTCTTTGCCAGCTGTCCTTCCTGATGAGTTATGCAATCTGAAAAAACTAGAGACACTAAGCCTAAACAACAATCACTTGAGAGAGCTGCCATCTACTTTTGGGCAACTATCTGCCCTTAAGACCCTGAGCCTCTCTGGGAACCAGCTGAGAGCACTACCATCCCAACTTTGTAACCTACGGCACCTGGATGTAGTGGATCTCTCCAAGAACCAAATTCGGAGCATACCTGACACAGTGCAGGAGCTGCAGGTCATCGAACTCAACCTCAACCAGAACCAGGTCTACAGCTTAAGGGTTTTTTTCTACAGCATGTATGTGGGTTTACGGTCTCCTGAATAAACAATTGTTCTCTAAACTGTAATCATGGAGAGGGGTATCAGAGGCTAGAAGAGAGGTATATTCTATGGGCTGGACTAATTTCAAAGCCCAAAGTGCCGTGAAGTTAGTTGAGACACTGGGTGTGTTTGTTGTGTAGGTGTTTTTTGGAGGGTAGGATGGGTAACATGGTGAGGCAATTTCAAAAGTTAAACCTCTGTTTCACAAACCTTGAGTTCTTCAGATCATCTTCAAATATACCTCTAATCATCTAGCAAGGAGCTATGTCAGGAAGATAGAGTGGAAAAGAGGCTTAAACTCATATGTTCTCAGAGTTGGACATCAGAGTTCTCAGAGTTGGACATCAGAGTTCATTCAGTTGTCCTTTTGCTGACATCTTTGTCAAGTGTGTGTCCTGCTTTTGCGGAAAAACCGTCAGTGGTAGGATTTTTGGAGATTGTTGGACAGCTTTAATTGCAGTATTTGAAATTTATTTCCATAACTTCAGAAACTCTTTGGTTAACACATATCTGACTGGAGAAACAATCTTTGGTCTAGACATAAGGCACAAATGATGAAACACTGATCATAGTGAGACTGGGTAGTCTTTAGTTTTTCTAGTGTCTACGCTTCTAGATCTGCAGAGTCCATTACAGTAGCCACTAGCCACATGGCCATTAAAATTCATTTAAATTAGACTTAAAAATTCAGTTCCTCGGTTGCACTAGCCATATTTCAAGTATGGCTCAATACAGCCATATGTGGCTGGTGGCTACCATATTGGACAGCACAGATATAGAACATTCCACTAGTTGCAATAAGTTTTATTGGACAAAACTGTTATAGAATGTCCTGACCTTACGTTATGATGAAATTCAGTCAGTCTTGGATGAGATTGGCTTTATCTTTTCCTTAAAGTGGATATTCTTGTATGTTCTTGAGCTTTTTGGAAAAAAATTCTGAATATTTGGGGGAAAATATTGGAAAAAAATTGTTAAGCAAATTGAGCACTTGCTCTACATTCACCTATGCTGCCTTAAATCAATGGTTCTCAGGTTTTAGTGTGTATCAGAATAACCTGGAGAGCTGGTTAAGAGATCACTGGACTCCACACTCATTGTTTCTGATTTTGTAGGTCTGGGGTAGGGTCTGAGAATTTGCAGTTTTAACAAGGTCCCAGGTGATGGTCTGAGATGATACCAGGCATAGTAAATATAACTAGGTGGCTTGGAGCATTTAAAGGGCAGAAGAGCTGAATGAATCAAAGATAACTGCTTGGTATTGAGCTCAAGAGCCTAAAAGAAGAGTGGTGCTATTGGGAATGGGCATGCTGAGTGGGTTATGACGGTGAAACATCCAATGTGTTTTACTAAAAATCAGAGACATAGGAGTGGAATAGAGGTGGGCAGAAATGAATGTAGATAGATAGCTTAAAAGAAGTGATAGCTTTAAGAATGAATGGCGTCTTCCCTGGTGGCGCAGTGGTTGAGAGTCCGCCTGCCGATGCAGGGGATACGGGTTCGTGCCCCGGTCCGGGAAGATCCCACATTGCCGTGGAGCGGCTGGGCCCGTGAGCCATGGCCGCTGAGCCTACGCGTCCGGAGCCTGTGCTCCGCAACAGGAGAGGCCACAACAGTGAGAGGCCCGCGTACCGCAAAAAAGAAAAAAAAAAAGAGAATGAATGAGCTTTCTAGGAGAAAGTTTAGAAAGATTGAATATTAAGCATTAGGGACTGCTGTTTGAAAAATGTCCATACAAACAAGAAGGGAAGCCAAAAATCAGGAATAATTCAAAAGATAGGAAGAAAAACACAGCACTTAGGTACAAGAAGTGGGAGTTTCAAGAAAGGGATAGCACTGTCAAATGCAACAGGGAATGAGGGCAACGAATCCTTGACTTTGGCAGTAAAGTGGTTGGCATCTATGTACACGTAAAAGATTGGCAGTAATTGTACCAAAATGTTTACAGTGATGGATTACAGGTAACTTTTTTCTCTAACCTCGTATGATTCTCGAATTTTCTATAATGAACAGTGCTTTTATTATCAGAAAAATGTGTTTCCAAAAAGCCACTGGTGACCTTCAAAAAAGATTTGTTTTTTTCCCCAAAAAAGTGTAGTAGTAACAGAAGCTGGATAACACAAGAGGCTTCTGGAGTGAGTGGGTAGTGAGAAAATGGAGGTGGTAGAAGAAAGAACTAGGACAAATAGTCAAGTAAAGATTTTTTAATTTAGTGAAAAATAATCATTACAGTGCTTATACTTTTTCCTATTATCCCTTTTATAAATTGTTCAATAGATAGCTCAGATCTCAGTGAAGATATCTTGCTGTCCTCGCCTTAAAGTTCTTCGTTTGGAGGAGAATTGTCTTGAGCTCAGTATGCTTCCACAGAGCATCCTCAGTGATTCCCAGATCTGTCTGCTTGCTGTAGAAGGCAACCTTTTTGAAATAAAGAAACTTCGAGAACTGGAAGGCTATGATAAGGTATGTATTAGTGTACTTCTGAATTTCTAGTCACTGCTCCAGAGAAGAGAAAGGTGAAGTAACTCACACGAGTGTTTCTAGGTACGGGACGTATGTATAATCCATTTATGTCAATAAGGATTTGTTCTCCATTTTGGAGGTGGGTTCTGAGAATCAGCCAAATGGTATTGTGCCAAGATGATCTTTTTCTCTAGACAGCTTATTGTAAAGCATCTTTTTCTTTTGATAGGTGTCCTATTAAGATATAAAGGAAAGAAAAAAAACACCCCACAAAACCATGTGCTTTAAATTTGCATCTAGAATAGGTAGATTTTGTAGGAAATGAAGGACCATAAAAACCTAAAGGATGGGCTTCCCTCGTGGCGCAGTGGTTGAGAGTCCGCCTGCCGATGCAGGGGACACGGGTTCATGCCCCAGTCCGGGAGGATCCCACATGCCGCGGAGCAGCTGGGCCCGTGAGCCATGGCCGCTGAGCCTGCGCGTCCAGAGCCTGTGCTCCGCAACGGGAGAGGCCACAACAGTGAGAGGCCCGCGTACCGAAAAAAAAAAAAAAAAAAACTAAAGGAAAATAAATCATAAAATCCCAAATAACCAATAAGTTAGTTATTTGCTCAGGGAAAAATAACACATGTATTCTTTCATGATTTTCAGTACATGGAGAGGTTCACAGCCACCAAGAAGAAGTTTGCATGATGTTCTCCAGGAGCATGTGAACCATACAGGACACTGACTTGGAACCTGTTGCAATCTGGCTGAATGAAAGGCTCCTGTTGTTGTCAAGGATATCTGCAGTGAGGAGATGATATTCCAGGAGGTTATATTTCACTCAATGATCTTTTTCCTTTCCAGGGCTCATCTCAAATAAGCTAAAGGGAATCAAACACAGGCAGACTCTTCCATTTTGAGTCATGGATAGGGCAAAGGACAGTGTTGATCTTTGAAACCATCATTTGTTTGGCTTTGAGAAACCCAGTAGCTAGTTGCTATGTATACAGTGAGGGGATGCTGCCTGGTACCAGAATAGCTCCACACAACAGCTTGAAATTTCATGTGTCTCAATGTGTGAGCTTTCAGAAAATCATTTGCCATTCCACCCTGTGTTGACACTTCATATTTTTATGAAATTCAAATAATTCATGAGAGGCTGCTATGGTTAATCTAAGGATTTATGATTTTACTCCAGTCCATTAGTTCAATTGCAATGTTTATACTTGGAATTTAGGATGTACATAAAGGTATGACTCTTGATTAAAAGTGTACTTTGTCAGAGAAGCAACAACACAACACTAAGAGGTGTTCCCAAGGCTACAGTAGCAATTTTTTTTTTTTTTTACTATTGCAGGTGCCTTATTGATAGAGGGCTCTGAAGAGCTAAAACTGTATGCAAAACTTGTAAGATACAGGGTTTTAATAATCAAGATTTTCCTGAAGCTTTGTTAGAAACAGTCTCTTATTTCTGGTCATCTTTTTGTATTTAGAACTCTAATAATCAAATTACCTATCAAAAAGCTACTGTTACAGTATTTTACAACAACTTATGTTTATCAAATTTATTCTCTGAATGAGAGAATATACTAAAGATTTTTTAATAACTATGGCTGGAAGAAAGGTTAATCCTTTAAAGTAAGACGACAGGGGAACTTTAACCTGTAAATGGCCCTTTGTTTGAAAGTAAACTGATAAGAAATGTTTTATGTTCTTGTTCGGGTTGCAAGAGTACTGAAATGCCTTCATGTGACTTATAAACATTTTGTGGTACTGGAAACCATGCTTATTAAGAGAAACTGAAGCTATAAAAGTAGATTTTTTCAGACTGTTACTGGCATGAACATTTAGAAAGCTACAACTCTGCTGTTTTCTGATGTTTTGTCTTAGCCAAGAGGCTGTCATTTACCATGTACTGTTAGTTCTCATTTTACAAACCTAGTTTAACCATTACGTCAAGAGATCACAAGAGCCTAGTGTTTATATGAGGAAAGTCTCTCTGACCTTAAATCTGGTCTAGGGGTTCTCTTTTTCCCATGTTATTCTCTGTTTCTCAACTGGGGAGGGATGGGGGTGCCAGTTTACATTACCAATTGAGTTTTGTTTTTTATAAACTTTGTTTAATGCTTAATCTTATTGATCTACTGAACATTTCTCTATTTTATCAATACTTATCTAATAAATCAGAACTTATAAATTAAGTAACTTAAATGTCCCAAGACATTTATTAATGGGAGTTTTAAAAATCCCTACCCTTAAGAGAATCCCGTTTTGATGGCTAACTTTCACAACTTGGACCCAGCCTTGTTTCCAGATACCCTCTCTTCACTCTCATTCACTTGCCCAGTCTTACCAGGTTATTCTGCTCCTTAAACCCACAGTGCAACGTCTGTCTCCTTTAACTGTCTTTACATTGTTTGCTCAGTCAGAATGCCCTCTCTTACTAACACGCTCCTTTTCTGTCTAAGCCCCTTCCTGAGAAGTCTAAGCCGAATTAACTGCTCCATCTGTTACGGCAGCATTTCTCACATTCTGTATTCATCTGCCTCTTGCTAGACTGAGCTACTTGAGGGCAGGGATTAAGTAAAGTAATATGCCCAAAGATATAGTACACAAGTATTTAGACTTAAATATGAGCTAATAAAGTGGGTTGACTTGAGGTCTGGAGACTGAGATTCTAAATCACCTACCTTCTTTTAGAGCTTGGTTAGAAGTCAGTGTAGTATACTGAGTAAGAACATGGGCCTTGGAGTCAGAAAGATCCTGATTTGAATCCAAAGTCTATCATTTACTAGCTTTATGACTTTGAGCAACTTACTCTCATCCATAATATGGGGAAACACCTCCTACCTCTCATGTATGTTATGAGGATTTGGTGAAAAGATACATAAAAGCATTTAGAATAGTGCCTATGACAGAGTAAGCGCTCAATAAATGGTGCTATTTATTTTACCTGTAAAACATTAAAATAGAATTTAGCAAGTTGTACAGAAATGGAAGGCTTGGAGCAAACACTACATCAGGATGAAAAACAAATGAGTAGAGAATAAGGAACCTGAATATCAACCTGAGAACTATAAGTATGCTTAGGAATGTAACTGGGATAACTTAGGGTTTTAGTAAGGGAGTAACCTAAAGAATAGCGTTTAAAGAAACTAATTCCAAGAGCAATTGAGTATAGGATGTCTGGGAAGTAGAAGTTTAAGTTAAGGGGAGATTCCTAATCCATACATGACATGAAAAGATCTAGAGTTGAAATGTGGTAAACAAAGGATGAATTAAAACTGTGAAAGAAGAAAAAAACAGGCACAACTATAGGGGATAAAGATCACTGTCATAAGACCAGAAACCTGAAGAGGGAGCTTATTGTTAAAAAAAAATTAAGTTCAGTGGAGAATAATGTTTAACTCCTTAATTATAGGTCAGTTTTATGCTCAAGGTCACAAAACTAGTAAATGATTGAACCAAAACTTGAACACAGTTGGTCAGACTCCAGAGCTTGTGCTAACCACCTCAGTCACTACCTTTCAAAAGTAATAGAAACAAGTTTCCAGACAGTGTCACAGGAGAAGACTTTTAAGTCAACAGCTTCTATTTCTAGTGTATTATGAGCCTAAGTTCTAGGTCCTCATTCCTCTTTTCTCAGTAGCAGAAGCTTTGAAAAAATATGTAACCTGGGATCCATGGATGGGCTTTCAAGACCCATTTATGCATGATTCACGTGTGTGTGTTTGTGTGTCTGTTTCTCTGGAGAGATAGGCTGTGTTGTCTTTCATCAAATTCACGAAGAGATCCTTGACCCAAAAAGAGCTCCGCTCTAGAGAGAATAGCAGCTATCATTTAATAAGCTCTTACGTTTGCTGGGCACTGCTCTAAGTGCTTTACATGCATTACCACATTAAGTCTTCGCAGCAACTCTATGAGGTAGGAATCATTAATCCCACTTTACGCACAAGGAAACTGAGGCACAGAAATGGTTTTATAGTCACTCAGCCAGCAAGTGGCAGAGCTAGAGTGTAAATCCAGACAATATGGTGCCTTAGCTCACACTTCTAACCAATTATACTGTTGGAACAGCATACTGGTATCTTTAGAACTATTTCCTTCAGCCATAATAGTGTTAAAAAATTTTTTTAACGCTTTTAGGAAGGATATTTAAGTATAGAACAGCCCCCAGTGTTTTATACCTTCTTATTATACACACACATTTACTACCACCTGCCAAACTACTCCTTTTTGGCATGTGGCATTTCTATTACTGAGGGCCTAATTAAATCTCACTATAAATATTTTCCTTTTCAGCCTTTGAAAGTTCCCATGTTAACTCTATCTCCTCCAGTAAGTGCGTTGCAGTTTTCACTCATAAACACTTTCAGTCGCTAGTATATTATAAGCTCAAATGAATAAAACAACTAGTAATGATTAAAATGAACCTCATGACAAATCATAGCAATGAAAAGTCCTATATTTCCAATGAAAATGGGAAAGGTGCTAATAAAGTCAGGTGTTTGTTGGAGTGCCTTTTGATTTATGGATCTTTGCTCTATTCAGTTTGTCAAATAAGAGCTGACAAAATTATTGCTTTCCACCCCCCAAAAAGTACTCACAGAAGCACATCACTTATTTGAAAAAACAGTTCCATTAGTTAGTTACAAAATTTAATTGTAAGGATCAAACAGTGGTTATTGGTCAAACCAATCGACATTAATAGCTTTGAAGTGTGCAGAAGCTAGTTTTTAAATAAAGGTGACAAATACCAATCAGATTCTTATAACACTGTTCAGGATCTAAGCAAATGTGATTCTGGAAGTTGAATCCAAAAAGCTAAGAGAATCATAGTGCAATCATCAATAAGTAAACCAAAGACATAATTTTCTAAATCATTTTTAAACAGAATAAATTCTAGTTTTTAAAAAAGTTTAAAGCTACATAAAACTCAAAGTAATCTAACTATTTTCTACCTGAGATCAAAACAAGTTTCTTTTTTCCTATCTAAACAATTCTTGGCATTGAGGTAAATCTGAATTCACGTGATATACTTTGTCAAACTTTTCCAAAAAATTTTAAGCCCTGCTGTAGAGAGAAATTCTCATAATATATATACATATTTACATATTTCTTCTTCAAAGACTAATGACAAATTTATGAGGTTAATAGGCCTGTAATGGGACCATGATACTATTAATAATATGAAAATAAAAAGCCATTCATTTATACCATGTGTTCCTATATGGTGCAATATGAAATGGGATCATAGAATCTATGTACATAGATGAACCACCAAGAGTTCAGAAATTAAGCTCACTTTAAGAAAACTCATTCTGTTATTTGAAGCAGAGGTTGCAAAGTTGTGATGTATAACAAAAATATTGTGTATACAGGCTCCAAAACCAAGCATTGGCCTAAACTGGCAAAAACTGCAACTTAAACAGAAATTAAAACCAACTAGATCTTCACTGTGGTTATGCAACTTTTGGCTTTAGGGTCTGCAGGTTTTACTGAGGTAACAACCTCTTATCTCTTGCCTCTCCTCCTTGTGCCTGCCCCTACTGCCCCCAGCCTTTGACATGGCTGTCTTTGGCAATGCTTCCAAAGTTTCAAAGCAGAAGAACTTGCTAAGTAAATGGAGAGAATGAAAAATAACATTATATATGATGTATGAAAACCAACCTAAGAGTATGGACTGAGAAAGAAAGTACTAGAAGGAAAACTAAGCCACAGTCTACCCTCAAGGGAAAAAGAGAAAATAAAAGAATAGGGGGGCTGTTACTCCTAGATCTTCTTCCACATCATCTCCCGATTAGAAGAGTGTGGAACCAAAATTTCAAACTCTGGAAAGGTAATGACTGAAGGAGGAGCTAGGGAAGTGAATAAATGATAAAGAAGTACAGCAGTAGCTTTAGCTGTCAATGAGTTTCTTTGCTCTGGCATTGGCATTGTCAATACGATCTTTGTTGGTGTCAGCCTGGAAAAAAGAAAAATACACCCGCATTACTTCACAAGATAAGCTGCTCTAAGAAACATTAAATTTCATGTACTTAGAGTAACTGACACATTGAGAAAATTCAGGAAATAGTCCAAGCCACATTACAAAACTCATTTTGGGCAAGAAGTGACAGAATATCAAATTCATTTGGAAAAACCTGGGTGTATAAACATGACAAAGATATAACAGAAGAAGTTGCCAGTATTTCATGAGTTCTATAACATTTTTTTTCATAGTTTAACATGTCTGAAACTAGGATGCATCTTATAATCAATGGCATGTAGATGCAGTGAAAATATAATGCTCTTCTCTGCTATAGATCTGGACCTTGTGGGAGTTCCCTGAACTGAATCATAGAATCTCATCTGGAGCTAGCCTAGATCTCACCCAGAGACTGAAATAACCTACCCCAAGATCTGTGGAACAGATGTATCACCATCCATATCAATATGTAAGTTAAAATGATGGGTAATATGTAGCCTAAACCCACGTAACAGCATTGAAAACATCTTACGAACCATTATTTGCCTCAATGAAATCCATCATAAGTGATTCAACAGAAAGCCAAGCTGAAAAACTTACCCCAACCTTTAAAGTATACTGAGATTTTAATGAAGTAACAATAAATAAGAACAGCTTTTAGATGTGACACAACCAAACACAGAACACAATTTCAGTATATTTTATATCATATGAAGTAACAAATAGCAACCACACTTTTTTGTTACTCTTGTTTTTGTGTGTCCACCCCATGAGAACCATTCTGCAGAACTGATTTTTACCTACTGACTCATGAGATGAAGATTCAGGAACTTACTAATTTGTTATTAGTTAACAAAATAAAATTCCAAAAGCTAACTCGCTCTTTCAGGGGAAAAACAAAAAAACAAAAAGAAAAACCCCGACAGCTCACAGAAAGGTTAGAGGAGATTGTGAGCTTCATGTGTGAAATTTTAAATAAAACCACTTCGTCCCAAGGTCTTGGTTTCAAAATGAACCAGTTGAGTAAGACAGGAGGACTCGACTATTGTTTTTCAATGTGTTAGAACTCATCAAAACTGCAAGGCCTGTGAGGACAGGATCTTATCCCTATTGCTCTCCCCCAGAGCATCTAGCACAGATGTCTATTACTAAACACTATACCGGATGTCTCATTTTCCTGTGGCACTAAAAAGCTCTTACCTTTTCTGTGATCCGTTCTATTTGTCGATTTTGAGCATCAATCTCATTGCCTATGTCCAGGGCCATGTTTTTTAGATTTCCTAGGATACTGCCCACTTGAGTCAGGTTCTCTTCCATTTCATCTTCCCTGGCATCATTTGTTATACTATCACAAAAAGATAGTTAATTCAGTACTTTGGGGTGAATTAGAAATGGAGTGAGTCTGGATTTAGTTTTTATAAAAATAAGTAACCAAAATGACCTCAGCAAGTGTTGGACCCAACAGATGCAGGTTACCATTCTTGGGAAACATTCCATAGTAAAAATGGAAAGACTAATCCAAGAGAGCACAACATCTTAAAGCCATTTAAGATTAAGAAGTAACTTTAGGATAGTGGTTTTTCAAAGTGTAATTCCCAGCATAACCTGGGAACTTGTTAGACATGAAAATATGCTAATTCTCACACTCCACTCCAGATCTCCTCAATCAGAGACTGGAAGGCACCCCAGCGATCTGTGTTTTAATAAACCTCCCAGGTGATTCTGATGCATGCTTAGGTCTAAAGAACTACTGCTCTAAAATAAGGGTTGCAAAATCCTGGCCCAAAGCCAAATCTGGCCTGCCTTCTGAATTTATAAATAAGGTTTTATTTGAATACAGCCATGCTCATTTGTTTATATATTGTTTATGGCTGCTTTTACCCTACAACAGAGTTGAGCAGTTGAGTAGTTGTGACTGAGACTGTATGGCCTGTAAAGTCTGAAATATTTACTATCTGACCTTTTACAGATATCCTTATAGGGATTTGGTCGACTCCTACTCTAGATGATACATTTTAAAACACATCTTCTTATTTACAGAAGTAAAACATGATTACTTGAATAATTTGGAAAGTACTTTACAAAGAAAAGTTAATCCATCCTTGAATGTCAACAATCCCAGTCACCATTTTGTCAGAAGGCAAATATTAAAATGGAATAAGGGACTTCGCTGGTGGTCCAGTGGTTAAGCCTCCCCGCTTCCACTGCAGGAGGCACGGGTTCGATCCCTGGTCGGGGAACTAAGATCCCACACACCCCCACATGCTGTGCGGCCAAAAATAAATTTTAAAAAATCCAAAAAAAAAAAGGAATAAATGCTATTTCTAATTAATAAGTTGGGGTTCATGCATAATTACACCCAGTCTCCAGAGACAACCATTCATTTAGGAAAAGAATAAAAATATCGGGAAGAGCTGGCATACCGTTTAATGTATCCGCCGCTGGCTGCTCCTGTGGTTGCTTGCTGAGGCTGACCATTTGTCACTCGGCCTGGCTGCTTAGATACTACATTGCTAGGAGAGTTGTCTCCACCATCTCTCCATGTTGCCTTATAGACTTTACTAGACTCAAAGTTCTTTGTCCTATATAAGAGTCAGGAGTGTAGAGAGATACCAAAAAGCAGGAAAGGGAGAAATGACATTATTAGTGCTTGTTACCTTAGGGATGCCTTAGCACCCTTAGAATAAAAGCTACATGCAGCTAGATCTAGATTATCTACACTATGCTCCATCACAATCTGGCATTGAAAAAGATGAACTGTGTAAGCCCACTAACATTAAAAACATTTTTTTAAAGGTTAAACTACTTCCACCAAATCTTCACTGAGCAGTTAGCAAGTACCAAAATGTAATTATTTGATTTTTCAGGTTCTCCTAGCCTCTGACACTCTCCAGAAAAGAGGTTAATGGACACTAGGAAAAAAATTCCTTAGGAAAGGTGCTCTGGGATGCCTTAATGGTTCCTTGGAAGCGTCTCAGATGTTGATGAGGGATGGAAGAGAAAGAAGGCTGAGTGGGCAGTACTTAGACCTCAGTTGCTCACTTACTTAAACTGTAGTAGTTTCAGCTGATCTGTTTTTTAAAGTTAGAATTGTGCATTAAATTTTTTTAAAAAGGTTTCTTTGGGGGGTGGTGGTGATGTGATGAATTGGGAGATTGGGATTGACATATATACTCTAATATGTATAAAATGGATAACTAATAAGAACTTGCTGTATAAAAAATAAAATTTTAAAAAAGTTATTATAAAAAAAATTTTTTTAAGAAAGGTTTCTTAAGAAACAAACATTATGAAGGAAAGGCAATGAATGACTTCTTTGGCTACAATGGTACCAGTTACAAATCCTTTGGTTTAGGACTTTTTCATTTAAGAGTTTACTGTTCCACCTTAAAAAAAAAAAGATCCTAAATCCAAGCCTCTTAAAAATAGAAGCATATGTTTAGATTAACTGACATAGCTAAAAATCAGCCAAAGCCAGAATTTTACCGTGGGATTTACTATTTGAACTGGTATAAATGGCAAGAAAAAGAACCTAGTAAAATGACTTTTAAGTGGCTGTTACAAAAAACACAAATAAAACTTTTTCTTACTGATTATTTGGCTAAAGTTTCCACTCACACAATTTTAGTTTTTGCTTTTCTATAAACAAAAACAAAGTAATATATGGCTATAACACTGGTTTCTGATTTATTCCACATGATACATTAATGAGGAAGTTTTGAAATCGCAAAAGCAAAGGAGAGATTTTAGGAAAGCAGTGGCTCCTTTCTTAATAGGATCCTGTGAGGATTCATGTTTGGCAAACCTAGAATTGGATCTTAGACCTTAATCATCAATGCCACAGAAAGGGTACTATATGTTTAATAAATCAATCTATTTAGTTATTAATAAGCCATGTTAAATCCTTCCTGGAACAAGGTGGGATACACATTATTTAGTACTACTTTTTTTTTTTTTGGTTGCATCGGGTCTTAGTTGCGACACACAGGATCTTCGTTGAGGCATGCGGGAGCTTTCCTTGCAATGCGCGGGCTTCTCTCTAGTTGTGGCGTGCAGGTTTTCTCTTCTCTAGTTGTGGAGTGCAGGCTCCAGGGCACGTGGGCTCTGCAGTTGTGGCGCTCAGGTTCCAGAGTGTGTGGGCTCTGTAGTTTGCAGCACGCGGGTTCTCTAGTTGAGGTACACGAGCTCAGTAGTTGTGATGTGCACTTAATTGCCCCGTGGCATGTGGGATCTTAGTTCCCTGACCAGGGATCGAACCCGCATCCCCTGCATTGGAAGGCAGATTCTTTACCACTGGACCACCAGGGAAGTCCCTGATATACACATTATTTAAATGAATATTTATAAATAATTTCTGTTTAGTAAAAAACCCATTTACGTGTATTCTTTGTTAATAAGATGGGTCTCAGGCAAAATTCTGAAGCAGAGTAATAGCAACCAAGCAAAATAAACAACATATAAGTTTATCAGAAAGTTAACCAGAAATATTAATAGAAGTAATATAAGTGAGGCTTTTATCAGGATGTTAGACTGTAAAACAGGTCAAAGATTGAAGGCTGGAATTCTAATGTCACTAAATAATAAGACACTGTGCTTCTGAGAGTCTTAGCACAGAAGCACTGGGTTGGGACAGACTTGTGGGCTCTTGGTCTAGTAAGGGATATACACATGCTCCAACCTCCTCAACCTTAAGAAATAATATTTGAAATTCCTTCAACTTCTGAGAATTCTTCCTTCAATTAGATATAAGGGGCATAAGATGCAAATGAATTGTTTTAACATGATATTGTGAATGAGGTTCAATTAAAGCATAGTTTATAAATAAAGAATCAGACTGGTTATCAAACCCTTCTCCCTTTAAGAGGACTGGATCTTTGATGTTCTTCCAATATCAAGGGGAAAAGGTACAAAAAGCTGACTTGAATTGTCACATTTATTTTCAAATGGATTGGGGAAAAAATCTCTGCACTACTTTTTCATGCAGTTTTGACATGCTCTGCATGTTTATAAAGCAGTGATTTTTATATGCTGTTGATTTCATATCTTCATCCTTGTGATAGTTCCATGTCTCTTTCAGCATCTCTACTCCAGGTAATAATGCCTTCTGCTTGCTCAAGGTCCTGCCACATGCTGTTACCCTGGAGCTTCTCCCACTGAGTTGTAAAACCCTTAAAGACACCTGTTTTTAAGGGCATTGTCAGAGAGCTGAGTATCTAATAAAAACAATGGTTTTAATCTAATTTGTCTTCCTTCAAAGGGTCTTAAGTACTTTAAAAGGTAGTATTTCCTAAACTTGACTGAGCACCAAAGTGACCTGGATGATTCTGAATACACAGATGTGTATTTCAGGCTACACTCTGAAAATTCTACTTCAATTTTTGTCTGATGGAGCCTGGGAATCTTCTGTTATAACTATGATTTTATTTAAATTCAATAGATCATTTAGCTGCCCAACCAGGAAAAGAAACACTGTTCTAAGAGACTTCCAATCTGTTGTAGAAGGAATATTTTAGATTACTATGGTAGTACACCTTAGTATTACTATATATTGGGACACTGAGGAATTAATCTGGAGGAAGTGAACGTATACATAAGGTTTTTTTTTTTAAGCCACAAGATTTAGAGTAAATTGACTTGAATCCCAATCCTAGACCTGTCATTCAGTAGCTACAGAACCTTATGCAAATTTCCATCTCTGAGCATCTTTTCCTTATATGTAAAACTAAGATGATAACAGTACTTAATAAGTCACAGGGCTGTTGATAATAGATGTAAAATTGTTCTGTAAAGCATTAGACAATTTTTTTTTTTTTTCAGTATGCGGGCCTCTCACTGCTGTGGCCTCTTCCGTTGCGGAGCACAGGCTCCGGACACGCAGGCTCAGCGGCCATGGCTCACGGGCCCAGCCGCTCCATGGCATGTGGGATCTTCCTGGACTGGGGCACGAACCCGTGTCCCCTGCAACGGCAGGCGGACTCTCAACCACTGCGCCACCAGGGAAGCCCAGACAAATATTTTTGTTCTTTGGTTTCAACTCAACCTGATCCTTAGTTAAAAGTTCATGTCTTTAATTGCACAGATTACCAATTGGCATGTTTATTCTTATAGCCCATTAACATTCCCTAGCTTTGAGATCTACAAGCAGCCGAATATAGTTGGAATATAGCTATATAAAAAGACATCTAGGGCTTCCCTGGTGGCGCAGTGGTTGAGAGTCTGCCTGCCGATGCAGGGGACATGGGTTCGTGCCTTGGCCCGGGAAGATCCCACATGCCGCGGAGCGGCTGGGCTCGTGAGCCAGGGCCACTGAGCCTGCGCGTCCGGAGGCTGTGCTCCGCAGCGGGAGAGGCCACAACAGTGAGAGGCCCGCGTACCGCAAAAAAAAAAAAAAAAAAAAAGACATCTAGGCCAGGGTTGTTTCTGGTCTACAGTAAGAAAGAAATGGTTCTGATTTGCAACAGAACTCTTCTGCATAACAAAATTAACAGCCCCTCTGGGAAGAAATTAGATTTCATAATAAAATGCTTAAGCAAATTTGTGGTAGATTTTAATGCAATTAAGAACTCCATCTAGAAAGTTAGATTTACCCCTGACTGTCAGTTTTGAAGAGTTTAACAATCTTTAACTACTACATTTTTTCAGATAAATATCACATTCAAAAATGGCATGTTTGAAATAAGAATTTGAAATATCCCTTAAGAAGCTGCTATAAATATAGAAAACAAGTATCAGGATATGAACACAGTAACTTTAACAATTTCTTTTTTGAGTTTTGGTTGTCAACATTAGTACTAACTGAATAAAATAGCAAAAAGAAAGCCCAAGCTGGGGGGCGGAGGGCGGGGAGAGAGGTGATCAGGTTATAGGAAAGAAGAAAAAGAAGGGCAAGAAACAAAGGGTAGAAATCAAA
Organism: Stenella coeruleoalba; assembly: GCF_951394435.1. NCBI lineage: Eukaryota > Metazoa > Chordata > Mammalia > Artiodactyla > Delphinidae > Stenella > Stenella coeruleoalba. The sequence continues at coordinate 85,294,969 of NC_137147.1, read as the reverse complement.
CAATTTTCTAACATTTAACCATGGTATTCATAGTCCCCATAAAGATCCAAAATTTAGGAGTCAAACATTATAATAAACAGTAGGCTGACTAGAGGGTTAACTTCCATAAAAAAATTAAGATTAGTTAGCTCTGCATTAGTTCAGTACGAAACCACAGCAAGCTAACACATGACATAATAGGTATTATGGAACAGATGATAATATATACAAAGAGGGTAAACCCTCATTTAAAAAAAGGAGATAACTAGATATGGCAACATTTTAAATTTATATCCCACCTTGTTCCAAATGGCATTTAAGATGACTTACATTGGCAGTTAATTCCTCAATTTGGTAGTGGCCTAAATCATGGGGAATCCAAAATCATTAGAAGCAATACTTCAAGAGAGGAAATACTGATTCTGGAACCAGAAAGGAGTAGGAAAACTTAACAGAAGAAAGGAAGCTGAAATCAAAGTCTATGTATTTAGCCTGAATTCCCTTGCCTTTGATCAGAACTAGAATGCAGCAATTCTCTACAAAGATCAACCTATTTAAAACTTCTTAGGAAACTTTAGGGGTGTTTTTACTTTTATAATCTTAAGTGTTTTTTAGCAAAAACTTAGTATCAGAGCCATTAGTCAAAGGGTGGTATTATAAATTAAGATCCTTTCGTCAATCCATCTTCTGGCAGACAGCACTCATCAAGAACAAATTCACTTTACATTACACACCACAGCACAGCTTTTAAGAGTCTCTACCATTCACAAAATCCATGCACATGCACAGAAAAGCCATTTGAAGCATCACCTTTAGATAGCAGGTTAACAGCCCAAATTGCGCCACAAGACTGCATCTTAAAGTTCCCTTTGATCAGTTACTGAGCTCAGCTTCTGATGTTAAATCTTCATTTTTAGTAAGCATATTAGAAAGGAAGAGATTAGGTGAGAGAATGAAATGCAGAAAACAGTGAATGCCAATCAAACAGAACAGAAACAGGTTTAGTTTTCAAAGCATAATGCATTTAAATTCCTGCCTGGTTTCATAGAAACAACCAACATCTGAGAATCTAGATAAAAAGAAAAACATGAAAACTATTTAAACCAGAGCATACTTCGTTTTTCCTAAGAAAGTCTGAATGATGATATTCTGTCCTAAAATTATGAAAATTAACATGAAGAGAAGGCAAATACTTTGTATCTCGAGTGAGTAGGATGGAGGAAGCACTCAAATGTTGACTAAAATACAGTAATTCAATATTTATTTTAACTAGTCAGAGTTGAATATTTACATTTTAATATGACGTAAGATTCAATAGTATAAAACCTGTAGTACCAATTTTCAACTTCTCTAGTAAGTGGTCCAGAAATACCAACCTATCTTCAAACTATGTGCCAATATGTTTGACATTTTAAGCACAGAATGAAGAGAGGCAGGTTAAGACAGAGGAATACTTTGTCTGACAATGGTTAAAGTGGGACATCAGGCAGTTTACTATTCTGAGACTTCCCATTTTAAACCTGCCTCTTTTTAAACTCGTTAATTAGAATTACAACTTATCAAAGTTACTGACAAAGGGACTTCCCTTGAGGTCCAGTGGTTAGGACTCGGGTGCTTTCACTGCCAGGGGCCTGGGTTTGATCTCTGGTAGGGAACTAAGATCCCGCAAGCAGTGTGACGCGGCCAAAACAACAAACAAAACAAAACAAAAAAACCCCAAACTTACTGACAAAGATATAGGATTTTTAATAAGGATCTGTTCTATTTTGCTTTTAGGATTCAAATAGTAGCAAGCTAAAAGAATGACATTTATTCACAATTTTAAAGTTTAATCCTGGTAGTCTGTTTTCAAATTCTAGTAGTCCTTTAAAAAGAATTAGCTAAAATTAAAATTCGCTTCTAATATAGGGTTCTGTTAAGTGAAGCTATTTCCATGTCTTATTAGAAAAAGATCTGCTGATATGGCTTTAATGAATACTACTAAAAAAAGAAATCTCAAAGAACAAATCTACTCAAGACATTTTCTATATAGTAATGCATCTAACAAAAGCAACAACAAAAAGGTTCATTCTTTTCTTGCCAGTCAAGCAATGTAGCATACAGTTAAAAACTAGGGCTCTGCCTGGTTTTGAATCTCAGCTCTTCCACTTGTTAGTGTAGCCTCCTTATGCCTCTGTTTCCCCATATGTAAAATGGTGATAATAAGAGGAACTATCTCATATTAAGGGTATTGTAAGGATTAAATTTAAAGTGCTCAGGATAGTAAGAGCCTAAATTAATATACAGGCTCACAACTCTCATGCAAACCTTTGGATGTGAGACATTTTGAGCAGTACCACACAATCACATACATCAATATTTCTGCAGTGAAACAGATTAACATTTATGCTAAGTGTAATAAAGACTATTAAATAGCTTCAGTTCAGGTTACATCTCGTAGCCTAATTAATAAGTTGTGGCACTACATTCCGAAAAAAACAAACGTTTGGCTCTCAGAGTTTTTTAGATTTCTAAATGGCAGATAGGAGACTGTGGACCTGAGTTGTTATTACTAGTACCAGAATTAGTACTAGCTTTATACAGAAGACTAAGATACCGTCTCTGCCTTTAAGAAGCTCATGTTATGGCTATTTATATGATAAGCCTAACTGAAACACAGATTAGCAGATTAAGCTTAGAAAGATCACGCCCCTGGCAGGAGTGAAAATAGATAAAGCTGAGGACAAGAGATACCATAGAGGGCAAGGACTCAATGGTGTAAAGGAGAGATGGATGGAAGGGAGGCAATTAAAATCGGAATATTTAAAGTGAAACACTACTCTCTCCTCTTCAGAGAACAAGTGTTCTGTTATAGGAGCCCCTTGATTCCAACTGTTAAGAAGTGCTTTCTTCTCTTGACCCACTAGGAAAGGGCTCTGCTGAGGTTAGAGGCTGACGACAGACTGCTTCAGGACCATACTCTACCTTCTCTCTCAGACTGTCCAAGAAAATTCTGCCTATGCTTGTCTGAGTACACAAAGAAAAATAAAATTAATACTTATGTAGCTCCATTTCCCACTTTTTATGATATCAGACCACCTTATTCCCTGCTCTTCCTACTCATCAGAGATAATTTGCTCTAGGTTCTAGGGAGGACTTCCTCTTCCTTGCTCTTCTCTTAATATGTATCTCAATGAAGTTCATTTACTTTTTCCCCTGAACTCTTCCAAGAGGGTACATAGAACACAGGAGAAAAGTGCAAGTAAGTTTGCAAAACATAGTTAAAAACAGAGTTTAGATTTAAAAAAATCTGTGCATTTCAAACTTGTTTGCTGAAAGTAATCTGCTAAACCCTGATTCGCAGGTCATAGTTATTAAAATATGCACTTTTGGAGAGTCAACCAAGGTCTAAACAGGTCAACAGACTTGTCTTTCTTAGCTTCTTATGCCCAAAACAAACACTAAAGTTGACCAACAAGTAATTTAACTCTATTTTCTCCAGTAGAAATGGCACAGAGAATGCTGTCACATGAAACACTTATCTGAAAGCATGACAGAGCAAAACCTCCTCCATTCCTAACTCCTTTGAGGAGTAAACAAATGCTGAGAGTCTGTAAACCTTCGTATCTCATTTTTGGTTTACCACACCAGCTGAGACAACTGGATGGAAGCAGTAATGCTTACAAAGCTCTTTAAAAATGAATACTCTCAGCAGAAAGGATAGTCGCTCAATCTCCAGACAACGTCATTTCAGCCAAAGGTAAAGTTCAAAGTTGCTTTGTTAATGACTCCTCATCTTTGTCTGAATACATGTACTTTTGTCAACACCATGGAGTTTGTATTATCCAAGATTAAGTAGAGAATTTAAATGTTAATAATAAAGTCACTAAAAAGAATGAATTCCTTTCTGTCAAGTATAATCTCATATACTATACACAAATAATTTGAAGACTTTTCATCTCCTAGTTTACTAGAGGCCTCAAATCTTCAGAGTCTTCTTTAATGTTTCCTTCTTCATGTTTGATATATAATCAGTTGATTTAACGTGAATTTTTTTGACTTACATTTTTCTCTCTAATCTTGATGATAAAGTTATACCCCACAGGCCTAGTTTACAAAAGGTTCCTAACTAGTTTCTTGGTGTGCAGTTATATACTCCAATCAATCAACCCCTTAGGCTGGCATTCAAAGTTCCTCTATTGCCTACTTATGTATTATTTTCCACTTCTCATCTATGTGAATCATGTAGTACAGTTAAGTCAAGCTCCTCTGTAATCTTTATTTAAATTAAATCTTCCACAGGAAATGTCTTCCCACTTCTTTCATGTCCATCCAGATCTTTCTAGTCATTCAGAGCCCATCTCAAGTCCTATCTCTCCTATAAGATGGTCTCCAAACCAACCTTTATCAGTTCTATACCTTTAGCCTCAGTTGGTATCACATGATCTAGCCCTAGATTTATATAGTTCTTACTTTTTGCTATTCTCTCTCATATAGTCAACCACCTGGTAAGTCTTTTGAAGCCAGGATCCAAGTCCTTTATTCCCTTGACCATCCCTCATGTGCCTACCACAGAACATATATTTTGTTAATTCTCCTTATTTGAAGGGAAAAGACACTAATTCTATCCTGCTCTGTATTACCCAGATGTATATTTCCTAACCTTTTCTTGTATTATTAAAAAATGAAATTGGGACTTGATCGAAAGATTGATCAAATTTAAGCGATGGTTTGCAGTGAACATGCCCATTTATACAAAAAGTTTGATCTGACTGAAGGAGAAACAGCTTCACTTGATCTAACAAAGTTCCTTATTTAGGCCCTGTCATACTTATTGGGAGGTGGGGAGGGGTGTGCTCTCACTTTAGATTTATTTGAAAAAGGTCTTGATTTATCAACTCACCTATTACAGGGGCATACACAAAGGCCACAGCACTTGTTTAGTTCTGTTAAAGTCTTCTCTGCTTCTCTCATGTCTTTGTTTATTTGGTCCATGCCTTCTTCTACGCGTTTTAGTTGTTCTAAGAATAAGTTGTGGAAGTTACATTTTGTGTTACATTCACGGTGCCAACCAGAAAACGCCATTATGATGGAACAGCAAAAACTTTAACCTTGAATCCACCAATAACCCATCACAGTGACTGTATCAGGGCCAGATGGTATTACAGACTGTCCAGAATGAAAATAGTCTTTCACATACTGATCCTGGGGCACCTGGCCTCTGACTGTGGAAAGATTTGTTCTAAAGAAATTTGTATAATAGGAGCATGTGAGGATTGGTTTAGACATCACTTCTGCAACCAAATTAAGTGTACTGTGACTAGACCAGATCCCCCACATTTCTATTATTGGATAGGCTCAAAACCTGAAGGCTGTCATAAGATTAATAAAAACTAGACCAGATTGCTCAGGGCCAAATCAAACAGAATGTTTCCAAGCCTGCCTGAATCTGACCTATTTAAGGACTTAACTTGATTTCTGAAAATGGTGCAAAAATATCATAATGTCTAGTTCATGTACGACCAATACACACAATAAGCCCTGCTAAATAATAAATACTTGGTATACAATGGGGTATTGTGGCCCCCACCTCAAATAGGCAACAAACATGATATAATTCAAATCAGCAGAAAAGAAGTAAAATGTCACTCTTATCTTACAAAGGGAAGGTACTCCCAAAGGCTTAATTAATTTTATACACGGCTGATTTGAAAAGGCTTTCTGGCATCCTAAATCAAATCAAGAATTTCTGCCAATGACTGCAACTCACCCCCTTGTTCATCCAGCGTAGTGATAGTCTTGATTCCTGCATCCTGAGACTAAAAGAAGGGAAAAACGCTGAGAGCACAGCAAAATAAAAACAAAACAGAAACAGAACCTACAAAGTCTGAAAAACAGCAAGAGAGAATCATTAGAAACTTAAGTTTCTCAGAGGACTAGAGCTACAGAGGAAACTAATCTACCCAAACCAACACACTTTAACATATTAACCCCCCAAAATAAGTCGCAGACTCATGGTGAATTGTCTTCCTTGTCATATTCCAATACTATCAATTAGAAAAACAAAAAGGCCCATTACTGCATGGTTTGACAATTTCAGCAATTGCTGGTTTCAAATAATAAAGCTTATTGATACAATACCCTTCTGATTCTTAACAGTAATTCCAGCCTGTGCTATCAGAATCCCTTCTATACAGTTACTATACTTAACTTGATGATTAAACACCTTCTTACCTCAATGGCTAAACCCAGGATTCTCCTTGTACTTTCCAGAGACTAGGAAAAAACACAGAGTTTCAGCATTCTACAACAATTCCCCTACCCACCCCCCGCCCAAAATCTGAACACAGGCCATATTCATAATGCTACTCTATTTTTAAAGATTGCCAGCCCACCCACCTCTCCCTTTAAAACAAAAAAAGAAAGCTTATTACTATAATTTTGGTTACTTTCTTCCTAACAGATGGTCCTTAAGAGAAAATTTGGAAGGTGAAGTTAATGGGATTTATAAAAAATTTAATGTAAGCAGAAATCTAGGTATATTACACAGATATTAGAAAATTCTGTTAAAATTAAATGTCAGAATTCCTCAAATCTAGAATATCTTTGTTGTAAGTAACTGTTCAGTAATGACTAAAAAAAAAACAAAAAAAACATACAAATTGTTTTCACTTATTTAGCTTTTTGATGAGTTGAAAAAATAAGGAGCTAGTAATGGCGCTCTAGAGCAAATGCATTCTTTGATATAAAGAGACTAGGAAGAAGCCAAAATGGTCTTCTAAGAAGGTCCTCTCATCCTTCCACTGTGAAAACTGAAAGAGAATTATTACTTATTCCAAGTAAAACCTTTACCTCATCAGTAACCTGGTTAGCCCTCAGCTGAATTTCTTCTGCTGACAGATTATCCATGATGAATTAAAACTTGATAGGTGGAGAAACTGAAATGTGGATATTCTGTAAGAATAAGGACACAAAAAACAAGTTTGTTTGAGCAAAGAGTGTATATTTATGGAATTTAGGATACTTGGAAAACACAGTAAAATAGCCTATCTTTATCCCTATCTATTTATCTGTCTGTCTATCTATCTACCTATCTATCTATATTTCAGGTGAAGAAATTAAGGCTGAGAGATGGTAAGTAAATGCTTAAATGCTAGTTATTACCAGAGGTGAAACTAAAACTCAGGTTTCAGGACTTCCAGTGAAGCACTGTTTCTAATAGGAAAGTGGTCCTTCTACTTTGAGAAGGAAGGCATTACTAGAAGACAAGCTTCAAGAAACTATTAAAATGAATTCCTGGTTGTACAATGTTCTTGGTACATTGTCTGAATATGGAAAAGCAATAAGGTGAAGAAGTTGAAGTTAGGTAGTGTTCCATTAGTAAAGTAACAAATTCAAAGTCCTGTGCTTGCAAAGCACAGGAAACATTCTAAAAATGTGCCAGTTGTCCAGGCTACTCATTGGAAAAAATGAAATACTTTGATTCTTAACAAGAAAAGGATAATGCTGATACAGAGAGCTCAGAAAAGACCTAGTTTTTATTAAGAGTAGACTCTCCCTTTCCAATTACTGTATGGTCTGTTATTTTAGTGAAGTCCCTAAGAAACTGTACAATTATTCTTCTATACTTAGTAACTTAGTAACTCATAGTAACTCAGGAAGTGATCTCACAGACATTCAAACTGCAACATAAAACTTTTTTTTTTAACATAAAACTTTTAATAGGTGAAGATTCCAAGAGTCCTGCCCTCTAATATTAACAGCGATACACTGTTGTATAGTATTCTTCTTTGAGCAGTCATGTGGAGTAATAAGCACTGTGTGACTTACCTAGGTTGTTTTCTTTTTATTACATTTGCTAGCTTCGTTATTAAAAATTTGAAAACCAATTTTACCATAGCCCTTTCTCAATGACACATATAAAACTGTGGTTCACATTCTGGATTTATCCCCAGGGGACATGTGGCAATGTCTGGAGAATTTTTTGATTGCCAGGAGTTGGGGGGGGTAAGGAGGAGTAATGTTACTGGCATCTGGTTGGTAGAGGCCAGGGATACTGCTAAACCTCCTATAATGCTCCTTGGGACAGTCCCACAACAAGAATTATCTGGCCCCAAATGTCAAAGTGCTCGGGTTGAGAAATCCTGCCATGGAGTACACTCACTGACGAGCAGGGAACTTTGTTAACTTCTTAGTACTGAACACTTGGAGGGAAAGGATTTTATTATATCTTTGTACCTCTAACACCTAACAGGATCTGACAGTTCGTACCCCAGTAAATGTGTGCTGAATGAACAAATAAGTAGAAAAACAAGATGTACGCTCATTTAAGTGGATCTTAGAAACAAAGCTACATGTAATAGTAGCACAAAGCCTTCAAATCAACACTAGAACCACAAACCAAAAATTGCCATTACATGTGTATGATTTAGAATGGCCTGCTGGTCACATACAGATATTTTTAGTCACATCCGTAGCTAACCAACACTTTTATTAGAACCATCTAAACAAAAAGCGACAATATCCCATTCCTAGGACAGGAAGGCATTACATTTAGAGCCTTGTTTATAATTCTACTGTCATTGCTAACCATTTCAGGATTTAATTAAGATTTTGAGCCTTGATTAAAGACATTAATGTTCATAAAACTACTGTTATTAAAATTATTAAATTGCCAAAAGTTGCAAATTTAATCTCATAGCTTGTATGCCATAGTAGGACTGTGGCTCTGCCAAAAGGTTCATATACTAAGATACATAATCAAGATATAAAGGCCTCTCTTAAATTAAGAACTGATCATTCATTAGATATAAGCATAAACAGAACCACATGCTTTATTACCTTGCTAATTGTTTATGAGACTTTAGCTTTAATCACACATATGATTATGCTACAGTTTCTCTTCTGTCAATCTTTCATAGTTGTAATTATAAAAAGAAAAGGAAGTTCCTTTGTACCCTCCCACCATTTTTGTATGCTTTTCTTTTCTATAATATCCCCATCTGCCTGCCCAGGCAGTCTCGTGCTTTCCCACACAAGGTTCCTTTCAAAGCCTGTCCTTCCTAGGCGGTACGCTCCAAAGTTATCTATCCCTCTCACGTGAAACTCCTAAATGCCCCACAGAGCAGAAAGTGTTAAGAAAAGCAATACACACTAATCAGTTAGTATCTGGAAATGACATCCCGATTAGGTTTTCCGATATAGTATACTATGGGTAGGAAGATATTTTGGGAGTAAGGAAGCTCAGATCTCTCAAACTGTATAATTTTGTAATTCTACTCCTAGAAGTGATTCTTGCCAATTACAAGTCAATATTTGTTATTCTCCTAGTAACTATGAGCAAAACTCCATGTAGGTTCAAAGAGAGGCTTGAATGTAAAACTGACCTCTGTCAAACTTAAAGATTCCAAGAGTCCTTGCCTTTAACTATCAAAAAGGCAGATTAAAAAAAAAAAGGCAGATATAGCTGGGAAGCAGATGTGAAGAGTCACTCCTGGCATAGCAGTGGTGCCATGTTTTAGGACACACCTTTTAAGTGAACTCAAAGTGCTGCCTAGTACTTCTTTTTTTCCCTCCCTGAGCAGATGACACACAAACAAGAAACAGACTTCTGTAAAGTTCTCACATGTTTGGCATGCTGATATCAGGACAGAGCTGCCTAAGACTTCTCTACTCTGGATTTTTGAGGATGTTGAGCACATTATTATAGTAAATGGGAGTAAGTGAGACAAAGCAGAATTGTAAGGGGAAGGCCAAAGAGAGATAAAGAATAATACTCCCTAGGCTCTTTTAGCCTTTACTAAACTGCTCAGAAGTGTCAGGCAGGGTGCAAGCTAGAACTAGCTATATAGCTTTACTCGTATTTATTATCTCCAGAAGTTTTTCTCATGCAGTCAGGAAAGGCTATCCAGAATGGTAGAGTAAAGAGAATTAGAGAAGGGGCGGGGAAGGAAAAATGAAACATCACTTGACACAAAGATCCCATTAAACTCACTTTTCTTAGGTATAACCCAATAGATTAAATATCTGTGTCATTTTCCCAATGCTCCTGGGAACTTACGCTACATGTGCGCCTTTGAGATGAAAATGCAAGATTTTTCTCATTGCCTTTACACCCTATTTCCCTTACTATGGTTCATTTGGGCTTACTAGCAGACTCCTAGTTATCTTTCTTAATTTCTTTTCTATTATAAACCTTGGGGGGAGAGGGGAGGAAGAAATGCTCACTGAGCATGTACTATGTATCATATAACCATCTAAGTTATTTATATATGTCATTATGTCTGTTATACCACTTTATAGGTGGGGAAACTAAGGCTCAGTTTAAGTAAGTAATTTGCCCAAGGTGACTGAGTAAAGAGCAGATTTATTATTCAAGGCTGGATCAACTCTGAAACCAAGGCTAGCTCATGGTCTGGTAAATAGTCTTACTGTTGGATGTACCACCCCTTAATAAGATATGAGAACTGTTGAATATAAGAATATAGGCTAAGCACGCTACCTGATGGCTCATTTCAAAATTTCAGATACTTTCTATAGTAATACCATGAAATCTTATCTCTTCCACAGACTCAAAGATGGTTAAACTGAAGGAAGAACTAGAAAGACCAGAGTAATCATGGCGTTCATCTGTTTTATAATAATTTAGAACCTGAAAAATATCTACATTAATTTAGAAAATGAAAATACTACTGGGAAGAAGGAATACAAAGTAAAAAGGACTCAGAACTTAATCAACAGGAGATCCACATGTCTTCATTGATAAAAATGGAGGGATACTCAGGAAGTAATGAAGAAATAGCACTTTAAATCACTGATTCCTGAAAAGACCAATATAAGAATGATTTTATAAAGTATTAACTCAGTTTATACTGGAAGGCAAGGATTTTGCATTAAAATATTCTACCATTAGTTTCCTGCCTATTCCTTCTCTTAAAACATAGTTAATCACAATGTAAGTTGCTCTATGAGTTACACTCATACAGTTATTACTGTACTCTTTAACAGTTTGATAAAATGTGCAATTCTCTTTGGCATATTTTGATTAGACTTTCATGGTAACTAATGTATTTACAACAAGTAGAAACTTCTGTTCAGAGCAGGCTAGCACAGTGGTGAGTAGTGGGAGCTCCAGCATCCAAATTCTGGCCTCAAAAATGTATTTGTTGTGTGACCCTGGGCAAGCTACCTATCCCCACTAAAGTTCAGTGTCTGCATTTGTAAGATAGAGATAACAGATCTATTTCAAAGGCTTTTTTGGTGAAGATTAAAAAAGATGATCCATACAAAGTGCTTAGCACAGTGCCTGAAGCATAGCTGATGTTCAAGTGTTAGCCATTATTTCAGTATCATTAGGGAAGCAGAAATAGTAGGCAAAACAAAAGTAAAGTAACAATGTTAAATATGAGTGATATCAATGTAAATGCAACTGAAAATAATCACTACTAATTAACTGTTCCATCTGAAGACTAAATTTGAATATTAAAGTTGACGATACTGTATAGGCTATACTATTTTCATGCCAGTCATGAGGCCTGTGGTTCTCCCACTTAATCAATCAGCTCATGGAAGTGATGCTGGTCCATGACGGTCACCTTTCAGTACTGGTTAATTAAACTTCACTGCTTGTTATCAAAAAAAAAAAAAAAAATCCATCAAGATGGAGAACTAAACCAAGTTTCCGGTTGATAGATACTTAGCTAGACAAATATATATATAAATTTGCATGTCTAAAAAATTAAAGACTGCCCTTAAATGATTCTTTTTTTCTGGCTAAAGCCGGCAAACACAAACCACAAAAGGGCTTAGGTTATGAAGGTTAGTATATTATACAGTGAACAAAGAAGACTTAAAAAAAAAATCAAATATGTGCTATAATTACCAGAGGGTTAAAATATGGGTAGAAAAAAGTCTGGAAGGGAATCATCAAAATATAACCAATGGCTGTTGTGGTATAGTAGAATTAAGAGTGCTTTTTCTTCTTTTTCCAATTTTCCAAATAGTTTGTAATGTACTACTTTTAAATTTCATACATTTATTTTTATTGTAAAATATGATAGTTTATGAAAACCAAGAAAAGAGATTTATAAGATTGGAGAAAACAAGGACAAGGAATAAATTCTAGACCCTAATTCATAAGCATAATATCAATTCTTAGCCTTTCCTGAGACAGATCTTCCAGTTGGCACATATTCACAGTAAGTGTAAATCTGTGGAAACATTTCTATCCACTAATTGATGATCACCCACCCCAACCATAAAAGTATAGAAATAATACAGTGGAAAAATTTGTCCTAAACTGCTAAAAGTTGTTTAGAGAAAAGGCCCTTGCTACGGTTTGGCTGGGAAACATACTTCACATGATGTGGCAGGAGTGGGTTCTAACTGAGTCTGAATAAGTTCTTAGTACTTTCATGGCAAAATACTAAGAAGTGGATAAAAGAGGATCCCATAAAGAAGCAGAGAACGTAGCTGTAATTGAGAATTTACAACAGCTCTATCCTGGAGTACAGTCAATCTTCTGTCATAGCCCCTCACCTCCAGTGTATTCTTGTTCTCTAACTTTTCTACTGACATTCAGCACCGTCAGGGATTCAAAGAAAATGTATGAAATGAGAAGCCATTTAAATGAAAGTCTGGGACTTCCCAGTTGGCGCAGCAGTTAAGACTCCGCGCTCCCAATGCAGGGGTCCCAGGTTTGATCCCTGGTCACGGAACTAGATCCCACATGCATGCCGCAACTAAAGTTCGCATGCCGCAACTAAGGAGCCTGCTGGCCGCATCTAAGACCTGGCACAACCAAAAATAAATACATAAATTAATTAATAAATAAATGAAAGTCTGTAGGATTTGCTTTAAAATAATTTGAAGTTGGGACTTCCCTGGTGGTCCAGTGGTTAAGACTCCACACTTCCACTGCAGGGGGAGCAGGTCTGATCCCTGGTCGGGGAGCTAAGATCCCATATGCTATGTGGTGAAAAAACAAACAAACAACAAAGGTGGGGAAATGGGTGGGAGTATAGAAGATGCAAAGAATGGCCATGATTGCTGAAGCTGGGTGAATAATACATGGAGGGTCATTATGCAACTTTCTCAACTTTTTATTATGAAAAAATTTAAAAATATACAAAAAATATTTTAAATGGCAGCTAACTTTTTAATAATCTTTACTCACCGTTTTGAAAGTCTAGATAGTGGGTAGGGGATTGAGAGGACTCTAACTACAATAGTTGATATTTATAAAGCATTATACATGCAAGACACTATTCTAAGAAATATTAAAAAAATATAAATACACACACACATTCATTTAATCCTTACAACACTGTCTTAGTCCATTAAGGCTTCAATAACAAAATACCACAGACTGGCTATTTAAAAAGTTCTTGTAAGGGCCCTCTTTATGATTTAAAGCACCCTCACATGGTGGGAGGGGTTAGGAGCTCTCTGGAATCTCTTTTATAAGAAACTAATCCCATTAATGAGGGTTCCACCCTCATGGTTTAAACACCGCCCAAAGGCTCTACCTACTAACACCATCACATCCAGCATTACGATTTTAACATATGAATTTTGGAGGGGAGGACATACAAACATTCGACCCTAGCAAACACTGTTTAATCCCACATTTTACAGATGTACAAACTAAGGAACAGTGAGGTTAAGCAACTTTTACAAGTAGAGCCAGGATGAAACCCAGGAAGATTGCTCTAGAGCATGTGTTTTCAATTACTATTATGCATATTAGATGGAGAGTAGAGAACCACATTATCAAGTCATTCAAATCTGTAGCAGCTTTGCCCAAAGAAAAGTACAGTTGACCCTTTAACAATGCAGGGGTTACGTTAGTACTGTAGTAGGTATTTATTGGGAAAAAAAAAATCTGAGTGTAAGTGTATCCACCCAGTTTAAACCCACCTTGTTCAAGGGTCAACCTGTATACACATGAAGTCCCTGTGAGACAGGAAGGGGGCTGGGCACAACCTTTAAAAGAATGGCATTGCCACTGAGGACACAACATAAACTGGTTACATAAACTGGTTAGGTCCAAGATGGCGGAAGAGTCGACTTCCACTAGACCTCGGGCCTCAGTATATGCTCATCATAATACATCAGCAAGCTAAATGACACACCCACAGGTGCCATGACAGTTCCGAGGCTGACCATAAAAGGCCAAAAAGTGGGTGGTGGCCCAATTCCTGGAAATCCCTGCCCCTTCCCCAAAATAGCTGGAATAATCTTCCCACTCATTAGCCTATGAAACTACCCACTCCTATAAAAATTGACAACCCCGTATCTTGGGGCCCTCGCCTTCTGAGATGGCCCACACTCTGTCTACGGAGTGTGTATCTCTCCCTGAATAAACCTTCTTTCACTTTACTATGGCGCTCTTGAATTCTTTCCTACGCCAAGCCAAGAACCCACATTCAGCGGCCCTCCCAGCGACTCACCTGAGAGCTGGGACATGACCATCCTCTCAAGTCCCAATTTCTTTCCTGCAACACCTTGCCTTCTGCCTTTTCCAAGTTGCAAGTCTAACTCCATGCTTCAAGCACATTTTAGAGCAGTAATTCCCAGCCTTGGTTACACGTTATAATCACCTGATGAGCCTTTATAAATTTAGAGGCCAAGGCTGCAGACCACACTAATTAAATAAGAATCTCTGCGGGTGGGAGCCAGGCATCAGTCAGTTTTAAAACTCTCCAGGTTTCCAATGTGTGGCCAAGGTTGAAAATCACTGTTTCAGATAAAAGTTTTCATTTTTTAATATACAAACAAGTACTAATGGATGATATTCTCCCTGTTACAATTCTGGTACCTAATGGAGGAAAAACATAGATAGAGGTTAACGACAAAGGACAAGAACAACTTAGGCTTCAAAAAGTTAAACACAGAACTACCATGGGATCTAGCAATTTCATTCCTACATATATTAGAAATGAAAACATATGTCCACACAAAAACTTGTACACCAATGTTAAAGCAGCATTATTCGTAATAGTCAAAAAGTAGGAAAAATCCAAGAGGGAGATGAAAATGGCAGAGTAGCATGACGTGGAGCTCACCCTCCCCAACAAACACATCAAAAACACATCTACAAGTGGAACAATTCTCAGGGAAAACTGCTGGAAACTGACAGAACAACTCCTATACAACCAAAGCTACAAGAGAGATCTCCACTTAATGGAGTAGGATAGAAAAAAAGCATCAGGTCAGGATCTGAAACCTTGGGAGGGATCTGGAAGGAAGAGAAGATCTGAACGGGCAGACTCTCACCCTGGGGAACAAGCAGGTCAAGCAACAATCTGGGCATCCCAGTCCTGGGGGTCTGTGCAAAGGAGAAAAGCCCTGTTGGCTGCTGGGAGAACCACTATGACAGTATGAAGGGCTGGAGAAGAATAGATTCTACTTGGGAGGAGTGCACATTTGCTGGCCTGCCAACAATCAGGGAGAAGAGAGCCTTGCACTGGTAGTTGCCCCATCCCTGCAGATCCTGAGTTCAAAGGTGGTAATAAAAATGCTAATTGAATTAAGAAAGATTATCAATAGAAATGCAGGTCACTGTTACAAAGATCTAGAAACTAATAAAAATGAACTAGTCAAAAACAGATCATTCAATTGCTGAGATAAAAAGCAATCTGGGACTTCCCTGGTGGCGCAGTGGTTAAGAATCCGCCTGCCAATGCAGGGGACACGGGTTCGATCCCTGGTCTGGGAAGATCCCACATACCACGGAGCAACTGGGCCTGTGCGCCACGGCTGCTGAGACCCGCGCACCTAGAGCCTGTGCTCTGCAACAAGAGAAGCCACCACAATGAGAAGCCCGTGCACCACAACAAAGACCCAATGCAGCCCAAAATAAATAAGTAAATCAAATAAAAAAAAAATTCTAAAAAAAAAAAGCAATCTGGAAGCAATGAACAGCTGACTAAATGACACAAAAATAAGTGATCTGGAAGACAGAATAATGGAAATAACCCAGTCAGAACAAACAGAACATACAACTCAATAACAACAACAAAAAACAACCCAATTAGAAAATGGGCAGGGACTTCCCTGGTGGTGCAGTGGTTAAGACTCTGCACTCCCGCTGCGTGCCACAACTACTGAAGCCCGCACGTCTAGAGTCCATGCTCCGCAACAAGAGAAGCCACCGCAATGAGAAACCCCCGCACCACAACAAAGAATACTCTCCACTCACCGCTACTAGAGAAAGTCGATGCACAGCAACGAAGACCCAATGCAGCCAAAAATAAATACATAAAATAAATTAATTTTTTAAAAAATTAAAAAAAAAAAGACTCCACGCTCCCAACGCAGGGGGCCCAGGGTTCGATCTCTGGTCAGGGAACTAGATATCACATGCATGATGCAACTAAGAGTCCGCATGCCGCAACTAAGGAGCCCGCCTGCTGCAACTAAGACCCAGTGCAACCAAAAAAAAAAAGGGCAGAAGGGACTTCCCTGGTGGCCCAGGGGTTAAGAATCTGCCTTCCAGTGCAGGGGATGTGGGTTCGATCCCTGGCTGGGGTACTAAGATCTCACATGCTGTGGGGCAACTAAGCCTGCACATTCTAGAGCCTGTGCGCCACAACCAGACAGCCCGCATGCTGCAACTACTGAGCCTGTGCACCACAACTAGAAAGAAGCCCACATGCCTCAACGAAAGATCCCACACGGTGCAAGGAAGATCCTATGTGATGCAACTAGGACCTGATGTAGCCAAACAAATAAATATTTTTTAAAAAATGGGCAGAATATCTAAATAGACATTTCTCCAAAGAAGACATACAGATGGCCAACAGGCAGATGAAAAGATGCTCAACATCACTGACTATTAGAGAAATGCAAATTAAAACTACAATGAGGTATCACTTCACACTGGTCAGAATGGCCATCATCAAAAAGTCTATAAATGGGCTTCCCTGGTGGCGCAGTGGTTGAGAGTCCGCCTGCCGATGCAGGGGACACGGGTTCGTGCCCTGGTCTGGGAGGATCCCACGTGCCATGGAGCGGATGGGCCCGTGAGCCATGGCCGCTGAGCCTGCGCGTCCGGAGCCTGTGCTCCGCAACGGGAGAGGCCGCAACAGTGAGAGGCCCGCGTACCGCAAAAAAAAAAAAAGTCTATAAATAATAAATGCTGGAGAGGGTGTGGGGAAAAGGGAACCCTCCTACACTGTTGGTGGGAATGTAAATTGGTGCAGCCATCGTGGAAAACAGTATGGAGGTTCCTTAAAAAACTAAAAATAGCGCTACCATACGATCCAGCAATCCCACTCCTGGGTATGTATCTGGAAAATAATGAAAACTCTAATTCAAAAAGATACATGCACCCCAATATTCACTGCAGCACTATTTACAATAGCCAAGACGTGGAAGCAACCTAAATGCCCACTGACAGAGGAATGGATAAAGAAGATATGATATATATATATATATATATATATATATATATAGAATAGAATATTACCCAGCTATAAAAAAGAATGAAATATTGCCATCTGTAGCAACATGGATAAACCTAGAGAATATTATGCTTAGTGAAATCAGTCAGACAAATACTATATGATATCACTTATATGTAGAATCTAAAAACTAATACAAATGAATCTATATATAAAATAAAGATCGACTCACAGACATAGAAAACAAACGTATGCTTACCAAAGGGGAGGTGGGAAGGAACAAATTAGGAGTATGGGATTAGCGGATACAAACTACTATACATAAAATAGATAAGCAATGTGGATTTACTGTATAGCACAGGGAATTATACTCAATATCTTGTAATAACCTATAATGGAATAAAATCTAAAAAAATAAATAATTGAACCACTATGCTTGTACACTATGCTTGTATAGTTGTAAATCAACTATACTTCAATTAAAAAAAAAGTAGGGAAAAACTCTAATGTCCAGGACTCCCGTGGTGGCACAGTGGATAAGAATCCACCTGCCAATGCAGGGGACATGGGTTCGATCCCTGGTCCAGGAAGATCCCACATGCTGTGGAGCAACCAAGCCCACACACCACTACTGAGGCTGCGCTCTAGAGCCTGTGAGCCACAACTACTGAGCCTGCGTGCCACGTGCCACAACTACTGAGCCTGCGTGCCACAACTACTGAAGCCTACATGCCTAGAGCCCATGCTCCAGATCAAGAGAAGCCACTGCAAGGAGACGCCTGCACACCTCAACGAAGAGTAGCCCCTACTCACCACAACTGGAGAAAGCCTGCACACAGCAACAAAGACCCAACGCAGCCAAAGATTTAAAAAAACCAAAAAAACAAAAAACTTGGGACTTCCCTCGTGGCGCAGAAGTTAGGAATCCGCCTGCCAATGCAGGGGACACAGGTTCAATCCCTGGTCTGAGAAGATCCCACATGCTGCGGAGCAACTAAGCCCGTGCGCCACAACTACTGAACCTGCGCTCTAGAGCCCAAGAGCCACAACTACTGAGCCCACGTGCCACAACTACTGAAGCCTGCACGCCTAGAGCCCATGCTCCGCAACAAGAGAAGCCACCACAAGGAGAAGCCTGCGTACCACAACGAAGAGCAGCCCCCGCTCGCTGCAACTAGAGAAAGCCCGTGCACAGCAACAAAGACCCAACGCAGCCACACATAAATAAATAAATTTATTAAAAAACAAACAAAAAACTCAAACGTTCATACAATGGAGTATCATTCAGCCATAGAAAGGAAGTTTACATGCTACAACATGTATGAGCCTTGGAAGCATTATTCTTAGTGAACAAAGCCAGATACAAAAGGCCCCATATTGTATGATGTTATTTATATGAAATGTCCAGGATAGATAAATCCATAAAGGCAGAAAGTAGATTAGTGGTTGCCACAGTTAGGGGGACGTAGGACTGACTACCAATAGGTATGGGGTTGTTTTGGGGTGATGGAAATGTTCTGGAATTAGTGGTGATGGCTGCACAGCCTTATGAATATGATAAAAGCCACTAAACGCCATACTTTAAAATGGGGAATTTTAAGTTATGTGAATAGTATCTCAATAATATCTCTCAGTTTTTCAATAAAAAACAAAAAAAAAAGACTTAAGGTTGGAGAAAGAATAGTCAAGCAAAAGAAAAAAAAGTATGAGTAAGAATTAAAAGGAAGATAGGAAGGAAAACATTAATTTTGTAGCTTTTCCTATGCTAAACTATTTTCTGCCACAGTGTAAAATCTAAGTTAAGAGATTTAGTTAAAATAAATGATAGTAGTTATAGAGTAGGCACCACTGAAATAAAAAACATATTTTACATTAAATGAATCACATTTCTTCTCCAGGAAGAGAAATGGTTGTCGGAAAATAGGGTAGAACAACCACATTAAGAAATACACCTGATGCCCTTCTTCATTAACTTCTTCATTCCAACTTCTTGGAATTCTGTAAACATGACTTTCTGTATTTTTAAAAGGGGAAAAATTCCAAGTTTTCTTTCTTGTAATGAAAGAAAATTATTTTTTTTTAACTGGTACTCCTGGCTATTATTAATAAGTATGCAAGACAAAGTGAAACCTAAATAAGGCAACAAATTCATTATTTATGTTAGTATATCTGAAAACACTGACCTTTGCAAAAGACTTAAAATGGTCATTATATGAGGTTAAACACTGTAATTCTCATCAATAAATCTTAAGGCTACGCTAAAAACTATGTACAGTTTAAAAACTAAAGGCCCAAAATGTGAAGGTCCATCCTATCTTAAATTACATGGAATAAAAATGTTTAAAAAATTTTACAGGGCTTCCCTGGTGGCGCAGTGGTTGAGAGTCCGCCTGCCGATGCAGGGGACACGGGTTCGTGCCCTGGTCCGGGAAGATTCCACATGCCGCGGAGCGGCTGGGCCCGTGAGCCATGGACGCTGAGCCTGCGCGTCCGGAGCCTGTGCTCCGCAACGGGAGAGGCCACAGCAGTGAGAGGCCTGCATACCGCAAAAAAAAAAAAAAAAAAAAAAATTTTACAGGTGATTTTTAAAATAAATTTATTTATTTTATTTATTTATTTTTTATTGTGTTGGGTCTTTGTTGCTGTGCGCGGGCTTTCTCTAGTTGCGGTGAGCGGGGGCTACTCTTCATGGCAGTGCGTGGGCTTCTCATTGCAGTGGCTTCTCTTGTTGCAGAGCACAGGCTCTAGGAACACGGGCTTCAGTAGTTGTGGCTCACGGGCTCTAGAGCGCAGGCTCAGTAGTTGTGGCGCACAGGCTTAGTTGCTCCGCGGCATGTGGGATCTTCCCCAACCAGGGCTCGAACCCATGTCCCTTGCATTAGCAGGCAGATTCTTACCCACTGCGCCACCAGGGAAGCCCTTTACAGGTGATTTTTATTTGCCTTATACAATAATGTATTTTCTAAATTTTTTGTAAAAATCACTTTAACATTAGAAAAGTTACAAACATACACTGGTTTTGTAGACAAATTTCAGCACACTCTAGAACTTTGTTAACAGCAAAAGTCTATGCTATAACTACAAACCTTTGACTGATAATGAAAAACTCTAAAAGATAAAAAATGTTGCAAGCTCCAATGACAAAAGAAAAATTGATATGATAGTATTTTTCAAGCCCAGGTTATCTATGGGCATTTCAGTTCTTACTCCTATACAATTAAAGTTTACTTGACCACTATTTAAGAAAATAAAATGCTGATTAAAAAAAATCAAAACTCTCGGGCTTCCCTGGTGGCGCAGTGGTTGAGAGTCCGCCTGCCGATGCAGAGGACACGGGTTCGTGCCCTGGTCCGGGAAGATCCCACATGGGCTGGGCCCGTGAACCATGGCCGCTGAGCCTGCGCGGCCGGAGCCTGTGCTCCGCAACAGGAGAGGCCACAGCAGTGAGAGGCCCGCGTACCGCAAAAATAAATAAATAAAAATTAATAAAAAAATCAAAACTCTCAAAAGATAATGCAATACAAGAAAAATTTAAATATCCCTATTCTTTGGCCTTTCCCACTTTTATCAATTTAGAAGAAAATCACAGATATAGGCAAAAATACATTAGTCCCAGTATTATTTATAGTGTTAAAATCATTGAAGTAGTCTAAATAACCAGTGATAGAGATTTGACTGAAAAATTATGGTATAACTACATGATGGAATGTTATTCAGCCGTTAAAAGTTATTTTTGAAGATGTGATATTCTTCCATATTTAATTTTGATCAAATACATATACATGGTTTGAGACGTCGAACAGTTCTACACCAATAAATAGCAGTTCCCCTGACCTTCCTCTTCCCCCAAACCAACTCCTGCTCCCAGGACCCCAGAGGCAAAATTTTCAACAGTATTAGTTATTTTAGTGTTTAACTCCCAACTTCTAAATCATGCTTATGGTGTTGTTTCTTGATATTTGTCAATTTTGGGTATCATCCACTGACTTTCTACAATGAAGATATTTAGCTCTTACACCTTCCCATCCCCTCCTAGTTTTGATGCTTATCCTCACATTATAGACTGGCTGGCTTATTAAATTCTTGGCTGGAAATCATAAGTTCTAAAGAAGTGAAGGAGTATATTTATTTACATTTGTCTATCCCACTCAAATGTAGATGACCATAAAATCCTTCCAAGAATACTTCTATTAAACCCAAGGAACCCAGGGTTCCATGGAACACCATTTGGAAAACACCAGCCTACAGAAATTTCTGCTTAATTAACCAACTATGTGTGAACAAAGTTTCTGTTTAATTCTCATCTCAGAGAATTATCTCTAAAGAGAAACCTCAGAGATCATCTAGTCCAACTTTTTTATGCTAAGAGAATAAAATGCAACTCTTAGGCTTTCTTTACACAGTCGTTACTGGAGAAGTGGCAGGGGTGCGGTATACTTCTTGGAACAGACTTGATGATAGCTGAGAAAGAGAAAGCAGAGGAGTGTGGTCATAAGAGGGCAAGCGAAACAGAGGTCCAGCTGAAGAGGAAAACTATAGGCCAGGGCTGTCAGATGAGAACTGGTAAAAACTACCATGTAGCTATGGTGACCTCCCCAAGGGAGCTGAAAACTTCCTTTTGCTGACAGAGAGCAAGGAGGAGTCAGCAGCCTACCTAGTCTGAAGGTGTGGAAGAAAGGAACCCTGGTCCTAGAATTCATCTCTCTCAATACATTCCACAAACATTTTTCAAGCATCTACTATCAAGTAAGGGAACATATTTTGATGCCAAGAAAATTACCTTTGTTTCTTTTGCAATGTTTATTTTATACTACCTGCCTCCAAATATATACAGTTTTCCTTTTCACTTAAGTTTTCTAATTGTTTTATGCACATAAATTCTCTCTACAAGACTATCGTCTTCCTAGCCTGAGGCTAAGACCATCTGAAATACTGTCAAGGCCTAGTTGGGTTGAATATGATTTCAGTTATAATTCTCCTGTGACTAAACTTTCTACATCCAGATAAGGTGAGATAATTTAATAAATTGTGTTGAATGAGCATAATGTAGTGGTTCATAACACAGACTCTGAGGTCAGATAGACCCTGAGTTCATCCTAGCTCTGGTACCTGGGCAATTTACTTAACATATTCAAGTCTCAGTTTCCTCATTCGTTAGGATTACAGTTCTACCTCTCAGGGTTGTTTCAGAAATAAAATTAGTTAAGGTATATAAACTGCTTAGCACAGTGCCTAGCACAGAGCAAAGACTCATGAAATGACAATTACTAATGAACTGCTCATTTGCACTCATGTTATTTGTTATGTTCTCTGTGGCATCTGACTCCTGGTATCAAAATGTTTGAGAAGCTACTCAGAAAGTTTCCAGGTAAACTTAGAATCAGAGCCAAAATACTTGATGGTTGGGATGAATATTTTATTCAGGCTATTGGAAGCCTTGCCAATCATCCCTACCTCACACGTGGTATCTCATGTTGTGAGTTATTAGGTGCCATTCCAGGCGCCTAATAAAGTACTAGTATATGCACAATACACCTAAGCAGCTCTTTTTTGAAGACTCTTAAACATGAGTAATGGAGAATAAATGGAAAGAATAGAAAAAAGGATTACAGAGAACGAAGTAGAAATTCAGATATGAACCATCACTTACTGCATAAAAGAATTTAGTTTCTCTTTAGAAATATATTTCATTCTTAGATTCCACTTTTAATATGGAACATTAAAAGTGTTCACACACAAAGAAGAAAGGAAGGAAGAAAAAATGTTCACACTTATACTCACAAAGTACAGGTACATGGTATTTCAAAATACTCTAAACATTCTAGGTTAGGCCAAAAAGAATACACGCTCTGATCAGGAAATTTAATTCTTCCTGAAAGCATTTAGATGAGATGAGAGTCTTATTTATGTTAGGGTTCATTTCTTCCTTCTACTTCCCTCTATAGGAACAACTTTAGCAATTCTTATACCAAAGCCCCAAAGCTATGCAAATATAAGAAGTACACCTCTGAATCATACCTATTAAATACCTTGGTTTCAAAGACTGCTGAAGCACATGAATCAAGACAGAAATCATACTACTGAGGGGAAAAGTACCACTAAAGATCACTAACCAAAAAGATCAAAATTACACTTCAGTTTTACAGAAGCACCTATTATAACTTAATTGCTTGATGTCCAAAACCTAGTTTTCAAGTACTGCTCAGCCTTGGAACTTCTGCAATTCTACTCTAAGTGATCAGGATATAATCCTGGGGAGGAAGATCTAGATGTGATTATAATGAATTATATTGACCACGTCTAAAGGAAAGGCCGTGAGAACAGAAAAGGGATGATCTATATGAAAGATAAGAAGGAGGCTCAAGAATGCAGCAGTCATTCCCCAGGGAAGACAGAGATGCAGTCTGGCAGACATAAGTATGGAATCTGCCGGGGAAATACCAAGTGTGAGGTGGGGAGGACTGGCATGGCTTTACCTTGCCTGAGAGAAATATTCATCTAAACCATCCAAGTATTTTGGCCCTAATTCCAAGTTTACTTAGATGTTTTCTGGTAAGTTTCTCAAATATTCTGATGGGAGGAGTCAGGTGCCACAGGCAAACATAAGCATTCAGATCCCTGGAAAGGAATATCCCCCACAGCAGATGGAATGGCATTCTTGTTTATACAAAAAGCAGTATGGTGTAGTGGTTAAGTGGCCAGTATTTGGAGGCATAATGGTTTCAAATCATGACTATTGCTTACTTAACTTCTCTGTTCTTCAGTTTTCTCATTAAATGAGAATATAATGCTTACTTCAAGTGTTGTTATAAGGATTGAGTTAATTTATACAAAGCATTTAGAACCCTGCTAGAATGTAATGCTAACTGAAACTAACTAAAATGCTAACTAATGCTAACTAAAAAGGATTTGATTTGGGAATCAAAGCACAATCAACTCTAAGAAAATTGTGATTTTGGACTATTAAAGAAGTGCCACAGGGAATTCCCTGGTGGTCCAGTGGTTAGGATTCCGTGCTTTCACTGCTGGGGCCTGGGTTCAATCCCTGGTCAGGGAACTAAGACGCCATGAGCTACACCACACCGCCAAAAGGAAAAAAAAAAAAGAAGTGTCACAACGTAGTCATGCAGGAATATAACGTGTGTATGTATGTGCCTGTGTACAGAGGGGGCAAGATGGCTTTAAAAGGCAGGTAGGAGAGAGGTTATGACGGGCTTATATCCTATACCAAGAAGTTTGGATTTTATTTTATAAGTATCAAGAGGCAGTCTAAAGGTAATCTCAATTGTCAAACCTTGTTAAAATAAATGTTAAGATTTTAAGATGAGGGAATTCCAGAAAAACATAGTGAACAGTGATTTAAATATTTTAGTAGCAATTCGACCTAAACTGAAATCAAAACCAAAATGTCAGTGACTTAAAGGACTGCAAATGGAATCCCATCTCCACCCCCCAATATTACGAAAAGAACAGTAGATGCTGTTTCCTGGCTCCACAATCCACTTCCTCCAATTGTTAGAGGCACTGGATCCATCTGTTCCAAGCCTCTACCCGCCCAAGACAAAGAAAAAACCAGTCCTTGTCATCTACTTCTCTGTCAATCTACAGACCTGGAAACAAAATATGGCACTGGAATAAAAAGTTCAGCACTCTTAGATGCAAGCAACATCATATACTATAAATGTTAACATATACAAAATGCAGAGTACAAACACAGTTAAAAAACAGATTTCCAGAATATTTAAGACAGAGGAACACACAGGAGGAAAACAAAGCACCTTAATTCAGAGGAAACAAAACAAAAGGCAGCTGATTTCACACAAAAATGTCAAAGAGCACACATCCTCTTTTTCACTTTTGCTATTCTAATCTACTTTCATCTGGTGAAACCAGATAAGTAAGTTTGTTAGAACTGTGTCACAATAATGAAGGCCACCATCACAAGGCTCACAGAAAGAACAAAAAAAGAAAGAAAAAAAAAAAAGAAAGGCTCACAGAATTTTGGAGTCCACTGGCCTTAGAGTTTAGGTAGTCCAGTCTTCACTTTCTCTTAAAAATGAGTAGATTAGGCCCAAAACAGTATTTTCCAAAGTGCAGAGCAAGAACAAGAAATTATTTTAGTTGTTATACAAGCAATACTTATGCACTTAATACTTATGTATTTATTATAATATGTACTAGAAAAAGTTATAAAATATAGCAAAA
The DNA here is from genome assembly GCF_951394435.1 of Stenella coeruleoalba. Taxonomy (NCBI): domain Eukaryota; kingdom Metazoa; phylum Chordata; class Mammalia; order Artiodactyla; family Delphinidae; genus Stenella; species Stenella coeruleoalba. The sequence goes on along the minus strand of NC_137147.1, from coordinate 85,269,401 downwards.
CCGTGATTTCACAGATTATCACTTTGGAAGAGGGTAATGTTTAAAAGAAAGTCTATTAAAATTTGATGTAAAATAGTAACACAAATGATCTTCTAAAATGCATAATTTATGATGGTGGTATGGTTCATGCCAAGTGAAGTACCATAGCTGTCCCATGAGCAACAGGACCTGTTTGTTTGCTCTCCTCTTGGTTCAAGGTTGTGTCCTGAATGATTAGAAGAGATGTGATCTTTAGTTCAGTGAGCTTGTTACTAAAGTTGATTTAGAGTAAAACAAACAAACAAACAAAGAAACAAACAAACAAAAAAAAGATGCATACAGAAATTCTACTGTTTTTAGGAAAGAGTATAATATTGTTAAGAAAATAATGGCACAGTAAGTCATTCCTATTCTGGAACTAAGATAACAGCAATTTTCTAGTGCATACTCACATACCACAAGCACCTAAAAAAAGAACTCTAGCAACACTGATAAATATTTAAGTTGTAGGTTGTTATATGATCATTTTATTTACTTTAACATGACCTGTCGAAGGAGCAGGGTAATGTAAGAAGAGGTTTTTCTAATATCAATATTTGTTAAAATTTATATGAATGTGTTTCTTCTCATTACCTCTTGCCAAAGGAATGAATGACCAGTGATCACTGGATGCCTTTGGCATCAACTTTACTGGTGGCAGAAATACTAATATTTTTAAATTTTACTATGAAATATTTTAAGATTAGATGTCAAAGTATTCTTGCTAATGATGTCTCATGAATTTCAAGTGTGGTATTTTCCAGGCAAGACAAGAAAGTGGGAGAACCATTTCTATCCGGTCATAAGCTGCAGTATTTCACCCGGACATCTGAAAACCAGTCTTAAGGGCACCAGGGCAGACGGAGTAATATCACTCTCAATTCTCGAAATATCTGCTACTAAGAAGCTACATTATTTTCACAAGGCAAAGGGAACACTGTCAGAAGCTGCCAGTGTCCATAACTCTCCTTTCCCAATAGCCCCCACCCCTCCCCGAAGTAGATGACAAGTAGCAAAAAGCAAAATACTACCCCTTTCTCATCTTCTTTTCCTAACTTTGACGACTTTCGGTTTCCTCTAACTCCCACCTGCCTTTCCTAGTAGTGTGGTGACTAACAATGAAAAAAAGTCCCAGGTAAAATAGTACTTTCCAGGACTTTCCCCCCGCCCCCCTTACTCCGTGGAATTCGATCTTTTACCCACCCTTTCCTTCGTGTGTCTTCAGTAAAGCCGCGAGGTAAGAATGGATTTTCCTGGAGAGCATGGACTCCCCAATGCCATGAACCTCAGAAACCTTCAAACAACTAATTCAGAGTTATCTGATCACTGTGGCCACCATACAGTCTATTAATCCCGATCGCAGCAACACTGCGAGGGTGGGAGATGAGGGAGTGGGAGTTTACCTCTGCTAGGTTTCAAGGAAGGGTCCAGAGAACCACCATCTCTCCACCCTTCCTCCTCTAGCCCCTAGATAGTCTCCAGGCACCTCACGTCCTCGATCCGGGCCGGACCTGCCCAGTCGGGGCCAGAGCGCCCGCTCCTCCCCTTAAGCCCGACGCCACCAACTTTTCAACCGTCACGATATACTCTTTCTCCCTGGGATTATGATCACAATCTTCACTCGGCCAGCTCGTTCAGCCCCACTCCTGGAGACTCACCAAGCAGTTCCGGCCACTCCTCTCCGGCCGCGGCAGCTCGGACACCCGCAGGCCGGACTCCAGGCTGCACCCCAGCTGCGGCCTTTTTGCGCCTGCGCTCGCCGGACCTGCGCGCCTGCGCATTTCCCCAGCGCGGCGGGCGCGGACACACCCCTGAAGCTGGAGCCAATCACCGTGCGGAGGCTTTAAATCTCCTTGCCACGCAGGCGGAGAGCTTGGGGACTCGCCCGATAACCGGATAATTCGAGTCCCGCGCGAAGTTGGGAAGTGTTCACACAGCAAACATTTACTGAGGGCAAACAGTGTGCCAGGAACTGTGCGGGATGAATGCTGAGGAAAAGAAGGCGAATAAAATGCCTTCCCTGCCCTCTGTCTAGATTTGGGAGAAAGATATGTAAACAAATTATGGTGGACTGAATATAATGCTTGACATATAGAAAATCCGAGGCGCTGCTGGCGCACAATGAACTAAGCGCTTTATTCTTAGGGGTATCTGGAAGGGTTCCCGGAGGAAGTGACTTTTGAATCGTGAAGGATAAGCAGGAGTTCCCCCGGAAGTCCGGGAGGGAGATAGAGATTTCCAGACTGTGGGCACTGGAGAGTCCAAGAACATAGCGCATTCTGGAAATTTCCTTGTAGGTCATCCTACTTAGAGGCTTAAACTTCATCGTATATCTTTCGGTGAAGGGGGGAATGAGTTTTTAAAAGTTGGCAATGGCCAGATCTTGGAAGATCTTGCATTTTTGGACTAGTGAACCTGCACTTTACCATGATCACCGAAAATATTGAAGGGTTTTAAGCAGGTCCGGAAACGGTTCCAGGCACCTCTAAGAATAAAGCATAGTGCTGGAAATAAAAAGAGTTTCAAAGGAGTTGTCTGTTCCTAAGGAGTCAAGGAAGATGAACCCTGAGAAATATCTTTTCAATTTAGTAACAATGGTGATCTTAGTGAAAGCTATGTGGTGAAATGATGAGGTTGAAAGATAGATTGTACTAGTTTGAAGAGAGAGGAGATGCAGAAACGGGGACAAATTGTACGGCTTTTGGAGAGTTTGGTCTTGAAGGGAGGCTGAAAAGAGGATGACAAGGGGTCAAAGTTTTTGTTTCTGTTTTTTTGTTGTTATTAGAATTAAGACAGGAGAAACTTAAGCATGATAGGGAAGATACTGAGAAAAGACTGTTTTAAAGAGAAGGGTTAGTAGGTAAAGAGCTTGAGTGGGTAAAAGTAGAGGCAATCTAAAGCACTGTTGGAAGGAAAGTTCTTGGAAACAAGATAGAGAAGATATCTCCTCAATTTTAATGAGAGGAAGTATTTGTAAGTTTGTATGTTTAGTAACAGGAAGTTAAAGAATTTCTCATCTGATGGTTTCTGTTTTCTCTGTGAAGTAAGAGACAAGGTCACCTACTGATAAAGAGTTAGGAGTTTTAAGAAAAGTGGAGAAGATTTGGAATATTGTTGTAGAAAGTTATGAAGCAAGTTGACCAGAGAAAAGTAGTAGGACAGGTAAGTGGTGTTGAGGGCCTGTATAAGATTGGAAAAAATGAACTCACCAGTTTCTGCCCTCCTGCATGGCCTTCTTAAGCAGTAATCACTTCTTGAGGGTAGAAGTGGAGAAAATGAGCTCATTTAGGGTTGGGATGGTGGCTGGTATAATGCTGTGGTTCTCAACCAAGGATATTTTTGCTCCCCGGAGGACATCTGGCAAAGTCTGGAGATTTTTTTTTTCCTTTGGGAGATATTTTTGACTGTCAGGACAACAGGTGTGTATGTGTGGGAGGTGGGAGTCATAAGGGGGGTACTATAGGCATGTAGTGTCCAAGGATGCTGCTGCATATCCTGCAATGCACAGGACAGCACAAGTGTTATTTCCAAAATGTGAATAGTGCCAAGGTTGAAAAACGCTGATCTACGATTACCTTGATGCTCACCAACAGCTGACCTTGGTCTTCTACAAGCTTTCTCTTGGACTGTGGCCCTGAGATTACAGGGTAAAGCAATTCTTACACTGCATGCCTTTAACCCTAACCCTAACCCTAACCCTTGGTGTTTCAAAGACTTGTGATGTCACAAATACGGAATTGGAATAAGTTCCTCAATCCTCTAGAAGCAAATCTGGATTTACACATAGATGGAGGGAGCTGCTTACTTTGATTTGAGGTATTGAAGGTCTTGTTAAACATAGATATTATTAAAAGTTTTCAATAATATAGGAAATTCACATCATTATCAACTTTAATGTAATTTGGTTTATCTGACTAGTTTTAGTCACTAAAAGATCCTGAGGGAATGATTATGGGCTAACTTTAATGATGAATATAAATACATTAGGTACTAATAAGAAATATAATCATTGGTGTTGATGGATTTAGGCACCATTCGTGGACAGGCATTTGACCTATGTTTTGTCATTCACTCCCAGCAACACCCTGAGAGATAAGATTCACTCCCAGCAACACCCTAATTTTAACTCTGAGGGAAGTGAGGTTCAAGAAAACTTGTAATTTTCCCAATATCACAAATTACTAGTATCTAGGTCAAGATTTGACCTGAGGTCTGTCTGTTCTAAAGCTCTTGCACCTTCCATTAAGTTTCAATAAGTTTTACAAGGAAGGCGTGGTTGGAAATTTAGCCACAACAGTTGCCACTACCTAAAGGGAATGGTCGGGACTTAAGAGAGTAGGAGCAAGAGGGAGGCCCAGAAAGAGCAAAATGAAAAAAACGAGGGAGGCTGGTCACAGCACCGTCCGGTGCAGCGGATGAACTCTTCCGGCCTTTGGTCTTCCTCCATTCTTTTGCAGTAAAGCCTCTTTCCTCTGTGTCCGTTGCTCACTCTCGTGTGTTCAAATAAAGCTAGGTTATTGAGAAAGGCTGAGCGCAGAGGAAAAAAAAAAAGGAGCGCGACGGCGGTGCTGTGCGCCTGCGCTCTGGCGGCGGCGGCGGCGGTGCCAGGCGGGGAGCGGGTCCGGAGCGGGCCCTCGGACCCGAAGCTGAGGTGGGCGGCTGGGGCGTCCGTGGGCTCCGTCGCTGGGGCCTCGGAGGCCTGATGGAGTAAGAGGGTTCGGCTGCAAGTGTGAGTATCCAAGGGCCGGGTTGTGCTGAGGCATATCGGAGCCCGAGGGTCCCGGTGGTCTGCCACTTTAGGGAGGATGTTGGGCTTCAGGACGCGGCAGGTCTCTGCTCCTGCGGGCTGCGGCGCCGGCGCGGCGGGTCGTCCCCTCTCCCAGAATCGGCGCGGATTTACGGGCAGGCGGTGCTTCTGGCTTCGGGGTACAGGTTCTCGCGGGGGCGTTCCGGCTCTGCTCCCAGCTCCAGAGGGAAACGTGGCTCCAGAGGCTTGACCTTTCGGAGAGGTCGCTGACCTCCTTCGCCCCCCCCCCCCCGGGGCCGCAGGGAGCCCATAGACCCAGGTGCCCTTTATGGCCTACACGTCTCAGGCCACGGACACCTTTCCACCTCTTGTGACCGACAGCCTTCGTTCTTTTTCCTCCTTACGTCTTCTGTTCCTGTGTGAGTCGTCTTAATAATAGCTGCTAATTATGGAGCGCTTACTATGGGTCAATTTAATATTTAGTCCGAATCTCAGTGTATACTTATGGAGAGGAAATGCTTTGCACCCCACTTCCCCTTCAACCTGCTCAATTTAATCATCTTTGAGAGGCAGATTAAGCCATCTTGTTGGGAAGTTTGAGATTTCCATGGCTTTTAGCAATTTGGGACACCCATCCTAGTTAAGGAAAGTTCTCTTACCTAGCAAATGAGTCTTTTTCCACCATAATGGTTTATATCAAAGTTACTCAAGCCAAAATAACTTTTGAGCACTTACTAAGAGCCTAATACTCTTCTAAGCCCCATGGAAAATCTTAAAATTTGTTTTAAGCCCTGTTCTCAAGTGAGTGAAACAATGGAAGATAATATTTAGATTCAACTAGGATTTATCTAACACCTACTACACATGTGCCAGATACACTCAGGTCTGTCACAAAAAATTAATGAGATATTATAATGAAAGGTGGTTTTTTTGGAGCACATTTCAGGTGAGGTCGCTGAGAGTTTGATGGTAATTTGCTCAAGATAACCTAGCTAGGGTAAGTGATGAAGTGGTGAAATCCACATACGATTACAAATCTCATCCTTTTCCTGTTACATCAAGTTAGATATTGTAAGCACTTCTGTTGAGAAGCAACTATATTACAGTTATAGTTTCTAGAGTTAACTATTGAGTCTAGAAAATGATAGGAGCCTTAATGAAAGATACTAGATCAGGTTAGTTCACAACCAATTGCTTTGATTAAAAGGAAGATATTTAAAAAGGAAAAACTGAGCGGTGACTATTGTACGTATATACATGCATAGAATATCTCTGGAAGAATACATAAGAAACTGGTAACAGTGATAAGTTGGAGGTGGCTGGGAGTCACCAGCCAGTGGGAGAGGAATAATTTTCTCTATAAGCCTTTTTTTTCTTTAATGAAAACTTCTAAACATCCAGAAAAGTAGGAAAAATACTACTTTGAATCCCCTGTAAATCGATCACTCAGATTTTAAAATCTGTTAATATTCTGCTGTATTTGTTTTTATTCCTGACATTTCACCCCTAAATACTTTAATGTGTGTTTCTAATAAAAGAACATTTTTTTGCCTAACCCTATATAATAATCACACTGAACAACAATAATTTCTCTATATTATCGAATACCCAATCCTTATTAAAATTTCCCCAAATTATTCCTTTTTTTTCTTTTTACCATTTTTGATCCATCTTCCAATCAAAGTTTGTGCATTGAGTTTGACTGTTATGTCTCTTGAAGTCTTTTTAAGTCTGGAAGTTACCTTTTTTTCTTATCCTTTTCTTTTTTCATCATGACTCATAGAATGTTGTCCAATTATCTGGATTTATCTCATTGATTCCTAGTGTTATCATTTAACATGTTACTACAGAATTGAAGGTAGAGGTAATACTTGATTAGTTCAGGTAAACACTTTGGTGACTGTATCAAAGATCAGGCTGTGTAGTCTAGTTTTCCCCAGGATAGTGGTGCTAAGATTGATTAGTGGGTTCAGGTGGTAAGTCTGAGTCTTTCCTTGTAAAGTTGCATTTCACCCCTTGAAACCAGCTGTAAGCCCTTTTGTACCTTTATAATTTTGAAACTTGTGTTAACTATTCAAAATACAAATAATTATCTTTAAAAAGACAAAACTCACTGCAAGAAATTCTCTTTTTTTTCCCTCTAATCTGAAACCCTGATAACTAGGTGGCATTGTTCTCGTAGAAGAGAGAACCAAATTTGGAGAGACCAAAATTTACTCAAGGTGGTAGACACATTAGTTATTTTTGCTTAATTCCAAGGTCACGCTTTTTCCACCATATTTTGTAAACTATAAACTAGTATGTAAATATAAAATTGTTATTACTCTTGGTAGTTATGCTGTTTGTCCTTTTGTATCTTTTTAGGTGGGTAATCAGTATCTAATGAGATTAGACTTTTTGGAGTATTAGTAAACTGGAATTGATCTTTGTGGTGTGATAGCCTGTAATGAACCACTCTGAAGGTTCAAAATATGTGAAAGTCAAACTTATTATTATTTTTTTTTTTTTGCGGTACGCCGGCCTCTCACTGTTGCGGCCTCTCCCGCTGCGGAGCACAGGCTCCGGATGCGCAGGCTCAGTGGCCGTGGTTCATGGGCCCAGCCGCTCCGCAGCATGTGGGATCCTCCTGGACCGGGGCACAAACCCATGTCCCCCGCATCGGCAGGCGGACTCCCAACCACTGTGCCACCAGGGAAGGCCAGAAAGTCAAACTTCTTGATGATTTCTGGAGTTCCAAAAAAGTTCCTTACCTGGAACCATTATATAGTCTTGGTTCTTGGGCCTAAAGTCGTCTTTGTTTAAAAACATATTATGAGTTAAAAAAATTTTTTTTTAAATTTTAAAAACAATTATACAGTTGACCCTTGGACAGCATGGGTTTGATCTGCATGGGTCCACTTATATGGTGATTTAAAAAAAAATTAAATACTACAGTATTGCATCATCTGTGGTTGGTTGAATTTGTATATAGCGAGGGCTGACTACAAATTATACATGGATTTTTGACTGTGAGGAGGGTCAGAGCTCCTAACCCCCATGTTGTTCAAGGGTCAACTGTATATGTGTATTTTGCTTAAATTTTTGGAGAGTACAAAAGGATTTATAGTGAAAAGTAAATCCCTGACCCCCATGTCCTCAGTTCTTTTTCCCAGAGGCAATGACTATTACTAGTTTCTTGAGTATCCCACTGGAGATATTCTATACATAGGTATATGTCATCAGGGTAAATTCTGACATTCATATGTAGAAGTATTTTAGTAGTATAACCTAAAATAATACTACTGTTGAAGGTTATACTGCAGTTTTTATTATGTTTCTGTTACAGACATCTTTGCTGATTTCATTCATTGAACAGATATTGCATACCTATTCTATACCAGATGGTGTGCCACGTAATGGGAATAAAATGGTGAACAAGACAGGCATTCCGGCTTGCTGTCATGGAGCTTACACTCTGTTGGGAGAGGCAGTTATTAAGCAAATAATTATACTAATAACTAAATATAGCAAAGATTTAGTACCTGCTTTGTGCAAAACACTATGGACTTTCTAATTTATTCCTCATAACAGCCCTCTAACATTGGTACTGGTATTGTTTTTATTTTATAAGTGGAAACTGAAGTATAGAAAAATTAACTTACTTGCTCAGGATCACACAGCTAGTAAGTGATAGAGCCAGGTTTCAAACCCAAGCAGTCTGGCTATATAGATCTTGCTTTCTTCCTTTACCCTAATGCAGTGGTTTTCAGTGATGGTTTGGGGATCATCCCTCAGGGAGGTTTGGAAATTTGCAGGGGTGTTTTTGGTTTCAAAATAATTGGGAGGGTGACACTGAGTTTAGTGGATGGAGATCAGGGGTGTTAGACATCCTGCAGTGTAAGGGACATCCATGTATAGTAAAAAGTTATTCCACATCTTGTGTCACTTTAAAATGTCCCAGAGGGTTTTTCACGTAGGTGAAAAATGTGTTTATGATTATCTGAGCCTAGAATCAAATTCATTTTACATATAAACACACAGTATTATTATTTTTTTGCGTAGAGCATAGTTATCATGTAAATCAAGAGACTGGTTTCTTTGTTTCAGAATGTTTATCAAGAGTCGGTCACTATTTTGGAAGGTCATATCACAGACAGCAATGTTATTCATGGTATTTTTATCAACAATAAAATACCTATATCTGTCTATATTTGTAATTGTCACATTTGTAGTCTTATTTAATATCATGCCAAAGCATTTATATGTTGAAATACATATTGTTTTATGATAAATTTTCTTTTTTATTATAGCTAGCACATTATTTTAAAATTTACATGGGTAAGTTACAGTAGCTCTGAATTTCATTTCAGGAAGGATAAGGAGGTGTTATAAAATATTTACAATAAAAAGAAGGTATAAAAAATCTTTAAAGAAAAAAATTGTATGGTGACAATTGGGAAAGGTGACTGAGGAGCACACTGGGGATTCTTATAATAATCCCTCATATTTATGTATGAATGAAAGTTCCCATAATGTTTTAGAAAAAAGAGTATTGGGTCTGATATGGTTGAGAACTGCTGCTCTACTGTGTGCCTCAGAAATAGTCATAGTTGTGATAAGTGGTATAAAGAAGGTACTGGATTTTAGGGGAGTAGCATATAGTGAGGAAATACCTAGTCTGGGAGATCAGGGAGAGCTTCCTCAGGCAACTGACATTTGGACTGAGATTTGAAGGATGAGTAGTTAACTAGATGGAAAGGAGTACGAGCATTCTAAAGAGAGGGACCAGCATAAGAAAAAGCCCTGTGGGAGGAGCATGTTAGGTGGGAAAAACTGAAAATACCATTTTGTCTGGTGCACAGAGGTCAAGGGGGAAAGTAGCTAAAACATGTGTAGTACACATAAGCAAGGATCATATCAGTGGGCCTTGTAAGACTTGTTATATATTTTGGTATATGTCTTAGATAATTGGATGTCATTGAAGGGCCTTTAAAAATGAGGGACTGAGGCATGAAAACATAAGTGTGTGTGAGAAAGGCATTTTCTTTGTACGGTTGAGGGACTCATAAATTTCATGTTTAGATGGAGGTGAAATTGAAGTAGACTGGAATGCTGAGCCACCTCATGAAAGACAACTGCCATTCAAGAGTCACTCAAACCCCAGCAGACTTCATCACTAAGCCTAGGGCCTCTTACTCCATCACATTGATTGAGGAGTATGTCTTCTTTGATCAGCCCCACCTGCTTGACCATTGCCTGGAGTTATTCAAACACAGTGAGGGCTCTTAAAAGTGCAAGCATGGGAATCCAGTTCTGGTCATGACTAAGCTCCTCCTGCAGATAACAACTGTTAAATCTGGACAGAAATACATAAAGCAACTAAAATCACTGTAGAGTTACCAAAAGCAAACAGATTCTGGAAGGTAATTGACACTTGGGGAACAGAACTACGTGATTTCTCATTTTCATGGCCTCAGTTTGTGCCAAGTAGGATGGTTAAAATTCTGATAGTAAACTGCTAGTCTTTGTGATCTAAAGAACCAAAAATAAGGCTCAAGACAGTCACAGGTGTTGGAAAGTAAGAGGAGAATCCTGGAAAATAGAAACATCAAATTCTGTGAATAAACTCTTCCCAAATCTTGGCACACTGTTGAGAACTATGTGTGCGTGGAGCAGACTCCAGGAAGCCCAGCTCAAGATAAAAGAACTGAATCAAGATCTCATCTACCTGAGGAACAGAGTTTTCAGTTTGAGTCAACCAATTTAGATACTTACTAGAACAAAAATAAATAAAAATTAAAATCAACACTCTTCAAAGGAATATAAAGGAATCCAGAGTCTCCACAAATAACAGTTATGTTTGTTATTTAATTTAACAAATATTTACAATAGTCAGGATATATTCCAAAATTACTCATGTACAGAGAATCAGGAAAATGTAACCTATTCTCAAGTTAAAAGACAATCTACAGAGACGGACCGTAAAGTACCCAAATGTTGGGATTAGCAGGAAAAGATTTAAAACTTTTATAACTATTTATTAGTGAAGGAAAGGAAAATGATGCAAAGGAATTGTGCTCATAAAGAATGAGTATGAGATTAAGAAAAGACCAAATAGAGATTCTAGGACTGAAAAATATAATTTTGGAAATAAATTAAACTAGGTGGGCTAAGCAGCAGAATGGAGATGACTGAGGAAAGAATCCATGAAATTGAAGGTCAATAGAAATTCAATGCGAGGAACAGAAAAAGAGTAGGAGGAAAAAAGGGCCTGAGAACAATATCAAAAAATCCATCACACATAATTGGAATCCCAGAATAGGAGGAGAAAAAGTGGGGAAGAAAAAAAAAATACTTGAAAATATAATGGCTGAAAATTTCCCAAATTTAGTGAAAGGCATATATTGACATATTCAATAAGTTCAGCAAAACCAAGAAAAGTAAAGACAAGAAAACCTCTAGTTTATAAATGAAGAAAACCGTGACTGGATTTTTCATAGTCAGACTGCTAAAAGCCAAAAATAAAAGGAAAAATCTAGAAAGTGGCCAAAAAAACCCCAACGTGTTATATACAGGGGAGTAATCATGGAGGCCAGAGTGAATAGAGAATATTTAAAATGCTGAAAGAAAAATCTGAGAACCCAGAATTCCAGATTCAGTAGAACAGCCTTCAAGAATGAAAGCAAAATAAAAATATTGTCACATAAAACCAAGATAATTTGTTTCCAGCAGATCTGCATTACAAGAAATGCTAAAGGAAGTTCTTCAGGCTGAAGGGAAATGAAACCAGATGGAAACCTGAATCTTTGTTAAGGGAATGAAGAGCATCAGAAATGGTAAATATGTGGATAAATAGAAACTGGTTTTTTTCTTTTAATTTCCTAATACTGTCTATGATTATTTTAAAAAAAAAAGCATCATCTTGTGGAGTTCATCATGTATTGTAGATATAAAACATATACCATAGATCATGGAATGGGAAGTGGGGGTAAATGAACCTGTATTGTTGCCAGGTTTCTACAGATTACGTGAAGTGGCATGTTACTAACACTGAGTACAGTGTGAAAATGATAAGGATGTATATTCTCTATCCTAGAGCAACCACTGTGGGAAAAAAATGATGCAAAGAAGTGTTGCTAAAAATCTAGCAGGAAAATTGAAGTGAATAATGCAAAAGAAGACAGAAACAGAGGTACAGCCAAACAAAAAAATAGGAGATTAAAAATAGTAAAATGGTAGACATCATCCACCCATATCAGTAATTTCACTTACTTCAGCGGAATAAACGTTGATTCAGTGCATAAAGACAGATTGACTAAAAGTAAATGCCAGAAGATATACCTTTCAAACAGCATAAGAAGGCTGGAGTGGCTGTATTCATATTAGATAAAGTAGATTTCAAGATAAAGTATATTGCCAGAATTAAGGCAGTTCTTTCATAATAATAAGAGGGTCAGTTCATCAGGAAGACAGTCATAAATATGTATGTGCCTAATATCAGAGCTTCAAAATACATGAAACAAAAATGGATACAATTAAAGGAAGAAAGAGACAACAATCACAGTGATTTTAACAATTTTCTCAACAATTGATAGACATCTAAACAGGCAAAAAAATCAGTATAGATGATGATTTCCACCCAACAACTACAGAATACATTTTGTTCCCCAAAGGTATGTATAGGCCAGATGCTTGTCTATAAATCAAGTCTTAATAATTTTAAAAGGGTTGAAATACTACAGAATATTTTCTTTGACCATAATGGGATTAAAGTAGAAATCAAGATGTCAAACAGAACCCTGCAAATATTTGGAAATTCAGTGAAACTGGTAAATCGATGAGTCAAGGAAGAAATTGTAAGAGAAATCAGTAAATATTTTGAACTGGATGATGAAAATACAACATCTAAATCTGTGGGATAACTGTTATAGCCAAGAAGAACCTAAGGAGACATGATGATTAAACGTATGTGGGATCCTTGTTGAAATTCTGGAAGAGAAAAAGAATACTAAGTGAAAAAAGGAAACAAAGTATGGACTTGATAATAATATATCAATATTGATTTATTAATTGTGACAAATTATACTAATATGAGATGTAAATAATACAGGAAAAGGGGTGGGCTATATGGATACTCTCCTGTTTTTTGCAACTTTTCTGTAAATTTAAAACTATTATAGTTTATTTAAAAGCGCTAAGATATTTGTAGGACACAGCTAATGCAGTTCTTAGAGGGAAACTTATAACTTAAACACCTTTAGAAAAGTAAGGTTTAAAGATAATGAATGAGCTAAATAAAGTTCTACCTTAAGCTAGTAGATGAAGAGCAAGGTAAACCCAAAGTAGATAGAAGGGAAGAGATAAAGACAATAGAAGAAATCAGTGAAATAGAAAAAGACAACCAATAGACAAAATTACAAAGCCAGGGTTGGTTCATTGAAAAAAATCAGCAATATTGATGAACCACTTGATAGATTGAAAATGAAAAACAGAGATAACACAGATTAGTAGTATCAGAAATGAAAGGGATCACTACAGATCCTGTAGGATAATAAGGGGATATTATAAACAAACTTTATGCCAACAAATTTGACACTATAAATGGACAGTTTCTTAAATGTCAATGTACTAAAAATGTCAATGTGCTAAAATCTGAATAAGCCTATATTAAAGAAATAGAATTAATGAAAAAAAAGGGTTTCACTGATGAATTTTATCAAGTATTTAAAGAAGAAATAACATCAGTCTTACATAAACTTTCAGAAAATAGACAAAAGGGAAACACTCATTTCACGAGGCCAAAACCTGCTAAAGGTATTACAGATTGAAAAGAAAATTACAGGGACTTCCCTGGTGGCTCAGTGGTTAAGAATCCACCTGCCAGTGCAGGGGACACGGATTTGAGCCCTGGTCCGGGAAGATCCCACATGACTCAGAGCAGCTAAGCCTGTGCGCCACAATTACTGAGCCTGCGCTCTAGAGCCCGCGAGCCACAACTACTGAAGCCCGTATGCTTAGAGCTGGAGCTCTGCAACAAGAGAAGCCACCACAATGAGAAGAAGCCCGTGCACTGCAACAAAGAGTAGCCCCCGCTCGCTGCAACTAGAGAAAGCCCACACGTAGCAATGAAGACCCAACGCAGCCAAATAAAAATAACAAATTATAAAAAAAAAAAGAAAATTACAGAACAGTGTGTCTTATGAACATAGACCCAAAAAATTCTAGGCAAAATATTAACAAATCATAATACATCATGACTAAGTGACCAAAGATAGATGGCTAGGTATCTGATAAAGCAAGTACTGTAGAGTAAAATGGTAACCATAGAATCAAGGTGGTGGGTATATGCGTATATGGTAAACTGGGTGTGGGATATTCACTATAAAATTCTTTAAATATTTCTGTGTTTGAAATTTTGCAAAATACAGTATAGGGAGAAAAATCAAGGGAATATTATGATCAGGTTTGCATTTTAAAGAGATTACTTCTGCTGTTGTATAAGGAATTAGGAAAGTACAGGATTACCTGAGAGTAGTTTGAGAGGGGGTGCTGAGACCACTTAGGAGGATATTATACAGGTATACTTTTTAGGCTGATAATTTCAAGGTGAGTTTGGGAAGTTTTTCAAGCTCTTGGAATACTGTACTTTTGAACAAGAGCTAATTTTGTCTAAGCATATTTTTTACTGTATTGCTGGGATTTGGGATACATCATTGCCACATGTACAGTATGCATGTGAGCTTTTGACTTTCGACATTTACAAGGATATGAGATTTTTGTAAATTCCAAAATTTGCAAATACCACTATAGTAGCATATAAATTCCTTCTTAAAATCTAATAAAATATATGGTGACCTTTTCAGAGACTTAATGATTTTTTAAATACAGGACAAAGGCATTTAGAAAGCTGTTAACATAAATTAAAACTGCTAAAATAAATGCTTTACTGTAATACTGTGATATGGTCACCCATGAACTTAAAAGATTCTATAAAAAGAAGAAATAGTGAAAATGATTGTTATTATAGTCATACTTGTATAAAGTGGATGAAGATTATTGAATGTACTGTTAGCAATAAGATGCACGGAGAACAGCAAAGCTTTTTGAGAAGAATAGTGAGCAGTTAGTAAGGCTCACTCAGCTTACATTGATTGTAATTCATGTCATAGAATTTTACATTACTATGTGGATCTTTGAGGTTGCTTGGAAATATATATAAATGATATGTTGAATACAGGAATGCCAACTTTTTCAACTGTTAAATAAATGCAACAAGCTACCCAGTTAAACTTTTAAAACAGTGTTTGTATAAGCTATCTTTGGGCTTATGACTTACTCTGTTATATGATGACAACTTTTGCTAGTATTTTTATTACCTTGTTAGAGTTGGCATTATCCCAGTTTCTTTCTCAGTTATTTTTCCCTCTAGAACATAATGCTTCCAAGTTCCAGAAGTGAGTAAAGTATTGGAACCTGACCGTAGTTCTGATTCTGAGGTAAGGAATCAGATTGTGGTCTGCCCTGTCCATTTCCTTGCCTGGTGATGGGCAATATGAACAGCTTCATCTGTTGGATGCTTGACTTTTGATCCCTTTTCCTGAGTCACAGCCTTAACTTCCTGTCTTCGTTTTAGCCCTATGCTTACTAATAAAGAATAAAGAGTGGGGTGTGTGTGTGTGTGTGTGTGCGTGCGCATGTGTGTGTATACACATACATATATGATACTGGTGAGTGTTATGTTAGGGCAGATAATATAAAAAGTAGGAATGCTAGTGAGTAAAATGCTTATGAACTTATGCTCCATCAGAGATAGTGGATGGATGCAGGAAACCACCAATCACTTGCCTTGGGAAACAAGAGCCAGCCAGAATTTAGACCTAGTAAATAGGACAGGTACCCAGAATAAGCCTTTGAAAGTTGTGATTACAGGTTCATATGCCCCAAAATACTTCTTGACCTCTGTTGTCAGCTTACTAAAACTCCTTCCTTAGCTAGGAGCCTTGAAACTTTCTGGGGAGTCCCACTCAGCAAAGTGAGGACTTTTCAGAAGTGCCAGTCATATCTTTGTTCCATAACCTGGGCAACCTAGGGGTAGTGACAAAAACTTGTTGTATCACTGAACACTGTCTCTCTGTTGCCCTGTCTTGCTCACCAGAAATCCATTAGTTTTTTTGTCAGGATTAAGGTGGACAAGTTACCTGTGGAATTCAGAAAAGGGATACTAATCTGAGTACCACTTCCCCCACCCCAACAAACCAATAATTATGCTTTTTTTCTTCAGTGTTTTACAATATATTATCATATAGAGTCTCAATTGGTTTTAATTATGTCAGAGTTCAAATATCTTAAGTACTGTGTTCATTGTAACCAGTGTTATAGGTATATGAAAAGACAGATCCCTTCCTCATGGTAAGGTCAGTGAGACCAGACATACCTACCATCAAACAGCCTTCAAAGCATGGTGAAGTACAGAATGGGGTGTCTGGGGACTAATGCAATAGTTCTACTCTGCCCACACAACTGTATTTCTTTTTATTAGTAAGCTGTGTGGGTGATTCTGATGTACTGCTTGGATTTAGAACTTGTTCATTTATTGGGAGCAGGAGTCAAGGCAGGAAACATTAGTGAGTATAACAGTTGAGTGAAGGGAGAAGAATACATATAAAGTCATGCAGGTTTATCACACTGAAGAGTAAATAACAATTGTTTTTCCTCTTTTTAAAAAACTTTTATTTTATTGAATTACAGTTGATTTACAACGTTACGTTAATTTCTACTGTACAGCGAGCATAAATAACAATTTAAAAATTGAAATCTGTCAGGACTTGGTGACTAAATATGAGAATCTGAAAGAAAAGAATCAGTAATATGGTTTTGCCTATGAGAATGATAATTGTATTAATAGAATAGTAATTAAGATATTGAGAAAAGGTACTTATTATAGGATTTTTTAGACTTATGACTAAGAAATATCACAGATATTTCTCACAGTTATTTGGGGAAAATTTGAAAGATTTCATAATGGGTATATTTAAATGATATGGGGGAAAATGTAAGGTGGTTAAAGTGAGGACAGCAGTAGTTGAATTGACTTACTTGGCTTGTATAATGTAACCTCTCAAGCATTTTGAGGTTGCAAAGTTGGATGGTTTCTATTTCCTTGACTTCTAATCCTTGTTAAGACCTTTAAAGAAGGCTGTGAGCTAATTTCAGTATTTCAGAAAGCTTAATGGAAATTATATTTTTACCCAGTTTAAGGATGTACAAATTAAAGTTCTTTTGTCTTTAGATGTAATCATATCAACTCAGTATTTTTATTTTTTATCTATTTATTTTATTTATTTATTTATTTTTGTGGTGCGCGGGCCTCTCACTGCCGTGGCCTCTCCCGTTGTGGAGCACAGGCTCCGGACGCGCAGGCTCAGCGGCCATGGCTCGCGGGCCCAGCCGCTCCGCGGCATGTGGGATCTTCTCGGACTGGGGCACAAACCTGCGTCCCCTGCATCGGCAGGTGGACTCTCAACCACTGCGCCACCAGGGAAGCCCTCAACTCAGTATTTTTAAATACTAGGTCTTTCTTGATTAAATACTTTGCTAGCAGTTTACACTTTTTATGAAAGTGAAAATTTTTACAGAAATGAAACTTAATATATGCAGATTAGAAACATGGAGCTCGTGAAAAGAAGAAATAAATAAAAAGAGGGAGTCTTTGGTTAAAAGGTTGATAGAGAGTATTTTTATTATATGACTTTCTTTATCCATTTACTACGAGTTGATGGCTTTATTAAATAGAAACACAGTTGGTATTTTAGTACTTAGTTTTCAATTGAGTAAATATATAAAAACCCCACAGCAACTGCTGTTGCTTGTGCCAGGAAGTCTCACTTTTTCATTGCTTTCAAGTTTTTTGTTCCTGTTTTGCTTTAATGGGTAATCATTTGAAGCAGTATTAAAAACATTTCTGGATATATCGTCTTTATCACTGATTTCGCAGCTCTTAGAACGATGCTTGCTGAATGAAATAACAAAATACTGCTTGCAAATAGTAATTAAAGTTAATGTTAAGAGATAAGGGAATTAAAAGAATAATTGTGCTTTGACACTTTGCACCACAGTGGTTTGTGTTAATTTTGAGATTTAGGATAGGTTAGTAATACTAGAAGCATAAATAATACTATACCTATCCATAAAGGTATATTTCTTTGTTTTATTAGCTAGTTAACATTCAGCTTTCTCAAATGGTCAAAATTTTACCCACAATTTTGTTTTGGTGCTTTGTAATTTGTTATTGAATAGAATTATTTCAGACATTTAGTAGTGGTATGGAGTGGGTTGCAATAGCAAGGAAACTGAGTGACAAGAGAGGTAGAGAACCTTAGGCTTCTTTCTCATTGGTTTTTCCACCATGTTGTGTAAGGGTTAAAGATTAAATTAGGGCAGCTTATAACTTCATTACATCACAATTTTAAGTCCCATAAGGAACAGGCCCAGGCAAGGAAGCAGATAAATCTATTAGAGTCTGGTGTGTGTGTGGAGGAAAAATAATTTTGCCTGGGGAGTGGAATTAAATTCTCAGGTAGGGCATCCTTGCAGGGATGCAGGAGGAAAGTATGGTAGTGCTAGAGGATTGTAGAATAGAGACCCTTCTGGTTTTAACCCAAACCTCAGTATTTATCCAGTTATCCCTGTCTTACATTTAATAACCTAAGATAGTTCTATTTGGAACAATTCAACAAATAATTATGGAGTGCCTACAGTATGCCAGACACTGTTCTCAGTGCTAGACCTATACTAGTGAACAAAATATACAGAGTCTCTGTTCTTGTGAAGCTTAATTTTTAATTGGAGAAACAAAGAATAACAAATATATACTATGTTAGGTAGTAAAGGATGCTTGTTTCAGATATTTCTTGCTGTTTAACAAGCTGTCCCAGTATTTACTGGCTTAAAACAGCTATTTTGTTTCTTACAATTCTGTGGGTTGAAAAAGGCTCATTTGCATGGTTCTTTAACTGGTCCCACTTAGGATCCCTCATTGGCTGTCGTTTGGGTGCTCAGCTGGGGCCTCAGTTCTTTCCCCCTTGGCCTCTCCATGTGGCTGGGTTCTAAGAGGGAGTGTTCCAAGTGTGCAAAGGCAGAAGCTGCAAAGTTTCTAAGGCCCGGCCTCAGAAATTGCATTGTCACTTCCGTTGCATTTTATTGGTCAAAACAGGTCACAGGGAGGGAAAATAGACTCTATACCTTTTGATGGGTGGTGGTGACAACATCACACTGCAAAAGAGCGCGTGGGGTGGGAGATAATGTTGTGGCCATCTGGGGAAACAATCTACCATAGTACTATTAAAAAGTAAAAAATTAAGCAGGTTATTAGGAGGATAGAAGAAACGGAGGGCAGGAAGTACAGTATTTTATAGGGGGTCAGGGAAGGCCTCCCTGATGAGGCAGCATGAGAGAGTGAGCCTTGAAACCCATAAATACTTTTTTTTTTTTGGTCTGAAGGATTTATTTAAATATTTTAAATATCAGCATAACACAGAGAAAAGGCTCTTAAACCAGAAATAAGAGATGTGGGGTCAACTCTCTGCTGTGCCATAGGTACATCTAAGGAAGAATATTCCAGGCAGAGAGAACAGGAAATATAGAAACCCTAAGGTGGGAGAATCCCTGGTGTGATCAAGGAATGGCAAGGAGGACAGTGTAACTTGAATGGAGCAATACAGGGAGAGTGATAGGGCGTGGAGTCAGAGAATGAGAGAGAAACAGATTTTGTAGCCCGTGACAAAGAACTTTGGATTTTCTGTGAGTGAGATGGGATTCTATTGGAAGATTCTGAGCAGAGGAGTTAAATTTAAATTTTAAAAGAATCCTGTTCTGAGAATCTTTGGTTGCTAATTTGAGAATAGACCATGAGAGGACAGACAAGAGTGGAAATAGGGAGTCAGGTCAGTAGGCTGGTGCCATGTGAGATGGTAGATATGCTAAGCAGTGAGGGGTGGTTGGATTTCAGATGTACTTCAAGGTGGGACTGGCAGGATTTGCTGATGAGGGTGGATATGGGGTGAGAAAGAGGGATCAAGGATGACTCCCAAAGTTTTTGCCCTAGGTACCTGGAAACTTGGAATTTTCCTTTACCAAGATGGGAAGACTGGGGGAGCAGGGTGGAGGTGAGGGAGTTGCAGGATTTGTATTTTGGGCTGTGTTAAGATGAATCTAAAAAGACATCTGGGAAGAAAAGGTTACTAAATGTTACTTCCTCATTGCAGGTATGACGTTGAGTGCTTCAGATCTGGTCACTATGGCACGAGAACGAAAATGCATATTGTGCCACATTGTGTACAGCTCAAAAAAGGTAATAATAGAAGAGGGAGAATCTGAGGCTTTTATGACTGATCATTTTTTCAGAGACATCATGTGGAATTTATAGATGGGTAAAAACTTTTAACATCTTACTTATGCTTCTTTCCTAAACCTTAGTCTTATTTCACTGGTTTTTTTCTCATTACTGCCTCATAAAACCAGTAACTATATTATTAAACCTCTACCTGGAATTTGAGGATACTCAACAGTATGATAAAGAGATATTCAGTTAGTAACCAGTTATAGAGAAAAGACATTAAAATTCAGGTTGAGATTATAACAACTTTCTGATTAGCTAAGGTAACAGCATTGATACGTAGCGGAGTTCTCTTTCTGCATATTCTTGTGAAAAGTGCGGCACAGCAGCAATGGTACTAACTATATTCTTAGACGTCCACAAGGTGGGGATGTTGCTCAAAGAAAAACGCATTTTTAAGAACTAAAAGAATTTACCTTTGCTTTATAGAAATTGGCTGCAGTTTGTCTCACATTTTGCTTTTCTTTTTTTTCTTCTTTATTCTTGCTTTCCAAGAGTGCTGCTAGCTTAAATACTGAGGAATTTTTTCTCCGTGTTTTTAAGATGTTCTTGATTGTCATTGGAAGTTCAGAGAACTGGGAAGATTATCATGAGTGAGGTTAGCCAGCGAAGTCTGAGTAAACCTTGAAAGGTTTGGGTGTAAAATGGCTTAAAAGAAATGGAGAAGAGATATTTTAGGTGAGAGAAAAATACATACAAAGGTATAGCGGTAGAATGGAGTATAACAGTTCTAGGAGTTGGTAAGAAGGCTTACCTGATTAGAACAGTTTCATCTTGGGAGTAGCGGGACCACAATTTAATTTGTAATTTAAGTGAAGATAGTTAATAAACAGTGTTGAGGGCTAGACTGAGGGGTTTGATTGTGATCCATCTAGTAGGCTGGGGTGAGGAATTTTTTTTTTTTCCTATTTAGGATTTCTGTTAGTGATGGAAAAATCAGCTGAGATTTTTAAATCATGTTTAGTAATATACTTGCTGCCTTTTACAAAAGGCTCTTCCAATTTTAAAAATTTAGACCAGGGTTAACTCAAATTTTCAATAAGGCTACTTTCAGATTAGAGGGAAATTGAGAAGGTATGAGATGGGTACTCAGAGGTGTGGTGTCAGATCTTCATGGAGTAGCAGGCCTGTCTTGTTATATTCTCATAATTTTGCTACTTTAAGTCTTTTTGGCATTTCTTCTCTGGATTAAAACATGTTTCGTCTCTTCATACTTTTCCATGGGTCACAACAAAGTTAAATAAGGGCTGGGGTTATTTACTCCTGCCTTAGGGACAGCCAACTATAGGTTTTTAAGCAAGGGAATGGCGTGATTAAGTGTTAAGATATGGGGTAAGAAATTAACAGAATGGGTTAACTGAAAGGGATAAACTCAGACACTTATTTTTAGATAGACTATGAACAACTTATGTTGATGTGCTTTCCTCTAGTTTCCCAAACTAGTATTACCTTGGTTTCTCCAAATACACTGTGAAGGAGAAAAGAATCTAGGGTGACTGTGTATTATATCCCTGAGTATCCTGATGCTTATTAACTTATGAAAATCTGAGAAGCCCTGGAATTAAAAAATATTAAAATTTTTTTCTGTTACTCAGTGTTTTCCAAATTTGTTCAACCCCAAATCCTTTTTTTCTCCCTTTCCCCCCCTCCTTTTAACAACATAATACTGATGTAAGGGACTAAATAGAAGCTTGGTAACTCTGCAGGTATGCATTTGGAACTGTGCCTGTGGATCTTTCTCAGTTATTTTGAAAACTCAGTTGTCTCATTATTTGCATTCATTCCTTATAGAAGGATGGAAGAGGATTTCACATTGTAAATTTAGAGACAGATTATTGAAGTATTTTAAACAATCAAAAGTCACATTAAGGGAATTCCCTCACGGTCCAGTGGTTAGGACACTGTGCTTCCCCTGCAGGGGGCACGACTTCGATCTCTGGTCAGGGAACTAAGATCCCACAAGCCATGTGGAAAAAAAAAAAAAAATCACATTAAAACTAGTTTTGAATGATAACATTTTTTATAACTGAAATAGAATACAGAATTGGTTTTTACATCAGAGAGAGTAACCTATTTCAATGAATACTCCCTTGGTTAGGAATAGTTTCATTGCAAGAAACAGTCCCACTTAAATTTAGCTCAAGAAAAGGAGATTTGGCATATGTTAAATCTAATCCAAGGAAAAACTGAGCAACAGGAAACAAAAACTGAACAACAGGAAGCATAGAGATTTGAGCAGGTGTTGTATATTGTCCATGGATTTTTTCATTCTGTATCCTGTCACTAACTGAACTTAGTTTTCCGCTCTATAAATGTTCATTCTGGTTAATGGCCAATCAGTTGTATCTAGAAGGGGTCACATGTAAAACTATCCCTTCCGGATGAAGCATTTGTAGAGATAGGAAGGAAATGGTGGTCATCTTCAGTAAAATTGCCATTTAAAGGAAGTGTTTTGAATCATAACACTGTGTATCACACTGTGTGTAGATAACTTAAAGAAGAGGTTGTTGTACTCATTTTGACAAATGAATTGTATATAATAAAAAAATCTCAATGCACTAGATGTTTGCAACATGACATGGTGTTTGAAATGTTGACTTTGGTGTCGGATCTGCCAGAGTTTGATCTGCCAGAGTCGGATCTGCCAGAGTCCTAGTTTCACCACTTGATAATCTGTGACTCTGAGAGGGCAAGGCTAAATATTTTCACACTTATCCCTTCAATGCCTAGGTACTTGGCACCTAAGAAGCACTTGATAAATATTTGGTGAATAAACAAATTAGCTTCTCTACACCCTTGTGTCCTTATGATGTTAATAATCCTCCCTTAGCAGTGTTTTGTGGTTCAAATGAGAAAATGTTTGAGGCATTTAGCACAGGGCACAGTTAATAGTAATACTCAACAATTGTAGTAACCCTTTTATCATATTGGTAAACAGCCATTCTCTGTTATGGCATACTGGCTATATATACTTTGTGTGACAGAGAGACAGACATTTGCAACTTTGAGTTTTTGGAGGGGTGTGTGCGTGTGTCACGCTTACACTTATATAAGTGGAAGCTCTTTCCACAGATTTTATTTCCTTCCCACCAAGGGTGGGAGGGAGGGAGGGGAGAATCTAGTATATTTTCAAACTTTTCATTGGAACCAAACAAATCAATTGGTGTGGGGAAGGGAGTGGGCAGTGAAGGTGAAGCCATGATTGAACTGCCGTGTTCAAGGCATTTTTTGACCTACCATAGGAAAATTCTGTTATATCTGTAACTTCTGTGTAGAATTGATGTATCCATCTGTTCATTCAACAAATATTAGTAACTGTATGTCAGGCCCTGGCCAAGATATGGGTAAGAGTTGTAACTAACTCTTGAGAAACTCTCAGTTGAGTGGGGAAAGAGAGTATGGTGAAAAGTAGCCAAGTAGTTGAGAAGTTACATGATTTCAGGCCGTTTTTTAAATTTTTAATAAACTTAAGTAAATTCCTTATATTGGGATATAATTTAACATATTTGTTTATTATTTACTTTTTTGCCTCCTAAATACAATATACTTTCAAACCTTTTTGAAAAGCCACTTAAATAGGTCTTTCTTAACTATTGCTTTATTTAAAAATGAAATATGTCAAAAAACAAGCTAAAGAGTTACTTAATAAGGAACTGATTCCAATATTGAATTGAGAATGGTAACCGCAAACACGACTTTGATACAAGGAGCTTGAGCCCCAATTGTTGATTGAAGAGGACAGAGGAATTTTCTTCCCCAAAGCAATCCCCCTTAGTTTAACCTGCTTTCTTTAATTTTGAAGGAGATGGACGAACACATGCGGAGCATGTTGCATCACAGGGAACTTGAGAACCTGAAGGGCAGGTATGGGACGGCTGTCTTCCATAAACTTCTGGATGTGGGGGGATCTGAGGGCTGATGGTGCTTGTCAGCTTATTTTATAGTAATCCTTCATAAATGAATGTTGTCTTATGGCATAGTACTATCCTTTGGAATTAATAACAAGTACAGTAGTTTTTTTTGGCCTTCAAAAGGGATAAATCTTTGTGCATCTCAAATGTGTAGAATTCACAGCAACTCTAGCAAATAGATTACAACAAAGGTGGGTGGGGATGAGCTAGTTCTCTCATTAGTAAGCTTTCTTATTCCTACACAGCAGCCTTGCAACTAGGACATTTCATATTATTGCCTCAGCAGTGTTCAAATTATTGCAGGCCATAAACCTTTACTGTTGCTGGAATAGTCTGAAAAGTCCAAAGTCTTCTAAATAGCACTGAATCTCATTAGTGTAAATAAAATAGATGTATAAACCCTGAGTATCTAAGAATGCTATTTTGTGAATTAAAGCTTGAGATGTTTAAGGAAAGAAAATCTATCAAGTACCTTTAAGACATTAAATGTAGCATGTATGTATATCCTGTGTCTTTTTTTTCCAACTAAGTTTCCTCTTTTGATGTTTTGGACATGTGTGAATTTGAAGTTTGGAGACAGTATGGAACAGAGAAACTTTGGGAAACAGAAATATGCATTATACCTTAGTCCATGAGTAATGGTTACAGTAGGTCCCCTACATATGAACCTTCAAGTTGTGAACTTTCACACATGGGAATGTGTGTTCCCATGTCCAATTACGTAAGTTAGTTCATGTGTCTAGCATACATTGTCATGTGCGTGCATCCTCTGCAAGTGGTTGTGCTTTTGTGTGCTTTACTGTAAAGTACTATAGAGAGTACAGTAGTACAGTATTTTTATTTCAAGTCCAGGATGTACAGAAGCAAGCTTAAAAGCAGCAGTGAGGTAGCTGGTACTGCTAAGAAGCGCCAAGCGATAACGACGGAAACAAAGTGAAATTGAGAGAGTGGAGCAAGGCGAAAAGATGATAGTTGTCGCTTGTTCTTATAACATGAATTGTTCAACCATCAGCATGATTCTAAAGAAGAAGGACAAAGGCTTCCCTGGTGGCGCAGTGGTTGAGAGTCCCCCTGCCGATGCAGGGGACGTGGGTTCGTGCCCCGGCCCGGGAGGATCCCACATGCCGCGGTGCGGCTGGGCCCGTGAGCCATGGCCGCTGAGCCTGCGCGTCTGGAGCCTGTGCTCCGCAACGGGAGAGGCCACAGCAGTGAGAGGCCCGCGTACAACAAAAAACAAAAAAAAAAAGAAGGACGAGATCATGGAACAGCAAAGTCTGCTGGGCCAATGATGCCGACAATAATACTGAAGAAGTGTGGAAAAGTGATGGAGGAGATGGAGAAGCTTCTCAATGTGTGGATGTAGGATCAGCATCAGCGTTGAGTCCCACTCAGCCTAATGTTGATTCAGGAGAAAGCTAAAAGCCTTTATGAAGACTTGAAGAAGAAACGCGGCAAAGAATCAGAGGGCGTGTCTTTTAATGCTAACCATGGCTGGTTTCATCGGTTCAAAGCTAGAGCCAACCTTTACAATGTAAAAGTAAGTGGTGAGGCAGCGAGTGCAGATACAGTAGCTGCCCGGGAATTTCGTGAAATGCTTCGAGAAATTATTGATGAAGGCACGTATTTACCCAAGTAGGTTTTTAATGTGGTTGAGACAGGACTGTACTGGAAGAAGATGCCAGACCAAAGTTATATCAATAAGGAGGAAAAGTGGTTGCCAGGCTATAAAGCAGCAAAGCATAGGCTAACTCTGTTGTTTGGTGGCAATGCTTCTGGTGATATGAAGCTGAAGCCTCTCTTAGGTTATCATTCAGGGAACCCAAGAGCCCTTAAAAACATAGCCAAGGGCTCTCCTCCTGTTGTGTGGAAGAGTAACCCCAAAGCCTGGGTTACACAGGCCATTTTCCAGCACTGGTTTTTCCACCACTTTATCCCAGAGGTAGAGACATACTGCTTGGAGAAGGACGTCCCATTCAACATTCTTTTGCTGCTTGACAATGCTCCAGGCCACCCCCATTCATGGACAACTTTCATCCCGAAGTCAAAGTAGTGCATCTGCCACTGAATATATGTCGCTCATCCAACCTACAGACCAGGGAGTTGTAGCAACTTTCAAGAAATATTATTTATGTCACACTTTTCATCAGGCGGTAAAGGTGAGTGACGAATCAGGAGCAACCTTGTGACAATTTTGGAGGGACTATAACATCTACAAGGCCATAAAAAACATTGACTTTGCTTGGCATGAGGTTACGGCTGTCACCATGAATGGGGTTTGGAAGAACCTTTGCCTGCAGTTTGTTCACGATTTTTGTGGATTTGAGAAGGTGGATGAGTCCAAAGAGGTCTTCAGCAACTTAGTGACCCTCAGCAAGAAGCTGGAGCTTGATCTGCAAGAGGACAACTTCATTGAACTCTTTGCTGTGCAACAAGAGGAGCTGACTAATGAAGACCTGGTGGAATTGGAGGCCCAGAGAATGGACGAAGAGAGACAAGAGGACGAAGAAGTAACTGAAGAACCGAAGAGATTCATGACGCAGGAAATATCAAGGGGATTTTCTTTATTTGAGGAGGCACTGTTAGTTTTTGAGGCACAGGACCTGAACGTAGAATGGTACATGAAGGCTGCAGCGGCCGTTAGAATGCAATCCAGTGCTACTGTGTTATCTATGACAAGAAAAAAAGAGCTACTACTCAGACATCACTGGATCGTTTTTTCAATATGGTAAATAGAATTGAATCCAGCAAGGAACCAGAATCTGTGCCGTCAACGTCAGGTGTGACGATCAAATAATTAAGGTAATCCACATATAGGGAATCAGAGGTTGACAGTATTTCATAGTTCCCAATGATAATGAGTTAAAGATCATATATATTCAAGGTATTATAAGGGCTCTCAACATTAAATCTGAGTGAACGCAAGTTGCAGCTTGCCCTCCATCTCATATTGCTGACGATCCTTCAGCTCTACCATCTCCCTCCTCCTCTCCCTCCTCCAGTTAGTAACTCTTCTTGCCTGTTCACTTGATGCCAGCCCCTGTATGCCAGCTGGTGTACTGTACTACTGTACTTTTCAAGGTACTATACTGTAAGGTTAAAAATGTTTTCATTATTTTTTGTGTTTTTTATGTATTATTATTTCTGAAAAGTATTATAAACCTATTACAAGTACAGTACTATATCGCTGATGGTATTAGTTGGGTATCTAGGCTAACTTTGTTGGACTTACGAACAAATTGGACTTATGAATGTGCTCTCGGAACGGAACTTGTTCGTATGTAGGGGACTTACTGTGCAAGATTTGATCAAGATGCCAACCTAAGTCATTTGGAATTATTTGTGTTTTAAGTAATATAGTTTTAGGTTGTGTGGGCAAATTAATATGTTATTAAACTTTCAGCATCTGTTTAGCATACTGGTGGAATTTTTCCATGGTCTCAGTCTTTTACTGTGTGAAGGTTAGGTCTTAGTAGCAGTATAAAAGAGGTGTTCACTCAGATTTAATGTGGAGAGCCCTTATAATACCTTGAGTATATATGATCTTTAACTCATTATCATTGGAACCTATGAAATACAGTCAACCTTTGATTCCCTGTATGTGGATTATTTGATCCCATTTCCAACATACTTCTTTCTGGAATTCACCTTTTTCTGGGCTTCTTAGTGACCTGTAGTGTATTATAAAATCAAACAAAACAAATGAGGTTAGTAAATCTAGTCATTAGGAGAGAAGCTCATTTTGTTCTAAGACTAATGCCTTATTTTATTCAAAGATCACTAATTAGCTAATTAAAACATTAAAAAACAAATTTTGATAACTAAGATTCATGTTCATAGTCAGTGCAGAATCATAAAAAGTAAAAAACGTAGAGGTCCTTTCACTCTCTCCCCCCCTTCCTACTCCCCTCTTAGAGGAAAGTCAACAGTTTAGTGTATATCCTATCCAAACGTCTTTTCTGTGTGTATACATAGATTTATATTTATATATACACACATTTTGTTTTGTCTTGCTACCATAACTGAACGACATGCCATATATGTATTGTTCTGTAATTTGTTTCTCCTTTCCTCCCACTCATCAACTTAATTGTGCCATGGAGATTTTGTGTACTGTTTTTAGTTATTTGGAGCATAATCAGATAGTTAAGGAATAAGCATTGGAAGCCTCTGAACTGACAATAGTAATGTCAGTGTTAACACCCAAACTCATTTTATTTAGAGGAGAGCACTTTGGTACTTAATTTACTCATATTTTAGATATAGTGCTATAAGGTTTGGTATGGTTTCCTGGCCAGTATAAATTATAAGGGAGAAGGCAAGCAGGTAGCAAGGAAAAACAGCTGGCAAAACTATAAAAAACAACACAATCTTAAAAATCATTTACTGACTTGGAACATTTATTGCCATGACAGTCATCACTAGTTTGTACCAAAGGGACAAATAGTTATCAGTCATTATGTTTTTTCCTCCTATCCTCAGTTTGTGATTATTTCCTCTGGATTCCATGTTTAACTACTGGCTTTCTGATATTAAGTATCACTATAATTTTTGGTTGTGATCTGGTTAAGAAATGTAAAGAGCATTTTTTTAGGTTTTGAATGCAAGCTTGATTGAGAAGTGAGTAACTTATTTAGTTCACGATTGTAGACATCTGGAACATTTCCCTGTTTTTTCCTGATGTACTTGTTCAGATGTATGGCCTGTAAGTAGTTTCTACAGATAGATGCTATTAAAAGGGCACAAACCTTAATTTATCAACCAGCTGTTGTGGTATAGTTAGAGCAAGCTTAATAAAGAGGAGCTTATGGATAGAATATCTGAAGGCTTTGCCTTTCACACATGAGAGGAAATTGTGTGGTAACAGGATGAAGCTAATTTGGGCCCTCTGTTAAAACGCTCTGAGGAAACTTATTGCCTGTATTAGTCAGGAAGTAAACCAGTACTTTTTTACCAACAATTATTTATATATTTATACAAAGTAGTATTTTAACTGGTTATTGATAAAAAATTGGAAAATAGCATCATTCAAATATTATTTAATTTGCTATTAGCTTTAAAGAACATGTGGTTTCCCAAACACCCTATTTGGGAGCCTGAATGCATATTGTAATATGCTTGACTCCAGACACAGACACATTTGAATTTTCACAAGATGTGGTTGACCTATCCTGCTCTTTCCCAGTATAAATGTAGAGTCTCTCTTTTCTCTTTTTGAAGTTTCTTGTAAAGCTTATCTTTAAAAAAAACAAAACAAAAAACTAGATTTCATTTATAAGAAAAATGTTAGGGATTTCTGTGTTTTGATAAATCTGTGTTTTTAGTGTTAACTTTTATGTTGCACTTATTGCTATACCCTTCTGGGTAGGATCTCGAGGTATTTTTCTATCAAGTAACTTCGGAATTATGGTTAATACTCTTTCTTGCAATGAAAGCAAAAATGTTTAAAAAATCTGTGTTTGAGCGTTTGATACATGTCCAACATATACTTGTGCCTTGGAAATTGCAAAATATGTGGGTTTATGATTATGGATATTTATTTTTAACAGAGTTAGTTACTGTCTACTTTATACTACATTCCTTAATATTTTAAGAAGTCAGTGTCGTCTTCCAATTATGTCTTTTAAAGAGGGATTTTGATGGTTTGGACATATGAAAAATTCTCTGTGGGAATTCCCTGGTGGTCCAGTGGTTAGGACTCCGTGCTTCCACTGCAGGGGCCACAGGTTCCGTCCCTGGTCCGGGAACTGAGATCCCGCATGCCAAGCGGCACAGCCAAAAAAGAAAAAGAAAAAAATTCTCTGCATTTTGGAACTAAGGATAAAATCAGGGATTTTATTCAAGAATACCTTTTAGAATGATGTTCCTGGTACTGCAATATATGGTTTAGCGTTCTATAAACTTTGAGGTAGAAAAGTGGACTAAAAACATTTTCCACAGTTGTAGAGAGTTTAAAGCCCAAAAGATTTTCTAACCAGAAAATTCAGTTGATTTGAGTTGTTATTATAGTGTAAATTATGTATGCCAGGTTTGTTACAGTCTTCAGATTCTTCTGGTGCTGCCCATTGGGGATAGATTTCTATTTATATATACATTTAAAAAAATTATTTATTTATTTTTGGCTCTGTTGGGTCTTCGTTTCTGTGCGTGGGCTTTCTCTAGTTGCGGTGAGTGGGGATCACTCTTCATCGCGGTGCGTGGGCCTCTCACTGTCGCGTCCTCTCCTGTTGTGGAGCACAAGCTCCAGATGCACAGGCTCAGTAGTTGTGGCTCACGGGCCTAGTTGCTCTGCGGCATGTGGGATCTTCCCAGACCAGGGCTCGAACCCGTGTCCCCTGCATTGGCAGGCAGACTCAACCACTGTGCCGCCAGGGAAGCCCTATATATACATTTTAAACTTCATTCTGTGTTGCTGTGAGAAAAGGCTTGCTTTCTGTTACAAGTTAACATTCACTTTGAATGAACTACCTTAATTTTAATTGCTTGAGAGAAGAGTGTGGATATCCCAGGTAAACTGAGGAAAGTTGAGGATTATTTTTCTTTAACTATATAATTGTAGTAAAATACAGTTGAAAACTCTCAGCGAAAATAATGTATTTAAGTTCCTGGAGGATTAGAATGAATTAAACTCTCGATATTCAGGGTAATTCAGGGAATCTGGTCAGAACTCATTAAAATGAATCTTAATGTCAAAGACTATATTGCCTCCAGAGCATTTGAGGTACAAAGTCAAGAAAAAAGATGGAAACTTATGAAGTTTCTCCGTTTTTCTGAGGTGTTTTTCATGATTCGTACAAAGTAAAAAACTGTTTTGTTTACTTACTGGGCATTGTTTGTTTATAATTTGTCACCATTAACCATATACTTAGCTTGTTTCCTGGAATTAGTAGTTGCTCAGTAAGTTTTTTGTTTTTAATGGATATTCAGATGATCTGTAACAGAAACCATCTTCTAGTAAATGAGGTGCTTAATTTTGAGGGTCTCTTCTGGCTAACTGATGTGAATTCTGCCCGTGTCTTGTTGGATGTATGTGAGGGGAAGATGAAGCAGTGTTGTGTATGTATTTCTTATGTCTGTCTGTCTTATCAAAGACAGCATGTCTTTGTATGTGTGTTTTTATAGAATGGCATAGGAAGTGCAAAAATATCACTAGTATTAACCCAAGACAAGTGATAGAGTTAAGCCAATTTGGATTATTGAGTGGCTATTACTGTCCATTTATTACACATGTGCCCATGGTGTTCAGGTGTTTCTCATCAATGACTGCATAGATTGCTGAACCAATCAAGGGACTCAGGAAGCTAAAAAAGCAGTTAAATTATTCATCTACTACAGCTCTGGACATTGATTCAAGACTTTGGCTTCTTACACTGGCCAAGTATGAGATATACCATTAAGTGTGTAAAGTAAAAGAAGAAAACGCCTGCCCAATTATCTTTCTTAACCGAGAACCTGATTATACTTCTCTCTAAATGGTGTTCTTTTCTGAAACCTGAGAAAAACCATTTGCCTAGCACAGCTGTTAACTTCCTACAACTGAAATGCTTTCCATTCCCTTTAAAATAAGCCCTTCTGAAGCAGAATGTAGATCACATGTATCATCCGACCAAAAAAGTTTGCTGAGACTACTAGTATCATTTGCCCTGGGGTCCGGAATCTTCACATTCCAGGCAGAGCTCCAGCTGCTCCGATTTAGTTACCAGGTTGTGATTGGCTACACCGCCTACCCTTTTCTCCACCCCTTAATTTTCACTGGGAGAAAGCTTTTGAGCCAGAGATTAAATGTAAGAGCTGTCGCCAGGCTTTCTGAGTGCAGCTGGCACCATGGGTGTGCTCTGGAGCAACTTCTGTTTGCTCTGAGCCCCCTGCCCTGCCTCCCCTTTCACCACGTTTCCTCTGGCAAGGTTTTAAGTACAGCAATTCAAGAAGATTTCTCCTCCTAAACTGTATTATTCTGAAGTGTATTGCCTCTTGATTGCTGGAAAAGAATCTTTAATTCATTTCAAAAGTAACTTATGAACAAACTTATTAAAAGTGATGAAAGGAGCACTGAAATTGATTAGAACTAATTTTTCACTGTGCCAAAGTGTGCAGTGTCTTTCAGAGGAAACTATAACAGATCTTGTGAGTGTGCCATGCCAGTGGGGAGAATTGAATGTCCCTCATCTGCCTCTTTCCCTAGGGACAGTAGTCATGAGTGCCGAGTGTGCGGGGTCACAGAAGTGGGTCTTTCTGCGTATGCAAAGCACATTTCTGGCCAATTGCACAAAGATAATGTTGATGCCCAGGAAAGAGAAGATGATGGAAAGGAAGAAGAAGAGGAAGATTATTTTGACAAGGAACTCGTTCAGTTAATAAAACAAAGGAAAGAACAAAGTCGGTAAGTAATAATTTTGATATTTTAAAAAGCCTATCTGCAACAGAATGTAGTAGAGAATACATTTTCCATTTACATTCTTTTCAGCCTATAGCATTCAGACTTATCTTTTTTTAAAATTAAATTTTGTTTTTTTATTGAAGTATAGTTGATTTACAAAGTTGTGCCACAGATTTATTTATCTTAATTATAAAGTTTACCTTGAAGTTGCTGTCTTATTTATAAAAGGCAATGGAATGCTTTCTTGAACTACTGTATTAACTCCTTAAAAAAACCCCAAAAACTCAGTATTGACCCTACCTAAAAGCTAGGCTATGTATCTGAATTTTACCATGTTGATAACTATGTTTGGAACTGTTTTTATTCGTTCCAAATTGTTTTGGATACCAATAAATTCTTATTTGGTATCTAGATTTTCTAGTGGAAAGGTATTAGTGAATAAGCTTCATTTGAATATGTTATATGGCATTTCTTATTTCATCCCTTAGGAAAAAATTGTTTTGCCTAATGTGAATTAACATGGTGCTTCTACCAAATTTGATTTATCCCTTTATTATTAATTTCTTCAGTAAATATTTATTGAATAAATTTATATTCAGTTGGACACTGTCAGGATCATTTCAGCAATAGAAGTTTTATAGCTTGTACTACATAATTTCATACCTACATCTATAATTCAGGTATTAGCGTTTTGTATTTTAACATTACTGATTTGTGGTCTGAAGAGTTTAATTAATGAAGCAGAAAATTTCAGATATGAGTAAAAGAGATATAGAACCAGTTATGAGGTGGGGTAATTTTTTAAGTCCTAGAACATGATAGAAAACATTTCAAATTATAAAAATTTTAAAGATCCTTCTTGAATACTAGTTATCCCTGGTCTGTATTTCATTTTCAGTTAGAGGTTTAAATATAAAAAAGAAGTAGTTTTTATTCTATATGCTAAAAGTTTTTTGAACAAGTCCTTGAAGGAGACTTTCTTAGTTTTAAAATGTCCGTAGCAACATGGTTCTTAAATTGTTTAGTTGCTTATCCTTCAAATGACATTCTCACTACTTTCAGTATAGCTGTAGTTTACTCTTGTTTTAGGGTGTTGGAGCCTCTAGGAGACTAACTTCTATTTTTGTTCTTACACTCTTGTGCCACTATTAGCTTATCTGTGTAAATGATTAAACATTAAGTCAGAGGGTAAAAGAGCTTCTCAGTAAATTAGACATTCATGTTGTAGATACTATTCTTTGATCATTTTTATATGCCTCTTTGGTGACCTATTTATAAAGTCATCTACTTATTTCTTCATGAGGTTTTTTCTTTTTTCCTTCATGAGGTTTTTAGTTTATATTGTTCTTTCTGGGCTGTGGGTTTAGCTGCATGCTATTGTCCCCCTGACCTAGCCAATTCATGATGATCTAGGAATTTTACTTTGTGACTGACTTAAATTGCCCAATTCTCCTCATTTCTGGATGATAATTAGTAGAGCCAAGTCAGTGATCTCCTTGGATGTCATAAGTTTCATACTGCCTAGAAACAAAAAAACAATTTGGTTAATGGTGGTATAAAAATCTTCCAAGTATCTGTAGTAACACTTGTCACTTGGGAACTTAGGGTCTCCTGTTTAGAAACAGTTGTAATTCATAATGTAAGTGGATGTTTGAACTTTTAGGTAAATTAATTCCGTCTTGTGAAAAAGGAGGAAATTCCAATTTGTGTCCAAAATCTTATAGACATTCGAAGCTTTTAAAGCCAGTTAAAGTCAATACTGAGTTTAAAATTAAGGAGGGAACCCAACTGCCGAAACTTTGAGATTTTTATTCTATCAAGGTCTAGTGGTTAAGAATGTGGGCTCTAAACAGACTTGTGGTTGCTAACGGGGAGGGGAGAGTGGGGGAGGGATGGACTGGGAGTTTGGGATTAGCAGATGCAAACTATTATATATAGAATGGATAAACAACAAGGTCGTACTGTATAGTGCAGGGAACTATATTCAGTATCCTGTGATAAACCATAATGGAAAAGAATATGAAAGAGAATGTATATATATATTTGTATATATATCCATATATATGTATAACTGAATCACTTTGCTGTATAGTAGAAATTAACACAGAATTGTAAATCAACTACACTTCAATTTTAAAAAAAAGAGCTCTCGAGTCAGACACCAAGGTTCAGATCTCTGCCGTAACACTCACTGCTATCTTGCTCTAGGCAAGTTACTTAACCTCTCTAATCCTCAGTTTCCTTATCTAAAAAGTAGGAATAATGCTACTTGCTGCAGAGTTGTGAAAATTAAATGAGATAATCTGTGTAAGGTGATTAGCACTAAATGCCTTATGATAAGTAGGTACTCAATACATTTTAATTAGTATTATTCAATTTTTTGAGCACATACCACATGCTAAGCACTGAGCCAGGCATACTATAGGCGCTTTTTAGAGAAAAATGGTTTTACGCCTATTCCTGTGATGTTTGCTTAAATTTATTCACATTTCTGTGAGCTCCTTGTCTAACATGAATAGTTGAAACAGCTGTAGCTTCTTTATAAAAACCGCTAGCTCATGGAGCTCCTTGTAGCACTTACTGTGGGTGCTACTTGTTATGTGCTATTTTACTCCTGTTTGTGACCCTGCTTATTTCCTTAGCTAGATTATAAGCCCTTCAGGAAGAGGAACTATACATAAAATTTTTCTTTTACCACTAACAGTCACTGAATGTGTACTTAATAATAAAGTGTTTATTAATGAAAGTGATTATGCATAGTAAAATCTTTTAAAATAGGTTAAGAAACTGGGTTTTCAGAAAGAACCAACTATTGAAGAAATCATGGTATTAAGAGCAGGTGAATTTAAATTGTATTAACTATGATAACTAACCATAGCTACAAAATATACTTGTTCTTGTTCTCAAAAAATTGTATAATATAAAAATAATAATTGGATGATAGGGACAAAATCCCAGAATATGCCGAGAGAAACAGGAGCAGGAGAGGGAAGATAGTATAAATGTGTCAAGTTTTTAATATTTTGGGGGTGATAGGAGACACAAGATGTTAATTTCTAATCAATAAATTGTGAAATATAAGTTTATATCATTTAAAGATATGAAAGCATCTACTATTTGAAATAAAAGTAGTCTCTGTTACATATTCTAGGTAACAAAGGAGGAAGGCAGAGCGGAAGTTTGGTGGGTTATGCCTTTAGAGGGACCAGGAGAACTCTTTTAAGTCACTAATGAAAGACTTTTTTTTCCAGGCAAGATGAACCTTCCAATAGCAGCCAAGAAATAAACTCTGATGACAGGCGATCCCAACGGAGACGAGAAGACCGAATTCCTTACCAGGACAGAGAGAGCTACAGTCAGCCAGCATGGCATCATCGTGGACCTCCTCAGCGGGACCGGAAATGGGAGAAAGATGGCTATAATAATACTAGGAAAAACAGCTTCCCACATTCTTCGAGGAGTAGTGGTGGATCAAGAGGATGTTCTGGGTGGCATAAGGGTGTTGCAGGAGGCTCCTCAACTTGGTTTCACAGCCATAGTAATTCTGGAGGTGGTTGGCATTCAAATAGTGGAATGGTAGATTGGAATCATAATGGTACAGGAAGGAATTCCAGTTGGCATTCTGAAGGAACAGGTGGCTTTTCCAGTCGGCATATGAACAGCAGTAACGGAAACTGGAAATCCAGTGTACGTAGCACAAATAGTTGGAATTACAGTGGCCCCGGAGACAAATTTCAACCAAGCAGAAACAGAAATTCTAACTGTCAAATGGAAGACGTGACTATGCTATGGAACAAGAAATCTAAGTCAAACAAATATAATCAAGAGAGATATAAGTGGCAGCGGCAAGAAAATGACAAAGTTGGTGCAGTCGCCACATACAGAGGTCCCTCTGAAGGATTTACAAGTGATAAGTTTTCGTCAGAGGGCTTACTTGACTTCAATTTTGAGCATCTGGAAAGCCAAGCCACTAAACAAACAGATACCTTAGCTTCCAAAATTGGTGGGAAGAATGGCAGTGTGGCAAGGGAAAAGCTCCGTCGCTGGACTCCTTACCCTTCCCAGAAGACTCTGGATTTACAATCGGGAGTGAAAGAAGTCACTGGTAACAAGTTGGAAACGATAGATAATGATTTTAGCTTGATAACCACAGGAATACAAGAGCCCCAAACTGATGAAAGAAATAATTCTCCAACACTGAAAACACAAAAAGAAACACATACTAGATCTCTTAATCACAAAGCCACTTCTGACTGCACTGCTTCCTATGAGGTAGTGAGAGAGGGCCCCATTGTAGAAAAACCTGAACAAGAGCATACCTTAAATAAGATGCCATTGCTAAAATCCCCACTCCTTCCAATTCCAATCACTAAATCAGCTCCTCAAAAGCAGGATTCAAAGAATCCCTCAAAAAATACCAAAACGAATTCTTTTTTTCCTGGCGAACACTCAAACCCCTTGAACAAACCCACAGTGGAAAATAATCAGGGTTCTTACATATCCAAATTGCGAAATTCAGGTCCTCGTGTTTTAAAAGGGCATAAAAGTACATTTGGAACTCACAGGGAACCTGATGAAAATTTAAGTGATACGTTACAAAAAGCCAAAGATGTGCTAGAGTGTAATGAGTCATTGCAAAATCCACTTCTTAGTGCTTCTAAAAGGACCAGGAATTATGCAAAAGCAAGTAGGAATGTAGAAGAGTCTGAAAAAGGATCTTTGAAGATTGAGTTTCAAGTAGACGCATTAGAAGATGAAAGTGATGGAGAGATATCTGATGCAGAAAAGGATGGAACAAAAATTGGAACCCTGGGTTCTGCAACTACAGAAGTTTTATCCTGCAGTACTCATGCTGCTGATGAGAAAAGCGGGGAGGAGCAAAACCTGAAAACATCTAGAAAACCATCCACTTCCCCATGTAACTCAACAGTTCACCAGAAAGAATCTGAGTTACAAATGACATCTGTAGCCAGCCCACACTCTGACTTACTGCTAGATTTGAAAACCTCTCTAGAAGATGCACAGGTTGATGACCCTGTTAAATCTCCTGTATCTTATGAAACAGAAGGCTTTGAGACTACTAGCTTGGATGCCGAGCTTCAAAAAAACGATATAGGTCAGCCCTCAGGCCCTCTCCTGCCTGAACTAAGTAAGCTTGGCTTTCCTGCCTCACTCCAGAGAGATCTAACCCGTCACATTAGCTTGAAGAGCAAAACTGGAGCACACCTTCCTGAGCCAAACCTCAATAGTGCTCGCCGCATCCGCAATATCAGTGGTCATCGAAAGAGTGAGACAGAGAAGGAGTCTGGGCTCAAGCCAACCCTCCGGCAGATTCTAAATGCATCTCGGAGAAATGTCAACTGGGAACAGGTCATTCAGCAAGTAACCAAGAAAAAGCAAGAGCTAGGCAAAGGCTTACCCAGGTGTGTGCCTCTTTTCAGTATCCATTTCCCTTTTTTTCTTTTAAACTTACCCTTTGACTCTGGTCAAGAGAATTCTCCTTGTTAAATTTAATTAAATGTTTGCAAAAAATATACGTTGTAGATGTCTGGTTTAAATATCCAGGAGTGACTACTTGCCTATTCTATAACCAATGGAATAAAGTGTTTGCTAGCAGGGAATTCAGGTTAAAAAGAAGCCCACCTACTTCTGAGAAATGAAGTAGGGACAAGGAAAAAACTTAGAAATCTAACACTTTGGTGATAGGAGCCATAAAGTGACAGCATAAAAAAAGTCAATCTATAGCTCTGTGTCTATCTATAGATCTTAATGAGTGGTACAACTTTTAGGTATAACTGTTCTCATTACCTTTTACTTAGAACGTGTGGATGGTTATCCTTCTGTATTTGCTCTGGGCATTTGTATTTGTGATCGCAAAATACTTTCTCCTAAGTACTTGTGTCATAGTTCGGCTATTCATCTTATGTTGAGGCACTAAACTTTTCTGAATGGTAAAGCAGCATTCAACATAGGTTTGCTACTTGAAAATCATCCTGCTTTATAATTACATAGCCCTCTAGGCTTAAATTTCTATCCTTGTCGAAATAACATACTTATTGTGCCCCCTTTTCTTTTCCTGTAACTTGTGAGTATCATTGAGATTATAAAGTTCTTAGCATGGTGTCTGCTGCTTGTAAATGCTTAATAAACATTTTTATTTATTTTTTATTTGTTTGCTGTTAAAAATTACGTATTTATTATTGTTGATTT
Source organism: Stenella coeruleoalba (assembly GCF_951394435.1). Classification (NCBI taxonomy): domain Eukaryota; kingdom Metazoa; phylum Chordata; class Mammalia; order Artiodactyla; family Delphinidae; genus Stenella; species Stenella coeruleoalba. The sequence continues at coordinate 85,230,768 of NC_137147.1, read as the reverse complement.
AGAGCTCCATATTAAATAAAACCCTCAGTTTTTATTCCCTCCTTTTGTATATAGCTGTATACAAATATCTAATTTGGTACTTGTTACATTATAATACTTACAATAGAGTTAACTTACTTTATGTTTAGAACTCTTAATGCTCCTTGCGGGCAGAAACCATCTATTTATATTTGTAACCTCAGTGCTTAACAGAGTCTGGCACATTAAGTGGTGCCCCCTCTCCCAACCATGTCTGATTAATTATTTTTCCTTTTCTTTCTTTCTCGAGGTTTGGCATCGAAATGGTGCCTCTAGTTCAAAATGAACAAGAGGTCTTGGATTTGGATGGGGAGCCTGATCTGTCCAGTCTAGAAGGATTCCAGTGGGAAGGTGTTTCCATTTCTTCATCCCCTGGGTTGGCAAGGAAGCGAAGCCTTTCAGAGAGCAGTGTGATCATGGACAGGGCTCCTTCTGTGTTTAGCTTCTTCAGTGAGGAAGCTACAGGCAAAGAAAATGAGCCCCAGCAGATTTTTTCACCTAATAACTCATTGAGGTCTGCACAGAGTCAAAAAACCATGGGCCTTAAGCAGGAAATGACACCTCTAGCTGCCTCCCTAAGAACAGGTGAAAGAGCTGAAAATGTTGCTACTCGAAGGCGACATAGTGCTCAATTATCATCTGACCATACGATACCTTTGATGCATTTGGCAAAAGACCTGCACAGCCAGGAGAGCTCTACACCACTTTCAGAGAATCACAATGCCCAGGAGAGTAATGGAGAAGGAAACTCTTTATCATCAAATGCATCCTTAGCCCTTGCAATCTCCAGTTTGACAGATGCAGCCACAGACAGTAGCTGTACTTCTGGTGCTGAACAAAATGATGTCCAGAATATTAGAAAGAAACGAAGAGCCACTGGAGTGAGTATCATTCCTGTGCTTTTTGTAGAACATTTCATGTGGTGACTTGGCCTTAATTAGAAAGACTTAACTGTTTAATTTTTCTTGGGTATCTGGGGTTGTGGTTCTCCCTACTCTGGAATAAAAGATTTTGAAGCTGACTCTTACTTTCATATTCTTATCCTACTGGATTCTTTAACTGAGTAACTCTAGTAAGTTAGATGTAATTGAATATGAATGTATAGTACTAGGAAAATATGAAGTCATCTCTAAAACTAGTATCTAAGCCAATGATTCTTTGTATCACCTGATCACCAGCCACATCTTCAGCTGTAACTTTATCTGTTTTCATGATGCATTCTGGACTGCTGAAGAAAGGTACTCTAGTGTTGCATTTGCAGGGCATGTGTGCTTGTCGGACCCAGGACTACTAGGCTTAACACTAAGGTAGTTTTATACTATGAGAGTACATCTATATGAGCATAGTCTTAGTCTCTGTTACTCTATCTTTTGTACTTAAGTTACCCAGCCTGGTCTTTTTAGAATCCATTACTTCACTGATACTTCTCTTTTGGCACCTCTGATGTTAATATTGCCTAACCCTTTCAGGAACCCTTTCTGAAAAGAAAGAGTTGCTGGTGGTAATATAGTCTGGAATCTGTCACTGTGTGAAAATGGGCTGTTTCCTTTAATATTGGGACAATATAACAAAGTAGTTATTCCAACTCTGCTCCTTTGAGCTAGATGCTGTGGTGGATATTATCGGATGAGAGATTGTCTTATGACAAAGCTAATATCTTGGGGCTTGTCTCAGGCTGTTGAGTTTTTGGTTGTAAAGATTTTCTTGCTGAATTCTAAAGTAGAAACTATGAAATCAGATACATGTATTATTAGCTTTTACCAAGGTGATATGCTTTGCCTAAGCGCTGTGGGATTAGCATCCCTCTAGGTTGCTAGGGAGGTACTTGACCTTGGATTGTATTTTTTTTTAATCAGATACATTCATTCAACTAATATGAGTTCATACCATGTTCATGAGACTCCTACTGCCCTGTTAGAGATGGTAGCAATAATGAAGAATAATGTATGACTATCTTAGAACTGGTTCTTTTTTTCCCCTCCTGGATAATGGCCTTTACATATTTAATATTATTCAATTTTCTTTATCTCCTTAGGATGGATCTTCTCCTGAACTCCCAAGTCTTGAGAGAAAAAATAAAAGAAGGAAAATTAAAGGAAAGAAAGGTATAGTATAGAATATTCTGGCAGAAAGAAATTGTTCTTACAGCAATTCAGCCTTTTTACAACTTGATACAGAGTGTAGCTTATCAAACATGGAATGCCCATTTATTTATTTATTTATATTTGATATTTTTGTCATCTTGCTTAAGGGCATAGAAAAAGTTTGATTTCCTACTATATCCAGTTGCAGCTGTAGAAGAAATATGTGATGCCACCTAGACCTGAAAGCTAAAGTTAATATATATCTTGGACAAATTGAATTCAGTGTATAGCTAGAAAGTGTCGCTGGGCCTTTTCAGTGGGGTGAAGAGGAATAGGACATTTAGTAAAAATTTTATCCCTCTTGGTCATTTATAGCCATTTCTCTCACTTTCCATTTTTGAGGCATCTTGGTTGCTTTTCTCATGTGAGTTAAGTAGAGAAGTTATTAGTGTGGCTCCCTGACTGATATGCTTCTATGACTCTTGCCTTACACTGACTCTAACACTGTTAGGGTATAAGGGCTAGTGCAGGAAGTGATTGGATGAACTTTCGGTGATTGGATGTGATAGATAAGGTGGGAGTCAAGGGTGACCTCATTTTCTGGCTGTGGCAGTTGGGTGGATGATGGCATTATTTGTAGAGCTAGAAAATTCCATGAGAGTTTCAGGTTGAGGGTAGAGGAAGGTGGTGAGTTCCCTTTTGGATCCCTTGAGTTAAAGGACTTTAGAGACACCTAGGTAGAGGTATCAAGTTGGTAGTTGGATATGTGGGTCTGGAGTTTAGGGGGAGAGGTCTTGGAGTATTGAATGGGAAAGAGGCAAACATAAAGATGACAAATACATGCACATAGTAGAACATTTTATTTAAAGTAACTTAAGTGTACTGTTTCAAAGCTATATTTTCTTCAGGATGCCTTTTGTAATAAAGAGAACTACTTTAAATTAACAGACTGGAAAAATATGAATCGGGAAGAGAGTGCAAGCAGTTCAGGTTTGGGGCCCAATCTAAGCCAAAGCCTTGGGTGAGGAGGGTAGTAGATAAAGGAGCATGGGAAATGAAACCTACAAGAGTTGATTTGCCTGGGGCAGAGATTTTGCTTGGAAGGGTCATGGTGGAAGATGGTGATTTGGTAAATTGGTACCATGTGGTGGTACGCTTGAAACCCTGAGGCTTGGTTTCTGACAGCATCAGGCTTGACTACATGATTTGTAAAATTTGATGAGTCCCCTTCCAGTGACCTAGTGGGGAGAAAATAAAGGCCTGTCCTAGACAATTGATGCAGTTCCATCTTCTGAGGAACTGTATTATTAATGAGAAGTCTCCAGTATTAAACTGAACCTTATGGTTTCTTTTGACAGAACGTTCTCAGGTTGACCAGCTGCTGCATATTTCTTTAAGGGAGGAAGAACTAAGCAAATCATTGCAGTGCATGGATAACAACCTTCTGCAAGCCCGTGCAGCTCTTCAGACAGCTTATGTTGAAGTTCAGAGGCTACTTATGCTCAAGCAGCAGGTAGTAGCAGATGGAATGTCTAGTGAAAATGGATCATCTTGAAGTTGGATTTAAAAATGCTTAACAAAATACTTTATTTTTAGATAACTATGGAGATGAGTACCCTGAGGACCCATAGAATACAGATTCTACAGGGATTACAAGGTATTCAGAGAATCTGATGGATTGGACCCTCTGTAACTTGTTACTTTTTGGTTCTCTGTGGAGGGGAATTAAAATGTTATGAAAAAATTAACATGATTTTTCTCTTGTCTCCTTGGTTTCATCCTTCTATAGAAAGGCCTGTGAGACTGTATATCCCCAAAATGCTTATGTTACAGAAAGAGTCCTGGGTTAGGAGTCCCAAGACTAGGGTTCACATTTTGTCTCTTCTTTTAGTACCGATGTGACTTTGGATAAGTCACTTAAAATCTGAAAAATTGGAATATTAATGCCTGTTCTTTGGTAGTTATATATATATATAATATAATATATATTATATATAATATAGCTTATATAATAATCTATTTTAAAGAATTATGAGGGTTTTTAAAATTCTCTTGTAATCTTTAAAAATACAAATTGGCTCAGAAATGAGTGGCTTTTCAGATAACATTTTTGCATTTGTGTATGTTTCCCATTCTAGAAACATATGAACCTTCTGAGCGTCCAGACCAGGTTCCCTGTAACCTTACACAAGAACAAAGGAACATTAGATCTCAAACATCTGCTGATGCCACACTGCTGCCTACTCCTTTTTTCCCGGTTTTCCTGGAGGCTTCATCTTCCCATGTGTCTCCGTCATCCACTGGAGCCCCTCTCCAAGGAATCACATCTACTTTCCAAGCCCATGGCAGTGTTCCTGCTCCAGACTCATCAGTTCAGATTAAACAAGAGCCCATGTCTCCTGAACAAGATGAGAATGTGAATGCTGTGTCACAAGGCTCTGCTTGCAATGTGTCCAAGGAATTACTGCAAGCTAATAGTATGTAAACTTTTCTCTGGGTTAAGGGCAACCCTGTAGTGGGTCTACGGCAATTTTATATCAGTGATGTAACATCATACTTGCCCATTAAAACTGAAGTTATTACAGTTTTTCTTGAAGTTTTCTTATTTAGGAAGATTATTTAAATATTGGTAACCTTTTTCTAATTTTCTCTAATGTAGGATTACTGAAGTGACTTTGGATTAGCACTTAACAGGTTTCATTTATTAGGATTGGTGCAGAATTATTTAGTTTTTGTGAGATAAATGGCATTGAAGTTATTTAGTCAATTTTCTAGATAAGATATATCCTCTGAATTTCTCATTACTTAACTATCTTTATCATTTCAAGTACAAACTAGGGTTAATACAGACCTGAGGAGCAGGTGGCCATGATGAAAGGCAGAGGGCTCTGGGGTTTGGAATCATCTAATAGAAACTTGGGTGTTTTTGAGAAATAGCCAGGGTTTTTACTCTCTTCATAGAATAATTCTTACCTAGTTACCATTTGAGAATAACTTCCAAGCTATTTAAAATCTCATCTGAAGTTTGCATAACCACAGTGGTGCTACATTGAAAATTAAGTAAGAAGCAAACAGGGACTTCCCTGGTGGTCCAGTGGGTAAGACTCCACCCTCCCAATGTAAGGGACCCGGGTTCGATTCCTGGTTGGGGAACTAGATACCCCATGCATGCCGCAACTAAGAAGTCTGCATGCTGCAACTAAGAAGTCCGCATGCCGCAACTAAGAAGCCCGCATGCTGCAACTAAGAAGCCTGTGAGCTGCAACTAAAGATTCCACCTGCTGCAACTAAGACCTGACACAGCCTAAATAAACAAATAAATAATAAATAAATAAATATTAAAATGAAAGAAGCAAACTGATATTGTGTGATTTTTTTTTTTTTGAGCAAAAACAAAGTCTGAAGAATTATCCTACATTTTGCTATCTGTTGCAACACTAATCATTGATATCTACATCAAATGTATATTATCTTTCATATTGAATTATGTTATTTTTATATGGATACTATTTAGTATTTTTTAAAAACTAGTAGTATTTTTTTCAAAAATAGCTTGTATTTTATTTCCTTTTCTGATTGCAAAACTAATTCATGTTCATTGTAAAAAGTTGGGAAACTATAAAAATGTGTATTTGTTATTTTGTTATATATTTCAGTCTTTTAAAATTATAAATGTTTATGTGCTTACATGAGACTTTATACAAAGGACAAGTATAGTCTGTTATAACTTGATTTTTTTCCCACTTAATTATGATCATTTTCCTGTGTCATAAAAATAATTCATCTAAAACACTATTTTGCTAGTTGTATAATATTTCAGAAGTTGCATAATATGAATATACAATAATTTATATAATCTTTGAATACGTTTTTTCCTTTTTTTGTATTCTGTATAACGCTGCATTGTATATGTCTTTGAGTATGTCTGTGATTATTTCATCAGTTTAAATTTCTAGACATGAAATAACTAAGTCAAAGAAAATAGACATTTTAAGTCAGCTGACTTTTTAACTGCTAGTATGTAGCTAAATTGGATGATATACAGGTAAAATGCATAATGAAAACTTCTAAGAAATAAAGGTGAAAGCACTTTAGCTAAATAGATATTTGTGTCTACTAAGAATAAAACACATTGTTAAATATGTGGACATTTCAAACAAAAAAGAAAAAAGATCAATAGAAACAATCCCCGCCCATAAAAGGAGCTTTTGTAGGGTATAAGACATGCATGTAATTTGTGAAATTAATGCAAGGCAAAGTATATAAATACTGTAATAGAAATATGTGTAGCTTATGGGAAGCTGAGGGGTCAGATAACTAAACCATGACTGTTAAAGTTGTTAACATATCAAAATGTCATTATTTGGTAGAAGTTCAATCAGTGATAACTGTAGTTTATGACTACAAATACCAGACACAAAAACGATGGAATAATTCTTTTTTTCCTTCTCAATTCAGGAGAGATCAGTGACAGTAGTCCAGTTTATCCAGTTATCACTGCAGCATTGTCCTTATCAGAGCTAACAGAGAGATTCCATGAGCCTAGCCAAGAACTGAAGTTTTCTGTGGAGCAAGGAAATACCAGAAACAGAGGGAACAATCCCTCTTCCCAATCAGCTGGTCTTCCTAGCATAAATAAAGAAGGTGAAGAGCCAAACAGAGGCAACAGCGGGTCTGAAGCCTGTACCAGTTCTTTTCCAAGATTGTCCTTTGCTTCAGAAACCCCTTTAGAGAAAGAGCCCCACTCTCCAGCTGACCATCCAGAACAACAGGCAGAGTCCACTCTGACATCAGCTGAAGCTAGGGGGAACAAGAAAAAGAAGAAACTTAGGAAGAAGAAAACTCTGCGGGCTGCCCACGTTCCTGAGAACAGTGACACTGAACAGGATATATTTACTGCTAAACCTGTAAGGAAAGTAAAAACTGGAAAGTCCACTAAAGGGGGGAAAGTGACAACCTCCACCTGGGAAGATAGCAGAACTGGTCCAGAACAAGAGAGTGTCAGAGATGAACCAGATAGTGACTCGTCTCTGGAAGTCCTAGAAATTCCTAATCCTCAGTTAGAAGTGGTAGCCATTGATTCTTCTGAAACTGGAGAAGAGAAACCAGACAGCCCATCTAAAAAGGATATTCGTAACTCCACAGAGCTAAACTCATTAGAAACTTCTCGCTCTGGTTGTGATGAAGTTAGCTCTACCAGTGAGATTGGCACCCGTTATAAAGATGGCATCCCTGTAAGGTAAGGACACCGTGTTGGTCCAATCAGAACAGCTTTCACCATTCTATTCTTGAAAAATAGAACCTTTTGTTCTGAATCAGAATTTTTTTAAAGAGTCACATTTATAGAAAATCAGTAGGGATAATGGATATGGAAGAATCAAACCTTAGCAATGGAGATTTTGTGTTTTCTCATTTGTGTTGTAAATATTTACTCTACTTTCATTTCCTTTCATATAGAAATTTCAGATGGAAAAACCGATCTCTTATATCATTGCTATTTTGTCCATTGTTTAGAACAATCTTTTGAGTCAGGAAAATATAAGTTTTACTGCCTGGCCAGTTCACACAGATGCTAAGAAGACTTTTGCTATTATTTTGTAGTGTGGCAGAAACTCAGACTGTGATCTCATCCATTAAAGGATCAAAGAACTCTTCAGGTATTTGGTTGTTCAGTTTTATTTAAATTAATCACAGAAAAAAAGTCTTGTAAATATTAGAGCCAGGGTTTAAATCTACTTAAATATGCTTATACAATAGGGGACGGGAACTGGGCTTGTTACCAAGAGGATTGCTTTGACCAGCAGTTATGGTATTCGTAAATCCTCAGATCTGGCATTTCAGTTTCTTACTCCCATCTCTCTTACCTGGCTGTCTTACGTGTTCACCTAATTAGTATAGTTGGCCTTCTGTATCTTCGGTTCCGCATCTATGGCTTCAACTAACTGCAGATTGTGTAATATGCATTTATTGGGGAAAAAAAAAACTCGTGTATAAGTGGACCTGCACAATTCAAAGCATGTTGTTCAAGGGTCAGCTGTAAACAGGAGGATGTGTATAGGTTATATACAAATACTACACCGTTTTATTTAAGGGGCTTGAGCATCCGTGGATTTTGGTGTGTGTGGGGGTGGGGGAGTCCTGAAACCAGTCCCCTTTGGATACCAAGGGACAATTAAGGTTTTTTGGCTCTTGGGGGGTTTTGCTTTGAGAAGGAACTACTTAAAAATAATGCCTTGGGCTTCCCTGGTGATGCAGTGGTTGGGGGTCCGCATGCCGATGCAGGGGACACGAGTTCGTGCCCCGGTCCGGGAAGATCCCACATGCTGTGGAGCGGCTGGGCCCGTGAGCCATGGCCACTGGGCCTGCGCGTCCGGAGCCTGTACTCCGCAACGGGGGAGGCCACAACAGTGAGAGGCCCATGTACCGCAAAAAAATAATAATAATGCCTTACTCAACAAGATAACTGGCAGCAGAGGAAACTGGATGTGGAAAGATGCTTGGTGCCTTATGGGTATCACTCAAAGCTCACTATATAAGTATCTTGTTCCAAAGTGAAAGGTCTTCCCTGCCTTTTTTTATTATGAAATCTTCATAATGAAGATCACGAATGAAAATGTGGTGTTTTGCTGGGGGAACTAGGCTTTAAGGAGAATCCAGAGACCACTTTTTCATAATGGTTTAAATTTTTTAGTATCTTTTGAGACACAGGCAGACACATCTCTGAAACGTATTTCTTGTTTTCTAGAAATATCTTCAGAGCCAGGAGATGATGATGAGCCCACAGAAGGGAGCTTTGAGGGGCACCAAGCTGCAGTGAATGCAATTCAGATATTTGGGAATTTACTGTATACCTGTTCAGCAGATAAAACTGTCCGAGTTTATAATCTCGTGGTAAGTTGATACAACAATTTGAATATTTTTGCTTGGTTGCAGGTTTTAGAAACTCCAAGTAGCTCTCTCTTAGACTAGGAGTTTATTTGCTGTCCAGAGATGGAGTGGGCTTTAGACTAACTTTAGATACAGTTGATCCAGCGGCTCAGTGGGGTCACTGGAGACTTAATTTCTTTCTTTATTTCCATTCTGCCTTCTCTGATATCACCTTTTCCTAAAGCAAGTTCTCCTCCTGCTCACAGATAGATGTCAGTAGCCACAGGGGTTTCTTTTCCCTCCCACCACCAAAAAAGGGTCCTGTGCTTTCCTCTCTGAACAATCACTTGGCAAAAGGAAATGGGATTATAACAATAGGCTCGCGACAGTCAGGTCCCAGCCCTGGAGTCGATGCTGAGGTCTGTCACATAGCTGCTACATAATAGAGAAGGGATAGAGTGAGTACTGGGGAAGTAGTCAATATAAGAGGAGGCATTTTCCCTGAGAGTTGATTAATTATCCCGGTTATTAAGAAGAGCAACGGTCTTCCACTACCCCACACTTAGGATAATCTGATGCTCATTACTCTCAATTTTCATAGAATGGACTTTTGAGTTTTGAGTCTGGTATGCGTCAAACTAATTCTGTTTATCCACAACGATAGCCAAGAAACTTTAGGAACACTATGTTTGAACAAGTATGGTGAAAGTATTTGAAACTGATGAAGTCCTTGAAAATCAAAAGGTTAGATAGATGATGGACTGAGAAAACGTTTGCTGTAGGCAACAGGTATATAGGTTCCTTTAGCCTAATAATGTGAGGGCAACAGGGATGACTGAAGGAAGGAAGCAATGGTACCAGGAGGTGTGACTGTAAGATTTGGGGAATTGGCTCTAACTCTGAACTGAAAGGTAAGTATAGGTATATATATATACATTCTAAATATATAACAGTATGTGCACAGAGACAACAGGATGTTCCATTATGAAACCACACCTGGAACACTAGACCTGTGATGGCACCTGACATATCTTTGAATATTGTGGTGCATTCTCTGCATACTGATCAAATGCAGGAACTTATCTGGGTAATTAGCTATAGTTTGGATTTGCTAGCTTTTTGGTCCATATGTTAGAGAGCCTTGCCCTAGATATTAACTAAAATTCTGATCTGTCTTATACCAAATTGCCCTAAGTATTGGATTGGCCAAAGAGTTTGTTCAGGTTTTTCTGTAACATCTTATGGAAAAACCCAAATGAACTTATGGCTCAGTTAACATATAGTTGCAGGTTACCTCAGTACATGTGACTGTTTGCTGGGCATTCAGTGAACAGGTATTTACTGAACACCTTTTGATACCAGGTACTGTTCTAGACTCTGAGGCTACAACAATGAACTGTATGTTTTAGCATCGTTTTTTTTTTTTTGAGGAAATGCATTATCTAATCCATTTATATCCACAAGTAATGATCTGAACTGTGCTTGACTTTAGAGTCGGAAGTATATTGGTGTCTTTGAGGGCCATACCTCCAAAGTGAACTGCCTCCTGGTTACTCAGACCTCTGGGAAGAATGCTGCCCTTTACACTGGTTCCAGTGATCACACCATTCGCTGCTATAATGTTAAGGTAAGTGGGTCCAGCAAAATCAAACGTGATAATATTGAAACACTTTGACTGTATTTACTGTGTAGAGTGGAGACACTGAGACAGATGCTTCATTCTGTTCACTTGCTTGCTTCTGAACTTACTCCAGTACCCTGTATAGCCTTTGGAAGAAATGAGGCTTAGATCTAAACCATGTTTTCTGTCTCTCTCCACCAGTATCTTTTCACTTACTCTACTATTAATAATATACCTCCTTTGTTCTTTTCAACAATTAGTCTTGATTTTTATTTTCACATCTTATGCCAAAATTAATACTAGAGAGAAAACAAAATGTTTAAATTTTTTAAACCTGAAAACATAGAAGTAGATATCTCCTCTGAAAAAGAATTTTCTAAATGTATTGTAAGAAATGAAAGAAAATCATTTGCATTAAATATATATATTATAGGACTTCCCTGGTGGCACAGTGGTTAAGAATCCGCCTGCCAATGCAGGGGACACGGGTTTGATCCCTGGTCTGGGAAGATCCCCCATGCTGCGGAGCAACTAAGCCTGTGCACCACAACTACTGAGCCTGTGCTCTAGAGCCCGTGAGCCACAACTACTGAGCCCACATGCCACAACTACTGAAGCCCATGCTCCTAGAGCCCATGCTCCACAACAAGAGAAGCCACCACAGTGAGAAGCCCACGCACCGCAAAGAAGAGTAGCCCCCGCTCACCGCAACTAGAGAAAGCCCGTGCACAGCAGCAAAGACCCAATACAGCCAAAAATAAATAAATAAATTAAAAAAATAAATATATACACACATATATTCTTTAAAAGATTTGATTATTTAAGACAAAATTTATAATACCAAAGATTAGGTTTTTAACATATATAGATGGAATGTGTGGTAACAGGAACACAAAGGAAAGGGAGGATGGAATTGTGCTGGTGCAAGGTTCTTATATTTTATTGGGGATAAGTCAGTTTTACTTTGAACTAGATGGTTACAATTTAAAGAGGTAATCTCCAGAAGGCTGGCTCACAGCTTCAGTGTGCGTCAGATAGACCTGGAGAGCTTGTTAAAACACATATTACTGGACCCCACTCCCAGAGCTTCTGATTCAGTAGGCTTGGGATAGGGCCCAAGAATTTACATTTCTAACATGTGATACTGATGCTACTGGTGTAGGGGCCACACTCTGAGAACAGCTGCCCTGGAGCAACCACTAAAAGAATAAAGCAAAGAAAGACAGCTAAAAAATTTAATAGAGGAATTAAAATGGCGTACTAAAAAACACTTGTTTAATGCAAAACAAGGCAGAAATGGGGGAACAGAGAAATAAAAATGAGACAAATAGAAAGCAAATTGGAGTCTAAATCTAGCCATATTTAATAATTATATTAAATGTGAATTAACACTAAAATCAAAAGGCAGAGATTGACTAGCTAAAGAACAAACATCAAAATCTGTGCTGTCTACAAGACACACCTTTTAAATTCAGACACAAGTAGGTTGAATTAAAAGAATGGAAAAAAATGTACTATGCAAATAATAACAAAAAGAGCTAGAGTGATTATGTTACTATCAGGCAAATAGACTTTAAGACAAGGAATGCTACTGAGACAAGGGTGGCATTCCATAATGATAAAAATGTCAATATAGCAGGAAGATAGAACAATTAGAAATATATGTACGTAATAACAGCACCAAAATATGTAAAGTAATACTGATAGAACTACAGAGGAGAAATAGACAAATCCACAATTACAGTTGAAGACTTCAACACCTCTCTCAATACTTGATAGAGTACTGGTCAGAAAATCATCAAGGATGTAGAAGAACTGGACAATACCATTAACAAACAAGATCTAATTAATATTTATAGTTAAAAAAATTAACATTCATAGACTCTGCCACCCGAAACAGCAGCATACACATTCTTTCCAAGTGCATATGGAGCATTCACCAGTATAGACCATTGCTGGGTCATCAGATAAGTCTTAGTCTTATTGAGAATCTTAATTAAAAGGATTGAAATCATTTAGAGTATGTTCTCCAACCACAGTGGAGTTAGAAATCAATAACAGAAAGAAATCCACCAAAAAAAAAAGAGAAAGAAATCTTGGAAGTCCGCAAGTAAGGGGTAATGAAATAGCATACTTCTAAGTTACCCATGATTCAAAGAAGAAGTCACAAAGGAAATTAGAAAATATCTTGAACTAAATGAAAATGAGCATCCAGCGTAACATTTGTAGGATAGCTAACGCGTTGCTGAGGGGGAAATTTCTAGTTTTAAATGCTTATATTAGAAAAAAAAGAAAGTTTAAAATCAATTATCTGAGTTTGTAAGAAAATAGAAAAAGAAGAAAAAGTTAAACCCGAAATAGATATATAAAGGAAATAATAAAGAGCAGAATGGAAACCACCAATTTATAAAACTGACACAATAGAGAAAAATCAGTGAGACCAGAAGCTAATTTTTTGAAAAGATAAATTTAAAAAAAACTTTTAGCTAAATTGATCAAAACAAAGAGAAGCCACAAATTTCAAATATCCTGAATGTAAGAAGGAACCTCATAACAGCATTATTAATCAATACATCCATCAACTGATAAATGGATAAATGTGGTATATAAAAAGTGGAATAATACTAGCAACAAAAAGGAATAAACTATTCATACATGTAGCAACATGGATGGATCTCAAAAACATCATGCTAGGGGAAAGAAGTCATATGTAAAAGACTACATACTGAATGTTCTCTTAATATGGAATTCTAGAAAAGGCAAAACTATCAGAGTTGCCTGGGGTGGCAGTGGGGACTGACTGAAAGAGGGTACGAGGTAACTTTTTAGAGTGCTAGAAATGTTCTGAAAGTTGATTGTGGTAATGGTTGCATAACTGCATACTTTACTAAACTTAATGAAACGTATATCTAACATGGTGAATTTTATTATATGGAAGCAATACTTAAGTCTATTGAAAATTGTAAACAGATTTTGACAAGAAATCGTCTTAGGTAAAAAGAGGGAAAAATAGTTGTAACAGGACAGGATAAACACAGGGTTAATATCATATGTTGTAAGGAGCTTACACCTTTGAGAAGAGAAATAGTAAAATCCCTACACATAAATTGAAAGACAGAAATTCTTTAAAAAGAGAATATACAAGTAACTATTTGAAAATAACAGTCTTGTCAATAAATGGAAGTTAAAACAGAAGTTCAGTACCATTTTGACTTATAAAATTAACAGAAACTTTTAAAAGATTTTTCAGTGTTTTTAAGGGTTCTAACCCGCAGTAGTATTTGGCATAGTGGGACTGTATGTTAGTGAAAAAAATTCTTAGTTTTTGAAATTGAGGTGTAACTTTATATAGTAAAGTACATAAATTTTAAGTATACAGCTTGATGAATTTTTACATAGATACACATTTCTTTAACCACCACCAAGATCGAAACACAGATCATTTTCATCCCCCTGAAGCTTCCCTCATACACCTTGCACTCACCACCCCCAGCCAAAGAAAACCATTGTTCTGATTTCTGTCATTATAGATTATATTTGTCTGTGCTTGAACTTCATAATAAACCATACTGGATGTATTCTTTCACATTAGCTTTAGCTCGCTATAATGTCTGAAATTCATCTTTATTGTTGCATGCACCAATAGTTTTTTTATTACGGCAACGTATTCCATTTCTCCTATAAAATTACAAAATGATCTCACATGGATGGGTTAGCCAGAGGCAACATATATCTTATCATTTGAGCATATTCACTGTCTTTTCCTTTATTTTACAATTGCATATGCAGCATTTATATTTGTAATTTTATGCGGGGAAAGTAATTTAAAAGACTGACTCTTTCAGGTATGAAAGAAGGTTGGAAGAGATCAAAGACTTTGATAGTCTACAGCTTTTATCATCCAACCCATAGGTTGTCCCATCCTACTTATAGGATGGGACAAGTAGGTCCTACTTATAACTGTCTTGATTTTAATGTCTGTATCCAGACCTCTTTAAAAAGCTAAACTTGAGCCTTTAGTCACTTAGTATCATTCAACAGCATTCAGTCTTGAGCACTTACTATGTAACTGGCCCTGTTCTAGGTTCTAGGTAAGTAGATTTTATCAGTATAACCCAGTTCTGGAAATTCATGGAAATAGTTTCTTGAAGGTCAGCTCAAACTGTGTTTGTATAACCTGGATATGCATCAGAATTATGAAGGAAATTTTTAAAAACACATATTCCAGGGCCTGAATTAGAATCTCAGGGACTGGGGTGAAGCTTGGGGTTCTATATATTTTCAGAGCTTCTTGGGTAATTGTAGACCAGCTAACCTGATACTGGTTTGAAGGAGGCATTTGGGAGCTATTAAAATAGAGAATCAGTTGCAGGAAAGCGCATATTTGATTAATGCAATTATCAGATATACAACTATAATCTTTATTTTCCTTTTTAAGTGTCAAGTGCAGCTTTAACTTTATCTTTGGCTACTTAATTTAAGAGGCTAGAACCCAATCCATAGTGCCCTTTGAAGAATTTCTACATTCCAAATTAGAAACATAGGTAACATTAGAAGTTACAGTTGTTTACTATATTACCTACAGCTTGAGGGTATTTGGCTACATATTTCAAAGCAGAAAACAGTCTAAGATAGTCTTCTACAAAATAGAGGACGCTACATTTTCTTCCTCATAAAAAATCATTTCACACTATTCTCAGGAGGATTGTTTTCACATCTTATTTGCCTTTAATCTCTGCTGATCAGGTGTTGTGTGCTTTTATCAGACTCGAGAGTGTGTGGAGCAGTTACAGCTGGAAGACCGGGTTCTCTGCCTCCACAGTAGGTGGCGAATTCTCTATGCAGGACTGGCAAATGGCACTGTGGTCACCTTCAACATAAAGGTTAGTGGTTGGGGAGAGAAGGCTGAATTCCCATGCCACTTGAAAATGGTGTGAGTGTGTGTGGGAAGAAGTTGAAGGCAGATGTTTTCCTGTTTTTGTGTGTGTTTGAGAAAGCAACAGAATTAGCTGCTACTCAAAAATTTATCTTCTGTTGTAAGTGAAACAAGATGCTGCATTCTGTCTGCTCAGGCCCAAGTGTGCCAGGACCAAAGTGTAACTCTACTAAATTAAACCAGGCCTGATGATTTGGGGCCAAATAATGAGTCATAGGTTAAACTAGTCTGTCTCATTTTAAGAATGACACCGTGAAATGAGCTTAAATTCCTTTGAGTATGACGTTGATGTGGTTTGGAACTGATTTAGGGTTTCATGAGGGTAGCTTGTTCTTGACTTGAACTAAGTCAAGGTTTGCCTTCGTGCCTGTGGGCCTCATTCTTTCCTGACCCAAATATAAATCCATTTGTTGAGCAAACCTTTATGGAGCACTATTACATGCTAGGTCTCAGGATAAGGCTTAGGAAATGAATACGGACCAGTTCTTAATGGCCCTGTGTGCTTTGTTAATGTAGTTGGACTTGTAAGCTTTAAAGTAAGAGAGACATGATCTAATTTGTATTTTAGAAAATGTCACTCTGGAGTTGAACAGGATGGAAAATACTGGTACTAGTAGAAGCTTGGAGACCATTTAGGAGGCTTTGTTATGGCAGCTGACATGAAAGATTAGACTAAGGTGAAGAGAAAATGGATAAAAGATGTAATTGGAGGTAGAAGTGATAGGTTTGGTTACTAGTTAGTTGTAGCATTCTATCCGGAGGCCATCTGGTCATCTTTTAACAGTGTGTTAGAATGTTACTGTGTTATGCCTTGTTACAGTATCATATGTTTAGTTAGTACCTATTATCTCTCCTTCTACCAGCTAGCTGGAACTACTTACAAGGAATGCAATAAAATATGTCGTGGTTTCTGCCTTTAAGAAGCTTAAAATCAAATTAGAAGAAACTAGCACATATATAATCAAGCGTCAGATTATTTGGTTCACTAGATATGAATAGATCACAGAAGGGTAATTAGTAAAGGTTTTTGCATTCTAAATGCAAAGTGCTAACAACGTAGATTAGATTTGGTTAGGGCAATAGAAATGAAGACAGAATAGATTTAAAATATTTTAAAGGATAAAACTTGATAATTACCCAGTTCTCTTCTATTTTGTGAGATTAAGGTAATCAAAGGTAGGTAGAAGTTTTGGGGCAAGATGATGACAAATTCAAATGGGAATGGTCTTTACTTTTATTTTTTTGAAATGGTCTTTAAATGGTTTAAAAGCCCCAGCAAAGATGGACTTTGAGACAGAGATTTGAGAGTTTCTGCAGAGAGATGAATTTTGAAGCCTTGTTAGGGCTGGACCTTTTCTGTTTTGCCCATACTCCTGGAACGCAGTGCTTTCTGGGGCTCAACAGAAAGCATGGGCTGTTTACCTGGGCCTTCCCGCCATTGGGCCCTGAACTCCATTGATCTACCTCCCCAGCATCTCAAGATGACTGAGATTGATGCTCAGCTCTCTAGGCTCCCAGCTGCTGCTCTTGCCTAGTTTCTAGGAGTTTTATCTCGTGCACTCACCTTAAACTACCTCTTTAGAGTTTTGGGGAAGTAGGAAACTTTATGAACAAGTTTGGTTTGGGAATGAGGGAAGCAAGTCTAAAATCTGAGGTAAAGGAATGTTTGGGAATTCAGGATGTGACCATGCCACTCTGACTGATACAAAGGCTTCTGTAGTTTAACTTAACTGATGTCATGAGAGATAGACATAGAACCAGAAGTCAGAAGAAGGTCAGAATAACAGAAAGGTGGAGAATGAGAGACTCAGATTGTCTAAGAAGGTAGTTCTCAAAGAGAATTTTGGAAACAATCATGGCATAGTGCATAAATTTTGGATGACAAAAAAACAGAGTTCTTGGGTCTGTGGAAAGTGTATTCAAATATGAAAAAAAGGTTTATCATTCATTATCATTAACTTAAGGGAAGTGAGAGAGGGCATAAAAGAACCAAATTCTAATTATGATCAGGATAGTGCGGGTCAAAGGTAGAAATGAGTTTATAATGTAAGACTGTCCCCACTAGAATCAGGAAGGAAGGAGTCATGAATGCGGAGTGTTGGAATAGGAATGGCAGAGGTTGGGGAGTTAGGGATAGGGAGTAGATATGAGAACTTACTGGTGTTAGAATTTAGAGTTTGTATCAAGGTAGTGATTTGGGTTAGTTGATGTTGAGTTTTTCCAACTAAGTTGCTTTTACTTCATATAATGGTGGTGTATTTTTCAGAACAACAAACGACTTGAAATCTTTGAATGCCATGGCCCTCGGGCTGTCAGCTGTCTTGCCACAGCTCAGGAAGGTGCCCGAAAGCTGCTGGTTGTGGGGTCTTATGACTGTACCATTAGTGTGCGTGATGCACGGAATGGACTGCTCCTTAGAACTCTGGAGGGCCACAGCAAAACCATTCTCTGCATGAAGGCAAGTATAGTGCAGAAAATAGGAGTTCATTGTCTGGTACAAATAGAAGGGTTTGAATGAAATTTACCATGTTGTCTAATGCCTTATTTAGAATACAGATTACTATCCTTTTTTATTTTCTTTTTTTAAAAAATTTATTTATTTATTTATGGCTGTGTTGGGTCTTCGTTGCTGCGCACGGGCTTTCTCTAGTTGCAGTGAGTGCGAGCTACTCTTCCTTGTGGTGCGCAGGCTTCTCATTGCGGTGGCTTCTCTTGTTGCGGAGTACGGGCTCTAGGTGTGCGGGCTTCAGTAGTTGCGGCACGTGGGCTCTAGAACGCAGGCTCAGTAGTTGTGGCGCACAGGCTTAGTTGCTCCGCAGCATGTGGGATCTTCCTGGACGAGGGCTCGAACCCATGTCCCCTGCATTGGCAGGCGGATTCTTAACCACTGCGCCACCAGAGGAGTCCCTATGACCCTTTTCTTTAGGCTTGGATTACCACAGGACATACTGTTTTTTAATATATTAACCAAGAGACAAATAAAATTGTATCTTATTGTAGAACGTAGATATACTCGAATGCCCTTCTAGGCTGCTTCGTAATCATTCCGAAGAAGCAACAAACCCAGTAGTACATTGTCAATTCATCACAGTACTGGGTGGCAGCACATAAGTTTCAGTTCAGAAAATTTGTCTGAGAAACTTATTTCATACCTCGTTCATGCTCATCTCAAAATAGGGTGGGAAGTAGAATTTGCTAATGTGTATTACAAGTTAAAGGAAACTCAGAACGTTATATCGAATCTCATTAACTGAATTTTTTTTCTTTAAGGTGGTGAATGACCTTGTGTTCAGTGGCTCCAGTGATCAGTCAGTCCATGCCCACAACATTCACGTAAGCCATGTTGGTGTGAAGAAATCTTTAGTAGAATGATGATTGAAGCTTAAAGGATGCCTCAGACCTCTTGCAATTTAAATTAAGCCCTTTTTCTAGTGAAAGACTTAATAATAATCCCTGCGCATAAGCTCTTGGATAATATTAAGTACTGTAGAAATTCTGACCTCATCAAAATTCTTAGTGGGGAATAGACTCAAAATTTACGTAAGGTTTAGTTTGAATGCCTCATCTAAACATGAGATAAATTGAGCATCTGAGGCTCTAAGAAAGTAGATATGATACATAGTTTAAAATAGCACAAGTAAAAACAGCCAAGAGACTCTGCTCAGGTCATAGAGGCTGCTTTTGAAGCTCAGTTCTTAGTCTGTAAACCTGGGGGTTATCCAGCCTCAGGGACATGTCCAGATGCAGTGAAATGATAAAAGTGAATATACTTCAAAAGCTATAAAATACATACACACATAGCTGTGGCCCTTCTCTTTCTGTGACTTGGGGTTCTCTCCATCAAGATACAGTGCAGGGGTTCCCTGGTGGTGCAGTGGTTAAGAATCCCCCTGCCAATGCAGGGGACATGGGTTCAAGCCCTGGGCCGGGAAGAGCCCACATGCCGCGGAGCAACTAAGCCCGTGCGCCACAGCTACTGAGCCTGCGCTCTAGAGCCTGTGAGCCACAACTACTGAAGCCCACGCACCTAGAGCCAGTGCTCCTCAACAAGAGAAGCCACAGCAATGAGAAGCCTGCTCACCACAATGAAGTGTAGCCCCCACTCGCCAAAACTAGTGAAAGCCTGCACGCGCAACAAAAACCCAACTCAGCCAAAAATAATAAATAAATTTATTTAAAAAAAGATACAGTGCATACATTTTGTAAAAGTAAAAAATGCTTGTGGGAGTGCTTCATCTGTTAAAATTAGTACAGCTACGTTTGTACAAGTAGTCTCAGAATTATGTCTTCTAGGATTACAGAATTATAAATCTCAAAAGTCGGAAGGAATCTTGAAGGTCAGTCTAGTGACTCTTATCTCTCTTCTGATGCAGACTGGCGAGCTTGTACGGATCTATAAAGGTCACAATCATGCAGTGACTGTGGTGAATATCCTAGGAAAAGTGATGGTGACTGCTTGCCTGGATAAATTTGTTCGTGTCTATGAATTACAGGTAGAATTTAGACCCAGTATTTTGCTTGAATGACTTGGGAAGACTGTCTATTTGGATTTGGTGTTGATTTTTCTATATGGAAAGGCTGGGGTGGAACTCAGGAATCTGAGTTCTTCACAAGTGCTATAGATGATTATGAAGTAGCTGGTCCTTGGAGGATGCTTTCAGAAACACTACTCTGAGATACCTGGTCAGGCTCACACGTGTTAAAAATTAAATGGTGGGCTTCCCTAGTGGCGCAGTGGTTAAGAATCTGCCTGCCAATGCAAGGGACACAGGTTCGAGCCCTGGCCCGGGAAGATCCCACATGCCACAGAGCAAGTAAGCCCGTGCGCCACAACTACTGAGCCTGAGCTCTAGAGCCTGAAAGCCACAACTACTGAGCCCACATGCCACAACTACTGAAGCCTGTACAACTAGAGCCAGTGCTCCACAACAAGAAAAGCAATGACAATGAGAAGCCCGCGCACTGCAACTAGGGAAAGCCCGTGCACAGCAACAAAGACCCAACACAGCCATAAATAAATAAATAAATAGATTTATTTTTTTTAAAAAATTAAATGGTGTCAAAAAAAAATTTAAATGGTTTATGGAGAGCAGCTGTAGTCTGTAACACCTGTCTGATTCTCTTTGTGTGCAATTTCAGGTTTGAGACTTTGACACTACACAGAAATTGGTTTTATTTTTTCCAGTTACCAGCTCTTCCCATGAGGAGAAGGAGTTGTTAGATTATGTTTCTGTTAACATGCTACTGGTACTTCAGCTTGGTACCTCAGGTGTAGTTTTAAACCTTTCAAAGGCCTTCAGGGACTATGCCTGTTAAACACAAGGTATAAATAACCTTAATTCTCTCTCTTTTTTTTTTCCTCCACCCAAGTCACATGATCGATTGCAAGTTTATGGAGGACACAAAGACATGATTATGTGTATGACCATCCATAAAAGTATGGTGAGTATAATTTGCTGTGCCACATATTTGCCTTTGAATGTGTTTACTAAAAATTGTACAAACTATTAATAATGTTACTACTTGTCACTTCCAAAAATGACATCTGTTTTTGATATGCCTCATTACTGAATGTCTTTCTATCTCTTGGTATTATAATATTGAAAACCCAGTAATGCTGTTGAATATTCCTTTTTTTATTAAGAGCTAAAATAATTACAATACAAAATATAATACCACCATTAAATAGAAGGTAAATTTAAGATGTTTCCAAAAAAAAAAATTGAGTGGTGCTTTTTTCAGTGACATTATGATCTGGACAGTACATTGGAATAGAGTCAGGAGGTTTGGCCAGTGTGGCATAGTTATAGCAGACCTAAAAGTAGAAGCTAACTCATGTAACCCTGCTAATCCTTGATTTATTTTATTTTTAAATTTTGAGGTTGAACCAGAATGGATGTTTTTCAGACTTTAAGCAGTAGAACCTTTTGTTCCAATGAAATACAGATGCCTAATATGCAATGCCCAGTAGAAGCCAGAGCTACACCAGTTAAAGTATAAGTGGTGCCTCTGATCCCTGCCACTTCCGGTCTCAGCCACAATCCCAAGAGTGGCTCTCTAAGGAGCACAGCTTCAAAGTGTCCAGACTAGAAGATCTACAAGATACTTTCCCATTATGGTACTCTGGGGCTGGTTTGGGTTTAGGTTTAGGTTTTCTTGTTGTTGTAGCTGATACCAGTAACTTTTGACTCTTATTTTGAGGATGATTGTAGTAGTTTTATTGTGTGTTGTTTTGGTCTGATGTGATAAACCTTTTTCTCTAGATTTATACTGGCTGTTATGATGGCAGTATTCAGGCCGTGAGGCTGAATCTGATGCAGAATTACCGCTGCTGGGTAAGGAGTGAAACTGTTCTTGTCACCAGACTTAGATGTTGCACAACCCCAGGCCAATTTATAGATCTTCATTATCATCGGTTTAGCATTTTTATATTGAGCGTCTACTTTTGCCTTCCGCTGTAGGACAAATAAGCTTATTTTTTAAAAACTACATAAAATGCTTCCATACTTCTGTAATGAAAAGTCTAATCTTAGGATTAGATATAAAGCATATTTGAGTATCCACTCAAAGTTTATCTCTTTTGTGTTTTTTATTTTGTTTTATTACTCTATTGATACATGCCTACAAAAACATCAACAGTACAGAAGTGTGTGAAAGAAAAGTATAAGTGCTTATTTTCATGACCTGCCCACAATACTTTACCCATTCCTCAGGCATTACATGTATAGTTTGGTTTGTTCCTCATTGGTTTTTGAGGAATAGGCAGATAAAAATTTGCATGTTTGAAGTTTTAAACCTCAGTTTACTAGGCTAAATTGCGTGGTTTTTATTTTTGGGTGGGAGCTGGTGATTAACCCTCAAAACTTTCATACTGTTTCTTATAAGCCTTAATTTGTTTCATCAGTTCTAATAGTTAGTTGTGACCAGAGAAAAGTTGATGGCACTGAATTTTTTTTCCCCTAAACCCTGACCTCCTTTTTCAGCATTGATGAAATGAACTGGATGCTCTCCATTTTAAAATTTGATTTTGGGTTTGTCTCTGGCCTAATTACTTTTCAGCTTTTTACACATCACTATCTTTGATTTTTAGTCTTCTCAGTGAAGACAAGCAAAATCTAGTACAACAGGCTCCAGAATATACAAATAGACTTAACTTATCTAGAGAAACGAGGAAAATACCTTCTGGTTTTAAAGCTGGGGGGTTGGAATAGTGCTTACAGAGGAGAAACTCAAATTTGCATTACTTTTTAGAAATGAACATGTTAGAATGAGAATCATAGGATTTCTTACAAGCCTGTAGGGAAAAAAAGCCAAGACAAAGAGTCTTTATGCTTTCTGACTAACAATTGAAACATAGCCACATTTATAATACAGTAAAAAAAAAAAAAAAATAGGTATCACAAGACTTGATTCAAGTAATAAAAATTGTTAGTAAAGTCAGGCTTCCTTGGCAGTTTTCTACAAGTTTTTCCACAAATGTAGTTTTCTTTATCAGACATTTGTATTTTCAAGTTTACAAGTCAACAGTTCTTAGAATTGTTAAAAATAACCCTTTAAGTATTGCAGGAAAGCTCTTTGCCTTTCTTAAATAAATGGACTAAGAAACTCATTTTATGATGGCACGATAAAGCATAAGTATGGTTTAAATTGAATTTTATGTAACTTGTCAGTCAGTATTTGCTAACAGCTTCCTTATCTAATGATGTAATGGCTGCCTTAGTGCTTTGCCTTCTCAAAATATTGTACTGTCAAAAGACTTCCCAGTCTTTTCAAGTTTCTCATTAAATTGATGATTCATTTGGTTACCTTTCGCTTTGTTGAATTTCCTAGCCAAGAATAAATTAAAGAATAGGGGCTTACTTACAGGATGCAAGTGAGGAATATTCTCATTGCATGTTTCCCATGCTCTTTATAACTTACCTTTTCATTCTGTTTCTCTCCAGTGGCACGGTTGCTCTCTGATATTTGGCGTTATAGATCATTTAAAACAACATTTGCTGACTGACCATACAAATCCGAACTTTCAAACTCTGAAATGTCGCTGGAAGAACTGTGATGCTTTTTTTACTGCTAGGAAAGGATCCAAACAGGTACATCAGTGGGATTTGAGGTCAACCTGGGGTCATTTGACTGCTCATAGCAGGGTTCAGTAAACCTTTTTTGCCTTATTAGAATGTTCACAATTGCAATAAACAGGGAGAGTGTAGGCATTTTTCTTTTTATTACTATCCAGGGATTTGGTGTATAGCTTAATGAGGTTTCAAATGAAGAACAGGTAGTTTTTGAGAAAGAGCCTAAAGAGAATGTTTTCACATGTTTCCAGTCCAGTAACTGAACCTAGAGGTTTATTACAGTGCTCTTGTTAAGAACTCATCTTTAAGTGCGCAGTTCCATGTAAATTAGAGTACTGGGTCCTAACTGCCTTTCATGTATGGATCTTAGAATGTACCTGTGAAGCTCCCTGGCTTTGACTTTCTCTTGTCCTCCTACCATCCTTTCTCTCATGGGCCCTTTTCCCTTTATTCCTAGGATGCTGCAGGACACATTGAACAACATGCTGAGGATGACAGCAAAATTGATTCATGAAGTTTTTTGCCTCCCATGTTGGGAAGTCTTTAGTTGAACTAATTTCACATCAGCCCCTTACACAGGCCAGTGTCTTCCCTTCCCTAGTGAATCAGGGAAGGAGAGAGTGGTTACTAGCCAGGCTTACCACTAGCATAAGTCTGGGCAGCTCTATGGGGTGATAGGTTACACTTCTAAGTTCTTGCTGGAGGTCTGTCAGATTTAAACAGATTTTTAAGGAACCATACTCTTCTGGGACAGCATGGCATATAGTAATTTATGCTACTGGTGTTCTCCAGATGATTATTAAAATACAGATCTTAATTGGCTACCCGGTTTGACCCTAATCATATGTATATTTTATTGATTTCAGTCGGTGATTGTTAGTTTCTGTTCTTATGATGGTTTAAACCTATAGGCAGGCATTTAAGTACAAATTTGTCCAGTGCTAGATTTTTAGGATCAGTTTTAACTTCTCCTTAATTATTACAATCAGTTAATTGTAACAGCTGGATATTTAAATTGGAAGCAAATAGTTCCCTTTCTTAACAATTATGTACAGTGTGTTTCAGTATGCTCTTTGTAGATAGACAGAGCTGGCTTTAAATGCTAAAGGGACACACAATAGGTTTTTAACAGTTAAAGTAACTGCTCTGCTGATTATATTTTAGGAACTCAGGCAGCAAATCACATAATGACAAGTCCTTACAGACAGTACTTCCTATTGAACTTCTGCAGATTTTGATAGAGTGCTCAGTTCAAGGCAGTGCATAGACCTAATGTCTGCTTGGAAATCTCACTGTTAGACCTGGGCACTCACTGCAGGTATTGGCAGGCTGTTCGAACTGGAGGTATAACCTTTATCTCTCTTTCCAGCTTCTGACTCTCCAGGCGGGCTGTGGGTTTGAAACCTTTTCATTTACTTCATTGCCAAACCCCACTCTTCTATTCTCTGGCTGTGCCTAGACTGACAGTAGCCATCATATACTTCCTCTGGGTTCACAGGGTACTTTCCACCCACCCGCAGTACCCAAATGGGGGAGTCAGGATAAAGCATCTGAATATAGTTTTCAAGGCCTCAGGCAGGCTTCTTAAAGACCAATGTCTTGCCTTCATCTCCCCACTAGCTGGGAAGGGTGGAGTAGGATGAAGGGAAAGACCCTACCTGTCCATTGAGAGCAGCCAAATGAACAAAGCCTTCATGAGACTGCTTTGTTTTTGGATTTTCTCTGGACTCTTAAGAGAAGCCATGGAGGCGTTGCTTTCCAGCCTTTTGTTTCTAGATTCTCAAAACTCCGAAAGTTTCTACAGAGAGAGAGAGGAAAAGGGAGAAGAGCCCAGCGCCACATACCAAGCTTCAGATGTGATGCCTATTCTTTCCTAGGACTGCAGAGCATCCAGGTTTATCTCCACCCATCTTAGTGCACACACTTCTACTCACATGTCTTCACTCAGGCTCTGGGGCAGGGGGACTTCCCCAGGGGTTCATGGATAGGTTTCAAGAGGGTATCCAAACCCCCGGAATTGTGTGTAAGACTAAGTAGGTGTTTTTTTCCAGGGAAGCCTCCAGTGGTTCTCACTGGATCCAAAAAAAACATTAAGAACTAATCTAGGAGCTACATCTAGATAATGAATGGCTCCACAAGCTGTTTACTTCTGTCCTTATGAATGGCAGAACTCTTGTGTTGACCACACTATTGAGATTTGCATGATACTTGAGAGAGAACAGAGAAGATCCTGTTGCATAAAGTTTATGTGTGCTGTTTCTGTCTGAGAGCAAGCATTCCCATCTCTCACCCCATTTCCTGTACAGGTGACCAGAGAAGCTAAGCTGTTCTGTGGGTTTGGGAATGGTGATTCCCAGGAAAGTACGTTTGGATTTATTGCTAAACCTAGCATTTTCCTTTGGGCTGTAGTGAACCCACATTTCCGCGTTGGCTGGGCAGTGTGCTGAGGAAGTCTTGCATACTCTGTTGCGTAGGTGCCCTTCTGTCCTGCCTGAGGACATGTCTGAAAAGATGAGAGTGGTGGAGCCTCCGTACAGCTAGAAGGGGGTATATGAGGTGTTGGGCAGTCATGGGGAACTGTAGGTATGAACAGACTGATAGAATCAGTAAAAACTGATTTGATTTTAACTTTCACAGAATCGCGCACAGTCTGTCTGCCTTTACGTGTGCAGTTGTGGATGTTCTT
Organism: Stenella coeruleoalba; assembly: GCF_951394435.1. NCBI lineage: Eukaryota > Metazoa > Chordata > Mammalia > Artiodactyla > Delphinidae > Stenella > Stenella coeruleoalba. The sequence continues at coordinate 85,204,484 of NC_137147.1, read as the reverse complement.
TGTACATGTGTATGCGCGTGGGCACCTATACTTGTAATACTTTTTCTCATTTCACAAGAATTTTCTTTGAAGCCGTGGCAATAATGTTTTTGTTTCAAGAATGCATAAAATTCGTTTAACACCAGGTTAGTATATTGCCCTCAATGCACTGTTGTAGCCACCTGTTTAGAAATAAAGGCACCATAAGCATCTTGACTGCTTATGGTTGTACGTTATGACTTTTAAGTGTCTTGAAAGTTATGCAAAAGTCTTGTTTTAAGTCTTCTACAACGTGTTGGCTGATTCTGGCCTTCTGTTCCCCCTCAGAGTAGAGCAGTGGCTCAGGGATTTGTGTTGGCTCTGATATTTAGTACTTAGTTGAGGAAGGCAATTATTACATGACCTGACAAAACACAACTCATTTCTTATAAGGAATTGGAGGCCATTTTTAGAATGTTGTTTTTAATCACTCGTGTTCACCTCTGACAGCTAGAAGACAAGAGAACCATAGCATAAATGCTTTTGTGCGCATATGCTCGGGTTTTAATGGCAGTTTATTCTGATGACATATCAGTCACTTCAAGTTTTATCCTGAAGTTTTTAATCAGGTTCAAAATTTTGGTATACGGCTCTACTCAGTATAAAGCAGTTAAACACAGTACAAAGTTATCTTGATCTGATGTTACTTGAATTTGAGAGAACGTCATTGCTATTACACTTCTGCTTTTGTGGAGAATTTTTTTTCTGCCTCAGAAGAGTTAGCAGTTGAGTGTTGAGCTCCTGACCTATCTATAATTTATAGGCAACATCACTGCCATTTAAGTGGTTATTTGCCTAACAAAGGGTTTTTTGTTTTTTTTTCTTTTTGGTAGATTATACAGTGCACAACTTTAGTGACTAGGTATGTGGATGATTTGGTGGGAGTAGGTGTACAAAACTTAGCGGAATGGTATGGTATATTTTATGGAAGAGAATTCATTGGAGGGGAAATGAAAGTATATTGTGAAGTGGGATTTAAACAGCATGTACCCTCTGGTTTGCAATTTATATACGCTGTCTTATAAATTTTGTTCCTGTTACCTAAAGGAGAACTCCTAAAACTGTTAAGAAGGCCATGCCTGTCACATTGTTAAAACAGTGATTTTATCCCTGCCCCAAATCATCAGATTCCTCAGGATTTCAGAGAAGCTGTCTAATGGTTAGAATTAGAAGTTGTGGTAGAGATGATTTGGGTTATACTGAGTTCCATATACAAGTGGATGTGAAATCCTGATTAAACCAAACCTACTGCTTACCAGACAATAACCTCTAACCTCACCTCCAACCCCCAAGTATGTGGCCTTGCTGGGTCACATGGTGACTAACGTTTCCCAGATTTCCTCTAAATTCAAGGTAGTAGCCCAACTGAATTGGGGGAGGAGGGAGTCAAGGAGGAAAGGCTGTTGAAGATCTTCCTCCTACTCAAGAGAAATATGTGCCCTAGAGCTGTGCCAGCACCCTTGGTGTCTGATTTTTTTTTTTTAATTGAATATGGGTTAGAAGAATTAAATCAGATGACACTTGACTGCAAAAATGTTTATAAGCAAATAGCTTAGCCTTCTTACATTTTGGTATAAAGCTGCAAACTTCCTAACTTTGTAAAGCAAGATATAAAGCAAATATAAGGGGAAAATAAAGTACTTTTACTAATTGTTTATTTTTGTTACCTTATCTGCATATTCATATTCACAGACAAACCCTTCTCTTCCACATTGATATAGAGAACAAGAAGGAAATGGGGTAGAAAATGAAAGATGGTTGTAGATATGCCACAGATCATGGTCCATATAAGCTCGGCGGACCGCTACATATAAGGATTTGTTCAAGGTCATACAGTAGGTCAATATTAGTGGAGGAACTAGGATTAAAAACTTTATCTCTGCTCCATTACACTCAGGTAACTGGCCCCTCTGGTTATAGGTGACCCATTTTGTCTTGATCTAGACACCAACAGCTATTCCCCTTCCTTTCCTCATGTGTCTTGGAAAGTATTTGACTGATTCCTGTGCTCAAGAAATAGCAAAAGCCATGATTAAAGCGGGGTTTAGGATTTATTTGTGTATGTGTGTATTTTCCATTGCTGTGTTCTGAAACTACGGCTCTCTATACGTGATGGGTAAGATTGGAGCTACTCATCCCTGCTGTGGCTGACATCTAAATGTGAGAAAACAAAACACGATCAAGCCAGCTATACAGGTGCCTTTATTTAGATCAACTTTTTTTCAAAATGCAACCAAACTTATGAGTCAGATAACCCAAAGTGTCCAACCCTCTTCCGCCGAGCTAGTTTACTCTGGAGCAGGCCCATCCTGAAACAGTCAGGCAGAACCAAATGCTCATTGGGCTGCTGTCCCGGGACTGGGAGAATATAAAGGTGATAGAGGGCTCTAGCACCAGGAAGTGTTGAGTGCCACTGGCAAATGCTTCTGCGAACAGCCGAGGGCAAGCTAAAGGGAGTGCTTGCTTCAGAGCTGAGGCCACTCAGACTCCAAGCAAAGCTGTCACTGGGCCATGGCTAGCTGAGGCAGACAGAGACACTTGCCTCCATGTGGCACAGGGACAGAGTTGTTCTCCCTTCCCCATTCCTTAACTAAAGGGTGAGGCTGGGCATGACAGATGGACAGATACCCTGAGGCTGAGAAGGAAGTGAGTAGAGGAGGAACAAGACCGATGAGGTGCCTGGAGGTCTGCTGAGGGTGCAGCTACTGTGTCCTTTGAGGTAAGTGGCTCTAGCTCTGTTGGGTGAAATTGAAATCCTGAGTGATCCTGCATGGCCTTGGATGAGGCCAGCTTGGTTCAGGCATACATGGTGAGCTGCAGCCACTGAAAGAGGAAGTCCCAAGATCAGAATGCAAACAAGAAAAGGGAGCCCAGCCCTAGGGATCTAACGGGGTAGAGGAAAGGGACAGCCCCCAGCATGCCAGACACTGGGAAGATTTTCTGAGGAACAGCGGTGTACTGCATCCTTCCCACAGATCTCTCCTAGAAGGTACATATTTTCCACCATAAAGTCATTGTAGAACTGAGGCCTCCCTGGAGCCTTCCCCCAGTCCTCGTTCCCGATGAGCCACATCCTGCTGAGCCGTGAGCTTCCCTTTATGTTCCTTTCCCATCCCATCCCTCCACCACCATTGGGAAGTGAGGAGTGCATAGTGTGTCCAGTCTTCCTCATGGATTCCTCTACCTCGAATTTTAAGGTACAGGGGGATTGTACGGCTTCTATTAGGCTTTACCTCTAGAACGTTGAGTTTGATGATACCGTCACCATCCTTGTCAAATGCATTAAAAGCTCCTGTGTGGAAGAACGCACAGGCCAGAGGCCAGTTAAAGGCTCAGTCCCCCTCCACTGCTCTACCTTTTCTTAACTGTGTGCTAAGTGCTGCTCTTCAGCACAGAAATCTACCAGGCAGAGTACCACCCGTAACCCTCCCTTTGCCATCCCATTCTGAGCCTGAAGAGGCCCTTCACCTTTGTTCAATCTGAATACAGTAGATTGGGATTTGTCCAAGGTCATACAGTAGGTCAGTTAGTGGAGATTCCCGCCACCACAGCTGTCGCTGCAGGAGAGGGGGCAGGAGGGGCAAAGAGAGCAAAAGGGTAGCTGTCCACTTACTGAACATGCCCTCCAGCCTGAGGAGGCAGCAGATGAAGCTGTCGAGGTCAATGTTCATGGACCTGTCTGCATAGCGCATGGTGATGATGTCGTAGAGCTGGTTGTTGAGGTGGAAGCCTGTGGGGGGAGCACAGGAGAGATGGGGTAGGCTTGGAGCCCTTAGGCCTGTGTGCTATCTCCCCTGCCTCCTGGTCACTCTGGGGCCTGGGAGAGGAAAGCGAGAAGCCCTCTCTCATTCCTTTCTCTAGTAGGGCCCAAGTGGCCCCATCCTCCCCTCCCGTTCCTGCTCCCACCGGCTCCAGTCCGCATCCTGGCCACCCCCTTTCTTCCCCACACCTGCGTCATTGACTGCATTTCGCATCTCGTAGCTGTTGATGGTGCCGGATTGGTCTGTGTCATAGTGCTTGAAAATTTTCTGGCAATAGAAAATTTGAGGACAGGGGTCGCACACTGAATCTCTGAATCAGTCCCTTCCTCACTCCCACCTTCGTTCTCTCATCCCACCTGCCAGGCCTTAATCTTCTTCCAGAGGTGATGGAACTCTTGCAGGTTCAGTCTCCCAGAGCCGTCTGTCTGGAGGAAGGAAGTCAGGGCTACAGGGCACATAGCAAAATCCCCCTGGATGGGGAGAGGGCTTTCTAGGCGGCTGTGCAGGGAAAGTAGCCCCATAGGAGAGCTTTGCCCAGGATATCCCACTCTGCCCTGTCCTGGTATTTAACACCCCCCTCTATGCTTCCTGAGTCAAAATTAATGCCTGCTCTATAACCCAGGGAACCTTTCTCCTAAGGACCACTTTCGTTAGGGCCCCAGACAGAATCCCAGGCCGGAGGTTAAGAGCAGGGGCCAATGTTCTTCCCAACTGTACCTCCTCCAACAGCCCCTTTCAGACCAGCAGCCAGGAGGTTCTAACTCAGGGCCTCCTTAAATGTTTCCTCGGGCATGAATTTGAGCCCCGCTGCTTGACTGGGCCCCCCCACCCCATTTGTTGCCCTAGCCCCCAGAGGCTGCTCAGGGGCTGATGACAGAGGCTTGGGAAGGGGTGGCAGGAAGGATACGTCCATGAGAGCAATCATGCTACGGCAGGACTCCAGCGTGAAGCCTTGTGTCTTCAGATCCTTATCTGGGAGGTATGGAGAAGAGTGAGGAGCTGCTTTCAGATAACTGGACACACACTGCCCCCACCACCCACCTGTTTCTCACAGAGTTTGAGCCACTCACGTTTGTTCACAACTCTGTTAAGGATATTCTTGAGCTCATCTGCACAGATCTCCATGTCCTGAGGAGGTAGGGAGAAGAAAGTCATGGTTCAAAAGTACAGCAACTGATGGAGCCCGGGCTTTGCAGAACAAATCCCGGCTGTCCATGGTTGTAAAGTCCCTGTCAGGGCTATTCTGTCGTGGGGAAGCAGGGGCTCTTCTGAGGAAGACACACTGCAGCCTCAGCTGTCCAGACTGCAGTGGGCAGCTCAGAGCCACCCAGTGGGTGTGTTGGTCAAAAACTCGAGGACTTCACTTGTGGATTTCTGCGCTACACTCATACACCCTGTTTCCACCAAAAGCCAAAATGACCTCTACTGAACCATAATGAAATAACTGGCAAATTGAGCAATTAAGGAGAGGAGTGTCTGTGGGAGTCGGGGTTGGAGGTACTCACGTCGCCTGCTATCTGCCTGAAAATGTTCCCGAATTGCTGCTGTTCCTCACTTTCCTGGTCAGCGCTGCTGGGCTCTGACTATGGAAGCACAAAGGAAAACTGGTTGGTGAGGACCAGGGAGATGGACAGACCCGAGAGGAAAGTTCCTCTGGACTGAAGGAGCCAGGTGCCTAAAACAGCCCTAGGTGGCAGCAGGAGCTGGGTACAGGGCAAATGCTCTTCTTTCTCAGCTGAACCTGGTGATCTGGAGTGAGGATCGTCTAGGCCCAGGTGAGCCTTCACTCCATACCCCCGCAGCTCAGACATTCTAACCAGAGGAGGTATATTAGCTCTGCAATCATGTAGACAGCCCTCTTGGTCCTCTCCCCCCATCCCCACCTGCTAGAGCCCCCTCCACTGTTTTGAGCCTGACCATCCCAACCAAACCAGCCCCAGCAGGACAGAGGGGGCCAGACCAATCTGATAGCTCCAGCTGCCTCTGTCATCAAGGCCAAATCTTCAGAGGACCCTCCTCCCCTCCCCACTCCGTTGGGCACTACAGGATAGAGATAGCCCTGGATTTATCTGTGGACTTTCGCCTCTTAGTCTATAACCTCCTGTAAGCTTTATATGATCACCTCTCCCCCATCTAACACCGTCCCCTGAGCTCTGGAGGACTCCATTTCTGGTGTCATCCCCCTTTTCCACTACTATTCTTTATCCTCCCCATTGTTAATGACACCAGGAAACAGGAGTTGTTCCATCTCAAGCTGCTTCTGTCTTAGGCTTTGCATCCCTCTCTCTTTCCTGGCTGGATGGGCTCCAGCGGGGAGGCTCGGCCTGTCCTTCCCAGGCCTAGGACCAGCTTGGTGTGGCAGCCAACCCCAAGACATTCACCCAAGCAGCATCCCAGATTTTAGGAGAACTTGATGAGAGAAAAGGTCAGTGGGACAAACCCAAACCTCTAGATGTTAAAGGGACACCCCACCCCTGTGGCCCCTCCAACCCCCATGCACCCCAAGAGGGTAGACCTCAGTTGTGTGTTGGCTACCCCATTCATGCACATGCTCGGAAACCTGTGGGGATTTCGCTTGCTTATCAGGGCTTGTTTTGTCTTTGCCCTCCTCTGATTCCTGGTCCACACCCAGCTCCTTGTTGCTGTTTGCTCTGTCTGAAACGAAGATGATAGGCTGGAGAGAGGAGGGAAGTAGGGAGGGGGCAGGAAGGAGACAAGGATTACTGGCTGAGCGGGCACAAGGAGGCAACCTCCCTCCTGGACCAGCTTTGTCCAGTGGAGAGGGAAAGAGCAGAGTTGGGAGTTCCTGAACCTCCGTTCAACCTCCATCTCTGCCACTAACAAGCTGTGTGACTTGGGGAAAGATGCTAAGTCTCTCTGGACTTCAGTTCCTTATCTCCTCATGGTAGAATTATGAGGATTAAGCAAGGTAGTTACTGCACGTGAAAATGCTAAGAATGCTAAAAGCAGCATGATCTAGTGCAGTGATTTTCAAGTATTTTGTAGATTTTTTTTTTTTCAAATGGAAGCCCTGTTCAAATTAAATTTCCCCAGAAGTCATTAAAAACAGAGCTTCTCTGCTTGATGAAGAAGGCAGAGCTCTTTTCCCTCAGCATCCCCACATCACCGTGGCAGCTACTGAGGCACCTCCAAGGAGCCTCTAGGACTCGGCAGAGGATGCATTGAAAAAAGGACTCTGATTAATGGCATGGTCAGTGAGTGAGGTCAGAACACTTGGCTGGCGTCCCAGCCATACCCCTCACATCTGAGAAATATCCTCTGGACTTGGTTTACTCATCCATTAATGGGGATGATAAAACCTGCTTTGCCTTTCTCATTGGGCTCTTATGGGGATCACATGGGATACTGAATGTAAAATTGTATTGCAAAAACATTTAAGATGCTACACAAATATAAGGGGTATTTGCCAGACATGCTCATGCAAGTGAGGAGGATATAAAAGGGTGGAGAGCAGCTGCCATGCTGTGCCAGTACTGGTTGGTGTATACATCCCACAAGGAAAGCCAGAAGAGAAAGGCTAGGCTGATGGCTGCAGGGCAGAGAGCAAGGGGGCAATCAGAGTCTCTCAGAGCAGAAATGGAACCTGACCGCTGAGTCCCCATTTGCCTTTCCATACTGTTTGTCTGGGACAGCACAAATGGACAGACCTATGGAAAGAGCTTCCCTGGCTTTGGCTCCCAGCAGGCCCCAAGTACCTTGACTTGCTCTGCCTTCCAAGCAAAGGGTCTTGCTCAAGTAACTGATGGTTGTAGGGAATCGCAGAGCAAGTGGGGCTCACAGTCTGAGGCGGGGATGTGTGCCCATGGACATGGTGTGGCCATGGGGCACCCCTGCCAGGCACACATCTTGGGGCCCACGTGTGGGTCTGGGCAACACAGGCAATAGAGTATAAGGGGCCTGCACCAGAGAGCTGAGGGCAAGAAACATGGGTTTCGGAGCAGACAAATACAATTTCCAGTTCCATTAGTTGTGTGTCCTTAGGCAAGTACTTCTGAGTCTTTATCCTCATCTATAAAAGGGGAATCATAACAGCACCTACCTTGTAGATACTGTTGTAATGAAAACAATGTATATTTTACCCCCAGCACAGGGCCTTAATATGCAGTGTTAGGTGCTTAGGTGCTTGAGGAATCTCAGCTCTGGTCTGCATCAGCACCAGTGCTCGGAGGACCCCTATGACGGATCCTTCCAGACGCTGTCATGAACACTAACACCAAACCTTGTCTGATAGCCTATGGCTACTGCTCCGTGGGCTTGAGGATGCCCAAAGGTCAGTCATTTCTGGATGGCACTCTGGGTGGTCAAACCAGAATTCTAAAAGGGGCACCGTTATTGTGGGCACTACCACCCTGAAGGCTATGGGGAGGTTATGGGGTGAATGGAGCAAGGATGAGGTTGTAATCTCGAGCTCCAAAACCACACAAGGGAAACAGTGACCTTGGTCTCAGATGGAAGCTTTCATCTGAGGCCCCTGAGATGCTCTTAGCACACATGGTCACCTTTAGTGATGGTGTTCTTACAGCAAAGTGGTCTTAACCAGGACACCCGGGAGGGACTATTCCTTAAGACCCAGGAGGGGAAGCTGCCCAGGTAGCTCTCCTCATTTCTCCCCTTTAAAGCAGTCACGTTGAGCAGCTCCTCTGGGGCTGTGCCAGTGAAGCTTCTCCTCCCCTTTCCCCTTTGCCGTCTGGACACGCACAGCAAGCAGAGTCCATCAGGGCCTATGACTTAGGGGGGCTTAGTTCAGAGAGAGAGGTCACTGTCTAGGAGGGGATTTGCAACAGGCTTCACCTGGAACAAGAGCCCTGGCAGTGACAGCCCCTCTGGGCGTCCTCACCGCCCCTTCCGCAGAAAGCTAAGAAAAAAGGAGGAGTGGGGAGCAGGCAGGGAAATAGAGGGGGGAGAAGGAGCCGTCCTGTCTGCTGAGCAGGCAGCTGGCATCACAAGGCCCTCACTCTGCATGGAAATCCTCACACAACTCTCTCACTGTCCCTTGAGGAACAGAACCCATTGCCATTACCCGCAAGAATCAAGCCTTGCTTAGCTTAGCCAAACCGGTTTCTGAAAAAGAAGAGGTGCTCCTTCTGGTTTGTGCAGGACCCCCATGTCAGGCCCATTTTCACCGGAGGGCCATCCTCTCCCTCCCTCTTATGAGCGGGCAATATAACGTGGTGGTTCAGAGCACGGACTGCAGAGCCAGACCTCCTGGTTCCAGCCAGACCTCCTGGTTCCAAGGGCTGGCTCTGCCACTTACTGGCTGTGTGGTCTTGGGCAAGTTCGTCAATCTGCCTGTACCTTTTCTTCCTTTGAAAATGGAGATAATAGTAGTACAGGCATACCTTGTTACATTGTGCTTTGCAAATACTGCCCTTTTACAAATGGAAGGTTTGCGGCAGCCCCGTGTTGAGCAAGTCTATCGGTGCCATTTTCCCAACAGCATTTGCTCACTTTGTGTCTCTGTGTCATTTTGGTAATTCTTGCAGTATGTCAAACTTTTTCACTATTATGTTATTTGCTATGGTGGTCTGCAGTCAGTGATCTTTGATGTTACTACTGTGACTTGCTGAAGGCTCAGATGATGATTAGCATTTTTTAGCAATAAAGTATTTTTAATTAAGGTATGTCCTTTAGTTTTAATGCTATTGCACATTTAATAGACTACAGTATAGTGTACACATAACTTTCATATGCACTGGGAAACCAAAAAATTCGTGTGACTTGCTTTATTCCGATACTCGCTTTATTGTGCTGGTCTGGAACTGAACCTGCAATATCTCCGAGGTCTGCCTGTACCAATCTGACAGAGTTGCCGTGAGGGTTGAGAGAATCCATGGAAAACACCTAGAAGAGTGCCTGGCACGTAGCCTCCGCTCAGCAAGCATTAGCTATCGTTGCTGTGTACCCACAGATGCCACAGGAGCTCAGGGAAGGAGGTGGAGGGCTGGGGGGAGGGGGCAAGTCCAGTGCACGCATGCTCATGCGCACGCACATGCCGTGCTCTCTGCCCACTCACCCTCTTACACCCACCTTGGTTTTTTTCTTCTTCTGCACAAGGAAAGGAAATGATAAATGCAGAATAAGTGAAAAGCAAGTTCCCAGAAAACCCAGTGGCTTTTGGCTTCCCTGTGACCTGGTCCTCAGTGTGGGGTGAGGTTCCAGGGTCCAGAAATCCAGGTCACATGGAGCCAAATGGGCCTGGAGGGTGAAAGGAGAAGAGACTTCTCCAGGCCCAGAGACTGGCGGCTGCTATGGCTTTGCTTCTATAGTCCACTCTGCTATTGGACGTGGCCAAGGAAGGGGATCTTCTGGCAGATGTTTTGTATCTTTTAATGAAGTTGGTTACTAAAACACCAAAAAAAGTGGCTCACCCAAACTGGCCTGAAAATGAATTTTATTTGACTTACAGAGTTTCAGGTTTTGTTTTTTTGGTAAAATTAGAAGGTCTGGCAGGCTGCACGGGCCTGTGACCCCCTGTGACAGCAATCCAGGGAGCTCGGAGCAGCAGCTCTCTGCACCCTCCAGATTGCTACAGACACCACCACACCAGTTGTCTCTCCGACACTGAAACCAAGTGTCAGTTGAGAACTACAGGCAAATATACCAGTGTAGGGACACCAAAACCCCCATGCCTGCCTGCTCCACTCAGGTAGGTGACCTGCCAGTCCCCGTAAGCTTTTGAGTTTGCAACGTCTGATAAATACACTGATTACTGACATTCAAAAGATGAGACTAGCACCAAATGCACTTAATACTAAAACCAACATCTGTGATAATTCAGAAGGCACTTGGAGATCTGCCACTAGCACAGGGTCAGGATTAGAACCATGAGTGTCACTACCCAGAAGATGACTCAGTGGGGCATTTGCCCTCCTCTTATTGGCCCAGGACACACCCACAGAACACAAGGGACAATTAATTAGCCAGAGCCCAAAGTCCAAGGCAGTCACAAGACTCCTCAACACAAGGAGACCCCAACACACACCAGCTCTGTGCATCTAACCCTGGGTCTCCCACCCTTTGGGGGGGACAGGCCTTGGCATGGGATGGGGGAGAGAGCCTGAGTCTGGGCTCAGAGAATCTGGATGTGAGTTCCAGCCTTGCCATTTACGAGCTCTGTGAATTCAAGGGAGCCCTTTAACCCCACTGAGCCTCTGCTTCCTTATTTGAAAATCAGGGAGAATGACCTTATTATTACATCTCAGAAACCTTGCAAGGATCAAGTGAGATGACACATGTGAGAAGTACCTTGTAAGATGTAAAACACGTGAACAATAATCACCATTTAAGGGCCCGTGCTTTGCCAGACCCTTCATGTACATGATCTCATTGATTCAAAGCTCACAAAAGCCTTGCAAGGCACATATTACCATCCCTATTTTACAGGGTAGGAAACTGAGTCAGACGAGTTACATAACTTGTCTAGGTCACAGAGCTGGCAGGTGGAGGACCCGGGTTTTGAGACTCCAGAGCCAGTGTAGGGCTGGTTTTTTTCTATGTGAGATTCTAACTCAGAATCCAGAGCTGGCTGCTGCTGTTGTCATCCCTTCCTGTGGCCTTGATCCCTCCCCCTAATTATTCAAACTGCTGCTCCTTCTAGGACTCTCTTCTGTCCTTCTAGCCCCTGGACTAAGTAAATATCCCCAGGACGTAAGTCCCATGACTTCAGGCCATGCCGCACAGAAGTTGCAGTAACGCGGAGTAATTGCTCTGCACACCCCAGACTCCCACGTCCCTCTGCTGATACCCACTCTCTCCTCCATCACCCGCCTGTGCCCTGGGCTTTCTCACACGTAAGAGCCAAACCACTTACCACTGGCCGATCCACGGAGATTGTATTCTCAACTTCCCTGTGAGGAACACAAACATGAGGGTATCTCAGTGTCACCAGGAGTAAGTAGGAAGCACAGAGGGGATTTGCTCAGGCCACCTGGCTTCTCAGAGTCAAGTTGGCACTGACCTCAAGAGAACCCCAGGAACTAACATCCTCCACCACAGGTATCATTCCCTGCAGCCAAGTGCAGACACAGGGCTTCTTGTTGGCTTTGTCCAGATTTCCCCAAATGCATTACCCAGCCACCTATCCATGGACCTTGTGCTCCTTTTAGGGACAGAGGTCAAAGTGGCAGGACCTATGAACTCACCTCTGATGACCAAGAGGGCAGGATGTGGCCTTGCTGCCCTCCCTGGTCATCCTAATCCTAAAAGTTCAATCAACCCCAACTGTTCCTATCCCTCTTCCCACTTTATGTTTTCTCCTTATCACTTATCTAAATCTAATATACTCAGTATACTTTTTCCTGTACATTGTCATCTCATGCTAGAATGTTAAGCTCCATGAGGGCAGGGATTTCCTTCTGTTTAATTCACTGCTGTATCCTCAGTGCCTAGAGGAAGAGTGCCTGGGACATAGTAGGTGCTCGATAACTATCTGTGGGATGGATAGATGTAGGGGAGAAGTGGCCAGTGGCTTGGGAACAGGAGAAGAGGTACAGCCTGGTCAGCATATCCCAGGACTCCTGGAGGAGACCTGTCCAGCTGCCTCACACCTCTGATCTCTGGAATGGGCCATGTGGGCTCTTAGGGGGAAAAGCCAGGCTGGGACTCACTCAGAGAGGTTCCTCTTTTCAGAGAAGACCCGGAGGATGAATTCCCCCTCCTGGTGGGGCTCGTAGGTGGAGGGCACAATGACGTACTCGCTGGGAGGCAGGCGGAAGCGCTCAGACACCTCCCGCATGTTGATGTAGGTTTTGCTCCTGGCCTTGGAGGCGTTGTACAGGAAGAAGTCCTTCTGCAGGTGCTGCTTGTTCCCGTGCATCTGAGGGAGAGAAGAGCCCAAGGGACCTGAGCCCCTCGGGAGGGACGCCCTGTCCTGCTCAGTCCTCCTCCAGGGAGTCCTCCCTGCCGATTCCCTGGTCACCCATTTCACAGTCATGAACCTACCGACTTCTGATTCCTAAGGCCTCGAATAGTTCAACATCCCTGGAGCTCCCTACTCCATCCATATCCCCTTCCTTTTCTGTTGTGATCCAGGAGTGAGTGTCAACTCTGGCATCCCCCACTCAGGGCCACTTACCAGAACTGCCACTGCTTAGCTCCAGATCACCTCCAGGCTGGGGAAGGACCCCAAGGAGGCAGGGGGAGCTGTGGCTGGGGTCTGAGGGAAGCGATCCCTCCACCCCAAAGAGGGCAGTCAGCCTCAGAATGTGTCTGTGTGACTCTGTGTGTGAGTGTGAGCGAGTGTGTGAGTGTGCGACAGTCTCTGGCGGGAGGGGTGAAAGGGCACATTGTAGGGGCGGTGGTCAGGAGGCCATGCAGTACCCTGAGGCCCTGACTCTGGAGTTGAGTAATGAGGGCAAGGCCCTCTCCTATCGTAGTCCTGCCCACAAACCCCACAGGAGGCTCCCCGATGTGCCACAGGTGGACACAGGCCCTCAGGTAACACTGCACGCACTGCTGGCTGCTCCACTTCTGTACCTCTTTGGGAACCTTGGGGAGAAACAGAAAAGGAAGGTGCTCAGATTCTGTGATTTCAGATCTGAATGGGGATGGAAAGCTTGCCAGAAGGGCATGCTAGCAATCATAGAGCAAATGCAGGGGTCTGACTCCCCGTGTAGCTACCTGGAGAGCCCTGGCCCCCCTCCACCTCCCCTAGACGGGGGGTTTTTTCCACTCATTACAAACTTCTAAGAGGTTCTGACACAAGTGGGCCTGATATCAGGAGTTTGGTGGGGTCATGGGTATTGGGGAAGCCGGGGGACCCCTCGGGAAGCCCCCTGAAAGCCTCCTTCCTGAAAAGGAGCTGATCAGGGACGGCGCACCTCATAGATGGCGAAGCCGATGGTGAAGAGGTTGGCCCCCAGCTTCCGGTCCTTCCGCCGGTTCTTCTGCATCAGGGCCACCAGGAAGCTACAGATCACCTCGGACTCGTCAGGGTCGTCATCCTCCTCCAGGAGCTTCAGACGGTACTGAGGGTTGGTCCAGAAAGTGTCTGTGCCCCGCAGAAAGGAATTGTACATTCAGATCTGCCTCTCAGAGACAAGGCAGGATGATGGGAGATGAGACAGAGGGAACCTATTTATCTCTATCCCACCACACCTAGGTGCTCAAATATGTACAGAAAAAAAATGATCCAGGCATTTGTCTAATTATTTGGTGTGTGTGGGGTAGCCTTTACACCTTTATACAGATGGAGCTGCACTGATGCCTGCGTGGCTCCTCCTTCGTCTCTGAACTTTCATTCTCTGTCTTTGCTGATGGTTTCACTTTCCTCACCTCTCTTGTCAGTGTTGTTGGTCCCTGGGATTTGGTCCTAGGCCTCTTCTCTCACCCCATCATTCTACCTCCCTAGGCTGTCTTATCAACTCCCACTTTCGAACTGCTCCTTGCATGCTGGTGACGCTTGAGCTGCAGATCCCAGCCTCAATCTCTCTCTTGACTCTCTCCCTTTGTCCCTTTTATCTTTCTTTTTTTCTTCCTCCCTCCCTTCATTCCCTTCTTCCCTCCTTCCCTCCTTTCCTTCCTCTCTTCTTTCCATCCTTTCTTCCTTCCTTCCACAAATCTATATTGAGACCCTATCGTAGAGTCAAGTACCATTCTTATCTATGCATCCAGTTCTCTATCACACATCTTCACCTGGATATTTACAGGTGCCTCAGACTTCCCATGTCCCAAAGTAAACTCCCCTCCCTCCCCTCCCCTCCCCACAACCGACTCCATCCAAAAAAACAAACAAAAAAAATCACCGATTGTTTTTCTCTTGTGTGTTTCATGTTACCTCCCTGGCACCATGTGCTCAGGTCCCCAGAGTGGGAATCTTGAAGTCGTTCTTCCATCTCCACATCACCCAGTATTCCCTCCCCTCAACCTGCCCCATCTCCCCTCCATCTCTGCTGCTCCTGACTTGGCCTAGGCTTTCCTCATCTCTGGCTTGAATTCTTGCAGAAGCTGCTAACTCAGTCCTCCAGTCCCATCCTCAGCATTATGAACACAATCCTGTTCTGACATAATAACCTGCTTAAAGGTTGTTACCAGCTCCTTAATGCAAACTCCTCAGCATGGAGGTGTCCTCAGTAAAATGGGGACAGTTTAATAAGATAATGTGTGTCTGGGACTTCGTAGAGACTCAGCAAATGCTAGTTAATACTCTTCTACCTGGAACTTGTTCTGCTTGGACCCTTCCCCCATCCAGAGCATCTCCCACCTGGGAAGTTGCGGCAGCCTCCAGCAGAGCAGCCCCTCACCCAGCGGCCCTCGTTCACGGACACTGTCCAAGTCTGAAGCTTGTCGGACTCCAGGGCATCAGCTGTGAGGTTGCAGATCTCCAGCTTTGTGAAATGGTAGATGAAATCGTCATAGGACATCCTGAGAGGTTGGAAGAAGAAAGAGACCCATATGGGAGGCTGGGAAAGGTAAGACTCCAGGGCTAACACAGCACAATGAAATAGTCCAGAGCCACTTGGTCATGATCCTAGAGGACCCTGTCCTTCCTTTTTAGGGTCAGTACTGTCAGTTCTGATGTATCCCTTGCAATAACGACTCAAACTCGTGTGTTCTTGATGGGAGAGCTTGGCAGCAATTCAGTTCTCCAACGTGTTACTGTGTGCCCCTCCGCCGGGCTCAGGCACTGGGCCAGGGGAAAGAGAGAGGGTTGGGGAAGGACAGACGATGAAACAAGCAATTTGAAAGGTGGTGAGTATCACAGATAAATTAATCACAATCCTGAGGAAAACAAGGGGATCCTGAAGAAAGTTCCCTTTAATCTGAGACTTGAAGGCTGAGTAGAAATGATCAGAGTGAGGGTGAGGAGGGCCTTGACTGAGCAGAGTAAGTAGAGCTTCCTCGGCTCAGGAAACGGCCCCGCGGAGGCCGGGAGGGAGCAAGTGGCTGGAGCAGCGTGCGTGGTGGAGGGGCACAGAGAGGTGGGAGCCACAGCGTGCTGGCCCGGTCCTGGGCTCAGTCATCGCCATGACTCTTGGGCTCCTCTCAAAACCTCAGTCTTGCTGGGTCTCTGGCTGGATTTGGAGAACAGGGCCCAGATGTCCCAAGGGCTGGAATCTGACGGCCTCTGTCCGGGGATGGAGGCTTGAGATTTCAGCTCCCACCTCGTCCCTTACCCTGTAGGGTCCTCTTGGGTCCCGGACTCACCAGAACTCCCCATCCTCCGTGACCTGGTGTTGCAGACGGGCCTTCTCGTTCTTGTCCACAAAGCTCCAGTTCTTCCAACTGGAGGGAGAGTGGAGGAGTTAGGGAAGGAAAAAGAAAGGGAAGGCCTGGTGTGAGTTGGGACAGGAGGTGTCAGAGAAATATGAATAAGTTCAAAGAATAGGTCATCTCCAAACTGCAGCCAGTGTGAACCATCGAAATGCAAATCTGATCTGATACCCTCAGTGTAAAACCCAATAATTGCTTCCCACCATCCTCAGGATTAAGACCACACTTTTTGAATGGTTTATAAGGGCTTGACTCTTCTCTGGCTGAATCTTTAACTGTTCCTCACACTTTAAAGTTAGGAGTTGGGCTCTGGAAATAGGTAAACTGGGATTTCAATTTAATCATACCAGTACTAGCTGTAACCTTGGGCAAGTCACTTCACCCCTCTCAGCTTCTGTTTTCTCAACTGCAAAAGGGGAATGATTATATCACCTACTCACAGGGCTGTGATGAGCAAGAAATGAAATAACGCATGCAAAACTTTTAGAACAGACCCATCATCTAATAAATAACTGTCTGAGTTACTGAGAGAAAGACCAGACATGTAAACTTCTCCTTCCTCCTGCCACCCCACGAAACATCCCAGTTCTATGTTTTAAAAGGCTGGGCAGTTTTACACACTCTTTCTCCCGAAGAAGGAGGAAATAAAGCACATTTGTGTTTCAGGCATGTGGAGGAGAATGAAACTAAACGAGTTTGGAGAGGTAAGGGATTGAGGAAGTGCTTGGAACCAGGGAATACCTACCGGAGGGGAAGTGGAAATTCCTGAGACCGGCAGGAGGGGCACAGTGGCGGGGAGTTGGGGGGAGGGTCTCCTTGTGTGACTGAGGCTGGGCCCCACTAGTTAGTGACCCCTGCAGTGGAGGTGTTGGCAGAAAGTGAGTTAAGGCCGGACACCAAGATCTGAGACTGGAGGACACAGCGAGGGTCCCTGTGGGTGACTCGGGTCAGTGGAGTGGACAACTGATGGGGCACCGAGGGCCTTTGCAGAGCAGAGAGCCCAGTTCAAATGCCACTCCCTCCAGGCAGCTTTCTCCCTTCCTGTCCCACCCAGACCAGGAGAAGGGCTCCCTCTCTGTGACCCTTACCATAGCATTTCTCTCAACGATTAGTGTTTTTCTGTCCTTCCCACTGGACCTTAAAGCCTACAGGGCAGGCCCTGAATCTCTGCGTTCATTTCTAAGTCCCCAGACAGTAGCATGGGGCCTGGCACGTACTGCACACTGAGGAACTGGGGATTTGTCGCACGGATAAGAGAAGGGAACGGTAAGGAGACCAGGATCAGCACCTTATCGGTCTACTGAGCGAGGCTGCCTGCTCACGGAAGGGCCCCAGTGCTTAGACCTGTGCTTGGGATTCAGTAGGTGCTCAGCGAATACTTGCTAAGTGAATGCATGGCCAAATGAACCAGTAATTACGGTGCCCTGAGATGAGAGGTATGTTGAGGTAAGCCAGGGGCTGAAGGACACACACAGCCTGGGTGTGGTCCTTCCCAGCTGCTGAGTCCTGCTTTCCCCGCCTTGGGAATAAAGGAGCTCCAGGGCCTACTCTCCAACCAGAGAGGCGGAGTCAGGAGCCAGCGATTGGGGTGGGACAATAGAGGCTTTGTGAACATTCTGCAGCCTTCATAACAGCTTCCCCAGGTGTGCTATTTTTGCTGCCCCCAGTCACTTGCTCTCAGTGATAAGCAGTACAGTTCTTGGAAAGGGCCTGTGCATCTCTTTATGGGGATAGTGAGGGAGAGGAAATCTTAGCACTGGTTAGGCGCTCTCCTGACACAACTGCATTTTCTCCTCATAACAGCCCACCGGGTAGGTGCTAATGTTGTTCCCATTTTACAGATAAGGCAACAGAGATTCCGAGAAGGGAAGTCACCTGTCCAGTCCAGACTCCTGCATCAAGACTCCCCTCCTGCCTGGACCTAGCCCAGGCTTTCTAGGCATCTTTCCTTTCCAGACAGTGGCCATCGGCAAGCTCTCTGGATCCCAGGTTCCCGTGGCTCTGCTCCCAGCCCTTCCTGAAGCCCACGTCCCCTCTTCTCCTCTGCGGATCCTTGGTTTTAAGGGTGATTTTAGACCAAGCATTTGTAGTACTCTTGTGGCTCGGTACCCAGCCCTGCCTTGCCCCAGGCCTTGTTGTCCCCTATTCGTGGGGTCCCCGCACCCACCTGTCACTCCAGGAGCCATTCCACTCCACCTGGCCCCAGGGGTTCCGCAGCCGCACCAGCTTCACTTTCTCACCCTTGTACAGGGCCTTGAGCAAAGAGAAAAAGCTTTCTCCCTTTGGGCCCTTTCTGAAAGGGGGTCTTCTGTCTTGCCCTGAGGGCTGGGGTGGGAGTGGGGAGAGAATCCTGTACAGGGGCCTGTCCTGCCTGGCCCCGGTCAAGGACACTAATCACAAGTGCCCTGTGGAATGGCAGGGTGATGGGTCAGAACCTTAGGGCTGAGTCTGCAGGAGTCAGGCTTGGCCACCACCTTGCCATCTTCTAAGAAGTGATTTTCCCAGCGAACATTGGGCCATTCAGAACTTTGGGAGAGGAGGCAGGGAATATAATGTAGGGCTCTGCTAGCACAAGGTGCCTCTGTGTGAATTAGATAAAACGCCCCTGCTGGCTGAGGAACTATAGAAAATGTCCCTTCCAGACGGATCAATGAGAAAAAGGGGCCCTTCCTCCTGTCTGCTGCAGACGACTGCCCCTCTCTGCCCATCTCTGTGAACAGGGCACCACTCGCCCAATTGTGCACAAGGGGCCTGACAAGGTTCCTGTCTGTGACGTGACCCAGTGAAGGCCAGACATCCCAGGGGGAGCAAAACCTTGGAACTGACCATGGAAAACAAGGAACACAAGAGCCCATGATATCAACTTCATAAAACCAAAGTGCTTTCTATTTGTTTTTTGGAAATGTTGGGGCAATTGCTAGCTTTAGCACTAAAAACAAACATAAACAGCACCATCTTGTGGCAAGATCCACCTGCCAGTTCCAGTGGTCTCCTTCAACCCCAGGCGCTCGGCCTGATTGCCTGATTGGAGGCAAATTCTACAGATGTGAAGGGACACAGAAAGCCAAGTCCTGACTTCGGGAGGTTCACCCAAGTAGCCCCTCAAGTCCCGTCCCGCCGAGTCCCGCCAGGCTCACCTCCTCCAGCCCAGTGACTGAGTAGGCGTGGCCTTTGACCAGCCCGCAGGCCATTCTTGTCTCGTACTGAACTGGAACAATCGTCTGTGGAGTGAAAACCAGACAACCTGTCAGGGGTTGCTGCCTGAGACAAAGTTCACACTGGTTCATGTCCTGGGTTCTGCGAGGACGAGGACTCCTCCGCGCCCTGGAAGTGTGCCTCCCAGCCATGAGAAGGCCCTCACTAGCCCTTTCAGAGAGCCAAGAAGATGCAGCCCAGACAAGTGGTTTCCCCAGACTGTCGGAGAGCGACATGGAGCTGGGGCACGAGGTGGGTGAGAGCGTGCCTGGCCCTCCTTTCTCGATCCCTTGGGGTCCTGCAGAAGAGGAAGTGGGGGCAGATGGAGGCTGCCCTGGATTGGGCTCCCCTTCCCCTGAGCCCACCCAGGGTTGACTATTCCTGGAAGAGAAAGGGATTGGGAAAAGACGAAACATGTAGGTCTAACCCTTTATCCTCACATCCCCTCACTTCCTCCACACACCCCCCACCCCAGAACACGCTCAAGAAATCAAAAGCGCCCAGGGAAAGAATTCTGAGGAGGCCAGAGGAGAGTCCTGCTGAGACATGACCGTGCCTCAGGGAGCAGGGGTAGCTCTTCCATTTGAGATTTGCAGCCACAGGAGATCCTCGGCAGAGGGGTAGGATCACCAAAGCCCAGTGAGCCCTAGACGGATCTCTGTGGCTTCACTTTGCCTGATAGCATAACAGCTTTAAGAGGAGCAGCCTGGAGGCCTTTTCAAGGTGAGGGGTGTGTGGAGGGCCAGGGCTTTTTGCATCTCAGCCTCTTCCAGATTCCAGTCTTTATAGGACCCAGACCATGCTGAATAGAGAGGGAGGGGGGCAGGAGATGCGTGCATCTCTCAGTTCTAGGTGGTGGGGGCAGGGGAGGAGGGGAGGGAGCCACTTGAAATGACTCTTGTGGCATTACTTATGCATACCTAGCTATTGCACTGCTAGCCATCTGTCCTAAGGAAATCATCATGGACAGACACAAAGATGTATCTTATAGGATGTTCGTCGTAACATTTAAACGTAATAGCCAAGAACAGAAAAAGAAAACAATCTAAATTCCCAATAATAAGGTATTGGGTAGATAAATGATAACTTATTTGCATGGTGGAATATTGTGCAGCCACTAAAAAAAATGTTAGAGGAGACACATTAAGAATATAATTCTTGGGCTTCCCTGGTGGCGCAGGGGTTGAGAGTCTGCCTGCCGATGCAGGGGACGCGGGTTCGTGCCCTGGTCCGGGAGGATCCCACATGCCGCGGAGCGGCTGGGCCCGTGAGCCATGGCCGCTGAGCCTGCGCGTCCGGAGGCTGTGCTCCGCAACGGGAGAGGCCACAACAGTGAGAGAACCACGTACCGCAAAAAAAAAAAAAAAAAAAATATAATTCTCATTGCCACATTAGGAATATAAAGCTAACTGAAAAAAGCATGCTGCAAAGAGGTACATACAGTATGACAGCTATTTTAAAATAAAAATTTAGATTCATAGTATGCATAGAAAAATACTAGAAGGACGTATACCAAACGTTATTATCCTTAGATGGGGAAAATAATAGCTTAATTTTTCTTCTGCTTTACTCCATGGCACATATTACTTCTAAAAGTACTAGAATATAAGCTCTGGGGCGGGGGTGTTGGGAGGAGACTGCTTGTTCACTAGAATCCTAAACAAAGGGGAGAGAATTTTCTGTGTTTGCTAGAAGACTACCTAGTGCCTAGTAGGAGCTCAATAACTATGTGTTGCATACATAAATGAACAAATTAGAAGCAGAGAAGTACTTTAAAATGAATGAAGTCTCTCTTGTATTTCTGTCTGTTAATTCGTTATCAGAGAAACTGCCTGGACCATGGAGTTTGAAGGACCTCCCACAGAGATTCCCTCCAAAAGCTGCCTCCCGCACCTTCCTCAGGAACCTTGGAGAGGGCAAGTTATTCCAACCCAGACCCTTGGAAGGCCTCAGGAGGAGCCTGTGTGTGAGGTGCTGGCTGCTGAGGAAGGTCTGACACCACATACAACAGGGCTGGGTCATGCAGGTGGGAGGGATGGTCAGCCCTGACGATCAGAGGCGTACACACCCGGGTCGGTCTGTCATCTGAGAATCCCTCAGGGATGAGGTCTGAATCCCTGAGATGCGAGTTATTCATATTCCTCACCATCCGCTCAATCAAGTCCCTCATGTTCAGACCAGAAGGAGAGGTTCCATAGGTCATGTTTGTGCCATCCTGAGGCCCGACGGGGAGGGCAGGGGAAGGGGCGGGAGAGAAAGCAAACAAAGGAGGGTGACAGAAAGGGAAGGAGAGAGAAAGAAGGGAGGGGACAGACAAAAGAAAAGAGTAGAGGTAAGTAGAGCATGAATGCAGAAAAGATGGAGAACAGTGATGCAGAAAGAAAATGTTCATCTGTGGGTGCTTTATGCTGGCTTATCTTCCCAAGCTTCCCAGCTACTGGGTGTACTAGGAGAGGAAGGAACAGGAATTTAGCTTGGGGCTCTTCTTCAGCAATGGAAATCGCCAAGACTATTTATGATACGTTGAGCAGCCCCCAGGAAAGGTGTGTCTCCTGGCCAGTCTTCCATTCCCTTACTCTTGGCTCTGGTCTCAGTTCACACCACTTTGTTGCACAGGCTGAGTTTCTCCCAGATTACAACACAAAGTCCGTATCCCAGGTGAGAGATACAATCAAAGCTCAATGACCGGGAGGCTTTCTTAGGGAACTGGTGGGCTCAGGTCCATAAGCCAAGTCTGTGGCCAGCTTAATAGTGGCATGCTGGGACTGAGAAACACTGACCACAGAGGCCTACACTGACATAGGCCTCTGGACCTATTTCTACCTAAATTCCAGGGCTTAGAATGTCGTTGCTGAATATCTTCATTGAAAATCTCCACAAACTCTTCTCCCTTGAGAAATTCCCAATTTTCAAAGTTGAGAACCAGTTCCACCTTCCTAAAACAGTAGATTCACCCTGTCCCAGAGGAAAGCCCTCTGCTGCTAGTCACTGGGTAAGGCTTCCCAATAGTTGGCAGCTTCCTGCCCTGCATCCCACACCCTAGACTTACATCAATGGAGCAACCCATGAGGGAGCCCCTCTCGATGGCTTTCTTCATGATCTTGTACATGTCTCTGGGAGCATCCTTGATTTCAAAAAACTCTGTTACTCCTCCTGTGAAGTCCTCCATGGCCTCTGTAGTGTTCCCACCTTTCAGGGCTTCGTATGAACCATGGAGCCTTAGAGAGAGGATGAAGACCAATCTGGGGTCACAGGGTTCTAGGAAACATGACCCAGGTACCCCTACCACCAGAACTTTACTCTTTGGTCCTGTGATGTTGTCTCATCCAGTTCACCAACAAGCCTGTAAGCTGTTGGAATAGGTACTATGATTCCCTTTCTTCACAATGGAGAAACTGAGCTCTAGAGGCTAAGTGACCAGCTAAGGCCACAGAGAGGAGAAACACTGGGATGGAACCCACTATTCCCACTTCCTGATGCTTTCCACTATACCCTGAACCTGAGGTAGGGCTCTGTTAAAGCCATTAGCAGCTGGGGTGGGGCTTCTAAGTTTAGAGACAACATGGCTTTATTAATATATTGCAAGCTCGTGAGGTGGAGCCAAGCCAGACTCTGGGATCTGAGCTCCAAAGATACAATGAGCTCATCTAGGATTCGCAATGCCACCAAGAAGGCAGGATTAAAGAGCTCACTACGAGAAGCTAAAGCTAAAGATTTCCTACACACGTCTTATTTCTACTCTTAGTGGTTTTACTTAGAATCACCGCTGCCTGGACCAGATCTTCTCTGACTTTGTGTCACAGTTGAAGACACACACACACACACACACACACAGATCTTCTCTGACTTTGTATCACAGTTGAAGACACACACACACACACACACACAGATCTTCTCTGACTTTGTATCACAGTTGAAGACAGACACACACACACACACACACACACACACACACACACACACACACACACACACACACACACACACACACACACACGGGCTGGATTTTGCAGTCCACCTCCTCGCCTCTAGCCCTGCCTCTCAGTCTAAAGTGCTGCTTACTTAGCATAAGCCTTCTCCAGCAGAGCGCTCCAGAACTCATTGTGGTGGTTGGATTTGGTGAAAACCAGTTCATTGTTGTAAGTCGGCAGGCAGTCATCAATAACCACGTCCACCCAGTCTCCATAGCGCCAGAACTGCACAGAAGCGTCAAGCACAGAGTCACATCCTCAGATTACCATTGGGAAATGTGTCCCTACCCCACATTCCTTAATACCAAGCACCTTGGGTTTGGAGTGTGTGACTCTTTCTCTAACTGGACTGGGAGCTCCTTGAGGGCAAGAAGTGGTTTACAAACCACCCTGTCTTCCACCCAGTCCAGCTCGGTATGGGGGATGGTAGGCGCTCCCTACATACCTGAGGGCTTGAGATTTTCCTTTTCCTGCTCTGTAAGTCTGGGGTGTGGCTTAGGTATCAGTGTTTTTAGGCATCTCAACTGATCCTGATATGCAGTCAGGGTTGAGAACCACTGGTCTAGGTGAAGATGATGTATGATTTCTGTATTTCTTGATGACAAATAAGGTAGAAATTGCTGCTGAAGAAGAAGGATTGACGTGGAAAAGGAAAGTGACCCAGAATATACTCTGGCTAAAGCAGGAACACTGTCCAATATTCTCAATTCTGGATGATGTTCTTTTTTGAACAAATCAGTTTTGACCCAAGAAATCCAAATGTAGTTTAATTTCCTTCTAATGACATTTTCTCCCTTACGGACAAGAGGGCAAAAATCTATCTGGTCTTTGTGTTTATGATCCTTTAGATATCAGACCTTTTAAATATTTGAGGGAGGTGAGTCGCTTGATTTTGAAGAAACAAAATTCAGGGCCCAGCTGCCTTGCCTGAGCTGGGACGGCAGCAGGACACTGATCCTGAACATGCAGAGAAGACCCTTTCTGAAGTCTTCAGTCCTGGGAGAGGAGATCAACTGATGATCTGGGTCAGCCCAGGACATTTGGAGCCTTAAGGGCTGGAGACAGATTGATGCCTCAGAACCCCAATATCTGCTAGATGCCCACATACGAAGCTCATTTCAGTTCTGGGCCAGCACAGGGTTTGGCTCTTTGCCAGGACAGTTTGGATCCAGAAAGTTTCCAATGGCTGAATTGATTCTGGAACCAAAAGACTCATTGCGGGGCCGAAGCAGAAGCCTGGTTCCCAGATTAACCAGACTTTTCTTCCAGAGGCTGGAAAGGGTGCGTGATAGTCTTGGTATAGACCTGTGTTTAAGGGACACAAGTAAAAAGGAGCTGCAGCTGTGGATGGGATTGCCTTTACAACCTAAAGGGCCCTCTGGATTCCCAGTGCTAGTATCTTAGGGATTTACTTGAGAAGGGCTGCCAGTAATAACACAGAAGCCAGCCAGCTGGAGAGGAAAAAATAGACCCACAGGTCAGCAAACAGGATATCCTCCAACCTTTCTGGGGCCTAGCGGAAGGTGTAGGGGTTTGAGGGTAGGAAGAGATAAACAACTGCTTCCTCACAGGCTTGAGGCCTGAAGGGGATCACTGCCCATATCCATGGCCCGGAGGGTGGGTGGGAACCTTTCCTGGAGCCACTGGGAAGTGAAGGCAGGGAGACCAGTGGTGAGTAGACAGCAGCTGGCCCTCTTAACTACACTCCCTTGACCTCACCTGGAAGTGAAAGATCCCCGCGTAGTTTTCGGTGAAACTCTGATCATGGGGTATGACCCGGAAAAGCAGTCGCTTGTTCAGGGTCAGGCAAGCGATGGCTGCGAGAAACCAGCAGTCCCCTGCAGGCAAACACGCAGCACAGGTCACGGGAGGGCCCACACCTCCAGGGAAGACGGAGACTCCATCCCCATCGGCTGCTCTACTTCTCTGGAGAAGGGCGTTCACTTGGCATTCACTGTCCCACTTCCAGATCTGACCTTACAGAGGTGTCAACCCAGGGAAGGAGTGTGACAGCAGTCTCTGGACCATGTGATCAACAGGGTAACTTACTCCCTTGTGACTGGCTTTCCTGAAAGCTGTAGGCAATTCCTCTGCCTGCAACATAAGCTCAGACCTCCATTTGGACCTCAGTGGAGATGGGGCAGTAGGGGTCATAACTGGGTCATTCTTTCCAACACCCGCAGGAAATCTGCCTGCCCTGTAACTTTGCAGTGTGAGTCCATTTCCCCTTCGGACCTTGGCAGAGACTGAGCATCTGAGAGCCATCAGTGCAGCCCATTTGTATTGTAAGGAAAGCTGGCTAGTAGTTGGAGGCGGCATCTTGCCCTGTGTATGTGTGTGTATGCGTGTGTGAATGCCCAAGGGGCAGGCCTGGATCACTAACAGAGCACAGACTATATACAAGGCCTTCGTTGTGCTCTGTGGGATATGACAGCATCTTTGAGACTGCAGAGGGGAGGCTGAGAGCTGCCACAGCCCTCCTCCCACCATTGGCCCCCCCCCCCAGACCCCCCCCAGGCAGCCAGCCTCTCCTCTGAAACAGGCCCAGATTATTAGCTTGCCCAGGGCTCTGCAGGCAGTCTTCCCTCGAGTGCAGGAACTCAGATATCCAAAACTTCTTCAGCCTCTCCTTCTGGGGCCAGATTAGCCAAATTCATTTGGTCTTGAGTGCCCTTTTCCCACAAGTTTTAAACTGTGTTTGTCGATGTCTCTCCAACTTTATTTCACAGAGCTTTCCCACAGTCCATACCAAAGATAATACTTCCCGAACAAGAGGCTGAGACAGAGGAAAGACTGGTGAAGCAGACAAGCTAACCAACCAGACAGAAAATTGGACGCTCATCCACATGGCAAATGTCGTCTTTGTTGAAAGACTCCTTTAATATGAAGCTATTCTGGGGCAATTTCAACAAGAGTTCGAGTTACAAAAGCACATTTTGTGAGCATATAGATTCCATGTGCCCAAGGGACACGCGTGGTACATGGACAGTTTCAGAGCTGACTTCTAAGGAAGGTGGGTACAGCTAAAAGCAGGGCTTTTGTCTCGCTGAGTGGGGTGTGTGAGTGTCCTGGAGACTCTGGAGAGGAGGCTGTGGAATGAGGCACACCTCCTGTGACACAAGGCAAAGAACTAGTGAGAAAGGTGGGAAGGACAGAAATTAAATGAAGCAATCACCAGCGCGTTGATAAATGAGTATAAGGTAATGTTATCAAAACCTCCTCCCCCCAATTCATTAAAAGCAAAAACAGGTTATTGTCCCTTTACTTACTGTGAAAGGATCACACCTTTTAATCACCCCTTGATTGTTTGGCTAGATATGACCCGAGGGACTTTCCTACCTAGATCTCCTTGACAGATGTCAGTTCTGTTGGCTCCGCCAATGATAAATCGGGGATTCTCACAAATTTCCTGTGAAACAAAAAGGAAATAATAATAGTAGCAGTAGCTATTATTTACTGAGGTCCATACGTAGTACTGGCATCACATATCAAGAGTTTTACACACACCACCCATTTAAACCTCCAAAAACAGCCCATGAATTGGATACTATCATTCTTGTTTTTCAGATGAGGACACCAAGGCTCAGAGAGGTTAAGAAACCTGCCCAAGGACACACAGCTAGTAAGTGAGAGAAGCCAGATACATGGCTTCTTTTCCCATTGTTCCACACTGCTCCCTCACACTGATATACTGTCTGAGTAAAGATGCACCTTGAGAGTTAGGGCAGTGTCATTACTGTCACAGCTTTGGAGGGACAATAGAAAACATGGCTCTTGCTTTTTTATTTTTTTCTCTGCCAGGGAAAAGAGGTACAGGAAGGAAAGTAAATATCTTTTTCCCCAAGACATGGTAACATAGATATTTAGTATCAGCATATGTCCCAAGGGCCACAGGACTTGAAAGCTGGGGAGAGCCGAGGGTAAATTTGGTGTGGGCCTCAGAGGCCTCCCCATCTGTTGGCGGGTGCGTTCTTTTTTTTTTTCTGGCGGGTGCGTTCTTTATTCAAGGTAACCCAATAGGACACCCCTGGCCTGAGCAGTTTTCAAATCCAGGCACTGCCAATTATGTGTATTCCAACAGAGACCAACAGAGGGTGCTCTTGTTTTTGTTTGGATGTGTCATGCTTTGAGGTTTTTTTTGGCTTTTTAAAATTTTTTATTATTTTTTATTCTTTGGCTGCGTTGGGTCTTTGTTGCTGTGCGCGGGCTTTCTCTAGTTGCAACAAGCGGGGTCTACTCTTCACTGTGGTGCGCGGGCTTCTCATTGCAGTGGCTTCTCTTGTTGCGGAGCATGGGCTCTAGGTGCACGGGCTTCAGTAGTTGCAGCATGCAGGCTTCAGTGGTTGCCGTGCGTAGGCTCAGTAGTCATGGTGCGTGGGCTCTAGGGCGCGCGGGCTTCAGTAGTTGTGGCGCACGGGCTTAGTTGCTCTGCAGCGTGTGGGATCTTCCTGGACCAGGGCTCAAACCCATGTCTGCTGCATTGGTAGGCGGATTCTTAACCACTGCGCCACCAGGCAAGTCCCCATGCTTTGTTTTTTAACTTTTGAAATAATTGTAGATTCTGTGTTTTTGTTTTAACACCGTTCTTCACAGCTTCGAGAAGCTTATCGCAGTGACACAGCCCTCTCCTTCTGTCTCCCCCATCACAACAAGCTGGTATACTCACATGAGTTGAAGCTCCCTGCACTCAGAAATCTCTCTCTCCTACTAGATGGAAAGTCAGTCATGCTTAGACCACACCACACACACATCCCGCCTGAAGTTCTTAATCAATGGAAGGATAAACCCAAAACAATAATTTTTAAAAAGGTTACCTATAGGAGAGGGAAGGATTAAGGGGGTGAATATAGGGATGGAAGTAAAACTCTGAATATAACTGTTTGAAAATAGTTTTGACTTAGGAATCATGTAAATTTTATAGAATTAAAAGCCAAAATTAAATACAATTTTAAAAAGCAATCTTTAAAAGCTGAGAGCAAATTGAAGCAAAGGAACCAAACGGCTTATCAAATTGATGGCATGGCCACACACATAAAATGAATTCTTTCAAGTGACTTAAAATATAAAATTTTGGTTGTTTATTCCTTTTGGGATATAGCCTAAGGTCAAAAACCAAAACCATAAAGAAATGTGAACCATAATAAAGAAAAATAACATTGTTATTACTTCAGAACTTTTACATGTAGGATAAGGTAAATAAGAATGTACATTAATGTCATTAGGAACCAGGATATTTTTAGTGTAAAAGAAAATATGTAAAATGATAAAACTGAATGACTTAAGTAACAATCCTGCAATGTTAAAGTTGAATTGGATATATAACTCATGATTTATTTTTGTCTCCCTAGAAAAAATTTTCTATCTCTCTGCACTAAAACAAAAGAAACAAAAAAACTAGAAGCAGTAAAAATCTAGCAGTAAAGAAAACATCAACATCCGGAATGTGGTCTTTAAAAACCATTTCCCACTAATAAAATATAAAACTCTCATTATTCCAAATAAGAGTCTTTCCTCTTAACAAAGAAACCAATTAAGGTATAGTCAACATATGTTATTTTTGTCTCCCCAGTGTTTTGCCTCCTTAAAATACATACCACTTTCTCCTGGCATTACACCTCAATTTTCAACTGGGGAGCAGCACCACTGTCAGCCCATGTTGTTCTGGTGGGCTTCCTTCTTCACCCAGATCCAGATGGCTATTAAGGGCAATTAGAGTGAGAGTGACTGGTTCAGGGATGGGCACATGACCAAATCTGGGCCAATGAGATATTGGCCAAGACTTTCGTCGTAACTATTGAGAAAGAAATACATTCTCCTCTGGGAGTTACTAAGCTGGTGGAGTGTCAGCCTGAAGCTGCTGGTGGCCATTTTTGCCCCTTTGTGAAGTTAGCCCACTTGAGAATAAAGATAACTCAGAGGAAGCAGATGGGGGAGTGGGTGGAGAGGTCGGAGGTGATAAATAGACAGACAGGTAGATAGACAAATAGATGATATTAGGGATTGTGTCTTGATGACATTGTTTGAGGCCTGGATTCAGTGTGTCTAAACCTGATCATCACTTTTGAACATTCAAGTTATAGAGCTTTTTTTCGGTTTAAGTTAGTTTGTGTTGGGCCTCTGTTACTTGCCAGCTGGGACACTTGACCACTGAATGTCATGCCCTGTTATAAGGAATATATTATAGAGTAACTCAAATACTAGAATTATAGCTACATTTTTTAGCTGTCACAAGGATAGATTTCTCTCCTTGGGTCTATAGGTACAGAAGCACACCTCATCTCCTCACCTGCCACCAATTCCAGGGCTGACTACTTGGAAAGGCAGTAGCAACTGCACTGCCTTCTCTTCCATCTGCTTAGAGGTCCAGGTATTTGAATGGAGTTACATTTTTTGCAGTAGTAGAGATTCCCCAATATACTACATTTACCTTTAATACTACCTCAGCTAAATTCACCAAACATTAATTGAGCTTCCAAGTATGCACAGGGCTGGGGGATTTAAGGATATAATAAAAATAGGAAATCGTCCCTGCCCGCCCTCCAGGAAACCCTCAGCCTAGGGACCCTCAGTTGTTTGTCCTCGTGAGAGATGTCTGTTTGGTGAGGGTCAGTTACCAAACTTGTTGAGGGTTAATTCATAGAACAGCTAGATTTACCTAGATACCCCTTCCCACCACCTACTTTCCTGGAGTATCTGAGATCTGTTTTTGTTGGTTAATATGAACAAAGGGTAAATTGTCCTGGCTCTGTCACTTTAACTTGGGGACCTAAGACTTCCGGTCACTTGTTTGGCTATAATTTAGCATGGAGACTGGATCTGTCAGTGATGGATTCCCAGCAATTAGCAACAGATGACCATTTCCTCAGTTTTTGAGTGCTATGGTTTGCAAACATTTTTTTTATTGTATACCTCCATCATTAAAATATTCTGAACATGCAACTGTACATATTCTTATTAGTTTTAAATTATGTGTGTGTGTGTTATCCTAACATATAATGTGCATTATAAGAAAAACAAAAGCATACATTTAAAAGGGTGGGCTAATATAGATATATGTAGGGGACTTCTGGTTTCAGCTCCAACATGTAAAAAGCTTGGAAGTCATCCCTCCCATCCTTACCACAAGAAAAAGCCAAACACCTGAAAACCAGTGACTTTGCTTGGATCCATCAGAGAACTGAGGTTGCAGGGCAACCTACCACCCTGAGATATGGACACAAGTGAAACCAGAGAGTTATAGCCAAGATCTGTTTATCTGGAACAGAAGCTGCCTCAGCCACAAACTGGGAGGAACACTTAAATGGTTACTTTGATGAATTTCAGGAAGCTGAGTGTGGACTAGCACAAAAGTGAGAAACTTCTGGAGGCCACAGTTTTGGGAGAAACCCCCAACCCTTTCATGGTTTTTAACCTCCAAAAATTCCAAGTTCTCATGGTGGAGATCCAAGAAAGATCCCCCCTACAGGGGAAAAGACTTTTCCAGTCTTACCTATGTTGGGGGAAGTGTATTACTCCCACTCCAGCCACCTCCAGGCTTTCTCACCTAAGAAGGGGTAAAAGCTATACCAATGGAGAAACGTGTATGAAGGTCATAGCCCAGAGAGACAGTCTCATTAAAAGAAAGAACTTTAATCATTAGATTATAGAACACTTCCCCTCCCTGATCATACCACCACATCAACAGAGCTCCAGTGAAATAACAGTGACTTACAGCTGAAAGAGCTGCAAGATGTAAACTCTGATAAGTATTTAGGAAAGCCCAAAGTCAAGAGAGGAGACAAAACAAGGATATTAAAGGAATTTGAAGCTTCTGACTCCTGCAGCTGGAGGAAACAAACACAGCACAACTTCTAGCCAGCTTAACGTAAATCCTTATACCAAAGGCTAATGTATCTCAGTTCTTATTACCCAAAGCAATGTGTCTGGCTTTCAGTAAAAAATTACAAGAGATGCCAAAAGCAGGCAAATGCAATCTGAAGAGCAAGCATCAGAACTAGATTCCGATATGACATAGATGTTGGAATTATCAGGCAGGGAATTTAAAATAACTATGATTAGTATGTCAAAAAGTCTAATGGAAAAAGTACATAACATTTAAGAAAAGATGTGCAATATAAGCAGAGAGATGGAAACTCTAAGAAAGAATCAAAAGGAAATGATAGAAATAAAAGACAGTATAACATGTATTTGATGGGCTCATCAGTAGATTAGACATGGACAAGAAAAAAAAATCAGTGAAATTGAAGATGAGACAATAGGAATTTCCTGAAGTGAAATGCAAAGAGAAAAATATAACAGCAAAAACAACAACAACAAAACAGAGCAGAACATCCAAGAACTGTGGGACAATTCAAAAGGTTCAGCATATGCATAATTGGAATACTGGAGGGAAAGAACAGAGCAGAAGAAATATTTGAAGTAATAATGTCCAAGAACTTTCCAAAATTAATGACAGATACCAAATCACAGATCCAAGAAGCACAAAGAACATCAAGTAGCATAAATGCCAGCAAAATAAAACATAACTACACTTAGACATATCATATTCAAACTGCAGATAACCAAAGATAAAGAAAAGATCTTCAAAGAAGCCAAGAGGGAGAAAAATACCTTTGCTCTAGAGGAAAAAAGACAAGAATTATAGTAGACTTCTCTTCAGAAACCATGCAAGCAAGAAATATTTAAATTGATGAAATATTTAAATTGATGAAAGAAAAACCCACCAACCTAGAATTCTATATGCAGAGAATTTATCTTTCAAAACGGAAGGAGACTAGAGGCTTTCTCAGACAAATAAAACCACAGGGAAGGTACTTCCCTGGTGGTGCAGTGGTGAAGACTCCATGCTCCCAATGCAGGGGGCCCCGGTTTGATCCCTGGTCAGGGAACTAGATCCCACATGCATGCCACAACTGAGTGCGCATGCCACAACTAAGGAGCCAGCGAGTTGCAACTAAGGAGCCTGCTGGCTGCAACTAAGGAGCACACATGCTGCAATTAAAGGAGCACATCTACCGCAACTAAGACCCGGCACAACCAAATAAATAAATAAAATAAATGTTTAAAATAATAACCCACAGGGAATTCATTTCCAGCAGACTTGGCTTGCAAGAAATGTTTAAATAAGCTCTTCAAGGAGAAGGAAAATTATATAGATCAGAAACCTGGACTACATAAAGAAAGGAAGCGCATCAGAGAAGGAATAAATGAAGGTAAAATAAAACTTTTAGTTTTCTTATTTTTAATCTAAAGATTATTTAAAGTAATAATCACAGCAACGTGTTGAGTAATTATATCATATGGATAAGTGAAATGCATGACAGTAATGTCATGGGAAGGAAGGGAGGAATTGGGAATTTTCTGTTATAAAGTACTAGACTACATATACAGTGGTATATGTTATTTGAAGGTGAAATCAGATTAGTTGTAAGTGTATATTGGAAACTTTAGCGTAACCATTAACATTTTTTAAAAAGTATAATTGATATACTTAAGAGATAAATGGAATCATATAGAATACTCAATTAAAACCAGAGAAGGCAGGAAAGGGGAGAGGAGAGAAACAAAAATTGCAACAAATAGAAAACAGTTATAAACATAGTAGATATTAATCCAACTATATTATAATCACTTAAATGTGAATGGCCTAAATACATCAATTGAAAGATAGAGATTGTGGGCTTCCCTGGTGGTGCAGTGGTTGAGAGTCTGCCTGCTGATGCAGGGGATGCGGGTTCGTGCCCCGGTCCAGGCAGATCCCACATGCCGCTGAGCGGCTAGGCCCATGAGCCATGGCTGCTGGGCCTGCGCGTCCGGAGCCTGTGCTCCGCAACGGAAGAGGCCACAACAGTGAGAGGCCCGTGTACCGCCAAAAAAAAAAAAAAAAGAAGAAAGGTAGAGATTGTGAGAATAGATTTTTTTAAAAGACCCAACGATATGTTATCGACCAGAAAATCGCTTTAAATATAAAGACTCGGATAGCTAGAGAAGGATACACCATGCTAATGCTCATCAAAAGAAAGCTGGAGGGCTTCCCTAGTGGCGCAGTGGTTAAGAATCCGCCCTGCCAATGCAGGGGACAGGGGTTCCAGCGCTGCTCTGGGAAGATCCCACATGCCACGGAGCAAATAAGCCCGTGCGCCACAACTACTGAGCCTGCGCTCTAGAGCCCGCGAGCAACAACTACTGAGCCCACGTGCCACAACTACTGAAGCCCACGTGCCTAGAGCCCGTGCTTCGCAACAGGAGAGCCACCGCAATGAGAAGCCTGCGCACCGCAATGAAGAGTAGCCCCCGCTTGCCGCAACTAGAGAAAGCCAGCATGCAGCAACAAAAGACCCAACTCAGCCGAAAAAAATAAATAGATAAATAGATAAATAAATTAAAAAAAGAAAGAAAGAAAGCTGGAATAGCTGTATAAATTTCAGACAAAGCAGACTTCATTACAAGGAAAATTATCAGAGATAAAGAGATGCATTACATAATGATAAAGGAGTCCTTTGTCCAAGAAAACATACAATCCTAAATGTGGATGCACCTAACAATAGAGTGTCAAAAGACATGAGGCAAAAAGTGATACATCTGAAAGGAAAAATAGACAAATCTAGTATTATAGTTGGAGACTTTAACACCCCTTGTTCATGAACTTCAGCAGGTAGAAAATCAATAAGGATATAGTTGACCTGAATGGCACTAGCAATCAACTTAATCTAATTAACATTTATAGACTACTCCACCCAACAATAGCAGAAAACGCATTCTGCTCTCAATATCACATGGAAGAGTCACTAAGATAGACCACATTCTGGGCTATAAAACACACCTCAACAAATTTAAAAGAATAGAAAATATGCAAAGTATGTTTTCAGACTACAGTGGAATGAAACTAGAAAGCAATAAAAATAAGACAACTGGAAAATCCCAAATTATTTGGAAATTAAACAGCACACTTCTAAATAACACACAAGTCAAAGAAGAAGTTTCAAGAGAAGTTAAAAGTTGCTTTGAACTAAATAAAAATGAAAATATATCATCAAAATTTGTGGGATGCAGTGAAACCAGTGCTTAGAGGGAAATCTATAACATTAAGTGCATATATTAGAAAAGAAGAAAGATCTGATATCAATACCAATATTCTACCTCAGGACACCAGAGAAAGAAAAAAAATTTAAGCTCAAAGCAAGCAGAAAAACAGAAATAATAAAAGAGCAGAATCAATGAAATTGAAAATAGCAAAACAAGAGAGAATCAATAAAGCCAAAAACTGGTTCCTTGAAAAGGTCAATAAAATTAATAAACCTGTAGCCATGCTCACCAAGGAAAAAAGAGAGAAGACACCAATTACCAACAGCAGAAATGGAGAGATCACCACTACTGATCCCAGGGACATTAAAAGGATAATAAAGGAATACTGCAGATACCTCTAAGCCCACAGATTTGATAACTTTAGATAAAATGGACTAATTTCGTAAAAGACACAAAACTCACACAAAGACAAACAGACCATCTGAATATGGCTATACCTATTGAAGAAATTTATTCAATGATTAATAACCCTCCAAAAAAAAAGCACCAGATCCAGATGATTTATTGGTGAATTCTATGAAACATTCAAGGAAGAAATGATACAAATTCTCTACAATATCTTCCAGAAAAATCGAAGCAGAGGGATCACTTCCTAACTCATCCTATGAGGCCAGTATTACCCTAATACCCAAACCAGAAAAAGACATTGCCAAGGAAAACTACAGACCCGTATCTCTTATGAAAATAGAAACCAAATCCTCAAAAAAAAAAAATTAGTAACTCAAAAACAACAATGTATAAACAAAATTATATACTACAAGGATATAATTTACCTGGGATTTATTCCAGGTATGCAAGACTGGTTCAACATTTGAAAATCAATCAATGACATCCATCACAACAGGCTAAGAAGAAAAATCACATGATCATATATCAGTTGATGCAGAAAAAGCATTTAACAAAATTCAATACCCATTCATGATAAAAACTCCTAGGAATAGAGGGGAACGTCCTCAAGTTGGTAAAGAAAATTTACTTTTAAAAAGTTTTAAACGAACTGCAGTTATCTTCATATTTAATGCTAAGAAATTAGATGCTTTCCCCTTAAGGTCAGAAACAAGTCAAAATGTCTCCTCTTACCACTCTTATTCGACATCATACTGAAAGTCCTAGCTAATGAAATAAAACAAGAAAAGGAAATAAAATTTATAAAGACTGGAAAGGAAGAAATAAGCTCTTTATTCACAGATGACATAATTGTCTATGTAGAAAATCCCAAACAAATGCCAAAAAGAAAAAAAAACCTTTTTGGAACTAATAAGCAAGCACAGTTGCAGGATAGAAGTTTAGTATATAAAAGTCAGTCGCTTTCCTATATACCAGCAATGAACAAATGGAATTTGATAAAAACAAAAACAAACTTCATTTACAATAACACATACACACACAAAGAGAAATACTTTGGTATAAGTTAGTATGAACTCATGTTTTGCTTATTATAAATACAGATAGTTAATATAGAAATACAGTTATGTCTGGGATGAGTCCTAGGAATCTGCATTTTAAACTGGCATCCCAAGGTGATTCTGATGCAGGCAGTCCAAAGACCACACTTTGAGAAGCACAGAGTAGCTGAATACAGTTGAAACAAATGGACTCCTCAATTGCCAGGCAGTAAGGTATCTTTGAGCAAACTGCTTCTCCCTGTAGGGAGTGTGGCTGGTCAGCATGGACCTTTTTGTTTACACAGAAGTGACACATCACTAATGAACCAGCCTTAGGCAAGAAGTTAAGAAGGCAAATCTCTAGCCTCCTGCAGCCTCCTATGTCATAACTGTTCACCAGATTCCAGGGAACTCTCCTTGAAACTGTGAGCCCTAGTCCTCTTCACCACTCCACTTTCCCACCCCCAGAATACCTGCTCTCGAGAAGAAACATCAATTATTCCTTACTGTTTTACTACGAATTTAAGTCAGTGCATTAGCTCTCTTAAAAATACTTACAGTCTCAGGGATCTATAAAGTATTAAATAATCTCTAGTTCAGGAATAGAAAATAACAGCTCCAGTTTCAGGAGGAAGCAGGAAAGTATTTTGGGGGCAAATGGGTAGGAGAATGTTGATAAGCCACTTGCTCAGATCCGGGATCTGTGGCCTCAGGCTCTGGACCACTTGACCTCCCATCCCCAAGAGCTGTCTCCTGAAGCCCCGTCCCTCCTATCCCTACCTTTGGCCTTTTCCACATGATGGCCTTCATCTTGGTTTTCTGGCTCAGCTCATGGGAGCCCAGGGACTGAACACCTGCTGGGAACACACGGTCTTCAAAGAGGCACTTCTGAGCCAGGCACCGTTGTCTGAGAACAACAAAATCCTGCCCCTCATACTTGAGGGGCCGTGTGGCGGTGCCTTCTCCGTTTCTCCTGTTCCTCTCCCGGATCACACGGTCACAGAAGAATCCTGGCAGCACGTAGGGCATGGTGACCGCTCAGGGAGTGGAGCTGGGACTTCACTGTGGCCTCTCTCCTGCTGCGCCCTCAGTCCAAGGCCTAATCCTCCCGTGAATGGGCCGGAGCCTATATAGCTCCTCCACTCTCAGCAGCGCAATGCAAATGAACACAGCCCAGAGAAAGGCCGTGGTCAGAGTCAGCAGCTTTGGCTGGAGGCCCCTGAGCCCACGGTCAAGGGGCAACACCATGCCAGTCAGACAGGGAGCTGGCAAGGGGAGCGAGAGAGCCAGGGACAGCCCCAGGACAGGCCACAAGACCTGCAGACCTTCAGGCTACTTCCATCAGCCTTGCTGGGATTCTTTCTTTAAAAAGAGAAAATATAGTTACAGAGAGGCTTACCCTGCCTCAGCAAAAGGCATTCATGCCTTTAACACTGGCGGCCAATGGGATATAGCATGGGGCCTTCGAAACATGCTGTATACACTAATCCTATACAGGCTCCTGAATGCATAGGAGGATTCTGTTCCGGGCCATTGTCTGAGGTTAATGAAGCCTTCATTCTCCTGATGTCCCTGCCCCATCCCCCCAAAGACCTTGACTGGCCATTTAGGGACTCTAATCTGTGAGAGGGACCCAGAGGGTAGGTAGCTTGACCTCAAATGAGAGTCCCTGTTAGAGTGGGTTCCAGTGCAGTGAACAGACATCCACGGTTGTGAGTTCAGGACCTTTGAGGTAGAGAAAGTGGTAGATGGGGAAGGAGGATAAATGTGTGTTGGAATATATTCACAAGAAAACTGAGCTTTTTCAAAATTTCACCATGCACAGACGGGCAACTCGAGAGTAAGGGCAGGGAGCTGGCATGGGTGGAAACTCCGTTCTGGCAGCCTTCCCACTAGGAGGATGCCGTCTCCCTGTCCACTTGTTCACTCTTGTCAGTTTTTGTCAGTGCTTCTCAAAGTGTGGACTTTGGACTACCTGCATCAGAATCACCTGGGATGCAAGTTTAAAATGCAGATTCTAGGGTTTACCCCAGACCTAAGGATTCAGATCCTCTTGGTAGGGTTTTGGGACTCTGCAATTTAAATAAGCACATCAGAGATTCTATGTTCACTAGTGTTTGAAACCATGACGTTGGCTTTACAGGACACTATAATAGCTCAACGTAATTCTTTTTTTTTTTTTTTTTTTTTTTGCGGTATGTGGGCCTCTCACTGTTGTGGCCTCTCCCGTTGTGGAGCACAGGCTCCGGACGCGCAGGCCCAGCAGCCATGGCTCATGGGGCCCAGCCACTCCGCGGCATGCGGGATCCTCCCGAACTGGGGCACGAACCCACGTCCCCTGCATCGGCAGGTGGACTCTCAACCATTGCGCCACCAGGAAAGCCCTCAACGTAATTCTTGAGGTCAGTTTTTTTAAGAAATAATTTTATTTTTATTCAGTTTATACATGAACAAAGTTTTAAAAAGTCAAACAAAAGTTACCTAGAGGAATAGCAGTCTCTTGCCCTGCAAATTTCTCTCCTCAGAGACAGCCACTTTTAATTCTTTTAGCTCTTTCTTCTGGTATTTACCTCTATATTTCTAAATAATATGCTTATTTTATTACTTTTTAATTTATTATTTTTAGAAAGTATCAATAGAATTCCTATTTGGGGGAATGAGATTTAGGTTTCTCACATTATGCTCTGCCCATCATCTTCCCAAAATACTTATGTCATAAATTTTAGAGAAATTAAAATTCATTATTTCCTTTAATATAATTAAATATTGTTCACTTCTTAACTAAGTAGTATGCTGTGTTACATTTCCTTTCTGTATAAATGTTTCTTTTCTCTTATTCTTTATAATTCTCTGATTTTTTTATGTATCCATCAGTGCTTTTCTTCAGCAGTAGTTTTTACAAATACTTAAATGCATAGATAACCTAGAGGTTCATTGCTCCCCAACCTAGGGCCTTCCTTTGCAGCCCTTCTCCCCTACAGACCAGACCAGCAATCTTCCAGGTCTGGAGCAGTGGCCTGGGACTGACTGCCCTTCTCCTGGGTGGAAATCTGTTTCCTGGATTTTAACCCTTCTTTGGTTCACTCCTCGATTTTACTGGCACACAACTTGCAGTTTTCGTAAGAATGGATGAGTGGGAGGTAAGTCACTTGAGTCCTTGCCCATCTATCTCTTTTCTATCTTTGCACTTGACTGAAAATTTGTCTAGGTGTTTTAGGTTGAAAATCAGTTTCCTTCAGAAGTTTTAAGGCATTGTCTCATTGCTCCTGGCATCTGGTGTTGAGAAGTATGATGCAATTTTTATGAACATTCCTTTGTATGTGACCTGTCTTTTCCCTCTGAAAGCTTTTAGGGTTTTTTCCCTTCTCCCTCTCCCCAACAATCCCCCACCCCAATTCCAAAAGCTACATTTGTGTGTCTTGGTATGAGTTTATTTATTTTTAAAATTCTTTGTGCTGAGCCCTCAGTGACTCCTTTCAAGGTAGAGAATTTTGTCCCCAGTTCTGGGATATTCTTATATTATTTCTTTTACATTTCTCTCCCTTTCAATTATTTTTTCTCCCTTTCTTCCTTTCTCTCTTTCTTTTTTTCCTTTTCCTTGATTTTATATTTTAACCCTGTTATTGAAATGTTAGATTTTCGCTATCACAGTTTTTTAGCTTTTTATTATGAAAAATTTCAAACTTGCAGAAAAGTTTAAAGAATGGACACCCATATAACTTACATCTACATTCAACAATTGTTAACATTTTGCCATCTTTGTTTTACCTATCTATGTATGTATAGATTTTATTATTTTTTTGCTGAACCATTTGAAAGAGTGTTGTTCATACAATGACAGTTTACACCTACTTAGGGATATACTTAGGATACACCAGGCATCTCCTAAAGACAAGAACACTCTCCTACTGACCATAATGCCATTATCACTAAGAAAATTAACTACTGCTCTCTAATATTATCCAAGATCCAAATCCCTGTGATAATTTTTTCAGTTGTTCCCCAAATGTCTTTTATAGATGCTTTTATTTTTTGAACCAGTATCCAATTAATGTTCACAATGAAATTTAATAATTCAATAATTGGATTAGGTGGTGTTAAAGTGGGAATTAGTGAATTGGAAGCTACTTCAGAAGAAATCACGTAGAATACCACACAGAGAATCAAAGATGGGAAATTTTTTTAAAAAAGAGGTTAAGATATATGTGATAGAGCAAGATAAGATCAGCATATATTTCATTGGAGTTCTAGAAGAAGATAACAGAAAATATGGGGAGAAATAATATTCTAAGAGATTTTCTACAATGGATTAATGACTCCAATCCTCAGATTCAAGATCCCAATGAATCCTAAGCAGGAAAGATATAAAGAAATACACATTTAGACACAACAATGCAGAATACCATAGACAGAGAGGAGTTTGAAAGCAGTCAGAGAGAAAAGGCAGATGGCCTATTAAGGGATACCAAATAGAATGATTGCTGACTTCAACAACAACGTAATCCAGAGGACAGCACTGAGAATAAACCTAGGGCTGATTACTCAGGAAAAGTATTTTAAGAGTGACAGCAAATTTCACACAAATAAAAATTGAAACGCTTACTACAAACAGACCCCCACTAAAGGAACTTTTAAACAATGTACTTTAGGAAAAAGTAAAATTATTCTAGAAAGAAAAGTCTAAGACTCAGGAAGGATCAGTAAACAAAGAAATTGGCAAATGTGTGTAAATTTAAGCAAATATTGAAAAATTACAATATTTTCTAATTTTAAGGTTGAAAAATCAAGATAGAGATAAAATTCTGAACAACCATGGCATATTAGTTAGAAGAGGAGTACTTAAAGTGCTCTATGTTCCTCATATTATTTATGAGAAAAATAATGGTATTGATATTTCAGGCTTTGTCAAGATAATATGTATGCTAACAATTTAAGGCAACCACTGAAAAGACAGAAACAATCAATAACTTCCAAACTAGTAGAAAGAAAAAAGAATGAGAGAAAGCACTTTTAATCAATTAAAAGGACATAAAGAGGAAAACAGGAACATTTCAAAAGAAATACAAACAGAAAGGTTATGGTTAGGAAGATAGAAATAAACCCAAAGTACATCAAAGCTCATAATCAATGTAAATAGACTAAAATCTCCAGTTAAAAGACAAAGGTTTTGGACTTCCCTGATGGTCCAGTGGTTAAGAATCCGCCTTCCAATGCAGGGGACCTGGGTTTGATCCCTGGTCGGGGAACTAAGATCCCACATGCCGCAGGACAACTAAGCCCCCACACGCAACTCCTGAGCCCATGCACCACATCAGGACATAGAAATGTTGAAAGTAAAAGAATGAAAAAAATATATATCAAGCAAAAACTTGCCCCCAAAGTTGCTGTATCTACATTAATATCCAATATGATTGACTTTAGAGAAAAAAAAAAAAGGTTTTTAAAGAGATAAAATGGTTACTAAAAATTCCTAGAAGAATAAATATTACCACTGACTCAAGAAGAAAAACAATTTCAAATGATCCCATTATTATTGAAGAGGCTGTATTTTCATTAATAAATAAAATCTTCCCTTATAGAAAACACTGGCAAAATTCTACCAAATATTTAAGAAGCATATAGCTTCCATCTTACACAGTCTCTTCACAGAATAGAAGAAAGAACATTCCCCACTTATTTTAGGAGTTTAATATAACCTTGATCCCAAAATGGGACAGCACTAGAAAGGGAAATATTAAGCCAATCTCACTAATGATCATATATGCAAAAACCTAAATAAAGGATTTGTAAGCCAAAATTCAGTGACATGTAAAAATGATAATACATTCTAAGTTTGTTTTATTCTAAGAATGCAAGGGGTCAATACTGGAAAACTCTATTAATGTAATTTTGTATATTAACTGTTTAAAGAAGGAAAATCACGATTTTCTCAATAAATGCAGAAAGAGTATTAAAGTTCAACAACCATTTATGATTTTAAAAGAAACTCTTAGCAAAGCAGGAATAGAGGGGAACTTTCTTAATCATAAGTTGTTTCTACAAATCAATGTGTAGAAAATCTATTCAACAGTGAAATATTAAGAATACTCCCTTTAAAATGGGAAACCTGAGGAAGATGCCTGCTATCTCCTTAGTTATTAACATTATGCTAGAGGGTTTCGCCAGTGCAATAAAACATGAATTAGCCTGCTGAATACAGTTGTGCATAATGCACTGGGTAGCCCCATCATTATTTTCACGTGACCTAACTATTTCTACAGAAACATAGACTCTATAGACAAATAACTTGGGATCAATAATCAAATTATTAGAATTACTAGGAGTTTAGTGGGAGTTCCCTGGCAGTCCAGTGGTTACTCGGGCTCGGCACTTTCACTGCTGTGGCCCGGGTTCAATCCCTGGTATCCTGCAAGCCACGTGGCTCGGCCAAGAGAAAAAAAAAAAAGGCTTATTGGCACAAGGTGTGTTAGCACAAAGATAAACACACACAATGGAACACAACAGAGAGCGCAGAAACAGAGCCACGCATTGATAGATATTTGATTTATTTAAAAAGTGTCATGAAAAAGGGATTGTCTTTTTAATGAATTGTGCTGGAAACTTTGAATATCCATATGGAAAAACAACAAAATGTGATCCCTATCTTATATGCAAAAATAATTTCTAGATGTATTATAGACCCAAATATGAAGGCAGAAAAATAAAGTTTCTAAATGATAATAAAAAGGAATTACTTTGGTTTAGGAAAAACATTCTTAACAGAACACAAAAAGCACTAACTATAAAGGAAAAAATAAATTAAGAATTAATTTAGAACTTCTAATTAAGAGCTTTTAATTTAGAATTTTTTAAGTAAAAAAATACCCTTAAAAGAGGGAAAAGTTTGGACTTCCCTGGCAGTCCAGTGGTTAAGACTCTGGGCTTCCAATGCAGGGGGCGTGGGTTCGATCCCTGGTCAGGGAAATAAGATCCCACATGCCGCGTGGTGTGGCCAAAAAATGGGAAAAAAAGCACATCTAAACAATAAATGATTAGTATCCAGGATACATAAAGAATGCTTATGATTCAAGTTGAAAAAAACAACTGACTCAATAGAAAAATGAGCGAAAGACATTAACAGCTATTTTGTGGACAGCAAGATAAATAATCAAGAACTACATGAATTATGAAAAGATGCTCTTCTTTATTCATAATCAATGAAATGCATCTTCTCATACCTTTCTTGGCTATTTCTGTCTCTGCCCCTCCCATTCTCAGAGCTCTACTGCTGAGTTATTTCAGCTTGTTCCTCCCATGATGTCTAGAGTCCTGTCTCCATCACGACTTTCAGGAGGAGCTGCTGTCTTGCGGAATATAATGGGAGGCAGTCCTAAATGTTATCGATATTTATAGAATTGTCACACTTTCGCCAAAACTTATGCTTCCCCAGCCCCACTCCAGGATGGCACTGTGATGATTCTCTGCTGAGTAGAGAGGGGGCTGGCTCTCAACTGGGTACCTCATTTTGCCTTTCACTTACCATCACCGCTATTGACAATCGCGCTAAGCAAGTCATGTACGGTATCTCATTTAATCCTTAAAACAACTCTATGAAAGTAGGAATTTTCTTTTCACATGGGAGGAAACTGAGACCCAGAAATGGTCCGTAACTTGCCTGAGGTCACATTGGTAAGAGGGGGAGCCGGGATTTGAATCCAGTTTCTTTGACTTGAAAGCCTGTGCACTTCGTCACCGTGTTATGCTCCTGTCCTCAGCTGCCTATCCTAATATTGCTACCTAACCTTGAGCACCTACTAGGATTTTATGGATACTCAGATACAGCCATATGATGAGAATATCACTATGTGCATTATAGAAGAGAAACTCGAAACTTGGAAAGTTTATGTGACTTGCTAGGGGCAGAGCCAAGGTTCAGACCAGGTCTGTTTGGTTCTAAATCCAGCTGTCTTAACCACTCTGCACCATGCCCCCAATTCTTCCTTTTAGCGGCTAGCCCAGGGATCCCCACTTCTTTCTAAACTGTCTGACAGATGATGACACTAAAACAGATTACAAGCAGACCTCCCAGCTGGTTTTACTGGAAAGATGATATCCCTGAGAGAAGCAGCTGCACAGCGACTGGGCTCTAGGCCCAGAAACAGAGGGCTCACTGCACACAGCATCGGTGTTTCTGTAGCTCTGCTCCCTCCCTCTCATCTCACACTGGAATGAAATAAATTTATTTTGTGCCAAACTAGGATTTCTTCTTTTCGGAATTGAGTAACTCAGGTCACGTGACCCCCTGCGGGGAAGTTACCCAGGGTGGGGTGTTAATTATAGAGGTGATGGGCATGTGGAAGAGGTCGTTAGAGCAACAGACCTCTGGTGTCCCCACAGATTGTCAGAAAACTTTCAACTTCAGAGTGCTGATGTAAAGGCCAAGCACTGGGTCCCAGGAAGTC
The DNA here is from genome assembly GCF_951394435.1 of Stenella coeruleoalba. NCBI lineage: Eukaryota > Metazoa > Chordata > Mammalia > Artiodactyla > Delphinidae > Stenella > Stenella coeruleoalba. The sequence goes on along the minus strand of NC_137147.1, from coordinate 85,160,397 downwards.
AATAGGCAGCTGTCTTCTACATTTCGCTCCTTTTCTTTAACTCTAGTTCAGACTAAAAGGAACCAGCCTCCTTGAAGAAATGATTCATTCCAGATCTAGAGCAAGAAATGTACAAGATGAGCCTGAGACTTTTTGTTGTGGCCAGAAAACAAGGAAGCTATTGAAAATGAATGGGGTCATGTCAAATGATACAGGCAACTTGTAGGAGGCTCCCATTGTCTGAAGATGGGACAATTTGAACATCAAAAAGAATAATGACTGTAATAGATTAAACTATGTTGCAGTGTTTCCTACTGATCACACTGTTCATAGGGTATTATCTCAAGCTGTGATACCTAGGAATAGAGAGAACATAGGAATACTGTTGATTCTCATTATTCATGGTAGTTACGTTCTATAAAGTCACTGTGACTGTGAGTGCTCAATTAGTGAATATTGAGTCATTGCACCTGGAGGAAATACAGCATTAGATTCCTGGGTGTCTACCGTCAATACATAACCTTATTTTATGTGTGTTTCTGTGTAAAGACACCTTATTTAATATATATATTAATTCATTAACATTGAACTCACAGCACTATAGCTCATGCCTGAATGAAGCTTATCTAACACATGTATTTTCTCTCCAAGGCACATCACAGCCTTCTTGCACTTAGGAACACTAAATAGCACTTCAGCACTACACGTTGGGGGACATTTTATTTATTTATTTATTTGCCCTAAGCCTGTTTGCTTCATTTTTTTTTAAAACATGTTTACTCTTCTTTTTTTTTTTTAATTTTATTTTTGGCTGTGTTGGATCTTTGCTGCTGTGCATGGGCTTTCTCTAGTAGCGGCGAGCATGGGCTACTCTTTGTTGCTGTGTGCAGGCTTCTCATTGCGGTGGCTTCTCTTGTTGTGGAGCACGGGCTCTAGGCCTGTGGGCTTCAGTAGTGTGGCACGCGGCCTCAGTAGTTGTGGCCCAAGTGCTCTAGAGCGCAGGCTCAGTAGTTGTGGCATATGGGCTTAGTTGTTCCGCAGCATGTGGGATCTTCCCGGACCAGGGCTTGAACCCGTGTCCCCTGCATTGGCAGGCAGATTCTTAACCATTGTGCCACCAGGGAAGTCTTCATCAGGGACATTTTAAACAGAGAAAAAACGTGGCACCAGACTATGAAAACGATACTTGGTTATAGTCTGAGAGCTGAAACTAAAAGGCAGAGGGTAACCTTGTCTGACTTCAGCTGGGAACATGCATGGAGGGAGACTCAAAATTTTCACTGCCCTACACATGTCAGCAAATGACCGAAGAGGCAACATGGATATTGATTTGGGGGTTACAAATAAATTTCAGTGAGTAGGTGAATTCACAAATACAGAATCCACAAGTCCTGAGGATCGACTGTATGTGGATCATAGCATTGACAACTCCAGGGTTGGAAAAATCACACCTATGGGGTAGAGTTGAGAAGTTTTATGACTATTTGATCTGAAGCAACTAAAGGAAGGATGGCATTATTCACGAATAAGGAGAATTACTATATAGAGGAAATCAGCTGACTCAATTTCACTGTCTGCTGGATCAGGGCCGGATATAATGTGCTAAAATTGTGGCCGGAAGAGTTCTGGCTAGAAATAAGGGTGAACTTTCAGACTGAGAAAGGTACTAACTATAGGTTAATAAAGGAGATGGGGGCATCGTTTTCCCTTCAAAACCTTAACATCAGGAAAGAAGTCCATCTACCTGGAGTGGCAAAAAGTAGTAGTTCCCAAACGTTTTTCAAGCCTATGATTTATAAGGAGTTTTTTTATAGCAGCTTTGATACTGCTTTATAATATATACTCTCTATTCCTGGTGCTCTTGGAGGGTATAATACACTCCTAAAAGTTCTGATGGTGATTATTTAAACCTGAAGTTTGGTTGAAACTGTTAAAGCAAGTGTCAGCTTCTCTTAAGCAGTATGCTTCCCAGGTGTTAGCTGAGGGCTCATGGTTCCTTGGAGATCCTGAATCCTCACATCATAGCCTCTGAGAGGTCAGACCCTCCTCCCTCCCACCACAGTTCGGCGGGTTCCGGGCAGCTTGCTTCTTTATGCTTCTGTCTTTCCCCACTCCTGTCCTTTCCACATTCTGACTTCCTGGTGTGCTGGCCCAGTTCGGCCTGTGTAAATCAAGACGCTAACTTCCGCCCTTTACTGAGAAAAGTTATATACTTGCCTCCGGCGTTTCACAAGTTCATTGGTAAAGAGGTCTTTGAGGGTCAGGTCAAGGGGAGGGATGACCCTCACCTGTGTGGTCTCCTGCCCTGTTGCTTCCCCCACCCCCCTTTGGTTTCTGTTCTAGCTCTCCTTCCTCTTGTAAGTAAATCAGCATTTTTTTTTCCTTTTTTTTCCCCTAGAAAACAACCATGTCCAGCCCCCTTCCTATAACTACAAGAATCTTCCTACTTTTTCCTTATGTGTTTTCCTCTTGAAGAGAAAAGCTGACGATTCAGCCACGGTAAGGATTCACATATAAACACATCTGGATAAATATGTATAAAATATCAAAGATAATTTTGTAGTGGTAACAAGACCTAACCTGAAGAATGTAGTGGTTTATTTTATTTTTTAATTTTTGTCTTGTGTAACAGCTTGGGACAAGGGAGAAGTTAGCTCTGCCTGGATGCTGGGGAATTGGGAAGGGGTAGGAGACCAGGTCAGACAGAGAGCAGCAAAGCCCAGCTGGTGGGGTTGGATTCAGGCTGCTAGGCAGCAGAGGAGAAAGAAATGGTTTGGGAAAAGGAGTAGGAAGGGGATGGCAGGACTGTGAGTTAAGGGGGAAAGGGGTCTTATTTGTCTATTCTCAAGGTACTTTTCCCCCCTCATATTTTAACATCCCTGAAATTGTGATGCATGTTATATTAGAAAGCCTCCTCCAATTGCATTCAGCTGGGTGGTGGTCGTGACCTTCCGTGGATACCCTCTGATAAGATCTTAGTACCAGCATCAAAATCTTCTAGACTTGTTGAAAGATGGTTCATGATAAATTACAACTTGGGAAACTTACGTAAACTCTAGCCTTAAAAAGAGTGTAAATCAAGAGATTTCCAGGTATGGAAACTATAGGAAATAAAGTCACCTGTTCAGAATATAAAGGGGCTGCTGTCTGTCTGGGAAAGAGGTTTCCTCAGGTCTAGGTGTTGGCAGAGGGAGCTAGCTGACCCAAGGAGTGCAGGAGAGCAGGGCTGAGAGCCAGTTAGACCAACCAGGGCAAAGCACAGTTGGATATGGGGTTGTAATAATAATAACAGGTAAGAGGGAAGGCATACACCAGAGGAATGTGGGTGAAGTTGGGACCCAGCTCCGAACTGGCAAAGGGTCAGGCTCTGAAAAGATGGAGCCATGGGGACAGGACCTGAGGGGAAGAGGCAGTTAGGCAGCCTATGGCTGGAGGCCCAGCCATTGCCGGTCAGTTATAAAGCACTGGATCTGGAGATAAAGGAAAGATGGTAAATTCCCCCAACCCCCAAGAACCAGTGGAAACAAAGTTAAGCAGAAAGTGGCTCAGGGAAAATGCAGAATCCCAGCTATCAGCCCCAGGAGCTTAGACGGCAGAGGAGGAAGGGAAAACAGATTTCCTAGGGAAAGAGCTGACGGGATAAATTGGGGGTGGCTGTCCATCAATGATGCAGTTTTGACCTCAACTCAGCTGTGAATGGGAGGCCCAAATAGGTTATAACCTCTCCTGGCAGAGCCAAGAGACACTGAGGCTGTATCCATCACGTGCAGTTTAACCTGAAGTCTGACTTAACCTGGTTCCCAAATAGGTGGACTCCTGCTTCTCTGGGGTCCAGGTTAGGGTGGGGCTGGAATGAGATGGAATTTCCTGAAAGGTGACTCTGCCTAGAGCCAGAGACAGGGGAGGCTCAGGAACACGCTGCCAGTCTCTGTTGTTGGCGGCCTTAGTGAGCTGAGCTGACTCAGAGGGTTAGCACTGCATAGAATCTTCTATGCAGAATCCTTGCACAGAATCCTTGTGCCCTGCACCACAAGAGGATGTGAGTCAACTTGCCTATGGAGGGGCCCTCGCCGGGAAGGGCAGAGGCACCAAGAAGGGAGATGCTGCCTCCCAAGGGAGAATTCCCTCGTGGGCTTCTGGGTCTCTGTGGAGCGATCTGGGGGGTCCTGCATTCCCAAGGGAAGGAGGGTACCAGATGCACAAGGCCTTGCAGCTGGCCCGTGTCCCATCCCTCCAAAAGCAAAAGGGATCTAGGTTGCCCCTGATTTTAAGAGTGATTGCAGGAGAGTATGGAGAAATAACCTGGAATGCACAAGGCAAAGGCAGATGGGGAAAATGGGAGCATTTGCTCACTGCCTTATTCCAGAGGTTGTCATAGCCGATAACTGAGTGAGCAGCCAAGTTCCCCGACCCAGTGTGATTCCCCCTTTATGTGGTCACCTTCACCCTCGAATGATGCACTCACATTTCACAATCAGACACACATTTTGTATTTGATGGGGATGACTGTAATGGCCCAAAAAGACAGGCAGTTTCCTGCCCACGAGGGGATGGTTCATACGCATATCCTCTTGTTCAGTTGGACTGATTCACTTAGATCAGGCACAAGATACTCAAACACATTGCTTTGAGTAGTATCTTGACTGGTCTAAAGGCTGTGTATGAGAAGACTTAGAACAACAGAGCAGCTGAATGTGTAGGGGTCCAGGAGAGAGGGTGACGGAGAGATGGACAGGGAGGCCGGGGCTGACTGGAGAAGGGCCTATAGCCCAGGTAAGGAGTTTGGACTTATCTGAAAACATGGGGGGAGGGGAGAACAGTGTCATTGAAGATATTTCATCAGGGATGCGATGTGTCCCAGTTCCCTCGCAATAGGGCAGTGACTGGGTTGGAGAATGAAGTTCTTTCCAGTCCTCCCTTCCAAACTGAGGGCCCTCAGGACAGTCACGGGCCTGAGCATAGAGCCGGCAGGGAAGGAAAGGGGCCCTTGTGGAACACACAGGGTGAGGACAGGGTTGTTGGATATTTAACCTGGATATTTCATCTCAGGTTAAAAGGAAACACATGGCTTGGGACTTCCCTGGCGGTCCAGTGGTTAGGACTCTGCGCTTTCACTGCCGAGTGTCCGGGTCCAATCCCTGGTCAGGGAACTAAGATCCCACAAGCTGCACTGTGGCCAAAACAAAACAAAAGAAACACATGGCTCATGAATAGCGCTGGGCCTCAGTTTAACCTGATGAATCTCATGAATAGCACTGGGGCTCAGATGAAATGGTTTCCTCAGGAGGGTTTCTCTCCCTGGCCTGGGTTAGCTCTCCTTTGCCTTCTGAAGCGCTCTGAAACTCATCACTCTTGTTCAAAGCCTGTCTTGCCTTCAGGACTCTAGGCTCCAGGAGAGCAGGAAGTTTTGTTTTCCTTATTTACGCTGTCTCCTCAGTTGCTTGCCTTGTTTCTGGCTCTAGAAGATGTTCAATAAAGATTTCTTGAATTAAGGACAAGAGTCATGCTGGAGGTGTGATCAGAGCAGGGAGCCGGGGGAATGTGACTTTCCTCACTTTCCTTTCCTGACTATTCCTGGAATAGTCACTAAAAGAAACAGGGTTTTAATCCAGGCTGTCATGCGTGCCCTGGATGTACTTCACTCTGGTGTGCCTTTATCTCCTCATTTGTGAGGTGAGGTAGATGGACTCAAATGATTGCAAGGGATTCTCCTTCTAATCCTAACATTTTGTGCATGAAAAAGTAGTCTTTGCTGCCACTCTCCTCTTCCCAGGGTTCTTTCCATTTCAGAAAGACATGGCTACTGGCAAACTTAAAAGAACATCATGATTTTAGCCCTTCAGTAAGAAAGTGAAGGAATCTTATAAAGATGCAAGATACTTAAACAGGAGGGTAGATCTGGACTACTCTCCAGGTCGGAATTTTGGAATTTATTTGGAAATTCCAGTTTGGAATTTGTTCTGGGAAAGGAATATTTACTTTTATAGGGTGAATTAAACTGACTTCCAATTGCTTTCATAAAGAGCAAGGGTTTTTTTTGAGAGAGAGAGAGAGCAGAGAGTGAGAATCAGCCCTGCCTCACCTGAGGACAGAGCCCTGCAGGGCTACTGCCAGGATCCTTCGCCCAGTGCCCCATGCACCACAGAGCTGTGCTGTGGGGAGGTGCGGAGTGGGAGGACTTCTCTGAGGGAAAAAAACCCAAGCTGCAACCACTCAGCTACTCACCGGAGGTCTCTTCCAGATGAACTGGATGGGGAACTTCTGGCTATAAAAGAGAGAGGTCTCATCCGGTGGGAACTCAGGATCCACATAAAGAACCTTCTTTTCTAGACACTTCTTGTGAAGCTGCTCAAATGTCTTCTCTTTCACCCCGATAATGGGAAAATTGCGGCTGATGATGGCTGAGTAGATGCCACTTGGGTTTCCGCCACCGGCCTCGGTGCCCTTGCCCTGGGCTGCCTGGGGGATTGGCCCCGGAGACCTGGGCTCAGCCCCTGTCTGTGGGGCCACAGACGTGCTAATGACGGTTAGCATGACAGGCAACTTTGGAAGGAACAGGCTTTTAAAGACAACAAGATTCAGCTACCTTTAAGGAAAGGAAGCAACTGCAAAGAGGAAGTTGTAGTGATTCTGTCATTGGAGAGAAAAATGTCCACATCCACTTCAAAGTTGAAAGCCCATCAGAAGGTCGTCCAGCTTGTGTTCACGTTAAAAACTGAGCTGTGATCCAGAAGCCATCCAGTTTTCCTGAGGAAGGAGTAAGGATTTCTGTAGCAGTTTTTACTTAGGGGGCTCCTACCAGCAGCATACATGCCAGAGGGAGAGAAAGAAAGTGAGGGTTGTGTTTCAGTGGCCCGAAGAAGCCTGAGCCAGGAAAACCAAAAATAGACATGAAGAAAGATCATGAGTATGAGAGCAAGAGAGAGGCTAGCAGTGCAGCTAGACTGCATTCTCGAGAGAGAAGGACCTGGCCAGGGATGTTCCTGTGTTGCCATTAAGTTCTGGTGTTGTCAGGAAATGAAAGGGGAATATTTGAGTAAATTGAACACTGAAACTTAGCAAAGAATGGCAGATACATTATTGAATTGGCAGTTATCCAGACTATCAAACTTAGCCACCAAATTAATGGAAAACAGTATTGAAAAAGTTTGCAAGGGTGAATGTGAGATACTGAATTCTAGGAGAATGTTCTAGGCATTTTTGAGAACATGATTTTTACTTTTTAAAATTCTAGGATATCAGAATATTATTCAACTGGATTTGGCATCTCTTCTAGAATGTTCTGATATCAGCGTGCAGTGAAACTGTCTGGGTGGAAAATGCCACTCAGCAGAGTCCTCAGTTGAGAAAATCCCTGTCTCTTCTTGCCCACTTGACCTAGCTATCCCTTGTCTCTCCCCACCCCCAAGATAAACACTGGGACCAAATCTTCTACAAAAAGTGCACCTGAGTACAGATTATTCAGGCGTGCCACATTAGGCATCTGAGTCAGAAGTTGGAATTGGATACTGAGCCAGGTTGGCCATCAAGTCCTGGCATGTCATACCCAAACAGTTGGCTTCAGGGCTCTTAGATGAGACCACAAGTGGCTCTGGGGAAGGAAGTTGCCTGCCTGGCCTCTGCCTTGTCTTCTACTCACGGTAGCTGCTACCCAGGCTGTCAGGAGATGGCCATATACCAAGTGTGGCTGAGTGAAGGCTAGTCCCAGACTGCAGCTCTGCCTGTTCCCATGTGCCCATCTCATCAGCCCAAGGCTAGAGGCTATGAGAGAAGGTAGGAAGTGACAGCTGAAATAGGGAGTCCCGCCAGGCTCGTGATCCCTGGGGTTGCAGCTTTGAGGAACCATCAGCTTATTCCCCCATCCCTCTAAGGAAATGCCCAAGGATCTTTATTACTACTCTTGGAGAGGCAGAATAGAGAAGGGCAGCATCTGAAGCTGACTGCCTAGGTTCAAAGTCTAGGCCTGCTGCTCATTGGCTGTGCCTGTGTAGCTTTAGGTGAGTCACTTCTTCCTTTCTTCGTATGTCTCAGTTTTCTCACCTATAAAATGGGTATAATGATAGTCATTCTGTTATTGAGTTGTTGTAAAAACTAAACACATTGTGTACATTTAAAATAGTGGCAGGATTGTCTTAAGCACATAATAAATGTTAGAGATGAACCGAAGTTAATATTGTTTGGGGTTATATCAGGTTGAATGACAGTTACTCATTGGCACAAATCAGCTTTCACCTTATGAGCATTTATTGACCATCTTCCATGTGAACAGTGCATCTGCCCAGGACCATGTGGTCACAGAGTCTCCAATCAGAGGCGTGCCTATCTGCCTGCACTAAAAGAGCCTCTAAAAAGACTGACTTCCACCGTCAAACTCACTAATGGAATGGAAAACAAAGGGGGGCAGTTTCCTTCTCCCGCCATAATATGTGCCATCACATGTTTGAGTCCCAGCTCTATACCACCTTGAAATTCACAGCACCGACCCACATTTTATTGTTTCTCTTTACTGAGCTTCCTGTTTGCCCACAGGACTATAAGCTCTGTGAAGGTGGGAACTGGGTCCCCACTGCACCGTAAGGGTTAAGCACATAGAAGGTTCTTAATAAATATGTGTTGTATATCTGTTGAATGATGTTTCCCTACGTGAGAAGAAATTTCTTCCACTTCTTATTGCTTTGCCAATGCAATCAAAGTATCTTGGCTGATCTGCCTCGGGGGGAGGAGCTGTCTCTGGCCCCCACACAGCTGACCTTCTCTTCCTCAGCTGTCTAAGCTAGCTCCATCCTTGGTAATGAAGATGGGTGTGCGATGGAGATCAGCCTCTTGTCATAGCACAATGGGAATACTGTATCAAACACACAGAGTGCAAGGTGCTATTCATTTTGCTCTACCAATTGTTGTGAATAAAACCCCCTCTCAGATTAGCAGGTCCAAACTCAAGGTTTATTCAGCTGCACAGCTGTAGAAGCTCATGCTATCAGCGAGAAATCCAATCTGAGCCCACAAACAAAGGCAGATGATGAGCATGTAAACAGCTGCATGTTTTCAATTCCCAGAGCCTCTTCAAGGAGAAAGAACTCATTTTTATAACATATTTCAGCTAAGGTCATGCAATATCTGCAGCTGGAATGGCTTCTGTTGCACCAACAAGGCAGTTAATGATTGCGTATCACTGTCTTCCATCAACATTTCTTTGATTCAACACTGTTGGAATTAATGCATTCGCTTATAATTAGAACACCTACCACTCATTAAGTGCCTACTGTGAGCTAGCCACTTCACATAGTTGTAAAAACGTTCTTTTTTTTTTTGGCCACACTGCGCAGCATGTGGGATCTTAGTTCCCCAGCCAGGGATCAAACCCGTGCCCCCTGCATTGAAAGTGCCGAGTTTTAACCACTGTACCACCGGGAAAGTCCCCTAAAAACTTTTAAAGTAATTTTAAACATACAAAAGCATTGCAAAGATAGCACAGATTTCCCGAATACCCTTCAACAGCCTCCCTTAATGTTTACACCTTACATAACCATGGTACAATGATCAAAAGTCAGAAATGAATGTTGGTAAGATACCACTAACTGAACTACAAGACATATTTTGATTTCTTCAGTGTTTCCGCTAGTGCTTTTTTTCCCCTTCTGTTACAGAATTTGATCTGCACTGCATTTAATTGTCATATCTCCTTAGTGTCCTCCAATCCCTGACAGTTCCACAGTCTTTGTCTCTCTTGAACTTGGCACTTTAGAAGAGTACTTGTCAGATATGTTGTAGAATGTCCCTAACTTGAGTTTGTCTGATGTTTTTCACATGATTAGACTGAGATTATGGTTTGGGGGATGAATATCACAGAGGTTATGCACCCTTCTCATCAAATCAGATCTGGGGGTACATGACATTGATGTATTTTATTACTGGTGATATCAACCTTGAGTACTTGGCTAAGGTGGCATCTACCAGGTTTCTCCAAAGTAAAGTTACTATTTTTTTCCTTTCCATACACATGGAATACTTTTAATCTGTACACAACCCTGCACGTTTGATTAATCCCATTTTACAGCTGAGAAAACTTGAGATATCTGCTCTATTTTTACAGTTAAGTCATGGGAAACACACAGAATTTTAGAGCTTATCTCTTTTCTTGAACAAAAGAGGAAACCAAAGCCTAGAGAGATTAAATGACATGGTCAAGGTCATTCTGCCAGTTAACTACAGAACCAAACAAGACCCCAGGTCTCCTGATATCCAGTGAAGGAATAAATGCATGACTAAGACTCCAGTAATGTGCATTAGGCATAAGATCTCTGGATCCTTGCATATAAATAGTCAGGGCTTCCCTTCCCCTAGCTCTGAAGGGAGTGGAATCTAACACCATCAGCCGTGCTGAAAACAACAGTCAAGAAGCAGCTGTCTGATTCTGGTTGGCCTTGCTGTGGCACTGCAGTCTTTAGCTGGTCATAAGACAGGCAGATCTGATATCAGATGCCAATGTCTCCTTTCTTTCTGCTAGAATGTGAGCTATATGGCCCTCATTGTCTGCGGTTAATATGGTAATCTGTTTCCAGTGGAGTTGCTGATGGCTTTCTATCCCCTGGACTGAGAAGTTATTTTAGTCTAGAGCGCCACTCCCCCCCACCCCCACCCCCGGAATTATGCTGGGCATTCAGAGAGTTTGGTAGATGGAAATCTTAAAAGCAGAGTGGAATGCTTGATATTGTCATAGGAGTTCCATGACTAAGAAGGCTTTTAGGTAAGCTGGTCAGTTATGAGCTAAAACCCATTAAACTCCAAATATTTATGTGTTTTGACTGTGTTTCTGCTGCCTATCACTATGATACACTGATACTGAAAAGGATGTGAAAAAGTGAAGGAATTCTGCACGCAGACCAAACTCTAGAACTGCGGTCTTCCCTAGGGCTACAACAATCTGATAGGCTGGTATTAGTTAACCAGGATGTAAGGCTCAGCACAACTTTAAGGCAAACTCACGGTGACGAGCTGTGCTTTCCACTCGAGGGAGCCTTTAGGAGAATGGCCCAATCTGGGACTGGCCCTGGTCATGTTGATGTGTGGGACCAGGACCCTAGAATTCACTTAGTTCTGAAAGTGAATTGTACCCCAGAACATAAATAGTCCTATAGGTACATTTAAATGAAAATAGCCAGGACTTCCCTGGTGGTCCAGTGGCTAAGAGTCCATGCTCCCAATGCAGGGGACCCGGGTTCGATCCCTGGTCAGGGAACTATATCCCACATGCTGCAACTAAGACCCAGTGCAGCCAAGTAAATAAATAAATATTAAAAAAAAAAAGAAAGAAAGAAACTAGGCCTCTAGGGCAGGGAATATTTTGGTACCTGGTCAAACTGGAATCTACATCCTGGGATCACTTCTGTCAGGAACTGACCACCCCAGGTCCACTATAGCCAGGATCCGCAGGATGATTTAGACCTGGGAAAAGAAGGAAGGTGACAAAACTGGCCTTCCAAATGCATGAAGGACTTTCCCTGACCACTATACAGGGCATCTGCCCTAAATAAATGCCTGCCATAAACATGTATTCCATTCTGTTTCTTAGTGTGAATACCCTCCTGAAAGCTCCATGGTCAGCTCCTGCAGTCAGACAGGACCTCTGTGGGGAAGCACATATAGAAGCACGTACAGCACTGCCATAGTGTGGGTGGTGTGAGGTCAGGGGCTGCTGGCCTAGTGCTCCGAGGGTGGTATTTGTGTTCCCTGAAGTAGGGGGCTTGGTTTGGCCCGGCATTTCTCCGGTGGAGAACAGCTGATCTGATGATTCTGAAGAGGTCTGCTGCATCAGAAATAAAGGTGTTTTCTTGTACTGGAGTTCATTATTTTCATTTTTATTAGAAAAAATTTTAATTGAAGTATAATTGATTTACAATGTTGTGTTAGTTTCAGGTGTACAGCAAAGTGATTCAGATATACATATACTTTTCCAGATTCTTTCCCATTATAGGTTTTTACAAGATACTGAATATAGTTTCCTGTGCTATACAGTAGGTGCTTGTTGTTTATCTGTTTTATATATAGTAATGTGTATCTGTTAATCCCAGACTTCTAATTTACCTCTCCCGCACTTTCCCCTTTGGTAACCATAAGTTTGTTTTCCATGTCTGTAAGTCTGTTTCTGTTTTGTAAATTCATTTGTATCATTTTTTTTTAGATTCCACATATAAGCGATGTCGTATGATATTTGTCCTTCTCGGTATTGACTTACTTCACTTAGTAAGATAATCTCTAGGTCCATCCATTTGTTGCAAGTGGCATTATTTCATTCTTTAAAAAAATTTTTTATTTATATATTTTTAAATATTTATTTTGGCTGTGTCGGGTCTTACTTGCGGCATGCAGGATCTTTGTTACAGCATGTGCACTCTTTAGTTGCAGCATGAATGTGGGATCTAGTTCACCGACCAGGGATTGAACCCAGGCCCCTTGCGTTGGGAGCAAGTGAGTCTTACCCACTGGACCACCAGGGAAGTCCCATTGTTTCATTCTTTTTATGGCTGAGTAATATTCCATTGTATGTGTATACCACATCTTTTACCCGTTCACCTGTGGATTGACACTTAGGTTACTTCCATGTCTTGGCTGTTGTGAATAGTGCTGCTATGAACATAGGGGTGCATGTATCTTTTTGAATTACAGTCTTCTCTGGATATATGCCCAGGAGTGGGATTGCAAGATCATATGGTAATTCCATTTTTAGTTTTTTTAAGAAACCTCCATACTGTTCTACATAGTGGCTTGGAGTGCATTCTTAACTCCATTTGTTTCATCCTATTTTACATGCTACAGCTTATAAGCCTTTACAACAATAGAAAGCAAACATTTTAAAGCTATTAGATACTAGGAAGATATGGCCCAGCATCTTTGTTTTTAAAACTTTTTGTTTTGAAATAGTTTAAAACTTAACAGGAAAGTTGAAAATATAGTGTAAGGAATTCCTGTATACCCTTCATGCAGATTCTTCAGTTATAACATTTTAATACATTTTGCCAATTTTCTCTCTCTGTCTCTCTCTTTTTCTCATACATACATAAATTATTTTCTGAGCCATTTGAGAGTAAGTCAGAGCTATGCTACTTTAATACTTCCATATGTATTTCCTAAAAATAAGGAAATTCTTCTATGTAATCATAGTACAATTCTCAAAATTAGGAAAATTACCATGTAATCAAAAGATCCTATTCAAGTTCTGCCAACTGTCCCAGTAATGTCCCTTATAGTTCCAGGATGGAACCCAGGATCATACGTTTGTTGTCATGTCTTTTTAGTCCCCCTTTAATCTGGAACAGTTCCTCAGACCTGTTTTTCATGGCCTTCACATTTTGAGCAGTATAGGATGTGCCTCAATTCTGTTTTTTTAAAAAAATATTAATTAATTAATTAATTAATTTGGCTGTGCCAAGTCTTAGTTGCGGCACGCGGGATCTTTGTTGCTGCGTGCGGGATCTTCGTTGCAGTGTGTGAACTCTTAGTCGCAGCATGTGAACTCTTAGTTGCAGCATGTGGGATCTAGTTTCCCCGACCACGGATCAAACCCAGGGCCCCTGCATTGGGAGTGTGGAGTCTCAGTCACTGGACCATCAGGGAAGTCCCCAGCTTTGGTCTGTTTATTATAAACTTACATAAATGAAATCACTCAGTAAACATTTTATCAAACACATACTTCTATGTTGATATATATACATTGTTATTTTAATGGTTGCATAATATTCTACTGTATGAAAGGGCTATATTTAACCAATCCCCTGATAAAGGACATTTAGTTTATTTCTAGTTTTCCATAGTATAAACCACATTACAATTTATAGCTCTGAGCAATTTATCTGATTTATCTGAAGTGGAATTTCTGGGTTAAAGCAAATTTAAAATTTTGATGCTATTGCCAGATTGTCATCCAGAAAGATTATACTTAGCATAATTCCACCAATGATGCACGAAAATGCCTATTCTCCACACCAGCATTAGCATTTTCATTTTAATCTTGGCCAATCATGGACACCCCCATTTCTCTGAATATTAACAATGCTGAGTGTATTTCATGCTTATTTTGCCTATTTCAATTTCTTTTATGAATTACCTTTGCCCATATTTCTTTTGAGCAGTTTCTAACGTTTAAACTGATTTGTCAACTCATTCCTTGGCATTTAAGTCTTAAAGGAAAGACACATTATATATTCATTTTAGAGCTTTGTTTGAATCTTTGTTAAAATGATTCTAAGTTCTTACATAAAATCCAGTTTCCTGAGAAAACATATCGAGAATTAGCCACAACAAGGTAACTCAACACTATAGGCCAACTCGGCCCCGCTTAGCTCTCTGGTCCTGAGCTTCAGATATAGGAGGGGGGTAAAGTGTGAGAAGCAATAAGAGCAGATAACATTTACGCACACCCAGGATGTATTTCTCTCCATTCAATGTATCTAGTTAAACCTTTCAGGATAGTTCTGGGTCAAGACAGAGCAGTTCCTCACTAACCCACTCTAAAGTTCTTATTTCATTCCTTCCTCCAAAAATATTTTAAATGGATGAATAATAGACACATAATAAATGTTGAACTGAAGATAGGTCTTAATTATTCAGCCTTAAGTGCTGTTAAAAACCATCATTTATATTAGGTAAGAGCATTCAGTTTTCAGTTTAAGTCTTACTGTAGCTTGGCAAGGGAAACTTGAAGCTGGGAAATCGGACTTCAGCTAATGGAGGCTTCTTCCTTTCTCCTTAATTGCAAAACTTACAGAAATAGGAGCAAAGAATCTGTATATGTCTATGTGCGCTTATATATGGTGCAAAGCTCAAATCTCAACTGATACAATCAAATGTGTCCATGAGGAAATGTGTAATGTTTACTATATCTGGAGGGAAGAGTTCTAGGTCAGAAGAGTAAATTAGAAACAAATACATTCAATTCTCAATTTTAAATAAATCCATCAGTCAACCAATTATAGCCAACCATTACTAAAAGCCAAGTATAATCATGCTCTGGCAGATATAAGACAAATATAACATGATCTTGAAGAACATACAATCTAGTAAGGGAACAAGACAGACAAACCTGAAACACTGAGGCACCATCCCTGAGAATGCTAAGCAGAATGCATATTATAAGTGGGGCAGCATTTCAGAGAAGGGCAAAATCACTGCTCATAGTAAAGGGGAGTTGAGGGTGTTAGGGTAGTTAGAAAGGCTCTGTGGGGAAGTGGGATTTGAGTTGGGCCTGGATGGATGGTAGGATTTGCATAGGTGGAGGGCAGACCGTGGATATTGGGACCCAGGGAACAGAGGCATAGAGGTGACAGTTGGCAAGCTGCTGAGTGGAAGAAGCCTGATAAGCAAATGTGCATGTTGAGCAGTGCTGAGGACATGTGACTGCCCCAGCAGATGCTGTGGCCACAGGGTGTCCCTGGGGAGCATCCTGGGGAACTGGCATAGATGTAGTCTTCTAGCCCACGCCACGCTGTACTAGAGTCTGAGGCAAAAGTAAAACGCAGTACTATCGATCCTGTCCTTATTTAAAATTTTGATATTTTGTTCATCATGGATTTTTTTTTGCTGTTAATTTTGTCTTTTTTTTTTTTTTGCGGTATGCGGGCCTCTCACTGTTGTGGCCTCTCCTGTTGCACAGCACAGGCTCCGGACACGCAGGCTCAGTGGCCATGGCTCACGGGCCCAGCCGCTCCGCAGCATGTGGGATCTTCCCAGACCGGGGCATGAACCCACGTCCCCTGCATCGGCAGGCGGACTCTCAACCACTGCGCCACCAGGGAAGCCCTGCTGTTAATTTTGATTTTTAAAAATATTGCATTAAAATATTATTTATTTTGATTACTGTGATTTGGGGCATCCCCTTAAATTTTGTGCCCCAGGCAAGTGCCTTACTTGCCTCCCCCTCATCCCGGCCCTGTGTTCTATTTCTGAAGTTTGAGGGTGGGGACATGGGTAATTATTTTATTATTTTAAACTATAGCTTACTCATATTACAAATAAGCTTTGGTTAGTGGACAATATTTAATAAAAAAATTAATATAAAGAAATGAGAATTTTAAGGAGATTAATTTGGAACTTTGGACCCCAAAAAACATGACAGGGAAAAGAGCCCTTTGTGTTCCTGAGTCAGTCTCTAGGGTAGAGTAACTCCCTGTTGCTGCAGTGAATACACTCTAAGCAGAAAAGGTTGTCTTGTCCAGGTCTAAGTGGGTAAAAGATAACTGGGGTGGGGAGGCACCAGAAGCTGCTGTCCACTTGGAGATAGGCCTTGAGCAGCTCAGCTGCTGGAGCCCAAGTGGCTCTGCCACATGGACTGAGACAAGCTTCCACAAGGTGGGTGGGCTTGGCCCACTTCTCACATAAAACAAACCCATCCAGCTGTGCTCAAAGAGAAACTGCCCACTGGGCCAGAGTGCATACCACAGGTCATGGCCCACGGAGCAATGCGAGATCTGTGAACGCTATAAATGTCTCTGGGCCACTTGCATGTAGGAGAAGAGGGCGTGTGTGACACAAAGAGTATTATTAGCACATCTAAAAATGTAACATCTGAAAAATCTGAAAGCTATTGTTCGTTAGTAAACTGGTGACTTATGAAAGATGACTTTGAGCCAGAGAAGTCAATAGCATGCAGCACAAATCGCAAAAAAAGGCCCGTGGAAAGGCAGAAGGGTGCAGCTGCTCCCATCACTTGTCACCAGGTGCACTGCTCTGTCACTGGATTTGGACCTTCCAGTCAGCACCAATGTTCAGTGAGAACTTCTCCAGGTTCAGGGTGGATGTTTTGGCACAATATGTAAAAGCCACAGGCTGAGCTTTACCATCTAGATATCAAAATTGTAAAAGGGAAAGTTTGATGAACATCTAGGAGAGAAATTTTGAATTTAAAATGTTTCTGACTCTGTTATAAAACCTTATGCCCCATATAGGAGAATCCAAATTAATAGTACTTGTACCCATGGACTTCCATGAAATTTTAAAACATGAAACACTCCACTGTTTTGAGTGCAAGACTGATTGAAAACAAACTAAGGAACAAAGTGATTTGTCCAACAAATTCAGTAGAAAGGATAATTCAGTAAAAAAGGACATATCCTATCCCATGTCCTTTAAGAAACTCCATAAACTCCATGAGCAGGATTCCCCAGGACTTCAGATATCTACAGTTTAAAAAAAATATTCAGAGAAGCTACAATATTATTTCAAGTCCCAAATAATTTCCTTTAGGAAAATATTAACTGCTTACAACGAGCAGAAAGACCAGTTGATGAAGAGAAGCAGAATGGCCTCACGCCCTCTAGATACTAGTATATTTGACTCCTGCCAGAAAGAGCAGAGTCCACTTGGCTAAGGACATTTTGTCAGTTTTAGACTAATCATCTCTTCACTGCAGATACTTCTATGTTTACAAAAACAAATGGCCTGTTTCCTCACCAGGTGAGTGGCTGGTCACAGAAGATGGCTGCTTCTTGAGGCCTAGGACCAAGATCTGCTCCACCACACACTTGCTGGGATAATGACCCCTCTTGTCAGCACAACTGGAATAGATACAACAAATGGCATTAGGAGAAGGAGAGGAATAGGGGTTTGTACTGGTTACCAGGTCACCATCCCGAGCCTTGTGAGTTCCCCTGCCATCTTTCTCTGTGGAGACATGAAACATATAGTGGGCACATTTACTAGGATGAAGAGATGGTAAAAGATGACCCTATGTGCCGAGGACAAGCTAACCAGTAGTCTCCCTCTAACAAGCCATTTGGAGAGGCATCACTTAAGGATACTGAAGTCCCAAATGTTACTTGGACGCTACAATCAAATTGTAAGAAATCAGATACTTAATGAATGGCTGAAGAGATGAATAAATTGGATTAATGGGAATTTATACTGAATTCTTTTTTATTTTTCAGAGAGGGAAGGAAAGGAAGACAGAGACAATAAGGAAGGGATGTTCATGAAGTGGTTGAAAAATACTCCTGGGGGGTTCCAGACCAAGATGGCAACATAAAAGCCTCCTGAATTTCCCTCCTTCCACAGACGCACTGAATATAAAGCTACACATGGAGCAATTCCCTTTGAGAGAAATCCGGAAACTAGCTGAGTGACTCCTATACATTGGGTGACTGAGAAAATACCCACATCAAAACAAGTAGGACGGACTTTCCTGGTGGTCCAGTGGGTAAGACTCCATGCTCCCAATGCAGGTGGCCCAGGATCGATCCCTGGCCAGGGAACTAGATCCCACATGCACGCTGCAACTAAGAAGTCGGAATGCCACAACTAAGACCCGGCACAGCCAAAATAAGTGATAAATAAATAAAAATAAGTTAAAAACAAGAAAACCAAAACAAGCAAACAAGCAAAACAAGTAGGCGAGCAGAAGCAAGAAGAACTACAATTCTGCAGCCTGTGGAACGAAAACCACATTCACAGAAAGATAGACAAGATGAAAAGGCAGAGGGCTATGTACCAGATGAAGAAACAAGATAAAACCCCAGAAAACCAGCTACATGAAGTGGAGATAGGCAACCTTCCAGAAAAAGAATTCAGAATAATGATAGTGAAGATGATCCAGGACCTCGGAAAAAGAATGGAGGCAAAGATCGAGAAGATGCAAGAAATGTTTAACAAAGACCTAGAAGAATTAAAGAACAAACACCTAGAAAAATTAAAGAACAAACAAACAGAGATGAACAATACAATAACTGAAATGAAAAATACACTAGAAAGAATCAATAGCAGAATAACTGAGGCCAAAGAACAGATAAGTGACCTGGAAGACAGAATGGTGGAATTCACTGCCATGGAACAGAATAAAGAAAAAAGAATGAAAAGAAATGAAGATAGCCTAAGAGACCTCTGGGACAACATTAAATGCACCAACATTCGCATTATAGTGGACCCAGAAGGAGAAGAGAAAGGACCTGAGAAAATATTTGAAGAGATTATAGTCGAAAACTTCCCTAACATGGGAAAGGAAACAGCCACCCAAGTCCAGGAAGTGCAGAGAATCCCAGGCAGGATAAACCCAAGGAGAAACACTCCAAGACACATAGTAATCAAATTGACAAAAGTGAACTGAAAAATTCAATAAATACTGCATGGTGTCACTTATATATGGAATGTAAAAACATTTTCAAAAAAAGGAAAGTTGAACTCATAGAAAAAGAGAGTAGAATGGGGGTTGCTAGGGGCTGGGGGGTGGGGGAAGTAGAGAGAGGCTGGTAAAAGAATACAAACTTTCAGCTATAAGATGAATAAGGTTTGAGAATCTAATGTATAACACGGTAAATATAGTTGATAATACTGTATTGCATAACTGAAATTTGCCAAGAGAGTAGAATTTAAATGTTCTCATCAAAAGGGGAAAAAAAGGGTTAAACATGTGAGGTGATGGATGTGTTAATTAACTTGATGATGGGAATACTTTCACGATGTGTACATATATCAAATCATCACATTGTATACTTTAAATATATTACAATTGTATTTTTATACTAGTATATTTTATTAAAATTTTATTTCTAAATTATACCTTAATGACCTAGAGATTATCATACTGAGTGCAGTGAGTCACAGAAAGAGAAATATCATATGATATCCCTTATATGCAGAATCTAAAAAGAAATGACACAAATGAACTTATTTACAAAACAGAATAAGACTCACAGACTTAGAGAACGAACTTACGGTTACCAGGGGGGAAGGGATAGTTAGGCAGTTTGAGATCGACATGTACACACTGCCATATTTAAAATGGATAAGCAACAAGGACATACTGTATAGCACAGGGAACTCTGCTCAATGTTATGTGGCAGCCTAGATGGGACGGGAGTTGGGGGGGAGAATGGATACATGTGTATGTATGGCTGAGTTGCTTTGCTGTGCACCTGAAACTATCACAGCATTGTTAATCAGCTATTCTCCAATATAAAATAAAAAGTTAAAAAAATTATACCTTAATGAATCTGGGGGGGGGAAATGAAGAATACTCCACAAGTGGCCTTCATCATTAATTTCTTAAAATAGCAGCTCTGCATTTGAGGATAGCAAAAGGATAGCATAATTTAAGAAAGCACACAGCTCTTTTAGCTGCCATTACCTGTTGATCAAAACACCTGAGGCGAATGAAAACTTCCTGTGCAAGAATTGCTTCTGGTGGAGGTATTGGAATGAATGACCATCATCGAGATAGAATTCACCCACAGCAGAACCCTGGAGAGTGAATCACGGATAGAGAATGTGCTTATGTAATAGCTTTCTAGGAAAAGACTGTCGCCTCCCTAAAGGAAATAATTGATTTTAAAATCTATGAAAAATTATGTTGAACAACTGCTTAATATTCAAGCTGTACGAAGCAGTCATACAATATATACACTTACTACACATTTGTGAAATAATATGAATAAACAAGTCACACAAGAGGAGGGCAAAGAGTTAGGCCTTGTTGAAAGAGATTTAAACTATGAAGTATGGTCAGCGGCATAGGTGGCTTCCCCCAAAATACCATCCTAGAAGGTGACAACAGGTCAAGAAAAGTTCACAGAATGGAAATGAAATTAAAAGAAAAAATTACAACGTATGAGATCAGCTATCTTTAGAAGACCCTCCATTTAGAGAACGGCATCTAGTTCCTACTGTCTTTTAGTAGGAGGACCACTTTTGCATGTCAGATAATGTCACAGCACTCCATATAGCAGTTCACTGTTATTGACAATGTTTCATGTGCAATGGACCTTGAGTTTCTTGTAATTATTCCATGGCCTCACATGAGCCTGAGGTCCATAGTTTGACCCAAGAAAACATGCTTAAATGAAACGGATTGAAAAGAAAGATGTAAGAAAAAGAAAGCTTAATTATTTTATAATATTTGCTTAAGGGGCTTCCCTGGTGGCGCAGTGGTTGAGAGTCCACCTGCCGATGCAGGGGACACGGGTTCGTGCCCCAGTCCGGGAGGATCCCACATGCCGTGGAGCGGCTGGGCCCATGAGCCATGGCCGCTGAACCTGCGCGTCCGGAGCCTGTGCTCCGCAACGGGAGAGGCCACCACAGTGAGAGGCCCGCGTACAGAAAAAAAAAAAAAAAAAAAAAAAAAAATATATATATATATATATATATATATATATTTTTTTTTTTGCTTAAGAGTAAGGATTTGTGTTTGGCACTGTATTTTGGCAGATGGCTAGGGGAGGAATCTGTTATAGGCCTCCTTTGGCTCAAAAGATCTCCTCAAAAGGACAGATCAACTCTGGATCTTTCCAGGTTTTACCCAAGGAGATTGTAATTGTTTGAGCCATCTGATGAGCATAGAAGTCAGTGCATGAGACTGTGTCCCTGGAATGTTGCATAGACACAGGACCCTTTTACAGGAGACTGAGATTCAGGGCTAATCCGTATGGCAGGCTGCCTATGGCTCAATGAGCTTTCAGTCCAGTGGTAATCAATGTCAAGCTGCAGAGCACCAAGGGTCACAGTGCCCTAGAGGAGATTTCTATTATTTCTAGTTCTAAGAGTACCCTTAAGGATAATTCCAGGAAAGTCAGACAAGAAATGATTCAAAACTTCGATTTCTAGATAAACTTCAGAAGCACCTACCCTGTAGATGGGGTTCACCACTTTTACATAGTGTCACATACTCAAAGGCTACAACTATAAAGAGATAGAGTAGTAACAAACAAGATGTGTAAAAGTAACATTTTTCAAATACCTTAGTGCTTAGGGCCACCCAGAGTCCATATGGGGAATCAGTCATGCAGCCCGTGGATCTTCCTATAGTTGTCTTTATTGGTACCACACTTCCACCTCGTTGAAACACTGGTATCTATAACAGAGCAACACTCTCAGAGAAGGAGGATTCATATAAGGCAATTTCAAAGTAGACTTTTAAAATATTTCATTGTACAAGACTCACATTTGTTACAAGTATAGACTCAAAGGCAATATAAATTTGTGAACACAGAGATGGCAAATATGGGGGCCCTGGCATTAAAAGGAAAAGAGTTCAAACACTAAAAATGGTTCGTTTTTAAATTATTAGGGAAACTTCTCACCCTTCATCAATTTATTATCTGTTCTGACTATCCTATAAGTAGCCTTTCCTGTTTTGTATTTTTAATTTTCCTGTCAATATAACAAACAAGTTTATTTCTAGGACCCTGCTAAAGAGGGAATTTGTCTGTCTGTATGAGCAGGCCCAGATGTACATATGTATGTCTTTATAAAAGATGGTAGGGACTTCCCTGGTGGTCCAGTGGTTAAGATCTCTGGTCGGGGAACTAAGATCCCACATGCTGCGGGGCAACTAAAGCCTGCAAGCCGCAACTACTGAGCCCATGTGCCACAACTAGAGAGAAGCCCACGGGCAGCAATGAAGAGCCCACGTGCAGCAACGACAGATCCCATGTGCTGCAACTAAGACCTGACTAAGCCGGAAAAAAAAAAAAAAGATGGTAGTTTCTTGGTTTGGGAAAGATGACTGTTGTCCTTACTTCAGCCTATACCCTTCTTGCTCCTGCTTCCCTGATCACCAGGATGACTGACTCAATTCTGAGGGTAAAACTGTGAAACTTTTGCTATAGAAGCCACCAAGGGCACTTGAAGTGACTCTGACAACAGGGTTGTAGGCATGGCCCCTATCTATGGGTCTTCTGGAATGGCATTCCCAGCCAGGACAGCCCAGTAGTTTCCCTGCCTCCCAGTGCAGTCCTCTGTAAGGAAGCTCCCTGAATCACGTGAAGGCCTGTACTTTGCTCTGAGTAATGTACAAGCAGGAAGAAGAGCAAGAATACAGTAGTCCCCCCTTCCCCACGGGGGATTCGTTCCAAGACCCCCAGTGGATGCCTGAAACCGAGGAGAGTACTGAACCCTATATAAAGGTATTTCCCCTACACTAATGGGCGGGTAGCACACACAGTGTGGATCTGCTGGACAGAGGGATGATTCATGTCCTGGGCAGGAGGGAGCAGGATGGCGCGAGATTTTGTCATGCTACTCAGCTCAGCATGCAATTTAAAGCGTATGAATTGTATATTTCTGGAATTTTCCATTTAATGTTTTTGGACCACAGTTAATGTTTTTGGGTTTTTTCTTTTTAAAAAATTTTATTTATTTATATTTATTTATTTTTGGCTGCACTGGGTTTTCATTGCTGCACGCGGGTTTTCTCTAGTTGCGGCACGTGGGCTTCTCATTGCGGTGGCTTCTCTTGCTGTGGAGCATGGGCTCTAGGAGCGCAGGCTCAGTAGTTGTGGCACACGGGCTTAGTTGCTCTGTGGCATGTGGGATCTTCCCGGACTAGGGATTGAATCCATGGTCCCCTGCATTGGCAGGTGGATTCTTAACCACTGCGCCACCAGGGAAGTCCCACAGTTAAT
This sequence comes from Stenella coeruleoalba, assembly GCF_951394435.1. Lineage (NCBI taxonomy): Eukaryota > Metazoa > Chordata > Mammalia > Artiodactyla > Delphinidae > Stenella > Stenella coeruleoalba. The sequence goes on along the minus strand of NC_137147.1, from coordinate 85,137,037 downwards.
ATTTTTGGGCCATGGTTGATTGAAGGTAAATGAAACTGTGGAAAGTGAAACCGCAGATAAGGGGGACTGCTGTATACATGAAGTTGGGAATCAGGATGGAAGTAGTCAAGATGTCCACCCTCTGCTTGACTTGAAGTCAGCAGCAAGAAGTAAAGTACATTTACCTCCCCACCCTCATCAGCCAATCTCTTCTTATTCTTTTTTTTTCCTTCAAAGAATGCGGCAGTAAGTTAGTATGAATGGGCTCTGGAGTAGGTGTTCAGTTGACCCGGGGTCTTGTCTCAGTTCTGCCACAATTTAGCTGCAACCCTGGGCAAGGAATTTAACTTCTCTGAACCTCACTTTCTTCACCTGTAAGCATGAGGGATTCAAATAGATGAATGGTGGGGTCTCTTCTAGACCTGAAAGTTGGCATCTGAAATCATTTTCTATATAATGGAGTTCATATTGCTGCTGAGATTTTAAAAAATAACATCAATATCTCTTTATAAATCTTTACACTACTTAGGGCCTGTGGTAGTCATGGTGATTCAGCTGCAGGAGCAAACTTCCCTTCAGAAATGCAGCCTAGATGGGCCACTCTGAGTCTAAAATCATAACACATAGCCTCCCCTTGGGCCTAGAGGTCCAACTAAAAACTCATGTTTTCTGAGTTGGTGTTGTAGAAGAATATTCTGTATGGTGTATGTGGAGACCATCATGTATACTCTCTGTTGTCAGTGTTATTATTTTTCTTAGACATACAAATGTAAATCAGAGTATGTTTTTTTGTTGTTGTTTTTGTTTTTGCGGTACGCGGGCCTCTCACTGTTGTGGCCTCTCCCGTTGTGGAGCACAGGCTCCGGACACGCAGGCTCAGTGGCCATGGCTCACGGGCCCAGCCGCTCAGCGGCATGTGGGATCTTCCCGGACTGGGGCACGAACCCGTGTCCCCTGCATCGGCAGGCGGACTCTCAACCACTGCGCCACTAGGGAAGCCCCAGAGTATGTTTTTTATATTCTTTTTTTTCCTCACATTTAACAGCCTTATTGATATAATTCATGTCATACAATACACCCATTTATAGTGTACAATTAAATGTTTTTTAGTATATTCAAAGTCATGCAACCATTACCATAATCAATTTAAAATCACCCCCAAAAGAAACACTATACCCATTAGTGGTCACTCCCCATTGCTCCCAAAACCCTCTCCCTGCCTTCAGCTCTAGGCAACCACTATCGTGCAGAACACTGATGTCCTTGGTTCTTTCTGTGTAGGCACATGTTATGGACTAAATGAGTCCCCACAAAATTCACGTTGAAGCCCCAACCCCCAATGTGACTGTATTTGGAGACAGGGCCTTTACAGAGGTAATTAAGACTAAATCAGGTCATAGGAGTGGAGCCCTGATCCAAATGATTAGTGTTATAAGAGACAAGAGAGCTCACTCTCTCCCTCTGCCATGTGAGGACACAGCAAGGTGTCTGTCTACATGCCAGGAAGAGAGCCCTCACCAGGAACCGAATTGGTTGGAACCTTCATTTGGGACTTCCAGCCTCTAGAACTGTGAGAAAAGAAATTTCTGTTGTTGAAGCCACCCAGTCTATGGTATCCTGTCATGGCAGCCCGAGTAGACAAATACAGCACAATAGGTAAAATATTTTACAATAGGTAAAAATAACAGTCTGAAAATAACTTACCGTGTCCAAGGCTACTGGGATCTTTACAGTACATGCTCCTTCCCAATGAGCAAATGTCTTAGAGTCATACCAGACCTGAAAAGAAACAGACCCTATGAAAAAGCGTGTATAAGCAACTCTGTTCACAATTTCATTATTTAGTGAAACATCCATTTATCTGGATTTCAAATAACCAGAAAGCTAAAATAAATACAATTAAAAAAAAAACACCTTGAGTAGAAGTTAGGAAGAACATATGCTTTTAAAAAGATCGCAAAGGAAAAACCTAGTACTGTGACGGATTAAGCTGACTGAAAGGCCATTCGTTTTTCCATTCATCCATCCAAAAGTTATTTATAGATCAATCTACCATGCGCCCAGCATTGCTGGGTACACACGAGTGAACAGAAAGACACAGAACCTGCCCTCATGGATTTTACAGTCCAGTTGGCTTATAAAAACTTAATGATCAGGACCTCCCTGGTGGCGCCAGTGGCTAAGAATCCGCCTGCCAATGCAGGGGACACGGGCTTGAACCCTGGTCCAGGAAGATCCCACATGCTGCGGAGCAACTAAGCCCATGTGCCACAACTACTGAGCCTGCGCTCTAGAGCCTGTGAGCCACAACTACTGAGCCCACGTGCCACAACTTCTAAAGCCCACATGCCTAGAGCCCGTTCTCCACAAGAGAAGCTACTGCAATGAGAAGCCTGTGCACCGCAACGAAGAGTAGCCCCCGCTTGCCACAACTAGAGAAAGCCTGCGTGCAGCAACAAAGACCCAATGCAGCCAAAAATAAATAAATAAAAATTTTTAAAAAAACAAAAAACTTAATGATCTAGTAGTGAAAAAGACAATGGAAGAGAGAAAACCACAACAAAGCAGAACAGCACATTGCAAGCAAACAGATTACAAATGAGGCAGGAGAAAAAAAAGTGTCAGACAAGGAAACAGATCTTAGAGAAAAACAAATGGAAACTTGGATTACTACTATAGTGTCATTGTTTCCTAACAGAGTTCAATTCAGGGATGAGGTTCAAACTCTTACCTGAGAGGCCTGTCAAGGGGGTTTACTTGCTAAAGTGCCAAAAAAGTCCTGCAAAGTAATTTGGTGGGATAAATCCTTAAGATACCATCAGAAGCAGCATGAAAACAAAACCTTTTTCTCTCTTCTAGTTCAATATAATTTCTGGCAGCCACAGAGTCTATTTCGCAAGTTCACCTCCTGGGATTACCAGAGCCTTTATAAAGCTGGGCTGTTGAATCTGTCATTGTCTTGCTGTGAATGTGAGAGGGCTGTGACCTGACAGTTGCTAGCTACAGTGAACTCTTAATTCAACTGGATCAGCCCCACCTTGTCATGAAGTATTATCTTTGGCTGGATTCAATTTGCTAATGTTTTGTCAAGGATTTCTGCATCTGTGTTTACAAGGGATATTGTCTTAGCTTTCTTTTCTTGTAATGTCTTTCTTTGGTGAATTCTACTAGCTTTAGATAAAAAGCTGGTGGGAGTGAAAGGTAAAAAAAAAAAAAAGGATTCAAACAATATTTGGGGATTTCCTGTCGACCATTTCCAGTCTAACTAACTGAAACGAGAGGTATAGAGTGTGTGCTCTGGTGCCATATTCAAAGATCTCCAGCCTAGGAAGCATACAACTGGCACAAAACATAATGTAGTCAGACCCAGAGCTTAGTCACCAAGCTCCTCACCCAGCAAGTACTTACAGAAGGCCTCCTATGGGCCACGTGCCCACCTAGATGCTGGGGATACAGCAGAGACCATAACAGATAAAAATCACTGTCCTCAAAATGCTAACATTCTAATGGGAGAGATAAATAATAAACAAAACATAAAAGTAAATACATAGAATGTTTAAAATGGCATGTTCTGTGGAGAAATATAAAGGACGAAAGAGGGCTGGACAGAACCGGGTTAGTGGGAGTAGTTTATAATCTTTTTTAAAATTTTATTTTATTTATTTATTTTTCGCTGCATTGGGTTTTTGCTGCTGCATGCGGGCTTTCTCTAGTTGCAGAGAGCGGGGGCTACTCTTTGTAGCAGTGCGCAGGCTTCTCATTGCATGGCTTCTCTTGTTGCAGAGCACGGGCTCTAGGAGCGTGGCCTTCAGTAGTTGTGGCATGCGGGCTCAGTAGTTGTGGCTCGCGGGCTCTAGAGTGCAGGCTCAGTAGTTGTGGCACATGGGCTTAGTTGCTCTGCGGCATGTGGGATCTTCCCGGACCAGGGCTCGAACCCGTGTCCCCTGCATTGGCAGGTGGATTCTTAACCACCGTGCCACCAGGGAAGCCCCGGTTTATAATCTTAAACAGGGTGTCAGAGAAGCCCTCCCCGATAAACAGATTTGCAGGAGAGGGAATGGGCCACACAGAAACACGGGGAAGGTGACAGCAAGGCCTTTAGATAGCTCCCTGCACAGTGTGATGCAATACTAGCTAACCAGCAAGGTAAAGTTCTGGCAAGAAACGGCTTGGCTTTCCTACCCAGGCTTTGGGAAGATGTAGCAAGAGAAACAATCACAGAACAGTCTGGGAGATAGTGTTGAAGGAATAGGTTACATAGTCACAACAATGTGATTGAAATGTTAATAGGTCATTATAGAAATTTGTGGCTAAGTCAGAAAGGGAGCTAGTTCTCAATGGGAACTTACGCTTTGTCAGAATCGACTTGAGAAACTCTCAGCAGAAATGCTTGGCAGGACAATTTATTTAGCTGTTGTTATATTTAACTTTTTTCTCAGGTTTCTGCTTGGCAGGGGAACCTTTGTAAAGAGCCCCACCTTCAGAACTACAAATTACTAGAGAAACTAAGCAGAAAGAACATCATTCATGAGCACTCTGTAGAAAAGCCTGGTTATTGTCATATCAGTAATGACAAGTGTAGTGGGCTGAATGGTGGCTCTTCAAAAAGATATATTTGCTTCCTAATCCCTGGACAGAGTGAATATTACTTTCTATGGTAAGAGATTTGACTAAATTAAGGATCTTGAGATAAGGAGATAATCTGGAATTATTCAGATGGTCACTAAATAACATCACAAGTGTCTTATAAGAGACAGTGGTAGGGGAGACACAGACACACACTGTGAAGATGGAGGCATGGACTGAAGTGATGCAGCTACAAGCCAAGGAATGCCAAGGAGTGCAGGCAGCCACCAGAAGCTAGGAGAGCGGTATGGAACAGATTCTCCCTCAGAGCCTCCAGAAGGAACCAGCCCTGGTGACACCATGATTTCAGACTTCAAGCCTCCAGAACTGTGAGAGCACAAACTTTTGTCATTTTAAGCCACCAAGTTTGAAGGGAAGAGACGTGAGGCATGTAAGGTATGCGGATGTTTGTCATTTACTTTTACCTCACTTGATCCTGGCAGAAACACATCAACCACAGTAGCTTTTGGTTCTGTGACTGGGTGAACCAATAAAGCGCTTCCTGAAAAATGGAGAAGAAATAAAGTTGAATATCATGATAAGAGGTCTGAAAACATCCCTTCTCTTTGTGGTTTCAAAGACCACTCAACTTAACTTCTTGAAGGTAGAGATCTTGGTGAGTTGAACCAATGATTCATCAGGGAGATGCACTGTTAGTTAGAAAGAGGACAGGTGCTCAGAGGTAACTGTATTATTACCTGTCATTAATCCTCCTATGGTATAGTAGGATTACAGGCAGGGACCCTGACAAGTCTGGCACAAGTCTTTACTTTTTTCTACTTCCCTTCCCTGTGGTGGTATCATAAGGCTTAGGAGTGGACCCAGACAAGAATCCCAACTTACATCCACAAATAAAATGGGTTTATGTGAAGTTAACATGTTATGCGAAGCGCTGCATGACAAGAGAATAGAGCTGTGATCCCACTAATACACTAAAGATCTTGGTGATGGAATTTCTTTTATTTTTGTTTTTGGCTTTCTTGAGATTAGGGATTTTTTAGCGTTCTTACACTAGAAAATACAATAAGAAAAACATAATTAAAGTATTTATCATAACTATAATTAATCAAGAAATGCTCACCCAGCATGTATTCATCTTCCACACCGAAAGTCTCTACTTCATCAGGGAACTCTACCCACAGAGGCCTGGGGAAAGGAAAAAAGAAATTTCTTACTTCAATATCATTAGATTTTTATTATAATTCAGTCACTTAGATTTTCAGTTTTATAACTATTCAAAGGAAACTGGAAAAAGCCAAGACTCTTTTTGTATGATTCATGATTTTATGAGGGCTTCCCTGGTGGTGCAGTGGTTAAGAATCTGCCTGCCAATGCAAGGGACACAGGTTCGAGCCCTGGTCCAGGAAGATCCCACATGCCATGGAGCAACTAAGCCCGTGTGCCACAACTACCGAAGCCTGCGCGCCTAGAGCCCACGCTTTGCGACAAGAGAAGCCACCGTAATGAGAAGCCCGTGCACTGCAATGAAGAGTAGCCCCCGGGCTTCCCTGGTGGCGCAGTGGTTGAGAGTCCGCCTGCCAATGCAGGGGACACGGGTTCGTGCCCCGGTCTGGGAATATCCCACATGCCGCGGAGCAGCTGGGCCCGTGAGCCATGGCCGCTGAGCCTGCGCTCCGCAACGGGAAAGGCCACAACAGTGAGAGGCCCGCGTAATGCAAAAAAAAAAAAAAAAAAAAAGAGTAGCCCCCCGCTCGCCGCAACTAGCAAAAGCCCACATGCAACAACAAAGACCCAACACAGACAAAAATAATAAATTAAACAAATACATTTATAAAAAAAGATTTTATGAGCACTTGTGATTACTATGTATTTTTCTTATGTGAAAGAGCTATGTATTAGCTTAAATGGTTCAATGAAAGCTTGAGAATTCTGGTACCTGAAATTTCCCCTTCTTATTATTGAACACTAAATACTACTCTGACAGAATCGGAGCTTTGTCCAAGTCCAAATGCCTAACACGTTTGGTGTAAAACAACTTAAATGTTTGTAAAACTGAATTTTATAGTGTTGTAAAATCTGCCATTTTTTCATTCTGTCACTGCTTTTCATGAATCGTTAATCATTGCCTATTTAAATAAAAATAACTGGTTTTTCTTGTTCTCAAGCTGGCAACATTTTTGGAGGTTTCAGAAACTTGTGTGGGTTTTGAGTTTTGTTTCATTGTTATTGTACACAACTAACTAGGAGGCACGTGGGCTTATAAAAATCATAAAACTTTCAATATCTATGTATCTGGATATTAACCTAATGGTTCTAATATTATTTTCAATTTCATGAGGAAAAGATATTTTTTAATAAGAGAAACTTACTTTTAGTTTATTCACTAGCCTTTGTAATAATCTATTCCTTTTCTACTAAATATAGCAAAGCAGCGGTCTCTAAACCTGGTTGATGTCTAAAATCACCAGGGAAACTTCTAAAAAATATATATCCCTGGAACTTAACCAAGGGATTCCTAGTAGGTTGGTGGTATGGCCTTGGAATCTGTATTTCTCAAAAGCTCCTCGGATGATTCTGATCTGACCCAGGCTGAGGAACTGCTAATCTAGAGGTCTTGATGTATTTACTGTGTTTGTCTCTGTGTGTACCGTTCTCTAACCCAGAAAGTTGCTATTCACATCCTGTCTTCAAAATAGAATCAGAATATAACTCATACACTAGGAAAAGCCCTAAGGGTAAGATAGAGCTAAGCCTGGCAGAATAAGTTGTTCTTCATGAGAGGATGCTTGTGGGTGTTGGGATGAAAAAACAACTTTCCTCTACCTGTCTAGGTTCTTCTGGCTGGTCTAAGAATTAAATCGACGTGAGAGTATTTAACAGGAGAAAATCAAATTTAATTATGTACATATGAGGGGGTTCCATAAAAATATGATGCCTAAGGACAAGATCGGCAATTGAGGCTCATATAACACCTGAGAAAAGGAGAAGGGAGTGCGTTTGGGACTTCAAAGGGGAGGAAGGATATTCACTCGGAGATGGAAAAACAAATGTTTGGTAAACAAATGTTTGCTGGGCCATGCAGAGACAATGGGACACAGAGAGGACTTCGGTCCCCACGTTCCCCCTACCATGCTTAGCTCAAATTCCTTGTAGATATCTCTGATGATAATGCACTTCCTGGACCAGGTCCTTTAACTAAATTATTTTAGGCAGTTAAGGAGGAGGTTAAAAAGAAAGACTTCCTGAGCCTTTTGTTTCTTAAAAACAATCAGCCCCCAAGAATCCTCAAGCCAAAGAGACACATTTTGCGGTGGCAAGTTTTGTAGGGGAACTACATGGGTTAAATATTGGATGAATTCAGTTACAAAGTCACTTCCTTTTTCTTTTCTTTCTTTCTCCTACAGGTGTTAACACTTGAACCACCAAGTAGCAGGAGATCTAGTTTTTATCTTCTGTGACCTCCACTGCCTGACCCTGCTCACAGTTGGTGCTCAGTAAGCCGATTGGCACTTGGTTAAACACCTGGCTTTTCTTTTGCAATCACTGTAATCACTCCACTGCCAGTGGCTAAGGGGATCTTCTGGTAGAGATTGGTTGCTGGTGTGACTGGTGAAGCCTGTTTACCTCATGACGGGTTGGGAAGCCACGTGTGCAGAGTAGAACAGAGAATACCAGTAGGGCAGGAGGGTGTAGCGCTCTCTGATGGCTTCTTGGATGAGCCGGGTGTGCTCCTCCCCAAAGAGCCAGGGTTCCCGTCGCTTGGTGTTCTTGGTGGCATGGCCACGGAAGAAGGGTTGGTAGGCTCCAGCCTGGTACCACCGCACTAGCAGCTCTGCCTTTGGATTCCCGATGAAGCCGCCTACATCCGCTGATTAGTCAATTAAGAAAGGTTGAGTCAGACACCCAGACGTCTAACAGACGATGTACACAGGTAAGATAAGGGCTTGAAGACGGACAGGGCAAAGGCGCTGTATGCGCACTCAAAATGACAGCATAAAACTGTGGCCTCAAATTAGGGAGCACATACTAAAAAACTCAAGGCTGTTTGGGGATCTGACAGTACGCTCTTTGAATATATTTTTTTCCTGTCAAAAGGCTTTACTGTAAGATCAACATTTCTGTATGTCCTGAGCCCAGGTAACCCAGAAATTGCAAAATGTCTGCCTGATTCAATAAGTCTGTGTTTAGGGGTGGGGTGGTGGTTTAGCAATTGATTTTGTTTGAAATCAACAGCTGAAGCAAGATAAAAATTATAGAAAGAACTAAAGGGAAAGATATAATCAGAATTAGAGGTTTAGGGAGAAATTCGTGCTTATCCCTTAAGCAGGATACATATTCCTTGTATTGAATGTGGACCAATGCCATAAAAAACCACATCTATCAAAAAGTGATATTAAGGTGCTCCCAGGCCCACTGAAAACAAGGAGCAGCTGGACCTGTAGCCATGCTGAGCACCTTCCATACTGGGATCTCTCATCTGCAGGGAATTGTTAGGATTAGGGAAAGGCAGCCCATCAGAGAATCTTATTTTAATTAAATTTATCTTTTCCGAGAGAGAGAGAGAGAGAGAGAGAGAGAGAGAGAGAGAGAGAGTGTGTGTGTGTGTGTGTGTGTGTGTGTGTGTATTTAACAGTTAAAATGTGTCACAGGAGTTCTGTAAGGCTGATTTCTGATTTGCTAAATTCTTTGTAGTTCTCTCCATTTTTCTCACTTTCAGGTAGAAAAGGCATGTTTTAAGAAGAGAAATTCAGTTATCAAGAGTGTCTAAGGAGGGAGCAGTAAGAGAATGAGGGAAAGAAACACTCTGGCTCACTTTCTGATGACTTTCTTCATGTTCTCAGTTCAGACAGTACACACACAGCTCTGAAGCATCCCCTTCACTCTCCTCTCTAGTCTGCTCTCCTTCACTCTCCTCATTTTCTCTTTCCCATGTTTACCCCTGTTTCCCATCCAAGTACTAACCAGGCCCGACCCTGCTTAGCTTCTGAAATCAGAGGACATCGGGCACGTTCAGGGTGGTATGGTCATAGAGTATCCCTGTTGAAAACAGCTCACAAGAAGAGATTTGTGACCAGCTTTGATGAAAATACCCTCCCTTTATATGGCTGATTGATTTTGTTCTGCAGTGGAGGCTAACAGCATTGTAAAGCAACCACACTCCAATAAAAATTAATAATAATAATAAAAAGAAAACTCCCTCCCTTTGATTTTCTCTCACGTCAAGCTTGAGGATATCACTTACCTCCACAAAAAGAGATCCCAGTCACGCTGAGGGTGAGTAACATAGGGATAGAAATTTTCAGGTAACTCCACTTTGCTGTGTTGTCACCTGTCCACACAGCACCTTTGGTCATCAGTAAGAAGGTATTAAAAGAAAAAAAAATCACAAATCAGCCCAGGTACTCAATTTCATATTTAGATTCCTTATTTGTAATAGGCAAACCAACATAAAGGAAAACATTTCTTTCTTTTTATATATTCTGGATACAAGTCCTTTGACAGATATATATGTATATTGCAAATATCTTCTCTCAGTCTGTGGCTTGACTTTCATTTTCTTAACAATATCTTTGAAAGGGCATAAGTTTTTAATTTCGATGAAGTCCAGTTTATCTTTTTTTATTTTATGGTTCATGTTTTTTGTGTTCTAGCTAAGAAAGTCACAAAGTCACAGAGATTTTCTATATTTTCTTCTAGAAGCTTTTTGTTTGTCATAGCTTTTATAATTTAGGTCTATATTCCATTTTGAGTTACTTTGTGTCTATGGTGTAAGAGTCAAGGTTCTTCCCCCTCCCCCACATGGATACCCCATGTGCCAGCACGATTTATTGAAAAAACTCCTTTCTCCATTGAATTGCCTTAGCAACTTTGTTGCTAATTATCTGATCATATATGTGTGGGACCCTTTCTGGATTCTCTATCCTGTTCCATAAATCTATATGCCTATCCACCACACACCGCCCCTAACTCCACAAAATCCTCTATAAGAGGACTTAAGACGGTACAAGGGAGACATAATAGCAGCAATAACAATAGTTAACATTTACAGAGCCCTCACTGAGCCAGGTGTTACGTTGCTTTGCCTGTATTATCCCACTTAATCATTACAACAACTCTATCAGGTAAACATTGTTTAACTTTATTTTACAGTGAGGGAAATATGGCAAACAATGGATATGGTAGCATTTGAGCTCAGGCAGTCTGACTCTAAAGTCAGTGCTCTTGCGCACTGAATAGTTGATAAGAGCTTGTAAAAGTATATAACACTAAAGAGGATCATAAAAGGAAAAAAACTCTTACGTTACTAAGTCTAGATTACTCCTGAAACATTTTTGTCAATCTTTTACCAAAATACTTTTGGTAGCTATTTTTGCTTTAATATTCTGTATAAATTTTAGGCTGTCCTATGGGGAGCAAAGAAAAATATTTTCGAGGGACTTTTAAAATAGTATTCTCATAATTTCTCCTTGACTTCAGATGAGATATGTACATATCTGCATAATGATGTTGAAACCCACATGACATTCTTATCAAGAAACGAAGTTCATGTAAACGTTCAGATGTTTTCAGGTCTCATGTGGTTGTTCTGCTGAAAGCTCTCTCTGGCTATTGGTCTCAGCATAGAACTTGACACAGCAGTGTTCTCTGTAATGCCTCACTTGCTATGGTTTGGGGCAAATCGATAGCTTCACACAGAGTACTGAAGACTAGGCAGTGAGCCAATATTTAAGAGATCAAAGGTTACTTAGTATGCGTATCTTCTGTTATCTTCTTTGTAAATTGGAGTATAGTTGATTTACAATGTTGTGCTAATTTCTATTGCACAGCAAAGTGATCCAGTTATACATATATATACAGTTTTTAAAATTCTTTTCCATTGTGGTTTCTCTCAGGACATTGAGTATAGTTCCCTGTGCTACACAGCAGGACCCATTGTTTATCCATTCTCTATGTAATAGTTTGCATCTGCTAACCCCAAACTCCCAGTCCATCCCTCCCCCACCCCCGTTATCTTTTTTAAACTGCTGCTTATAAGTGTTTTCATTCAAAGACTTTACTTGTTATAGTGATTAAAAGGGATACTTGTAGAGAATTTGGAAAATAGAGATAAGTAAAAAGAAGAAAATTAAAATCACTCATAATCACCACAGTATTATAATTACTTAGATTACTACCTACATATATTTATTTTTTTAACAAAATCACGGTAATATATAAACATTTAGGCTTTCTGCTTTTTTTTTCTTTTATCATGATGTCACAAAAATTTTCTCATGCAATTAATGCTATATTAAATAGCCTTATGATAGTGTATCACACGGATATACCATAATTTAATAACTATTCCCATATTGTTGGATATTTGTATTTTCTTTAATTTTTATTTTAAGAACTAATGCTGAGTATCTCTATACTTGAATCTTTGCCTGATGATTATATTTTGGCATCTTTCAGAGTGCCATTGGGGCTGGTTTTCAGGGGTGGAGTAGGAGGCCTAATATTGTCTGTGGTACAATAAAGGCTGGATTCCTCAAACTAGGACCTAAGCTTCAGGTTATTTATGCAAGGCCAGGGGACTTAAAATAGCCTTCCTGCCACAGGGTGGTTAAGTTGAACTAGATCTACATTAGCTAGTAAACCGGATCCAGTTATAGATGACGCTGACCACAAGCAAAAGCTGGGTCTATTTTAAACCACATTGCTGAGTGGAACAGGTGGTTGAAGGAATGTGTTAAAGTATATTTTCTCTGGTCTTGATAAATAAAAGAGACAGGATCAGAGATGACCATCCCAGGACCTAGAGTCTGTCACACAGAGTGAAGTAAGTCAGAAAGAGAAAAACAAATATTGTACGCTAACACATATATATGGAATCTAAAAAAAAAAAAAAAAAAAAGGTTCTAAAGAACCTAGGGGCAGGACAGGAATAAAAATGCAGATGTAGAGAATGGACTTGAGGACACCGGGAGGGGGAAGGGTAAGCTAGGACGAAGTGAGAGAGTGGCATTCACATATATACACTACCAAATGTAAAATAGCTAGTGGGAAGCAGCCGCATAGCACAGGGAGATCAGCTCGGTGCTTTGTGACCACCTAGGGGGTGGGATAGGGAGGGTGGGAGGGAGACGCAAGAGGGAGGAGATATGGGGATGTATGTATATGTATAGCTGATTCACTTTGTTATACAGCAGCAACTAACACAACAACGTAAAGCAATTATACTCCAATAAAGATGTTAAAAAAAAAAGATGACCATCCCAGCAAACATATACTCTGAAGTCATTCTCCCAACAACTAAGTGTCCAGTTCTTTAGTGGGAAAAAAGTAACTAAACTTTATTAAAATTGGTTTACTCAGTCTCAAAGGACAAAATGCACACTTCAGAGCACATTGCTCTCTACAATCTAAGACCTGACCTACTGAAAAGGAAGGCATCAACACAGTAGCACCATCTGTCAAAAGAGACAGATTGCTAGCTTGTGTTTTTAAGTCTGATCATATGAACCAGTCCTTACCATATCTTTGTGATCCAGCAAAGAAAGAACGTGTAAGAACAAAGGGTCTCTCTTTCCCTTTAGATCGTTGGATCAGTCCTTCTGCAGTGGCCATTTGCTATAAAGTCAAAGGAGAAAAATTTCAAAGAGATGACTGGATTATGTCACTGTGCAGACATCCCCAATAAGCTATTTCACATGCAAAAAGTAAATAGTAGGTGGGAATGTGAAATGGAAAATATTAAAAATCTGCCCAATAATTTTCATGATGTAATGAAACTACTCTAAATTCCCCTATTAAAAGAGTGAAACAATTTATCTCATTAAAATAGCAATGAAATAATAGTATTTATTTGGTGCTTACTATTGTGAGGCATTTTTATAAGATTTTCTCTAGTAACCTACACAAAAACCTCTGAGACTGATTCAGAGAGGTTAAGTGACTGACCCTGGCCTACATAAGAAAATTCTCCAGCTATAAAGTATTGATAGTTTACAGTTATAGCAAGAGGCTGTGTAGAGAAGTACACAGATAGCATCTGAAAATCGTGCTATATGTAGCCAGCAGCTCCCGCTGGAAAACAGCAATTTGTGGGAGGCCCACAGGAACACCATTACATTTTGAAGATAACAAAGAACCAAGGATATAAATTAGGGCAAGTGACTGCCAAATTTTTTGGATGTGACTGGCAAGTGGAAAACAATTCTACCACCTTCTGTTGAGAAGGCTAAGTACTTAAGGAAGGCTTTCTACATTTAGAAGTATACATATTGAAATTGTGCATCTGTGTTCTAAATCTTACTCCCCTGGTATGAATATAAGACTTGCTGTATTTAGACGTTTGTGAAGTTTAAAAAAATCTGTTTTAATTGCCTTTGTTTACATATTTATACACAGCCTACTTCAATAAAAGGTTTGAGGTATTATCTAATGCCATGTACCAATGGCTCCTGTCAAGGAAGATGTTTCTATGTTATCATTAATCAACCAATATCTATAAATTAATCAAGTTCATTATAGATGGAAAAGATGCAAAGGGAGAAATAATGAGTCTTATACTGGCTACAACCTGATGAGACCCATTGTATCAACAGTTGTCAGAAAAGACACACAAAGAAATGAACTGTATAGCATGGTTGTTAAAGCAAATGACTTTCAGCCCAAAAGTCAGGGCACATGGATCCAGGTGGCTGCTTTTTAGATGTTTTACCTGATAAAGGCCATAGATGTTGTGAAGTTCTCGGTGCTCCCAGTTGCCATGATGAATGGCATTCTTCTGCATGGTTAGTTCTGGCCCTCTAAAGACAGAGGGCTCATTCATGTCGTTCCATATGTGGAGGATGTCAGTAGATCCCTAGGAAGTCAATCTTGGTCATGATAAAACTCCTACAGTGACAAGGTTAATATGATAGCCGTCCCTATTCCTCTTTCTTACTCCATTTAATTTATTATTTGTTATGTTTATTATCTATGCTCTGTCCCCTGCTAGGTTAAAAGTTCCACAGGGCAGGGAATTTTGTCTGTTTTGTTCATTGATAAATCCCGAACACCTAGAACAACCTAAATGGCAGAGGGTTCTCAATAAGTACTTGTTGAGTACTTATGAATGAAAGAGTGCTGTGCTGTACTCCCATGTGGCCCACAGGTCTGCTCTGAGACCCCCTGGAGAACCACTACAGGAAAGGTTGTGAATGTTCACAATTAGGCTCTACATCATCCATCATCTGCTACAACTCTTAACTATGGGCAATTATAGCTGTCCATGAAAAGATTCCCCCTTCCCTCGAACACTATGAAAGGTTTGACAGCTAGGATACCCGTTTGTTAGCAGGATCTATAGTGTGTGTTCTACACAGAATTGTTAGTTTTAGAGTGGGAAGGGGCTGTTGAGTCATGTAGTTAACATGGTGCTGCAATCCCTTTATAGAATCCCTGGTCTCTCAGCATTTGACTCAATAGCTACAATGACCGGGAGTCCCTCAGGCAGCTCATTACATTATCTTCTGAAAGTCTTGCTCCTTGTAACATCCTCTCACAGGGCCTAGCTTGCCTTCTGGGATACCACAGAATACATCTGCTGCCTCCCCGACATGGTAGCCTTTCAAATGACTGGAGGAGGCTTATATGTTTTCTTTTGACTCTTTACTTTGAATTATTTCTAATCATGTATACTTCTATGAACACGGCTATATGGGTTCCAAATATTTAACCACTTTGACTGTTCTTTTTAGCACCCTCTAAGGCAGGGGTTGGCAAACTTTTTCTGGAAGGACCAGACAGTAAATATTTTCAACTTTTCAGGCCATAAGTCCTCTTTTTCAATAACCCAACCCAGCTATAGTTATGTGCAAGCAGCCTAGACAACAGGGAAACAAATGAGCAAGGCCAGATTGGCCCACGTGTTCTTTACCCCTGCTCTAAGTTATTTTCTATATCCTAATACGGGATGCTCAGAAACTAGAGTTTAGTGGTTAAGAGCTGGGCTTGGGAGACAGACCTGAGTTCAAATCTTAGGTCCACCACTTACTAGATGGGTGAACTTAGCAGGTTTTTACACTTGTCCATGCCTTGATTTCCTCACCTGTGGGATTAGAGTTAATTACAATTCCAACTTAAAAGAGTTATTGTGAAGATGAAATGGTATAATGCACACAAAGTGAGTAGCATAGTGCTTGGCACACTGCACATACTCAGTTTATATCAGACATCATTATTCTCATCACCACCGCTGATTGAAAACGATTCTCTAGATGTGGCCTCTCCAGTTCTCTCTGTGATTCTTATAAGGTTTTAAGAATTATTATTGTACCTTACTTTTAATATCACGTTATACTTTGCAAGATACTTTCTCATATAACATTATCATCATCTTTAATAATATTATACAATACTATTTTATGTAAAAATTTATACAGTTTGAAAATATAATAAGTCTCTATTATTAAGTACTTTGATATATCATAGAGTCTATCATAATAGAAGTCAAAATCACAGCTTTTGTGCACTTGGTAATTCATATGGTACCACCAAGGTCTGTAATGTGGTTGGCATCCCCGTCTTTTTTTAAAGATTTATTTTATTACTTATTTATTTATTTTATTTCCTTTTGGCTGCCTCAGGTCTTAGTTGCGGCACATGGAAACTTTGTTGAGGCATGCGGGATCTTTTGTTGAGGCACGTTGGTGGCACAGGCTTCTCTCTAGTTGTGGCGTGTGGGTTTTCTCTCTCTAGTTGTGGCGCGCAGGCTCCAGGGGACGTGGCCTCTGTAGTTTGCGGCACACAGGCTCTCTTGTTGAGGCGCCCAAGCTCAGTAATTGTGGCGTGTGGACTTAGTTGCCCCATGGCATATGGGATCTTAGTTCCCTGACCAGGGATTGAACCCACGTCCCCTGCACTGTAAGGCGGATTCTTTACCACTGGACCACCAGGGAAGTCCCTGGCATCTCTGTCTTTTCATACAAGTATTATTTATCAAGAGCTCCTCAGTGAAGCAGAGTAGCTCTATTTAATCACTTCTTTTCCTTACTTTATCCTTCCAAGTAACTAGGAAAGAGCAAAAGAATAAAAACAAACCTGATAAACAGAGAAAGCAAAAAGACTGGAATACCACTCTCTGACTTTGGGACTGGTAAAATCCAGGTAAGAGGAGAGACCTGCAGAGGCAGAGGAGTAGACAGCCTGTTAGGAATGGTGCTCCTCATGGTAATATATTTGTAAAGAAGAATATCAGATGTGAAAGCTGGGTAATGAATGGGCACCTCACATCAAATGTGAAAGATAGCTGATACAGAGGCACGGTCTGGTGAGAAACGAATGAAGAAGGCAATGCTGGACTCCAGTGACAATCACTAGCTCTCTCAAGCTCAGCGGCCAGGGGAATGCCAATGAACAAGCATCAAGATGGAGCCTGTCCCTCACTGATGGCCTCAGACAGGCCCAGTAAGGATGGCAGATAGCCTGGAGTGACCTCTCTGTTCTTAAAGAGAGGAGAGACATGTTTATAAGTGGTATAGGGAGAAGAGGAATGCGTGTGGTTTCTCTACAGTGCATGGACTTGTGATAGAGTGCTATCATATGACAGAGTGGTGATTCCCTTTTGTCCTTGAGGAGTTTTTACCAAGGCTTTAAACTAATAATTTCTGAAATGAAGACTTCAGAGTTGTCAGGGGCAGCTGAGGTCACTCATGAAAGGCTGGGAAGTCAAAACTACGGGCTAACAGGGCAAAGAAGAATCACAGGGAGAGAGATTGCAGGATTCTTCTTCTTTCTTCCTCTTTCTCCTCCTCCCATTTTCTCATTCCCTGGCTTTTAATTTTTATTTGCTTAGGGAAATAGCAAGTCACTGGGGTTTGCTTGTTAATTTTTCATTCATTCATTGACTTATAAATGTATACAAAGAACACTGTACCAGATGTTAAATGAAAGATATAAAAGAAGATAATACTATCATCTTCAAGGAAAGGCACATAAATGTAGCATGTGACAACTACAAGAAATTAGAAAGATGGCCATGCAACCTTCATTAGTTGGGACTAAACAGTGGATAACAGGTGTATCAAATGATCTTACCAGGCCAGCATACACCTTCAAAGTCTCCCCCTTCATGATTCCTCACAAAGAAGCCCTGTTCTTTGGCCTTAGCATACACTAAGTAGTCGGGATCAATCTTGATGTGGGGGTCACTAATGACCACAAGCTGTTAGGACATAAAGGTTTAAAGATTTCATCAGTTTTATATGAGCCATATGTTCATTTACTTGTTTTCATCATAGTTTTGGCATTCAAATTTTACTCAAAACAACTACTATTACTGAAGTATTTCAGACACCAGTAAAATCCTATAAACTTTCATGGGCTTATGGGAATATAAATTGATATCAGAACCAGACCCATCCTTTTTCACAATTATTGCTGCCCCACCAATACATGTTCTTAAGATCACATTTATTAGGCTTCTATCTCTCTGTGGTGCTGGGTGCTTTACATAAAGGATTAAGCAGGCAAGGTCCCTGCTCCCTAGAAAGCCAGAGGCTAAGATAACACAAAAGAAAACATTAAAGAAAAGAAACTAGCATATTAAAAACAAAAAATAATCCCCAAACCTAAATATGGTACAGCCATATTTAGGCAGGAGGTTTGAGAAGAGCTGTGATCACAGCACTATTCTCCAGTATCTCTCCCTGCCCTTCTAATACCATCACTTCCACCTACTCGGGGGCCTCAAAACCACTTTATTTGGCTAGAATAACCTTCTAATAATCCTTCCTCATATCTATCCAAATCTATTCTACATACTAAAGTTTAATTCTCCATTGCTCAAAAACTTACAAAATTTTTTAATTGTGGTAAAATATGCATAACATAAAATTCACCATCTTAACCAATTTTAAGCATACAGTTCAACAGTGTCCAAAAGATTCACAATGTTGTACAATGTCTAGAACTCTTTTCATCTTGTAAAACTGAAACTCTATACCTATTAAAAACAACTTCCCGGGACTTCCCTGGTGGTCCAGTGGCTAAGACTCCGTGCTCCCAGTGCAGGGGGCCCGGGTTCAATCCCCGGTCAGGGAACTAGATCCCACATACCACAACTAAGAGTTCGCATGCCACGACTAAAGATCCCGCATGCTGCAACTAAAAGATCCCACGTGCAGCAACTAAAACCTGGTGCAGCCAACTGAATAAATAAATATTAAAAAATAATACTCAAAAACCCCCCCAAAAAACAGAAAAACAACTTCCCACTCCCTCCTCCCCACCAGCCTTTGGCTACCACCATTCTTCTTTCTGCCTCTATGATTTTGACTACTCTAAGTATTACAGATTAGTGAAATCATATAGTACTTGTCTTTTTTTTTTTTTTTTTTTTTTTTTTTTGCGGTACGCAGGCCTCTGTTGTGGCCTCTCCCGTTGCGGAGCACAGGCTCTGGAAGCGCAGGCTCAGCGCCCATGGCTCACGGGCCCAGCCGCTCCGCGGCATGTGGGACCTTCCCGGACCAGGGCACAAACCCGTGTCCCCTGCATCGGCAGGCAGACTCTCAACCACTGCGCCACCAGGGAAGCCCAGTATTTGTCTTTTTGTGACTGGATTATTTCACTTAGCATAATGCCCTTAAGGTTCATCCATGTTGCAGCATGTATCAGAAAGTCCTTCCTTTTAAAGGCTGTATAATTTTGCATTGTATATGTATACCATGTTTCCTTTATCCGTTCATCTGTCGATGGGCTCTTGGGCTGCTTCCATAATAAATGCCTGATAAATGGTAGGTGTTTATTAACTGGGAGATTAAGAAAACAGCATTGGCTCTGACCACCTGTGAAAGGCCTGGGGCTCAATGCAATGGGTTGAAAAGGCAACTTTAATCTCGGATCCATTTATGTGATACATATGGGGTTCCTCCCTTTTCCTCTCTTGTTTTTTTCTCCTTCACCCTTTTCATTATTGCTATCACTCCCCCCCCCCGCCCCGCATTACACACTTTCCAGTGTCTTCTCCCTGTCCTCATTTTCTATTTTAGTTCTTTCCTTGGCCATATGGACAGATGGAGTCCATCAGGGAAGCATGCAGGAAAAATGGTGTAATAAAGAAACTGACTCCATTTCTGAGCGACTGTTAAGAGTTTCAAGCCCCATCACTCCCCCTTAGCCTTCCACCCACATCCGTGTGTACTGACAGAGAAAGCCCTGATGCTCCCTTCTTTGATGCCAACAGGAAGTTCAAACCACACAAGCCCCGGTGCATGCACAGGAATCCTCACTCCAGTTCAACCCCCTAACCACCTTAAAACCTTAAAACCTGATCCTGTCTCCTTTCCCAGCTCTCTCAGGCCAATTTCAAAGGAGCTTGGGAGCTAGTCTGCTCCCCCAAGAACACCTCACTATGGGACTAATTAGCCTTTTCATACCCTCTTGGTGCCAGTGTGACATACTCAATCTTGACATCAAAATCAAATTTTGCATCATGGGGTGCATCCATCACAGCACTACAGGGTGGCCACAACGAATGGGACTGAATGCTAGGCCCCTTCATCCTTACGGGGACCTAGACCACTAAGGCAGGGATGGATGGCAGGGATGGCCACCTTCTCACCATTGCTTTTCTGTTATCACAGTTACAGTTACAATTGAAGGTACTATTTTCCTGGCCATTTTTTACCAGATGGTTCTCTTCCACTATTGTATCAAGGCAACTTTAAAAAATTTAAAAATGCTTTGTAATGAAAAGGTTCAGAGTGCTGGCTTATTTTACCTTACGTTTTTTGCTCCTGAGCAGCTCTTGCATCCTTTTGGGGTTTGGGAACCTTTTCTTGTCCCAGGTGAAGTACCTCTTGCCTTCAGTGTGCTCTATGTCCAGCCACATGACATCGTAAGGAATGTCATGTTCATCAAATCCTGCATCCACTGCCTTTACATCATGCTCATCTTCGTAGTTCCAGCGGCACTGATGGTACCCCAAGGAGAAGAGAGGGGGCATGGCTTGTGTGCCTAAAAGGGGGAGATGACAACTGAGCCAATTAGCACCACAATGATAATTATACAGTTGATAAATGTTTCCTGAATGTCTACAAGGTCTAAGCACTGAGCCTGGTACTTAGAATATCAAGAAGAAAGCAGAGTCCCTACCCTCAAGTGCTGTGGGACGGCAGAGGGGCTGATAAATTTTGGCTGCAGTGAAGTATGGAGTCTTGAAAGGCTTCACAGAGGTGGTAACACTTGGTTAGAACGTTGAAGAATAAGTAAGAGTATTCTCAGGCAGGGAGAATGAATAGATCATTGAGGCACAGGAAATAGAAAAGATACGGAGGCAGAGAAGGACATGATAAGCTTAGGGAAAAATAAATATTCCAGGGTGGTTACACTGTGAAGGAGGCCAGCAGAAGATGACACTGGAGAGGGTCAGTTTGTAAAGGACCCTGTAGTTCAGGCTAAGGACTCTAAATCTTCTTGTATAGGAAGTCATCAAAAGTTTGGCAAGATGTAACCTCAGCAGACTATGTTTTAGAAAAATTAGTTGGGAGCAGACTTGAAGGCAAAGAAACTGAAGGCAGGAAGAACTGTCAGGAAATTATCATCAAAACATTTACTGATAACATGGAGGACATCTGGTCAACCACTTGCATTTATCTCCTTCCCCTCTTAAAGTCCCACTAAAATCAGAATAAAGAAAAGAAAGAAAGAAAGAAAGAAAAGAATAAAACCACAAGAACAAAGAGAATGGGAGAGGAGTAATTTCAACAAAATTTGGAAGGCTGCAGGCAGGGGTGGTGTGGTAACTATTGAGCAAAACCAAGTAAGCTTTCACCATAGTGCTTATGAGGGGGATGACGACGAGAAGGGTTCATCCCTGCTCCCAGAACACTAGCGGACAGGAGAATTCCCCCCTCCACTTCAACATGAGAGTGTAAAACTCATCCAGGTACACAGAGCTTCCAGGCAGAACCTTATTCTTAAGTATGCATGGATAGCCAAGGATCATCCAACATTTGAGTAAAGCCTCCAAAATTAGACAGAGGGACTCACATAAAGAAATAGAGTAAAAGGATCTCTGAGAAAATAGGGGCAATACAAGGAATCAAAGTAAATATCAAAATGCTATCATTAGTACCTCTGGGAGATGAAAAAAAGTTGCACCCATAAAATAAGACTAGGGTAGCATAAAACAAGTATAAGATATTAGAAACAAGGAACAATCAGAGGATAAGAAAGAGTCTGCAGAAATTAGAAATATGAGCATAAATGGAAAGGCCTGGAAGATAAAATTGAGAAAATTGCTCAGGATTGGACAAAAAAGAGAAGATTATAAAATCTGTAGAGTAGAAAGAGAAAAAGGAGGTGAAGATATTTTCAGAGGAATAATAACTTTTCCAGAACTGAAGGATACAATTCTCAAGAACGAAAGAGTCTACATCTAATATGCAATTATTTTAAAAGGTCTATATCAAGGCATTTGGTTGTAAAATTTCAGAGTTTCAGAATATTAGAAATTTCAGACTATCAGAGATAAAGAGAAGATATGTCAGAGAGAAAAGATAGATCATATACAAAGGAACAGAGTTCAGAGTGATTTTGGAACAAGAAGATAGATTATAGAGAAATGCCTTCAAATTCTGAGATAAATAATTTTCAGTCCAGTTACCAAATTATCAAACAAGGGTGAAGGTAGGAAAAGAAGATGTTTTCATATCTGCAAAGATGCAAAAAGTAGACCTCTAATGCACTTTCGTAGGAAACTACCAGAAGATGCTTCGAACAATGAATAAAAACCAGGTTAAGGGCTTCCCTGGTGGTGCAGTGGTTGAGAGTCCGCCTGCCGATGCAGGGGACACGGGTTCGTGCCTCGGTCCAGGAGGATCCCAAATGCCGCGGAGCGGCTGGGCCCGTGAGCCATGGCCTCTGGGCCTGCGCGTCCAGAGCCTGTGCTCTGCAATGGGAGAGGCCACAGCAGTGAGAGGCCCACGTACCGCAAAAACAAACAAACAAACAAAAACACCAAGTTAATAAACCACGAAAAAGAAAAACATGGGCCCCAAGAAGGGAGAGATCTACCACCAGAAAACAGAAAACAGTAAGTCCTAGGGTGACAGCTGTGCGGGGAGCCTAGAGAAAAACAGTCCAGATAGAGATCTGGGGGTAAGTCTCCAGGGGAAAAAGTGGAATGGATAAAGCATCTGACACCCCTGAGCATTGGAAAAATGTAAACACTGAATGTTGATTAACCAAAAATTATGATATAACAATGTTGGGAGGAAGAGGTAAGAAGATATTATTGAACTAAATCCTCATTAGGAGTTAACAGATAATCTATAAATTTATAAATCAGATTTCTTTGACCATGGTGGCAGATCCACTGTTTTTGAAGCACTTTCCTGTAAACCAGACTATTCTCTCTAATAACAATGTTGAAAGGGGCTGTAGGGGGGCTTTGATGGTACTTATTCCTATATGGGTGTCTTCCCATATCCACAAATTCTCTGTTGTTCCTCTCATCAAAATTGGAATCAAATTCTTCCCTTGCAAATGGGCTAGACTCAGGAAATTTTAACAATGGAATGCAGCAGAAACGATGCTACATTACTTTGATTTTTAACAGTTTTATTGATATGTAACTCATATATCATACAATTTACCCATGTAAGGCATACAATTCAATGTGGGTTTTTTGTGGGGAGTGGAGCATATTACATGACCAATTTAAAAAAATTGTGGTAAAATATATGTAACATAAAATTTGCCATTTTAACCATTTTTAAGTGTACAATTCAGTGGCATTAGTTACATTCACAGTGTAGTACCAGCATCACCACTAGCTGTTTACAAAATTTTTATATCACTCCAAACAGGAATTCTGTTAACCACAAAGCAATAACTTTCTGTTACTCATCCCAACCTTCAGCCCCTACTAACTGCTAATCTTAACTTTTTGTCTCCATGAATTTACCTACTATAGGTACTTCATACAAGTGGAATCATGTTATATTTGTTCTTTTGTGTCTAGCTTATTTCATTTTGCATAATGCTTTCAAGGTTCATCCATGTTGTAGCATGTATCAGAACTTCATTCTTTGTTATGGCTGAATAGTATTCCATTTTCTGTATATACCACATTCTGTTTTTCTTTTTCTTTTTTTTTTTTTTTTTTTGCGGTACGTGGGCCTCTCACTGTTGTGGCCTCTCCCGCTGCGGAGCACAGGCTCCGGACGCGCAGGCCCAGTGGCCATGGCTCACAGGCCCAGCCGCTCTGCGGCATGTGGGATCCTCCTGGACCGGGGCACGAACCCGCATTCCCTGCATCAGCAGGCGGACCCCCAACCACTGTGCCACCAGGGAAGCCCTATCCATTCATTTTTGATGAGCACTTGGCTTGTTTCTACCTTTCGGCTATGGTGAATAATGCTGTAGCGATCATTGGCATACAAATATCTGTTCAAGTCCTTGTTAAGTTCCTTTGAGTATGTATCTAGGAGTGGAATTGTTGGCTATATTAGTTAGGGTTCTGCAGAGAAACAGAATCAATAGGATGTGTATATATGTGTGTATGTATTTGTATATATACAGAGAAAGAAAATGATTGATTGATTTTAAGGAACTGGTTCATGTGATTGTGGGGACTGGCAACTCTGAATTCTGCAGGCAGGCCTGGAGACCCAGGGAAGAGTTGAAGTTGTAGCTTGAGTATGAAGACAGTCTGGAGACAGATTCCTGTTTCTTTAGAGCATACCTCAGTCCTTTTCTCTAAGGTTTTCAGCTGATTGTATGAAGCCCACTCATGTTACGGAAACTAACCTGCTTTACTCATAGTCTACTGATTTAACTGTTAATCTCATCTAAAAAATAACTTCACAGTGGTATCTAGACTAATGTTTAACCAAATATCTGGGCACCATGACTTAGGCAAGTTGACACAAAATCAATCATCATGCTGGGTCATATGGTAGTTCTATGTTTAGCGTTTTGAGGAACTGCCAAACTGTTTCCACACCAGCTGAACCATTTCACGTTCCCACCAGTAATGTATGAGTTTCCAACTTCTCTACATCCTCACCAACACTTATTATTTCCCCTCTTTTTTTGATTTAGTCATCCTACTGGGTAGGAAGCAGTATCTCATTGTGGTTTTAATTTACATTTTCCTAATACCTAGTGCTGTTGAGCATCTTTTCATGTTCTTGTTAATCCATTTGTACATCTTTGGAGAAATGTCTATTTTAGCCCTTTTCTCATCTTAGAGTTAGATTGTTCCTTTTTATTGTCGAGTTATAAGAGTTCTTTATGTATTCTGGATACTAGACCCTTATCTTATGTATGACTTGCAAATACTTTCTCCCATTCTATAGGTTGCCTTTTCACTTTTGTGGTAATGTCCTTTGATGCACAAAAGTTTTTAGGTTTTTTTTTTTTTTTTTTTTGCGGTACGCAGGCCTCTCACTGTTGTGGCCTCTCCTGTTGCGGAGCACAGGCTCCGGATGCGCAGGCTCAGCGGCCATGGCTCACGGGCCCAGCCGCTCCGCGGCTTGTGGGATCTTCCCGGACCGGGGCACAAACCCGCATCCCCTGCATCGGCAGGCGGACTCTCAACCACTGCGCCACCAGGGAAGCCCAGTTTTTAGTTTTAAATAAGTCCAACTTGTCTAATTTTTTTTTTCTGTTGCTCATGATTTTGGTGTCATAGCTAAGAATCTGTTGCCAATCCAAGGTCATGAAGATTTATCCCTGTTTTCTTCTAAGAGTTTTATGACTTTAGCTCTTATATATATGTCATTGATCAATTTTGAGTTAATTTTTTGTATATGGTGTGAGATAGGGGTCCAACTTCATTCTTTTGCATGTGGATATCCAGTTGTCCCAGTGCCATGTGGTTAAGAGACAATTCTTTCTCCATTGAATGGTCTTGAACATTTATTGAAAATCAATTGGCCAGAGATGCATGGGTTTATTTCTAGACTCTCAATTCTATTCCATTGGCTTATATGTCTATCCTTATGCCAGTACCACACTGTTTGGATTACTTTAACTTTGTAGTAAGTTTTGAAATCGGGAAGTATGAGTCCTCCAACATTTTTTTTTCAGGACTTTTGGGCCATTCAGGGCCCTTTGAAATTCAGTATGATTTTAAAGATCAGCTCTTCCATTTCTTAAAAAAAGGCCATTGGAATTTTGGCAGGGATTGTAGTAAATCTGTAGATTGCGTCCAATAGTATTGCTTGCTTAACAATACTAAATCTTTCAATACACAAACATGGGATTTCTTCCCATTTATCTAGGCCTTCTTTAATTCAGGAATTTTTTGTAGTTTTCAGCATATGAGTCTTTCACATCCTTGGTTAAATTTATTCCTGGGTATTTTATTCTTTTGGATGTTATTGTAAGTGGAGTTGTTTTCTCAATTTCTTTTTTAGATTGTTCATTGCTGGTGTATAGAAACACAGCTCATTTTGTGTGTTGACCATGTACCCTGCAACTTTGGTTAATTGTGTGTGTGTGTGTGTGTGTGTGTGTGTATTCTTTGGGATTTTCTATCATATAGTATCACATCATCTATGAATAGAGATAATTTTACATCTCCCTTTCCAATTTGGATGCCTTTTATTTCTTTTTCTTGACTAATTTCTCTGGCTGGAACTTTAACTACAATGTTCAATAGCAGTGGTGAAAGAGGGAAGCCTCATCTTGTTTCTGATCTTAGGGAAAACCTTGCAGTCTTTCACCGTTGAGTATGATGTTAGCTGTGAATTTTTCATAAATGCCTTTTATCATGTGGATGAAGTTTCCTTTCATTCCTAGTCTTCTGAATGTTTTTATCATGAAATAGTGTTGGATTTTGTCAAATGCTTTTTCTGCAATCAATTGAGATGATCTCATATCTTTTATTTTATTTTATTTATTTTTTTTGTGGTACACGGGCCTCTCACTGTTGTGGCCTCTCCTGGCGGCATGTGGGATCTTCCCGGACCGGGGCACGAACCCGTGTCCCCTGCATCGGCAGGCAGATTCTCAACCACCGCGCCACCAGGGAAGCCCCAATCTCATATCTTTTAAAGATAAAATGCTTTTATAGTGCTAAAGCCACTATATTTTAATGGAGAAGAGAACATAGAAAAGTTCAGGTTGGGATACTGGTCATCTGAGATAAAGGAAGAGAAAGCCCAGGGGTTAAAAGGCTCTAAGGAAGGCAGATGGTGAGTATTAGGGATTAGAGAATGGAGAGTTCCAGCCCTAGTGGAATGTTTAACCAAGCTGAATGGGATGAGAGTGGGAGGAGAAATGCTTGCTTCTTTAAAAGCTTGGGTAAGTTGTTTATAAATACTATATGGTGTACAACAAATATTAATTTACAGTGATTCTACATGGGATAGAGGAAATATAATGGAACAAGAAACTGGCACTTCCACATGCAAGTACCTGTAAGGTATGAGTACTGCTTGAAGACGTCAGAAGGTGTAGGTCCTGTCAGCAAAAAAACATCAATGATTCCACTCTCTGACATCCAGTGCACATCAGTTTGAGATCTGACCTTTTGTCTAACAGCAACTGGGCCCGTCTGGGTCAATGCATCCTGGAAAAGGAATGGAATGAAGGTCTGAAAAATTTCCCTCTAACCCACAACACCCATCCATACGTGTGTAATAGTCTGATCCTTTAGTACATACCAATAACCTTCACTGATTATACTGCGAGGACTCTAGAGGCAGAGAACTGCCATTAAAAGCCCAGAGCTACAATTACACTTCAGTGGTTTTGTTTCTTCTGTGATTATGACATGCAGTCATGATCCATTGCTCACCTTTACAGCAGGCTCTGTATTGATCTCCACTAGTGTTTCTGAGGCATTTAGCCAAAAAATGCCTAGAGTCCTGCCCAGTTTGTGGGCCAGGAGATAAGGCACTGAACCATAAATGCCCATTTTGTCATGTATTTTATATCCATAGACATCTAGGTTATAAAGACGGTAAGCATCTCCATCACTGAAACACACAAGGAAGGATTACCAATTACCACTGCATATATATTCTTAATGAATATTATAGCTCCATTCTCCCCTGCATTCTCCCCTTGGGTACAATACATCTTTCAAAGCTCAACTCCTAACACTTCCCTAAAGGTTTCCTGACCCAATGTGGGTGAATATGATCCTCCTCCTTTGATTCCTTTGGCATCCCCTCAGGCTACTATTGGCGTGTATGATCTCATAGCTTTTCTAAATATCTCTTGTGAGGTGAGGACCATTTCCTGTGAATCCTGCATAATAGCAAGCACACAATAAATTGACAAATTTTGTATTTCTCTGTCGTGAAAGCAAAATGATAGTATCCTAACATGTTTCCACAGTGCTGAGTAGGGAAAGATTAGGAACTGAATTGAGGTGGGGAACACGGAGCTCAGGTTGGTGTGAGAGCAACACAGTTTCTGATTCACTTGTCACTATGTCTCCCTATTATCTAAACAGCATCTGAACCTGGCAACTTTGACCAGACTCTGTTTCTCTTTGGTTCCGCTTCCTCTTAGAGTGATACCCCTGGCATTTGTTTGTCAATAGTGTTAGTTTGAAATAATCTCCCCGAGGGAATCAAAGGTGATATGAGATGCCACACTCTTCCATTCTCTGGCTCACTGTCCTTTTTTGGTAAAAGCCTTTTTCTAGGTCAGTGATCTTCACAGTGTATTTCCCAAGGTTCCACAGAAAGGCCTTGGGAGGTGAAAGCAAAACCCGGGGAGGTGATATTATGAAGCTCTCCCTGCTACTTCAACCACAGCAGCTCCATATTTTTACTTCCTCTATATTTTTAGGTTCAGCAATACAGTTTTTATAATTGTCTTCTTTTTGCCAAAATATAAAAATTGAAAACCACTGCTCTGGGCGATCATTAAAGGGAAATTCTTAAAGACCTACAAGCAATATCAAGAGGGGAAAGGCCAGATACATATTAGCACTGGCTCAGACATCTCACATATTTTCCTTTCAAACTTTTCCAGTCCAGAAACCAGAGCCTCCTGTAAGAATTCTTGTTTTCACTTTACCTGGTATTTTTAAGTTGGTGTGATTCTGCATGTTGCGGGATCCCATAGACATGCTCAAACCCATGCAAGGAGAAATCCAAACCAATGGAGGCAGGACCTGCAGGGACCAGGATAGTGACTGAGTTTTGCTTCTCAGTGGGACAATCGATTGAGGAGATTCAGCAACTATAAGAGCAGCAAGATGACTAGACTAGGGATCAAGAGACCTGAGCTTGCCCTGATCAATCAGTAAATCATGTATGCTGACTCTCTGTACGGTTATATTTAGGTGTTGTGGGGATACAAAAATGCACATGGCAAAGTTCTGGGCACTTATTAGTTATGTTTCCTTAGCTGTGTGCTAAAGTTCTCTGTGTCCTCATTTATAGTAAATCTCCTTTCTATCTGTAAAATAGGATGACAAAGTTTTAGATTTTTTCCCTAATCTAAATTTTCCAGAAATGTATTGCATACTTGTTTGCTTTAGGAAGCAGATGATAGCGAGCACTTTTAATACTTACTAGATGAAAGGCTGGGTGTCTTCTGCCTGACGGTTCATTCTTACTGCATACAGAAACTATAAGGTCAAGGGCACCAGGAGGACCTTTCCTGGCTCCTCAAAATACCCCCTTCCCTGTGATTGTAGATATATAAATTTCCTTTAGCCAAAGACAAGTCCTTTATCTAACAATTATTTTAGAGATATGGGGAAAACGAAAGTAACTAGGAGAGATAACATTGACTTAAATTCCCTCTCAGGTAAAAGTATTTGCCATCAAATGGTCCTTATTTGGAGGAGTTTATGGAAACGGGGTGCTTTAGGTAAGGTAAAAAGGATTATAATGTTACAGAAAGGGGAGCTTTAGGGCCCCTCTACTTATAATTTTTGGGCACATGTCAGTCCTGATCATTATATGAGGCTATAGAAATAGATGCTAGAACAGAGATTCTCAAGGAGTTAGGGAAGGTCTGTTATTCCCCAGGGTAGGGAGAAATAAGGAGAAAAGTGAGTATTTTTTCCAACTAAATAAGCCCCAAGTATTTGAACCGTGTCTCCTAAAGGGACAAATTCCTTCCCAGCCACCTACACCCTCCCCCTCCATCACTAAGCCTAGTGAGAAATGTCACATGATGCTCACATAAATGATGGGGAGGCCTGGAAAAGGCTGAGAACCACTGCATTGAAATGTTGGAGGCAATGAGCTCTAGAACTTGGTTTCTCATCACTTGACTCTCATAAAAATAGAATGTAGAATTTGCAGCTGTCTGATTCACTGCATAGTGCAAGCAGTATGCGGACCTCCATGAGACCAGAAACTCCATAAGGCCTATACTTCTACGCTCCCCACAAGTCATACACTCACTATTTCTCTATTGCAATGCATTACTGAAGAATAGGGGACCCAAACATGAGATTTCTGTTCACCTTACAGAAGTCATGTGTTTAGGTGCCAAAGCTCAAGGGACTTTTAGATAGAGATTTTGGCCATTTTGGAAAGGTCTGTTTTAACACTACACCAGTTTTAATTGTACCATTATCTTTGACATCCACAAAATTTCTGAATTTCTCCTCCCACAGGCCCAGTTCCTCTTGATTTTCCTGTTGGCACAAAAAAAGGGAGCAAACTGAGGTTATATATTGCAACAAATGTTGTTACCACAATAGCACATTTATTTGATTAAAATATTAGACTGAGGAAGTGATTTCATCTTTTAAAAGGCCAATTTGTGATATCAGTATATTAATCAAATTAGATCTATGTTCTATATAAATGCCATTAATCATCCTTATGATCTATAGCAGACATGAATATATTTTTTATTGTGGTAAAATGTACGTAACTTAAAATTTACCACTTTAACCATTTTTAAGTGGCATTAAGTACATTCACATGTTGTACAACCATCATCACCATCCATTTCCAGAATTTTTACATCCTTCCAAACTGAACCTCTGCACCCATTTAACAATAATTCCCCATTCTCCCCTCCCCCCAGCTCTTGACAACTACTTTTCTATTTCCTGTCTTTATGAATTTGACTACTCTAGATATCTAAGTAGAATCATAAAGTATTTGTCCTTTTGAGACTGGCTTACTTCACTTAGTATAATGTCTTCAAGATTCATCCATTTTGTAGCATGTATCAGAATTTCCTTCCTTTTTAAGGCTGAATAATATTCCATTGCATGTATATACTCCATTTTGTGTGTGCATTCATCTGTCAATGACTCTTGGATTACCGGATTGCTTCTACCTTTTGGCTACTGTGAATATCATTCTGCTATGAACATAGGCTGCAAATATTGGTTTGAGTCTCACTTTCAGTTTTGGATATATATCCATAAATGGAATTACTGGATCATATTGTAATTCTTTTTTTTCTTTAATTTTTAATTATTTATTTATTTATTTTTATTTTTGGCTGCGTTGGGTCTTTGTTGCTGGGCATGGGTTTTCTCTGGTTGTGGCAAGCAGGGGCTACACTTTGTTGCGGTGCACGGTCTTCTCATTGCAGTGGCTTCTCTTGTTGCGGAGCATGGGCTCTAGGCACACGCAGGCTTCAGCAGTTGCACCAGGCGAGCTCAGTAGTTGTGGCTCGCGGGCTCAGTAGTCATGGCACGCGAGCTCTAGAGTGCAGGCTCAGTAGTTGTGGCGCACGGGCTTAGTTGCTCCAGGGCATGTGGGATCTTCCTGGACCAGGGCTCGAACCCGTGTCCCCTGCATTGGCAGGCGGATTCTTAACCACTGCACCACCAGGTGAGCCCCTCATATTGTAATTCTATGTTTAATTGTTTAGGAACTGCCACACTGTTTGACGTGAATATCTTTAAAAGAGCCAAAATGATGTGAAAGCACTTTGCAAAATGCAGTCTTTTACATATGTAAGGCAAAACATTTAGAATCAAATAACTTGGGTCTCTTCTGAGAGACCCTAAGCAAAGATTTTGGCTGAGATGGGCACCTTCCCCCCTGCTTCAATTAGCCAAACTACTGGCTGTGTTCTTGTGCTGGATGGAGAAGTCAACTGGGATGGCCACTGCTCAGGTTCACTATCTTTTGACCTAGAGCCATGAACTTTCAAGCTTTACAAAAGTCACCTTTTCTCTGGTAAAATGAAAAAAGTTTTAAAAGAATTGTGTGTGTATGTGAAAAGCACATTTCTTTTTAAAAAGTGAGGGACTTCCCTGGTGGTCCAGTGGGTAAGACTCCGCACTCCCAATGCAGAGGGCCTGGGTTCGAACCCTCATCAGGGAACTAGATCCCGCATGCATGCCACAATTAAGAGTCCGCATGCCACAACTAAAAGATCTCTCATGCTGCAACTAAAAGATCCCGCATGCTGCAACGAAGATCCTGAGTGCCACAACTAAGACCCAGCACAGCCAAAATAAATAAATAGATAGATAAATAAATAAATAATAATAAAGTGAGCCCTTTCCCTATTTCTAGGCTGTTTCTTCATAATTAAATCTTCTGTAAAGTGAGTCTGTTTTTTTTAAAACGACACCTGAATTCTTTTTTTTTTTTTTTTTTTTTTTGCGGCACATGGGCCTCTCACTGTTGTGGCCTCTCCTGTTGCGGAGCACAGACTCCGGACGTGCAAGCTTAGCGGCCATGGCTCACGGGCCCAGCCGCTCCGCAGCATGTGGGATCTTCCCAGACCGGGGCACGAACCCGTGTCCCCTGCCTCGGCAGGCGGACTCTCAACCACTGCGCCACCAGGGAAGCCCGACACCTGAATTCTTAATGTGGGATTATTATCCTGAGGTCTAGATAGGCTTTAAAGTTTGTGAACTCCCTGAAACAGTAGGAAAAAAATTTTTTTTCTACAGAGGTGGTTCACAGCTTTCATCAGAGTCCTGCAAAGGGATGTTTGACTCAAAACCACTATCTAAGCTATCTGATTAGAGGTCTCCCAAAAGCTAATATAACATATTGTCACAAAGCTGTGTAAGGCACAAATGTGTTAGTTTTTATCTTCCCTATTTGAAAATGGAAAAATTATTCTCTCTCATATTCATCAGTATGGGCCAGTTCTCAAGAGGGAGAAGCATTTGTCTTATTGCACTGGAAATATTTTTCACCATTCTTCGTGGCCATAGCTACTGTCAGGGTTCCTTTAAAGATGTGTGGGGCTTTGGATGAAGAGACGATTTCTGGAATGTCCATTCTCCAGAATTTAGCCAAAATAATCTTTCTGAAACAGAAATCAGACCATGTATCTCTGCTGCTTAAGACCCTTCCATAGTTCTCCTTTGCTCTTAAAGTCCAAAAAAGTTAATGTGACTTAGAAGAATATAAGCTCCATGATAATGAGGGAATCGGATTAGTTTGATGATACAGCACCAATTCCTTGAAAGGTGCCTGGCCTACAGGAGGTCCCATTTATATGTGGTAAAGCATTTACCAACTACCCACCTGTATAAGGGAAGAACAGACCTATTATACTCCACATAATGATGATGATAGTGAAAAACATTTTAAAAAGATAAATTACTCTATGTAGATTACCTGAGTGGTATCATCTGATGTATCCTCCTCATTTTCCTTGGTGGCTCTGCTGTAATATAAAGTTGTTTCACTCATGGCAAGACTGACAATTTGTTCAATGATAAAGATTTCCATTTCCAAATATTGAGACCCCATAAATTATATCCTTTAACTTATTAAAAATAACATCATTATAAAAATAAATTTATGAAATTAAACATTTATGATGAACATTAATCCAACAGCTTGATTTCTTATAAAATATAGAGATTTGAATTTCCTTAAGTCTTTTAAAAATACATTAATCAGTTTTTTTATTATAAATGTAATACATGTTCATAGTATTTAAACAAAACGTAAGCAAGGTAGAACACAGTTCCTCTCGCGCAATATTACCCTAGAATGGAGCAACATGATGCACTGTCTTGCACGATGATGACAACTTATTCTAACACCTATAGTTGTATTTGAGTGCATATTTCTTCCATTCTTAACAATACTAGACTTCATGGATTTTTTTTTAACTCTTTGCCAATCTAAAGTTTTAGAAAAGATAATGCATTTCAGTTTGAACTTGTACCATTAATGATGCAGACTACCTTTTTATACATTAAATGGTATTTCTAGTTCTGTGAATTGTCTATTCATACTCATTATACATTAATTTTTTCTTTAGTGTAAAATGCAGCATGCATATAGAAGAGTATATAATGTATGCACAGAGTTTAAAGAATAATACTAAAGTGAACAATTATGAACCTACCAGTGAGCATAAGCAACAGAAATGACTTGTTCTTTTGGAGTTCCTATGTGCCTCTCTTCAAATGTATCTGCCCCCCTAATATTTGCATTCAATGCTACAAATTTCCCTCAAAGCACTGCTTTTGCTGCATCCCACAAATTTTGATGTTGTATTTTAATTTTCATTTAGTTTGAAATCTTTTCCTTTCTTTCTTTTTAGATTTCTTCTTTGTGTTATTAAGAAGCATGTTGTTTAATCTTCAAGTATTTTGGAATTTTCCAGCTTTCTGTTGTTGATTTCTAGTTTAATTGCATTGTGGTCTGAGAGCTGGCGTTGTATGATATCCATTTGTTTAAATTTGTTAAGGTGTGTTTTATGACACAAAATATGGTCTTGGTGAATGTTCCATGTGAGCTTGAGAAGAATGTGTATTCTACTGTTGTTGGATGAAGGAGACTATAGATGTCAATTATAGCCAGCTGATTGATGGTGCTTTTGAATGAGAATATGTCCTTATTGATCTTCTCCCTGCTGAATCTGTCCATTCCTGATAGAAGGGTGTTAAGGTCTCTAATTGTAATAGTGGATTCATCTATTTCTACTTGCAGTTCTATCATTCTTGCCTCAAGTATTTTGATGCTTTGTTATCAGGCACATACTTTCCCTGTTTTGAAGTTAGCTCTTTCTGAAATTAATATAACTACTCCTATTTTCTTTTTTTTTTGAGAGTTGGGAGTTAAGTTTTATTGGGGGCAAAATGAGGACTGCAGCCCAGGAGACAGCGTTTCAGATAACTGAAAAACTGCTCTGCTATTTTCTTTTTTAAAGATCATAATGCTATCATTTATTGGATGAAAAAAACAAAGAAGAAAAAGAATTGTTTTGGAATGTTTGGGGGAAAAACAGCTTGCTTATAAGTAAAATTCTTTCTCTTTGAAATGAGTTAGTAAAAAAGAAAACAATCTTCATTATATGAAATAACATCACCAGGTAGGAAAAGCAGCACACAAGAATATATTTTTGGATATAAAAATTTATATTTATATATAGTTATGCCATCAGCAGCATTCAAAATTAGCTGAGTATCTACACAATTACACATATTGATTCATGTTTTAATGAAGTGTTTTAAAAGCTCATCATATTAGAACATGCACAATATTCTGAAGGCATATAAATTCCCCATGGGTTTCTGAACATCCTTACCCTCAACTTCACAATAGAATGTACAAAAGCAGTGAAAGATCAGAGTTCAGAGGTGTTTTATTTTTCTTTTCCTTGTTCAAAGTGCCTAAGTCAAGCAAATATATTGAAAAAGGCAAAATAAACACTTTGCATAGCAGAAGACTGCAAGATTGCATGTAAACTATGATTCTCCTTTATGACATTACACAAGTACAAGGTACATCTGTACGTAGAATAAGGCTCATTACCTCTTCTTGCAGCATGAATGTTCAACAGGCAGAGAGCAACGTTCTGCCCAGGGAACAGTCTCAATTTGGTCTCAAAGAATGCCTCCCAAGGATCCACAAGGACAATAAGTCTAGGCAGCCATTTATATCAGGGAACTTTTGTCCCCACTATGTCTACTTTTTGGTGCTGTCTGTTAAATGTAGTGACATTACTTTGTTGTGAATATACACATTAGTGTCAATACGATGCTGTGGACTGACCTTTCACTCCAAATAGCCATGTTCCCCCCCATCTAGTGAACTCACTCTTCCCTGGTTTCAGTTCAGCCCGTCTATAGAAATTTTTTTTTACACTTCCAAGCCCAGTGTCAGTTTATCAGCTCCTGCTAAGAAGGATATAATTTTATTTGGTCAATTTACATTAACAATATGGTCGGCCTGTTAAACTTTAGCCATTCTAATAGGTGTGTGGTAGTACATCACTGTTGTTTTAATTTGCAATACCCTAATGACTAACGGCATTGAACATATTTTTCAAGTGCTTATTTGTCACTTGTATATCTTCTTTGGTGAAATATCTGTTCAAATCTTCTGTTTATTAGATTATTTTCTTAAATTTTGAGAGTTCTTTCTATATTATATCAATCCATACAACTTCTTTATTAGATATATACTTTGCAAATATTTTCTCTTAGTCTATGAATTATCTTTTCATTCTCTTCATATAGTCTTTTTTTAATATACTAAAACTTTATTTGAATCATTATACAGAGGGATTAATATCCCTTTTTTACTGTTGAATAATATTTTATTATAATTGATTATGGTTAATTATTCAGGTTTTTTCTAGTTTTTACTATGACAATGCCACAATAAACGCCTTCATACATTTATCTTAGATACATGTGTGTTTGATTACAACAGGACAAAGTCCCAAAACTGGTAGTGCTAGTTCAAACGTATGCATATTTTAAATTTTAATGCATTTCCAGATCATTTCCTCCAGTTTGAAGCAACTCATACTCAAATGAACAAAGTCTAAGGCCTGGATGAACCTTGAGGACATTCTTCTAAGTGAAATAAGCCAGTCACAGAAAGATAAATACTACATGATCCCACCTATATTAGGTATCTAAAATAGTCAAATTCATAGACTCAGAGAGGAATGGTGGCTGCCAGGGGCTAAGGGGAGAGGGAAATGGGGAGTTACTAATCAATGGGCATAAAGTTTCAGTTAAGCAAGATGAATAAGTTCTAGAGACCTACTGTATAGCACTGTGCCTACAGTTAACAATACTGTATGGAACACTTAAAATTTTGTGAAGAGGGTAGATCTCATGTTAAGTGCTCTTACTACAGTAAAATAAAATAAAACAAAATAAAACAAAATAAAGTAATTAATAGTCAATGCAAATTAAAGGAAGAATAATAACCTATTTCTTCATATAGTCTTTGAATGGGCAGGCATTTTTACTTTTGGTTATGTCCATTTAACCCATTTTTTCTTTTGTGGATCATGCTTTTGGTGTAATATCTAAGACATCTTTGCCTGATCCAAGGTTTCAAGATTTTCTTCATTGTTGTCTAGAAGTTTTATAGTTTTAGGTTTTACATTTAGGTCTATATTGTATTTTGAGTAATTTTCTTTTTTTTTTTTTGATTGACGTTTCATTCTTGTTTGTGGCAACTTCTGAGCTCCTCACATGCCAGACTGGAAATTACAAGTCCTTGCCTTTTCATTTTGTTCAAGGTTTTTTGTTTGTTTGTATTTTGTTTTGGCGGTTATAATAAAGTTTAAAGTTTAAAATTTCTAAGTAATCGAATCAATCACCCTTTTTCCTTATGGCTCTTCAGTTTTTCTTACACTAATAAGATTTTTTAAATTCTACATTTTTTCCTATTTTTATTTTCTTGTGTGCTTTATTTTTATTTATCTGGAATTCATTTTTGCTAATGTTCTGAGGTTAGGACCTTACATTTTTTTTTCCAAGTGGATAATCTAATTTTCCTAACACAAAGATAAATACAAATAATGGAAATATAAACTAGTACACAACCTCTATGGGAGGCAATTTGGAAACATCTATCAAAAGTACAGATGTACAAACCATTTGATCAGAAATTATACTTCTGTGACTCTGGTCTATGGATATACTTACATGTACGCAAAATGACACATATACAAGGTTATTCATGAAGTAAGTAGTTGTAAAACAATATCAGAAACAACTTTAAAGTCTACTAGCAGGGATTAACTAAATGAATCACAGTGTAACCATATAATAGAAACTATGTAGCTGTTTTAAAGAAATTAGAAACTACCACATTGGTAAAGGGAAAAAATGCAAGGTACAGAATAATGTGTAAAGATGATATCATTTGTGTCAGGAAAGGAAAAAACAAAGAATACATTAATCTTATTGTATAGGCATAAATTATCTCTGGAAGGATACACAGAAAACTGGAAACACTGATTACTTTCAAGGATGGAATGAGGTAGCTCAAGCACAAATGGTGAGGGAGACTTTTCACTATATACACCTTTTTTTTTTCACATCTTTATTGGAGTATAAATGCTTTACAATGTTGTGTTAGTTTCTGTTGTACAACAAAGTGAATCAGCTATATGTATACATATATCCCCATATCCCCTCACTCTTGAACGTCCCTCTCACCCTCCCTATCCTATCCCTCTAGGTCGTCACAAAGCACCGAGCTGATCTCCCTGTGTATATACACCTTTGTACAATGTGCTTATTTAAAAAAATAAATAAAAATTAAAAAGCCCAACTTAGATATCACCTCTAAAACAAAAATAATGGGAGTTTAGTAAAAGGAAAAAATGTTTTAAATATTAATGCTTTAAATATAAATAAATAATGAATTAAATATAAATAACGAATACACAGGGATTTGTTATGCTATTAGTATTTTCAGTCAAAAAAAGTAATTGAATTATATTCATAAGGCACTAACAGAGTAGGTGGCAGGATTATGGGTATTTTTTCTTCTTTTCAATATTTTCTATTTTTCCTTCAATGAACACATTTCTGTGATAAAATAAGTCGTTTATATTTTATAAATTTATAAATTTATTTATTTATTTTTGGCTGCATTGGGTATTCGTTGCTGCATGGGCTTTCTCTTGCTGAGGCGAGCAGGGGCTACTCTTTGTTGCGGTGTGTGGGCTTCTCATTGCGGTGGCTTCTCTTGTTGCAGAGCATGGACTCTAGGTGCGTGGGCTTCAGTAGTTGTAGTGTGCAGGCACAGCAGTTGTGGCACATGGGCTTAGTTGCTCCACGGCATGTGGGATCTTCCTGAACCAGGGCTCGAACCCGCATCCCCTGCATTGGCAGGTGGATTCTTAACCACTACACCACCAGGGAAGTCTCAAAATAAGATTTTTTAATATTAAAATTTTTAAATAGAAATAAGTTGAAACTCAGAAAAAAATCACTATGTTGAATGCTTTCTGCAGCTCATATAAGATGTTCATTATTTGGGTAAAAATAGAAAGACTGGAGGATTTAAAGACAATATTGGTAAAAATGGAAGAAGAATCTCCTTCTACTACTATCTTCCAATTCATGCGACCCACACACAAACAGCTTTGATCAAATGGTTGGTTCCAGAAAATTCCTGGACAACTATTCAAGTCTAAGGTAACTCATGTTATTCTAAGGAGGTAAAATGAAATTCTGAAGACAAGACATGTTAGTTCACATTAGCATCTATCAAGTTAACACGGTGTGGGCTTCCCTGGTGGCACAGTGGTTAAGAATCTGCCTGCCAATGTAGGGGACATGGGTTCAAGCCCTGGTCCGGGAAGATCCCACATGCTGTGGAGCAACTAGGCCTGTGCGCCACAACTGCTGAGCTCACGTGCTGCAACTACTGAAGCCTGTTCACCTAGAGCCTGTGCTCCGCGACAAGAGAAGCCACCACAATGAGAGGCCTGTGCACCGCAATGAAGAGTAGCCCCTGCTCGCCGTAACTAGAGAAAGCCCGCGTTCAGCAACGAAGACCCAATACAGCCAAAAATAAATAAATACATTTATTAAAAAAAAAAAGTTAACAGGATGATTTTTTAGAAGGATGTGTAGGGTAGAGAACATCCTCAGTCAAACATATAGGATGTGTTAAGAGTGTCATCTTCACAAATGTCTGAGAATAATTTTTGTCATCAAGCCTGCATTCACCTGCACAGGTGAAAAGATGAAATTTCTCAGAACAATATCCCAGCAAATAAGGCAAACCAGTTTTCTATGGTGATGTATTATCTATTTAGGCAACTGGTATTCACAGTCAGGTTTTCTTAAGTTCTTTGTGTGTTAAGTAATGTGCAAAAATACCTTTGCTTGGGAGGAATCTGCAGCTGCTCAAAGTACAATTGGCCCAGGGAGTTTATGCTCATCACAACCTCTTCTTCAGATACCAAGTCTATCTTGAATGGGTTTGCTGTGATGTGACACTTCAGATCTCCTTTTCCATTTGCCAATACAAGACCGCCTGTATCCCCTGAGCATGAAATCAGCCTGGAAAACAAGGCAGGAAGAGAAAAATAAATTGCTGTAGGTTTACATGGCTCAATGCAATTCTCAATTCAAATTAGTAAATCAATATTCATGTGACATAGCACAGATAAGGCAGTAGAGAGCTGTAATTGAGAGCATGGGCTTTGGTGTCAGAAAGACTGGACTAAACATAGCTCTCCCACACACTAGGTGTATAACTGTGGACAAGTTAATCTTTCTAGTTCTTGTTTTCCTCATCTGTAAAGTGGAAATGAGAAAAGCAAGAACAAATAGAGATTTTTGAGAGGATTAAATGAGATCACACATGTAAAGCACTTGGCAAAGAGCCTGGCATATAATAAGCGCTCAGTAAATGTTAGCTCTCATCATCATTATTACTTTGGTCTGGTAACAAGTTGGTGCATAGAATTTAAACATTTTGCTTTTCTTTCTCGTTCCAACCCTACACTCAGAAACTGAGTAAATAACACAGATTCGGTTATTGATTCACTCAGTCCAAAGTGAGATGGAAAGGTGAAACTTTTGTTTATTTATCACCTAACTTCCAACAGCCCAATCAGACACGTACACTTTTTGGATGCTTTGGATCCCCAGGAGTTATATAAGCTCAGAGACAGCACTTAAAATCCCTAGGTCTATCATCAGGAAAAAAAGGGAGACTCAAATCAACAGAATTAGAAATGAAAAAGGAGAAGTAACAACTGACACTGCAGAAATACAAAGGATCATGAGAGAATACTATAAGCAACTATATACCAATAAAATGGACAACCTGGAAGAAATGGACAAATTCTTAGAAAAGTACAACTTCCCAAGACTGAACCAGGAAGAAATAGAAAATATGAACAGACCAATCACAAGCACTGAAATTGAAACTGTGATTAAAAAACAAAAGCCCAGGGCCAGATGGCTTCACAGGAGAATTCTATCAAACATTTACAGAAGAGCTAACACCTATCCTTCTCATACTCTTCCAAAATATAGCAGAGGGAGGAACACTCCCAAACTCATTCTACGAGGCCACCATGATCCTGATACCAAAACCAAACAAAGATGTCACAAAAAAAGAAAATTACAGGTCAAAACCACTGATGAACATAGATGCAAAAATCCTCCACAAAATACTAGCAAACACAATCCAACAGCACACTGAGAGGATCATACGCCATGATCAACTCGGGTTTATCCCAGGAATGCAAGGATTCTTCAATATATGCAAATCAATCAATGTGATACACCATATTAACAAACTGAAGGATAAAAACCATATGATAATCTCGATAGATGCAGAAAAAGTTTTTGACAAAATTCAACACCCATTATGATAAAAACTCTCCAGAAAGTGGGCATATATGACAAACCCACAGCCAACATCATTCTCAATGGTGAAAAACTGAAAGCATTTCCTCTAAGATCAGGAACAGGACAAGGGTGTCCACTCTCACCACTACTATTCAACATAGTTTTGGAAGTTTTAGCCATGGCAATCAGAGAAGAAAAAGAAATAAAAGGAATCCAAATTGGAAAAGAAGAAGTAAAACTGTCACTGTTTGCAGATGACATGATACTATACATAGAAAATCCTAAAGATGCCACCAGAAAACTACTAGAGCTAATCAATGAATTTGGTAAAGTAGCAGGATACAAATTAATGCACAGAAATCTCTTGCATTCCTATACATTAACAACAAAAAATCAGAAAGAGAAATTAAGGAAACAGTCCCATTTACAACTGCAACAAAAAGAAAAAAAAATACCTAGGAATAAACCTACCTAAGGAGATAAAAGACCTGTATGCAGAAAACTATAAGATACTGATGAAATAAATCAAAGACGATACAAACAGATGGGAAGATATACCATGTTCTTGGATTGGAAGAATCAACATTGTGAAAATGACTATACTATGCACAGCAATCTACAGATTCAATGCAATCCCTATCAAATTACCAATGGCATTTTCACAGAACTAGAACAAAAAATTTCACAATTTGTATGGAAACACAAAAGACCCTGAATAACCAAAGCAATCTTGAGAAAGAAAAACAGAGCTGGAGGAATCAGGCTCCTTGACTTCAGACTCTACTACAAAGCTACAGTAATCAAGACAGTATGGTACTGGCACAAAAACAGAAATATAGATCGATAGAACAGAATAGAAAGCCCAGCGATAAACCCACACACATATGGTCACCTTATCTTTGACAAAGGAGGCAAGAATATACAGTGGAGAAAAGACAGCCTCTTTAATAAGTGGTGCTGGGAAAACTGGACAGCTACATGTAAAAAAAGAATGAAATTACAACACTCCCTAACACCATACACAAAAATAAACTCAAAATGGATTAAAGACCTAAATGTAAGGCCAGACACTACAAAACTCTTAGAGGAAAACATAGGCAGAACACTCTATGACATAAATCACAGCAAGATCCTTTTTGATCCACCTCCTAGAGGAATGGAAATAAAATAAAAAATAAACAAATGGGACCTAATGAAACTTAAAAGCTTTTGCACAGCAAAGGAAACCGTAAACAAGACGAAAAGACAATCTGCAGAATGGGAGAAAATATTTGCAAACAAAGCAACTGACAAAGGATTAATTTCCAAAATATACAAGCAGCTCATGCAGCTCAATATCAAAAAAACAAACAATCCAAAAATGGGTGGAACACCCAAATAGACATTTCTCCAAAGTAGACATCAGATTGCCAACAAACACATGAAAAGATGCTGAACATCACTAATCATTAGAGAAGTGCAAACCAAAACTACAATGAGGTATCACCTCACACTGGCCAGAATGGCCTTCATCAAAAAATCTAGAAACAATAAGTGCTGGAGAGGGTGTGGATAAAAGGGAACCCTCTTGCACTGTTGGTGGGAATGTAAATTGATACAACCACTATGGAGAACAGTATGGAGGTTCCTTAAAAAACTGAAAATAGAACTACCATACGACACAGCAATCCCACTACTGGGCATATACCCTAAGAAAACCATAATTCAAAAAGATACATGTACCACAATGTTCATTGCAGCACTATTTACAGTAGCCAGGACATGGAAACAACCTAAATGTCCATCAACAGATGAATGGATAAAGAAGATGTGGCACATATATACAGTGGAATATTACTCAGCCATAAAAAGGAATGAAATTGAATTATTTGTAATGAGGTGGATGGACCTAGAGTCTGTCATACGGAGTGATGTAAGTCAGAAAGAGAAAAACAAATACCGTATGCTAATGCACATATATGGAA
Organism: Stenella coeruleoalba; assembly: GCF_951394435.1. Taxonomy (NCBI): domain Eukaryota; kingdom Metazoa; phylum Chordata; class Mammalia; order Artiodactyla; family Delphinidae; genus Stenella; species Stenella coeruleoalba. The sequence goes on along the minus strand of NC_137147.1, from coordinate 85,094,029 downwards.
TCTAAAAGAACAGTACTGATGAACCTAGTGGCAGGGCAGGAATAAAGATGCAGACGTAGAGAATGGACTTGAGGACACAGGAGCAAGGGGAAGCTGGGACGAAGTATGAGAGCAGCATTGACGTATATACACTACCAAATGTAAAATAGATGGCTAGTGGGAAGCTGCTGCATAGCACAGGGAGATCAGCTCAGTGCTTTTTGATGACCTAGAGGGGTGGAATAGGGAGGATGGGAGGGAAGCTCAAGAGTGAGGGGATATGGGGATATATGTATACATGTAGCTGATTCACTTTGTTGTACAGCAGAAACTAACAACACAACATTGTAAAGCAATTATCCTCCAATAAAGATATAAAAATAAAAAAATAAAATCCCTAGGTCTAGATATTTTTCTAGTGCATAGTCACCCTGGTCACAGGCCACTTTAGGGAGGATTAGGAGGGATAGTTTATGATCTTATATATCTTTACAACCTCCTCCATGGATTCTAGGCCTGCCCCTCAAGCAAGATGCTTTGGGTTCTGGAAATTAACTTTGTAGTTTGAGAGGTTGTGTCTCACTGTTCATCAAACTTAAATAGAGTTCTTTTGATTATTCTGTCAAGTAGGACTCTAGTCCATCTATTTCAGCCTAATGGACCCCCTGACGTATCATGCACTGCCCTGAGGCTTGAGCCATTTTGAGTACCACACAGGCCCTGTTATGGAAACACGTCTACCTTGTCTCTTACAACTAAATGCTGCTACTTTGACTCTGCTACCTAGAGTCTCATCATTTCCACTGAAATCAGGGAGCCCATTTTAATGGTACCATTCCCACCATTATCTCTAGCTCAGAAAAGACATTCACTCACTATAATGCTTTCCAAGTGTTCCCTCACTAATGTATTTCTCAATGAAGGAAGTATCTTTTGGATCCTTTGGAGAACAGACTTAGGGGCTAGATGCATATGACATATCCACTTCAACATTTTTATCTCCCTAAGTCTATGAATCATTTCTTCTACACAGCGCCAAGGAATTTCTGGTATCTCAGCTTCATTCAGCACAGTCCATAGCTGAGTTCAAGTTATACTTAACCAAGCAAATAATTAGAACCATTTTCAGCTGTCTAAGCTAGCATATTAAATCTGGATTCTCTGGTACCTGTACCCATGTCAGTAAATTTAGCATGATCCTAAAATTATGGTCCTTCCTTCTGGTCTAGAAGTCCCTCAGAAATCATTTCCATGCATATTTCCCAGATTTTTGCCAGTATAAAATCTTACAATTCTTTAGGTGTGTAAGCCTTTTCCTCCTGGGTTTGACTGTAATTGGCTCCCTAGGCATGTTGGGGTTTGACTTGATAGTGGGTCTGGAGGCAGTGAAGAGTGGTAAGGGTGAAGCACAGGGAGCACTGGAATCCCCTGGCACAGTATATTTCAGGTGAGGTTAACACGGGGTGTCCAAGCAGGTGAGATCAGCCTTATCAGATGGAGGAGAAGGAGCTGCTTCTGCTGAACTGGGAGGCTCAGTGGAATTTTGAAGTTTGGGACTCATGGTTATCCAAATCTTCCCAAATGTTGCTATTCAATTTTGGGGAGTCCTACCTTTTCACAGCGATGCCCTAAATTCATAGCCCTGATGAAGCTGTGAATTCAACTTACGCTCTAACTCAGCAGACCACAGAATCTAACTCTGTATCTGATTTTCAGCTACGAGGACTCTGTAGATATGACTTTTAGGATTGTCACAGAAATCTGTTAGGTTTCTGACAATTTAAAAGCCTGAAACTGCTGTTTTCTTTAAGTTCTTCAGTGAAATTAATAGCAGCCAGGCCACCTCAGAGTTTTGAATTTTGTATGGCAATCATGCTATGCTATGGCCCCACCACTTGGTTTGCCAGAGCCATGCTTTCAATAGGCACTCTATTTAAGGCAACCACAAGTAGTAATTTGACTGTCACAGAATGCCGTGGTTTATTGCTAGTCGTACTAATTTGCTAGAGCTTCCATAACAAAATACCACAGACCGGGTGGCTTAAACATCAGAAATTTATTTTCTCACAATTCTGGAGGCTGGAAATCCTAGATCAAAGTGTCAGCCGGTTTGGTTTCTTCTGAGGCTTTTCTTCTTGGCTTGCAGATGGCCATCTTCTTGCTGTGTCCTCACATGGCCATCCCTCTGTCTGTGTTATCTGTATCCTCATCTCCTCCTCTTACAAGACACCAGTCATACTGGATTAGGGCCCACCCTAATGACCCTATTTTAACTTAATTACCTGTTCAAAGGCTCTGTCTCGGAATAGTCACATTCTGAGGTATGGGGGGTTAGGGCTTCAACATGAGTCTGGTTGGGGAGGGTAGTATTCAGCCCAAAACATTAATATCTCACCGCCTAATGAAAACCAGGTCCTCACTGCCTTCAAATCCAAGTAGATCAGCTAACTAAGCTCAGATTTCCATCCTTGAGGGTCTGTTGCTTATACTCATTCTGATATCAATGACTGTGTTAACCAAAACTCAACTGCAGATAACAGAAACAACTCTGGCTATTTTAAGCAGAAAGTAAATGACTTAATATGGAGGAATTATTAGCTTACAACATTATGGAAGGTTTGAGGTAGCAGGTTCCTGGCTGAGTGTCCAGTAATGACTCCTAGAACAATACTGCATAATTGCAGGCCAACAGAACTTCTCTCTTAGCTGGAATCAGGAAGCTGGGTAATCAGAAGTCAATGTGGCAACTGGTGGGCTCCAGGATCATGCCAACTTAGCTGCAATCCAGAGACTGGGAAACCACTGCCCTAACTGGTGGCTCTAGAGTCATTCTATAACTGCTGATGCACACCAGCAAAATGGGAGACTCAATTCTGAAATCAAGATAACTGTAAGTGCATCTGATTGGTGGAACCTGAATTACATCAGAAACTAGCTATATGGGAGTCTGGGAAATGGAGAAATGTAGTTTTTAGTTATTACAGTAGCCAAAGGTCCTCTAGAAAAAGGCTGAAATAGAGGCAAAACTAATATACCACATTTACTACACAATGCTAATATTACCCTGACTCCAAAACCTGGCAAAGATAGCACAGAAAAACTATAGACTAATGTTACTTATGAACACAGATGTAAAAATGTTAAAGGTCTACTAGTAAAATGAATCGTCCAGGAGAGTAAAAAATAATGTAATGTGACCAAGAGGAAATACACACACACACACACACACACACACACACACACTCTCTCTCTCTCTCTCTCTCTCTCTCTCTCTCTCTCTCTCATTTGCCAAACTGCAAAGCTATGAGAATAGTCCCTTTTTAATTCTTATTTCCTAAGTTCTTAGCCTATAGTAGTGGCTCAGTGATATATTTTAAATTTATGACAGTTCTAGCATAGCTAAATTAATTTCTCCTTATAATTTATTAGCTTTTTTTTGGCTGTGTCAGGTCTTAACTGCAACACGCAGGATCTTTGTTGTGGCATGTGGGCTCTTTCGTTGCGGTGCACAGGCTCTTCGTTGCAGCACGCGAACTTCTCTCTAGTTGCCGTGTGTGGGCTCCAGAGAGCATGGGCTCTGTGTTGCAGCGTGGAGGCTTAGCTGCCCTGCAGCATGTGGGATCTTAGTTCTCTGACCAAGGATAGAACCTGCGTCCCCTGCATTGGAAGGCGGATTCTTTACCACAGGACCACCAGGGAAGTCCCATAATTTATTAAGTTTTTATTAGATTTTCATGGAAAAAATAATCTACATAAAACTATGATAATGATGTAGTGAAAATTAAAGCATCTGGCATAATCTTATATTCCCTTAGTGACATGATATAAAGAAAATAACAAACCAACAGACAGAACCAAGTTAAAATATCACCGGAAAATGTGCTGAGAACTGATGCAGATTCTGCAGGTACATGAAAAATGCTTTAATCCCCAAAGATTTTTTTTCCACCTAGAAACTGATCATTAATTTATCTCTGACTCTAAGACAGATTATATGTTAGACTTCTGAGACTGCCGTTAATTAAAAGTGAGTCAGTCTAACTGTATAAATTACTGTAAGCATGGGAGTTTTGCTAGTACATTGGATCTCTGGAGCCCTGCTGTTCATCTGAGTGAGTCAATTAAACAGGTCTCCTGCTTGCTCCCAAAGTCTGGCTGATAAACCGCTTACTTTGTCAGGAGGAGAGAAGATCAGAAGCTCTGCTTCTGCCCATTAATAAGTGCTGATGAGTCAAATGGTGGAGGAAGAGAGTACAGAATGGATAGCATCAAAATGGATAAATTTATCCCCAAATAACTGAAAACTAACTCTGCCAATGGTTGTATCTTTGAAGAAACAAAATAAGAGACTCATACAAAAGCTGCTACTCAAGGTATGATAGAAGAATATATTAAGGGTGTATCCAAGGTAACGTGTTTCTTGGCTTACCTTACAGTGCTTGGCTTGCTTGTGAGGACATCAGGAACTTCATACCTGGGTTTCAAGGGTGTTTCTTCATTGATTTTAAGCCTGAAAATATTTCCCTCTATACCATAAACTTCAGCCAGGAGAGGAACCTGGGAACACACACGCGATTAGTTTCAACAGGTTACCCAGGTCAGTTCTACAAATTATGATAATTAGAAAACTATGTTTAAATTATTATAGGCCAAGCAAATTGGAGAACAATGGCAATCATGAAGGAAAGCCTTTCCAATCTATATGTACTTGCTTGGCTCTATCTGTAGTAGAAACAAACACCTCCTATGTGTTCTATGGTTAGGCAAACATATAATTGTCCAGACCAGGACTGTTAAGAGTGAGAGGGCTCTCTATTAATAACGATAGTGGATGACAGGCATAAACTGAAACTGCCCTTGGAAAATTGGGACATGTGGCCCACTGTATCTATGATACATATCTAAGATATGTACAGGTATCTTAAGAATAAGTGTTTGGTGTTAAAACTAGAGTAACTGGATTCCAGTTGAACGAAAGATGAAGGGTAACAAGCCACAGAATAGAAAAGAATAGACAGTAAAACGGTGGTCATTGGGGTTCTCTACTGTAGATGAATAAGGCTTCCTGTGTTAAAATCAAGGCACTTCCTGTACACTTAGATTAAGGTCTGGGGAACTTTCTCTAGAGGCTGGGATATTCTCAGCTTTCTCAAGAAGATCAAGAATTTAGGTTAAATACTGCCTACGATGAAAGATGGAAGCAACATAGAATCATAAAGAGAATACAGAGTTTGAAAAATAAAACAATAACAACAAACTCTGAAGGCAGAGATGGCTGGATTTAGATTACAAAATGAGGCATCAAGATTAGGGAAATATCTTAAGACAGTGGTTTTCAACTGATGTGCCATGCTGCACTGGCTGCAAATCATTAAGTACAGTATGATGCCAAATTCTGGTTACAACTGGGTCTGTGTATTGTTACTATAATGTCTGTTAAATGAAAGGCTAAGCTGGGTAGCCTGTGTGAGGTAACACACAGAACGGGTATGCCGTGGTGCAAGCAAGATATAGGAAGCAGGGAGAATATTAATGCAGCACCAAAAAACAAAAACAAAAACAATCCCTCCCCCACAAAACGATGTTACTGGAACCTTGCTTCTTCAGAATATAGGAAAGGGCACTTGAACAGTGACAGGACACTGAAGAGTCACCAGGTAAATAATGGTAAATAGGCTGTGGCTGCTTTTACAGACATTCTTAAAACAAGGTTATGGGGCTTCCCTGGTGGCGCAGTGGTTGAGAGTCCGCCTGCCAATGCAGGGGACACAGGTTCATGTCCTGGTCTGGGAAGATCCCACATGCTGCAGAGCGGCTGGGCCCGTGAGCCATGGCTGCTGAGCCTGCGCGTCCAGAGCCTGTGCTCCACAACGGGAGAGGCCACAACAGTGAGAGGCCCGTGTACCACAAAAAAAAAAAAAAAAACAAAAAAACAAGGTTATGATGTAGTACTGATCATACAATAATAATTTTTTCCCCAGCTTTATTAAGAAATAATTGACATATTCTGTAAGTTTAAGTTGTACAACTCCTTGATTTGATACTTATATATTGCAAAAATGATCACCACCATAGCATTAGCTAACATCTGCATCAAGTCACATAATTACCATTTCCTTTTTGTGGTGAGAACATTTAAGATCTACTCTCTTAGCAACTTTCAAGTATATAATAGAGTATTATTAACTACAATCACTGTGCTGTTAGTCATCTTATTATAGTTGGAAGTTTGTACTCTTTGGCCAACACCTCCCCCTTTCCCCACCCCCAATCATACTGTAATTACTGCTTATATGTTTAGTATTCTTTTGTATATTTGATTTACTTCAAGTGTGCCATCAGAATTCTAAGATTTGAAAATGTATCCAAGTATAAGGCTGAAATCCTGTTAGATTATGTATTCCCTCCCAAGTTAGACATAAATTTCCACTACTCTCTCAAATTTAATTCAACTAACATTTATTTGGCATCTAATATTGTGAAGTGCTGATTGCTGTGAAAAGGATGGCTAAACTCTTAGGGAGAGTGCAATTTAGAGGAGATGCAACACCTATGTTGTAACCGTAAAGCGTTTTATGATAAATGCTGAGATAGGACGAGGACATGTGCTGCGGGAGAACAAGGAAGGGGAATATTGATGACTGTAAGGAGAGGGGTTCTGGGACATCTCTCTGGAGGAAGAGGGACTTAAGCAGGGCCTTGAGGGATTAGTAGGACTTTGGGGAGGCAAAAATGGGCAAGAACATCCTAAGCAGAGGGCACACAGGTTGTCCCTTATATGTGATTAACAAATTGCATTTCGTTTATATACTCAGAGATCCTCCCATTATTAGTAAAATAACTTTCTTAAAAATCTTTATTTTTTTAAACCAAAGACTGGTCTGATATGTTCTGTTCTTGAGGCTGTGGCCTAGTAAAGAATCCTAATTATATGAGAGAAGGTAGCAATAACCCTGCTTTTCCTATAATAACCCTAGGCAAGCAAACATACAAATCAGAGTAAAAGCCCCACTTTGTTTTCATTTTAACTTAATTAAGCAAACCAATTTTGCCAATAGGTAACCCTTTTCAAAGTCAATATCCAAATTCATTCTTATCTCTTATTATCATCAACATAGCTTCATATTCCAAGCACATAATTTCCTTAGACCTTAGTATACATTTGCTTGTATGATCTGGCTCATGCCGTTTTTACTGGCTTAAAAAATCAACAGCAGCAGACTCTCAGAAGTCCAATAAGTAAAGCTACTTGGACTGAAAACAGCAGGAAGTGGCTCAGAGCCTCTACCGTTGAGCCCGCTCCCCTCCCTGCATTGAGTTCTGACACCCCTCTACGGAAACCTCAGGGCTCTGCGCATGACAGTTTATAAACCACTTCCCTGGGCTTCTTAACTGCCAGTTATTGTCCAATTTTTCAACCAAAACTGGGCTGTCAAAAAGTCTGGACATGAATGTTATATCCTTCTATCTAAAACATTAAGAATTTCTAAACATTTCTGTTCTCTAGAGACCTGTTTGGATATTTATTTTAAAATAATATACAAATAAATTATTGAATCTCTATTAGTGATTAAAAATGACAATAAAAAACACGTTGTGGGCTTCCCTGGTGGCGCGGTGGTTGAGAGTCTGCCTGCCGATGCAGGGTACACGGGTTCGTGCCCCGGCCCGGGAAGATCCCACATGCCGCGGAGCGGCTGGGCCCGTGAGCCATGGCTGCTGAGCCTGCGCGTCCAGAGCCTGTGTTCCGCGGCGGGAGAGGCCACAACAGTGAGAGGCCCGCGTACCGCAAAAAAAAGCAAAAACAAAAAATTATGTTGTTACAGAAGTTAGACTGCATAAACTCAGAATTATTTAACGTTAATATTTAGAGAATAGCAGTAAAGATTGCGGCAAGATGGATTTATGTAAAATAAGTGAAGAAACATAAAATTAAACATTTAAAATAAGGTGAGACAGCATGGGTTTTGCTCCCCTAGAAAGATTTAAGATGTGTAAATGTCCTCCTACACAGAGAAGATGAAATAAATCCTCAAAGAAAGGAATACATTTTGGAGGTTCATTTTAGTACCACAAGTCTCTACTTGGTTTTTCATTCAGAGGCTCACCTCCCATAATCTGGGAGAGCATAAATTCCCTTTTCCTATCTTATTTCTCCCATACCGAATAAAAATAAAACCCAGTAGTTTGTCATCCCTAAGTCTAGTTTTTTTGGCCACAAGGGCAAAAATATGAGACAGGTTATAAAAATCATGGTGGTAACAACAGCCTTGTCTGTACATTCAAGCAGTGGAATGGATCACAGTTACATTAAAAGTTTTTTTTTAATTTCACCCCAAACTAGTAGAGACTATGACTGAGTTAACAGAATAGCCCTCTAACATATATTTAAATGATGGTGGGTATTAATAAGGGAAATTATGACCCCAACAACTTCTCCGTGATGGGTAGATCTTGCTTGTCCTCTGGAACCAGGTCTTTCTACTATATTATAAGGAATAGTTAACCTAAAAGGCCTAGAGAAGTGAGCAAGGACCTCTCTCAGCTATTGGTCAAGACCTTCCAGGATTCAGAGAATGGTCTAAGATTCATTAAATTGCTGTAGGGCACTTATTGCCCCTTCCATAGTTGTAGCCAGTTGGTTTATTGCAAGCACTGATTCTCTATGGAGAACGCTGGCAAGTTCACACTGGGCATTAGCATGTTCCCCAAGGACAATTAGCCTGTCCAGGTATGCTTCTGATTGCTTGGCCAGTTCCCCAATAAGCTGCCTGTTCCTGGACATTTCTGCAGAAACAGTCCTGGTTAACAAGTAGTAGTTGTTCCTCATCTGTTGAGGAGGTGGCTGGTTGGGCAAAGTCCCATTGCTTAGATGAAGACGCAAGGGATAACTTCATGGAGGTGCTCAGAGATATCCCTGCATCCTTGGAGAAGCTGCCAGAAGTGTTGCCACCAGTGAAAACTTGCAAACAGGCTGCAAAATAAACATTTTGCCAAATAGTTCATCCATGTCATGAAAAAGCATAAAAATTAGCAATATAAAGTAGGTCAAAGACGTAGGTCTGTTCCAAATAGCCTTGCTAGCAGTGCTTTTTAGGTACACTCAGAAGATAGCATAAATTTCCCTGCTCTGGTGTCACAAGGCTAGATCTTCTCTTTTTCTCAATCCAGGTCAAATTTTGACTGAAGGTAAAAAATTGATAGTAGTAGGAAAAAAGGAGGTCTAGGGCTTCCCTGGTGGCACAGTGGTTGAGAGTCCGCCTGCCGATGCAGGGGATGTGGGTTCGTGCCCCGGTCCAGGAAGATCCCACGTGCCGCGGAGCGGCTGGGCCCGTGAACTATGGCCTATGAGCCTGCGCATCCGGAGCCTGTGCTCCGCAGTGGGAGGGGCCACAGCAGTGAGAGGCCCGCGTACCGCAAAAAAAAAAAAAAAAAAAAAAAAAAAAAAGGAGGTCTAAAAAAGCAGTCAACACTTTACTGATAACTCCTTTAAGATTATTTTCTGGAAGCTTCTTTATCAAATATCTGATTATTTTGTCATAAGAAATAGGACCCTATGTGAGAAAACTTAGGGATCTGAACCTGCAACCAGCTTTTCTTCAAAGCCTAGATGTCCTGACCTAGAGGCAACACACAGGGCAACACTTCAGTTTGTTTTGTAACATTACTGTGTCCCAGGAACATCATGTTTGCTATGGACTGAATTGTCCATTGTCATTTCCCCCCCTCCCCAAACCTTCCCCATTCTCCAACCCTTCAATTCATATGTTGAAGCCCTAACCCTCAATGTGATGGCACCTGGAGATGGGGCCTTGGGAGGTGTTTAGGTTTTGATGAGGTCATGAGGGTGGAGTCATGATGGGATTACTGCCTTTACAGGAAGAGACCAGAGAGTTAGCTGTCTCTCCATCATGTGAATATACAGTTGACCCTTGAACAGAGATTTGAACAGCATGGGTCCACTTATACATGGATTTTTTTTCAATAAATACTTACTATAGTACCATACAATCCTTGGTTGGTTGAATCTGTGGATGTGGAACCATGTGTACTGAGGGCTGACTGTGAAGTCATACTTGGATTTTCCACTGCTAACCCCTGCGTTGTTCAAGGGTCAACTGTACACTAAGGAGGTGACAGTCTACAGGGCAGGAAGTGGGACCTTGATCTAGGACTTCCCAGACTCCAGAACTGTGAGAAATAAAGGTTTGTTAAGACACCCAGTTTATGTTATAGCAGTGTGAGCTCACTAAGACAACGGTGAACGAAACTTGGTTCTGTTTCCTGGTTGCTTATTAAGTAGCAGGTTGGGAGAAGGGAATTGGGAAGAAGGATTTCAAAAATTAACAACAGGGCTTCCCTGGTGGCGCAGTGGTTGAGAGTCCACCTGCCGATGCAGGGGACACGGGTTCGTGCCCCGGTCCGGGAAATCCCACATGCCGCAGAGTGGCTGGGCCCGTGAGCCATGGCCGCTGAGCCTGTGCGTCCGGAGCCTGTGCTCCGCAGTGGGAGAGGCCACAACAGTGAGAGGCCCGTGTACCGCAAAAAAGAAAAAAAAAAAAATTAACAACAAAGCCTGACAACAAAATTATTGCTTTAAGAGTTTTAATGGTGTGAGGGCAGGTAGGCACTAAGAATGCTGGGTTTGTCAGAATCTGCCTCATCAGTGAAATCTGAGAACTGCAGCTGTGAGCTGAATATGATCCTCTTAGACTTTGGGCTCTGTCTCTCTGAACCTGAAATAAAAAGCTATCATTCTAAATAAGTGGATGTACGTGGCTTTTTAAAAATCTCCAGACCATATCCATACCATATCCTACTGTGAAATCTCCCATGAAACACCCATCTCACCCCAGAAAAAACCTCTAATGGAGGCTCCTTGACTATGCAGTGAGCAGGATACAAGGTTCAGACAACTTTAGAAATTACTGTTTGGATCTTTGTTGTCCCTATCAAACTGATATAGGGCACGAAGCCTTAAGTCCCTATTAGTCATCTCAACTCCAAGTGACAAGGAGGACATTAAAATGACATTCAGTTCAGAATTTTAGGGTGACCTCCCAAAACATACATTGCATGCATTTGCCTGACATCAGAGCATGCAGATTCCCTGTGCAGCACTGTTATTTCCAACACCTGAACATTGTGTCTGTTCCAAGGGGTCCTCAAAGTTCTCAGTCTTGGGAGCCACGTTGCTGACATCCTGGATCACTTGCCCTTGCTTGTCCGGCTCCTCAGCTCCCTTCTGAGCCATGTGCTGTCTTGCGCTGAGCTCCCGTGGGTCCTCCTGGACTGTGGCTTCTTTTCCTTTGAAGGCATCCATAGCTGGTGGGCTCTGGTTCTGGCACCTGACCTGAACAGCATTGTCCCTCATATTTTCAGGATCCAAAGAGTGGTGTGTACAGAAAAACTGACCTATAGTCTTGTAAAAGGCAGTGTGAGAGGCTCTACCACTAACTTCACTGGTATGGAGCTGCATCGAGAAGTTGCATTTTGGCCCACACTGGTATTCCGAGTGCCTCATTTACTCTGCCTCGGCATGTGTCATCACGACAGTGGATTGTTCAGGTGCTCAACAGACTGAGCCTCCCCAAGGACAGAAAGGGACTGTCCCTGACCATGGGACAGCTATAACTCTCTGGGGCTAGACACATCAGAGGCAAGAAGGAAAAAGCGCAAATGACAGGAAAAATGAGAAAGGAAGGGAACTGACTGCTGGTATTAAACTCCTGGAAGGTCTCTGGTGGACTCCTTGCATTTCCTGGAGCCAGCTGCTTCTGCTGACCCTGAATACAGGGGTTTGGCGGGGTACTGGGCTATTAGACCACATGCAAATGGCGGGTGGCTCTCTAGGAAAGAAATTAATGCTGCCCCATGTTTTCCCATGAACAGCTTTCAAACTTGGCTACAAAAGGATGTAAAGTTTGGGAGACCTGGATCAGTACTCTACCATGAGCTGTGAACTCAAAGGTTGCACAGATGCCAAGCAAGGAGGGAAATTCCTCCAGAAAAAAATGAGTGGTGTTAAGAAGCAGCACTAGGTTTTGAAGAAAGGCTAACCATCCCTTCAGTGTAGTTAAAAGAACTAAGTGTGCTGCTACCACAACTACATCCTTAAGTAACCATAAGTTGGGAAAAAGGGATGGGGATAGAGAACACAAACTATTGATATGATTCTAGCCCCTATTTTGAATTCAGGTAAGAAAGCTATGTTAGAGAATTCTACATCTTTGAAGTGACTAAAATCTCTAAAACTTCATATGGAAGGTAGCCTTCCTCACTGTGCCATTGCTCCTCCTGCCTGGGAATAAAGTTGAGCCTCCCGACGAAGTTAGAGACCTTACAAATGTTACAGAGAATGCCCTGATGTTGTGGGGCAGTGTTTGCTCTGTCTTCTCCGAGAAGATTCCTCAGTGTAATGTTATACGGCAAGCTCTACGGTAGTCACAAGATCTCTCACAATGCTGCAGTGAAAGTGGGGATGTCTTCTCAGTCTGCTTCCCAGAACTGGGATTTGTTAGTGAGCTGATGGAATTACTATCTAAGCTGTTATGGGACTAGACTGCATGTCTTTACCTATGTCCTTCAGCGAATTACCAATTAAACCAGATTGGTCTGGGAGGCCTTAGAAGCTTAGGACACCTTTCAAAGACAGGGGAGGATGTGAAGTGAGGGTCAGGTTGGAAGCATCAACTACTTGTGCATAACCACACTTCCTAGCCCGGCCCACAGCACTTCCTCTGTGACTGGCCCATCTGAAGTAGCGTGAAAATTTGACAGATGAGAAAAAGCACTTAGGATACTGCTCTAATCCTTTTAGCATGTAACAACTATGGTGATCTGTTAGTGAAGCAGCCTAGGGGTGGGAACATCTGTGACTTATTCAACTGCATAGACCATTGTTCCTCTTGCCCACTCACATTTTGAGGTTTGGACATTCACTGAATCTGTACCTTGCTTGAGGTATGTTGTATAATAGTGATAAAAAGAGCATGGGTGCGTGACAGAGTCTGCAGTCACAGGTGAAAATTCTGGTTACTAGCTATGACTTTGAGCAAGTGGCTTTTTAGACTTCAATTTCCTTATCTGAAAATTAGGGACAATGCAATGTACCTCTTAGATGATTCTGAAGATTAATTAATAGGAAATAACATTCGCAAAACATCTAAGAAAGCATCTGATACAAGGCAATCTATATGTTGATAGTCATATTACTTTTAAAGTAGCATTGTGTAGATATTAAAAAGATGGCATTACTTCTCTCACAAAGTTTGTTTTTGAAGCATACATAGTTTAATTAGCCTTTGTGGAAATTTACTTCATTCAACCCAAATAAATATAGAAACAAATAATTCTCTGTAGAAAATACTTTTTCTCACCTTAGCTGCTTCGTTGATGATTTGGAACCTGGTGCTCTCTTTGCCTTCTGTGACTGAGTCTAGTAATGCCCGATAGGTAGACTTCTTGGAGAGCCGCTGTTTCTGACGCCTACAGATTTGGAGTATACAGACGTCTGAGAATGATTTGTGATTCTCAGCCTCCAAAAGACTATATTACCATGTGGAAGTCATTAAAATTCACTTCAATAGTAGGTGAACTGGGCACAAGCAGTATATTAGTACTCCAATAAAGCACTAAGAGGGGTATCAATAATTTAGAGAGCTAAGAAAATTAATAAGCAGAGTGCTAATGCAATTAATAAAATAATAAGAAGAGTACTAATAAAATTGTTCACCATAACACTACTCAAGGATGGTATTTTGTCCCCTTTATTGAGAAGGTGGGGCAGTTTTCATAGATGACACATATTAGCTTGTTGATGTCCCTCCCTCTTTCCATGAAATGTATACTTTAATTGAAACTTAATAAATTTTAGTGGAAATCCAATATAATCCAGTGGTTTGTCAAGGTGACCAGGAGTTCACTATAGAATTCCCTCTAAGGTACCCGTTCAGAATTAAAATGATATGATTTTCTTTCTCTAGAGTTGTGTGTATAAATTAGAAAGTTGTATGATATAATTTTTGGTGATTTCAGTTTCAGGACCACATAAAGGTAGACACTCAAAAAAGTTTTAAAGAAATATTTTTTGAGGCTCTGGGGAAATAGGCAATCATATAGTGGTGATGGGAGTGCAAAATGACACAATCTCTATGGAGGGATATCTGGTAATAGTTAAAATTTCAAATACATTTACTCTTTGACCTAGTAATCCCACTCCTGGAAATTCATCCTACAAATATACCTGCGTGTGTAGGAAATGACATATGTATAGCTTTTCACTGTGGCAGTGATGTTACAGCAAGACTGAAAACAACCCAAGGGTCTAGCAATAGGAGAGTGAATACATTATAATTTACCCAATGGAATACCATACAGCTATGAAAAAGAGGACAATTTCCATATACTCATACAGAGCTCTTCAGAATAAATTATGAAGCAGAAAAAAAGATGTATACAACAGTGTATATAGAAAGCTACTTGGCCTAAGAATGGTGGTGATATAAGAATATGTGCATTCACAAAAAGAAATACTGGAAAGATAAATAAGAAATTAATAAATCTGGTTACTTACAGGGAAAGATGTTGAATGGGGTGGAAGGGGACAAGAAAGAGAGTAACATTTTTCAATGTGTATCTTTTTATATTATTTGATTTTTGAACCATGTAAAAGTATTATTTCTTCAAAGATTCAAAATTTTAACGTTAGTTGAAAAACACTTTGACTTTTAAAATACCTGTTTATTAACACAGTAATGTTAATTATAATGTATAAGTATACAATATAATTAATTATAATTAATAACATATTAATAATAAAATGATACAGGAGTTAAGCTAGAGTAGTAAAGGTGAATTTCTCCTGTCAATAAATTATTTAATCACTGAATTTCCTAATCGACTCTTTCCTCAGAAAGTCTATCAGTTCTCAAAAATTTAATAAACATCAATTTTGAAATATTTTCAGAACTATTCTATCTAGGTCATATACTTCCTCTTCTTACCTGTAGAAAGCAATCTTGCTGCAGTCTTTGAAAATGTTTTTATCCACAGCTTCATCTTCAACACTAATAAAAAGACATTTTAAGAAACTTATTTTATATAGGGTTTGTGAATCCAAATTTTGTACTTTCTCTAACTATGATATAAATCATGGGACATAAATCATTGTGATGCAAAATTGTGTCATGGCCATAACACAATAATGTGTTTGCTGCAGAACAACATCCTTTTGTAAACCACCCATGGTAAACAACAAAACATGAAGTTCTGGGATTGCTCAGAAAGCAACAGAAAAAGAGTACTGTCACTTATGAGAAAGGGTTCTTTAAAATGAATGACTGAAGGCTATGGCTACAACAATAAAATCTGAAGGAGTAAAAACAAAAAGCCCCAAACCGGACCAACAAAAACAACCCTCCCACCTACTTATTCAACAAAATATTTTCAGAACTTTCTTGATGAGTGTTGGGCTCTGAAGAAGATAAGAAGTACTGTGTCTGAGTTTTCTTTGACAGCCTAACCAACATCACAAATCAACCTGACAAATGATATAACAGAGGTATGTACGAGGTGCTAGAATAAGGATAGAAACAGAGAAGGAAAATCCTTTGCTTTTTAAGATGATGCTGATCATCTAGGGGCCAATGTTTTTTATTTCTTATTTATTTTTAACATCTTTATTCGAGTATAATTGCTTTACAATGGTGTGTTAGTTTCTGCTTTATAACAAAGTGAATCAGTTATACATATACATATGTCCCCATATCTCTTCCCTCTTGCATCGCCCTTCCTCCCACCCTCCCTATCCCACCCCTCTAGGTGGTCACAAAGCACAGAGCTGATCTCCCTCTGCTATGCGGCTGCTTCCCACTAGCTATTTTACGTTTGGTAGTGTATATATGTCCATGCCACTCTCTCACTTTGTCCCAGCTTACCCTTCCCCCTCCCCGTATCCTCAAGTCAATTCTCTAGTAGGTCTGCATCTTTATTCCCATCTTGCCCCTAGGTTCTTCTGAACATTTTTTTCCTTTTCTTTTCTTTTTCTTTAGATTCCATATATATGTGTTAGCATACGGTATTTGTTTTTCTCTTTCTGACTTACTTCACTCTGTAAGGCAGACTCTAGGTCCATCCACCTCACTACAAATAACTCAGTTTCGTTTCTTTTTATGGCTGAGTAATATTCCACTGTATATATGTGCCACATCTTCTTTATCCATTCATCTGTCGATGGACATTTAGGTTGGTTCCATGTCCTGGCTATTGTAAATAGTGCTGCAGTGAACATTGGGGTGCGTGTGTCTTTTTGAATTATGGTTTTCTCAGGGTATATGCCCAGTAGTGGGATTGCTGGGTCATATGGTAGTTCTATTTTTAGTTTTTTAAGGAAACTCCATACTGTTTTCCATAGTGGTTGTATCAATTTACATTCCCACCGACAGTGCAGGAGGGTTCCCTTTTCACCATACTCTTTCCAGGATTTATTGTTTCTAGATTTTATGATAATGGCCATTCTGACCAGCATGAGGTGATACCTCATCGTAGTTTTGATTTGTATTTCTCTAATAATTAGTGATGGTGAGCATCTTTTCATGTGCCTCTTGGCCATCTGTATGTCTTCCTTGGTGAAATGTCTATTTAGGTCTTCTGCCCATTTTTTAACTGGATTGTTTTTTTGATATTGAACTCCATGAGCTGTTTGTACATTTTGGAGATTAATCCTTTGTCTGTTGTTTCATTTGCAAATATTTTCTCCCATTCTGAGGGTTGTCTTTTTGTCTTGTTCATGGTTTCCCTTGCTGTGCAAAAGCTTTTAATTAAGTCCCATTTGTTTATTTTTGTTTTTATTTCTGTTACTCTAGGAGGTAGGTCAAAAAAGATCTTACTGTGGTTTATGTCAAAGATCTTTCCAGTTTTGAAGAATAAACTCTGGAATGATATAGGAAGAGATGTACTTAGCTGAACCTGGAAAGCAACCTGTTTGAAATTCATGTGTTAAGAGTTCTGATCACAGGGCTTCCCTGGTGGCGTAGTGGTTAAGAATCCATCTGCCAATGCAGGGAACACGGGTTTGAGCCCTGATATGGGAAGATCCCACATGCCGTGGAGCAACTAAGCTTGTGCACCACAACTATTGAGCCTGTGCTCTAGAGCCCACGAGCCACAACTACCAAGCCCGCGTGCCACAACTACTGAAGCCCACACCGCTAGGGCCGTGCTCCACAACAAGAGAAGCCACTGCAATGAGAAGCCCGCGCACCGCAACAAATAGCCCCCGCTCACCACTAGAGAAAGCCCGTGCGCAGCAACGAAGACCCAATGCAGCCAAAAATAAATTTATAAGATAAATAAATAAAATACCACCATGTTAACGTTAAAAAAAAAGAGTTCTGATAACAATTCTTCCGGTTTTGTTAACCATCCTTCAAGTATTTCACGAGAGGCTATTAATATCAATTAATTCCGTGGAGAATTGAGAAGGCTAGAGATTGAGTCCACAAATATAAAATATGCAAATAAGACATGCAATCAAACAATCAACAAAGTCTTCAGGGTCTTCCCTGGTGGTGCAGTGGTTAGGAATCTGCCTGCTAATGCAGGGGATACAGGTTTCAGCCTGTGTGCCGCGGAGCAACTAAGCCCATGCGCCACAACTACTGAGCCTGCGCTCTAGAGCCCGCGAGCCACAACTACTGAAGCCCGCGCGCCTAGAGCCTGTGCTCTACAACAAAGGAAGCCATCTCAACGAGAAGTCCGCGCACGGCAACAGAGTAGCCCCGGCTCCCTGCAACTAGAGAAAAGCCGCACGCAGCAATGAAGACCCAACGCAGCCAAAAATAAATAAATAAAATTTATAAAAAAATAAAGTCTTCAAAGCCAGAATGTTGTTTTCAGGTACTATCTATCCCCTGCTTCCGTGGGCCCTGGGGTCAGTCCCTGCTGGACCACTGGGCCTTTACCTGATTTCCTCTTTCTCAGCTGCGTCCATGGCTTCCCAGTCACTTCACAGGCTCCCAGATCTCAGGCCAAGGCCCCAAGCGATCTTTTAGATTGTCAGTCTTTCTAAATAACCGCCAGCACTTCACCACCATCAAGTTCCTGGGACTTTCATGTCCTTAAGGAGTGACAAATTGACACTTGCTCCCGGGATTTCCAGGCCCAGGTAAGGGTTTCTACAGAGATTGATCTGGCAAATTTTTCTTGGTTCTGAGTAGCTGATGAGGAACTGCCTTCATTAGAAACTGAAAAGGTTTTTGCATCCGAGGAGGCGTGTACTCAAAGAGCCCTAGAGGATGCAGACCAAGGGCGTGACAACGAGGAAGTACCGACACGCCCTGCGTGATTAGGGCGAAGCTTCTGCAGATCTACCTCAGTGACTGTCACGCCACGGATACTGAAAACTGACCCACTCTCTCCTGTATTTTAGTTTTGAGTAGGAAGTGCCGGCGGGGTTGTTGCTGGAGGTTGATGTTCTCCGACCAAACTCTACATCATACTCTTCACGGGTAGAAGGGTCTTTTAAAAGGGGTTGTCTACTACATTATTCCGTTTAGGAAGGCTTATACTCCACCACCGCCAAACTCTAGTCTTTGCTTAAATACCTCCGGAAACCGAGTACTCACTACTACACGCTAAACAGGCAGCCAGACTTACGGCTTTCCCAGACTTTTGGCCCCAGCGTCTGACTCAAACGATGAGGGACTGGGGCGAATGGGAGGAGGAGAGAGCCAAACGCCACATGGGGTTCTTCCCTGGTCCCCAAACCCTTTAAGGGAGAGAGAAGAGCCAACAGACTCGGCTGGTAACTTTTGCAGATCATCCTAACACTCCAAGGTGACCAGGTTACGGCAGGAAGACGCCTGCGCAGTAGGTCCAAAGCCTCATACGAAGCCTGACAACTGCCTGAGGGCGGGGCCGCTGAGTCGCTAAACAAAC
Organism: Stenella coeruleoalba; assembly: GCF_951394435.1. Lineage (NCBI taxonomy): Eukaryota > Metazoa > Chordata > Mammalia > Artiodactyla > Delphinidae > Stenella > Stenella coeruleoalba. Next base: position 85,075,111 of record NC_137147.1, on the reverse strand, counting down.
AACCCACCAGAGGTTTTGAGGACCCGGATTATCCCGCCCCCAGAGAGGAGCCGGAAGAGGGCGGGACGAACCGGAAGAAGGTGAAATGCTTTCGGTAGGCACTCCACGGCTGTGAAGATGGCGGCGGCTGCGTGGCTTCAGGTGCTGCCTGTCATTCTTCTTCTCCTGGGGGCTCAGACGTCCCCATTGTCGCTTTTCAGTGTAGGACCGGCACCCGTCGCTGCTGCCGACCGATCCAAGTGGCACATTCCGATACCGTCGGTGAGTGGTCACTTCAGGAGCAACTGAGCCCGGAGGAGCAAGGGGTGGGGCTACGGTAGCCCAAGGGGTCCATGAAGGTTCCACTAAAGTCCGCTTCCAAAGGGGTGGGATTGCCGGGAGTGTCTGTGTAGCTGCTTAACCGGGACTCACCTCCCTGGAGCGAGAAGCTGTACGCTTCTTTGGGTAAATTAGCAGGAATGTCAGGGTCAATTCAGGAGCGGAGAGTGGCGGTGGAGCGGTTTCTTATCAGCAAAGGCAGAGAACTTTCATTGTCTGACTGGAAACGTGTAAACTTGATGTATAGGTGGAGAGTGGTTTCTCTTTCAGCAGAAGTTTCACAGAATCTTGTGACCCCGGGTTGGATGAGAGGAATATGTAAATAGACATCTTTCTTTTTTTTTTTCTCTGCACTTTTTTGTTATTGGATAATTCTACTTACGAAGTTGGTTGATTTCATTTGGACTTTGAAATGGTTATTCTAAGCCCTGCCGTGTAATTAGGAAGCCTAGGCATTTAAAATGATGTATTCAAACGTGAGAATGTTTAAAACGGAAGAAACAGTATTCTAAAATTTCTTATGATAAGTTCGTTTTTCTTAAGGATAATTAACTGGATTGGTTGACCCTTTCTTCCCTTTACCACGTTTTTGAAACGTCGTTTGAGTAAGAGCTATAGTGCTGTGAGCCGACAAATCAGATGCTGGCTGGAAATGCCGAAAAGCATTAGTCTTATTAAAACCACGGTAGCCTTTTTGTTCTGCTGTGCTCACTGGTTGTAATGCCCAAATCTTATTTGAGCTTTTGATATGGTAAGAATTACAGCTTTTGTTAATTTGGTGACGATGTTCAGATTCTCAGTTTTAGGTATTTATTTGTTACCTGTAAAATGGTTAATAGTTAAATATGGCTGTCTGCTCATAGAATAGTTTATTTGAAGAAATGATTGGTTATTCTGGACGGTGATTAGTGAGTAAAGGGAATGAACTGATTAAGGAGGACCTTTTAGAAAGATTTAAGTTAGGTTAGGATTTCTAGCAGCCTTCCTTCTGGAGTACTTGCTTCATGGCCTGTGGAAAAAAGAAAAAACTTGTCTCTGCACCAAGCTTCAAAGTCCTGCAGTTTGGATATGGTTGAATTTTACTAAAAGGAAGGATATTGATGCCTTTTTTTGTGTGTGTGTTAAGAAAACTAACGTCAACATTTTATAAATTTTAGCTTTTTATATCAGTTATATTCTGCTTTGGGAATTAAAGTGATCTGATGCTAATTATCTCTCCTTTATCTTTGCAGGGGAAAAATTATTTTAGTTTTGGAAAGATCCTCTTCAAAAATACTACTATCTTCCTGAAATGTGAGTTTTTGCATTTCATGAAGTTTTTATTCGAGTTTTTGAGTGATCTTTAAACTTTCAAATTACCTGTTTTCTACCTCTGATGATTTACTCTCAACATAAGTTCTGAAATTTAATAGTCAAGCACTATCTAGGTATAAACCTATGTAGTGTAACTAAGGTCCTTTCACAGAATAATCTTTAGAATACTTACTTTTATGAACTTTATTTTCTTCTCTTGTTTTTCTGGTGTTAACAATATATAGTTAGACACATTGTTTTGGTTGATCGCCTCCATGGGTTTTAATCTGTTCTGAGTCATAGAGATAACTGCCGATTTTGTTTTTGTGTGCTTGTTAGATGTTTACTGGACACATGACCTAGGTTTGTCAGACCATTGGCTCTGAACAAATATGTTCAGTAAAGCTTTTGTTTGCTGAAGGAGTATTTTACCACTTGGATCTTTGGAAGAGGAAGCTCAAAGATAATTACCAGGAAATAGGAATAGTAGAACAAAACCAGTCTGTCCAGTGGGAAAACCACTGTATCTGAATCCAGAATACCCCATTGTGCATTAAAGAAAAGCTTCCTTTTATTTCTGAAACTGGCTTTATTTTTAGAGAATGAATGATCACGGGCAGCTCCATTTCAAGATCAGGAATAAAAATCCAGATCATCCATGTGTGCTCCTATGCATATTTCTCTCTATGAAAATGCAAAGTATTTCATAGTTGGATGATTTTATTCTTTTAATCACTTAGTAGGTAGTTACTGAACACCTACTATGTATAGTGCCAGGCACTGTTTTAGACAGCAAGGAAGTGATAGAAAAGACCCTTTCTCTTATTGAGATTATAGCCTGGTGGGATGGAGGGGTTAGGTAGAATTTCTATGAAGAATGTACTGTGTCCATGAAAATATGATCTCTTGGCTGATAATTTAAGTTTGATTTAAATCAAATCTACTCTGACACGCTGGTATTTCTTGTGAGATTGGCTTTCTAGAAAAGAAGAGCTTTTAGGGATAGCAGTATTTTGTCTTTTGAGATACCCTGACAGCCTGTATGCTATTGTCCTTTTATTTTGTACAGTTTCTTCTTACCTGTATTTTGTTCTAATGGTTTTTCTAGTGGTTTTTGGTCAAGCTGCATATTTTGAAGTGTCTGTGTTTCGTTGTTTTTGGAGGGTTTGAAGCTTCTTAAAATTTGCATTGTCTTTCACTTTGTTACTTCTGTGTTTTCTCATACTTACCTTGTCTCTGATTTTATGCTTTTGTGGGTATGGTATACAATAGATTTCCATGAAATTGGCAGGGCCATTTTCTTTTCTTTTCTTTTCAAGCCTAAAATTACAATTTTTCACCTACATTAAAAATGTCTGTTTTGGAGAAAGAAGTGAGATTTGCTCAAAGCTTGGAACTCCAATCCTTTCTAGAGGTAGCCACTTCTCCCTTACACCTGCACCTGGCTCATGTAAGATTCTTAGGGACTAGACCTGCCAGCCAAGGGAAGGTGAGGAATGTGGCAGGACCATTTTCATTGTCTCTTAAAGCCATTCATTTAAAGTTCTTTGTGTTTTGGGAATTCCCTGATGGTACAGTGGTTAGAACTCCGAGCTTTCACTGCAGAGGGCCAGGGTTCAGTCCCTGGTCTGGGGACTAAGATCCCGCAAGCCTCGTGGCGTGGCCAAAAAAAAAAAATTCTATGTCTTTTAACATAAATAGTAGTATTTTTGCAGGCACATTTCCCTGCAAATCTCCTGTTAGGGCTTTGATTTAATTAATTCCTTTTCTGTTTGGTTCTTCTGAGTAGTTCATAACAAGATTGCAGTATCCTTTACAGCATATCTATACATTCTATCCAACACATCAGATTTTTGTGTATTTTAGCCTTATAAAAGCCTTATAAAAGTTGAGCTTTATAAAAGTGTGCCGCTTAAAATTAGTCTGAGAAAACCACTTAAACCAAAGAAAAGGGAAAGTTTGTAATTTTAGGTGTGCTTCTTTTAAGAACCAAAAGTAGGTTTTTAGATGCAGTCGTGTTTATCTTTGTCACATTTGCACAAAGTATGTATTTCTAGTATATTTTCCCTTCCTCAGCTGGAATCAAAGATAAAAGGAAATACTGACTTCCCCCAGGTGAGACAGTTAACAGTCATATAGTCAGGTTTACACCCCAAGTCTTCAGACTAATGCTTTGGTTCACTAGAATATTGTGCTCCAAAATATGTTGAATGAGTTATGTGAGGCTTCTATGATTTCATGAGGTTCCTTGAGGCTTCTCTTAAGGTGAGTTTTAAAAAGAATCTAATAACTCTTTTTATCTTTGTTTTTTCTATTCCTGCCTTCCCCAGCCAGGTTTGCTTTTTGTTGATAGTTCTTTTCTATCCAATTTTGATATCTCTCAAGGTTTAAGCCATGAGGTTTTCCCTCAGTGGAACTATTTTTGTTGCCTTGTGACATTCCTAATGTTGTTATTCCTTGACTCTTCAACTAGAATCTTTTTTAAGACTTAAGAGTCTTCAATAATTTGTTCCCTTCTGTTCCCCTGTTTGGCCTAACACAGTGCCATGTATCTTTGTATACTTAAGTGCTCTGCTCAGTAAATATTTAAATGATAACAGAAGACTGATTTTAACTTAAGGCTGCTTTATCACTTCCAGGTTTTTTCCCAAGAGAGAACCAGAAATGAAGGTTTTAAGGCATAAAAATAGATACACGGTTTCAAAGGTTAAAAATCCTTAACTGCTTTTTATTTCTGTGAGCAACAATTCTTACTTTTAACTGAAGAATATCTAGTTCTTTTTAAATTTATTACTTCACTACCTTCTGTTTGGAGAAAGGATGGTCTTTGAGTATCTTAGTTTAGCAGGAAATGGGATGTGGGGTAATAGTTTAGGAAAAATGCTTTGTTTTGGGAATTATCTTTTATTCACAAAGATTTCTTCTTTTATAGTTGATGGAGAACCTTGTGATGTATCTTTGAATATAACCTGGTATCTGAAAAGTGCTGACTGTTACAATGAAATCTACAACTTCAAGGTATGGAACATAAAATTACAGACTTTTCTTAGTGTTTAGATATAATCGGGTCCCAACCTGATAGAGGAAAGAGTGTCATGTAGCTATGGAGAAGAACTGGAACTAGAATCATGCTTCCCAATATGCAGGCAAATTTGTACTATCAGTTCTCAAACTTATTGGTCTCAGAACTGTGTTTACTTACTACAGACCCCAAAAAAGCCTTTATTCATGTGGGTTACTGAATTAGAAATTATAACAGAAAAATACAGAAATATTTATTAATTTGTGAAAACTATTTTTCAAAGAAACTGGGAAGAGTGGTGTTATTTTGTATTTTTGCAAATCTATTTGTTTAATATCTAGTGTAATAGAAGATAGCTGGATTCTTATACTTCCTTCACTCAGTCTATTGTGATGTGTTATTTTGGTTGAAGTGTATGCACAAAATGTGGCCTCACACAGATATGTAGTTGGAAAAGGGAATGGTATTTTAATAGTGTTTTCAGGTAATTGTGGATATTGTTCTTTGATTCTATACCCAAACGCAATAAGTGGAGTTTCTTAAAGGTTAGTTGCAGTGTGGAATCTGAAACCATATCAGTGAACTTTTTCTGTGCTCTGTTATATTAAAATAAATTGGTATGTCTTGCACTTTGAATGGTCTTTTGCCCATGTCTGATTTGGCAGCATCTTTCATGGTCACTTAGAAAATATTGGTTGGCTGAATTATATAAACCTTCCAAATACTAATTCATTTTACAATTAATTCAAAATTACATTTGTTAATATGACCTTTCAGTCTCATCAGATACTCTGTAAGTATTGGAAACTATAAATCATGGTAGGGAACATGCAAGTTTTCCAAAATTCCAGTTTTTCCTTGAAAGCTCAAATTTTATTTATTTACTTATTTTTTAATAAAAAAAATTTTTTTCAAGGTCCAAGAAGACTTTATTATTTATTTATTTTTGGCTGCATCAGGTCTTAGTTGCGGTACGCGGGATTTTCATCGCAACATGCAGGATCTTTTGTTGCGGTGCGAGGACTTCTCTCTAGTTGCAGTGCGCGGCCTTCTCTCTAGTCGTGGTGTGCGGGTTTTCTCTTCTCTAGTTGTGGCATGCAGGCTCTGGGGCGCCTGGGCTCTGTAGTTGTGGCATGTGGGTTCCAGAGTGCGTGGGCTCTGTAGTTTGCGACACACGGGCTCTCTAGCTGTGGCATGTGGGCTTAGTTGCCCCACAGCATGTGGGATCTTAGTTCCCCAACCGGGGATCGAACCCAAGTCCCCTGCATTGGAAGGTGGATTCTTTACCACTGAACCACTGGGGGAAGTCCCTTAAATTTTATTATTGACAATGGATGCTGTCAGTTGCCTTCTTTGACGTGACAGCCTCCCTTTGCCCATTTTCAGGAAAATATCTCCCAAATACCCAAGTCTGAATATCTGTAGTTTGTTGGTCTTTCTTTCAAGTAAATGAAAACGGTGGATAGTTTAGCTTACAAGTTAAAATAGTTGCAAAGTGCTTTGTCTTAAGACAGTCATTTATAGTATTTTGCATACTTATTTTTTTGTCTGATAGAATATTTTAAAAGGCATGTGCTCAAAGGTCCAGATTTAATGACATTAATAATTTTTACTGTTTCATCAAGGGCATTCTTACATAAAACTGGCCTTTTTTTTTTTAACTGCAAGTTTGTGACTGTGAGAGTACAATGACTACTAACTAGTACAGTTAGGTACCACTGATAGGAGGCTGCCATTTTTCGCATCATTACTTTTGCACTGTCAGTACAAGGCAAATAGATGATGATGATGATGAAGATGAAAATAATTTTGACCTGTTAAACCTCATGAAAGCATCCATGGGCCACACTTTCAGAGTTGCTATAATACACTGTATATGAGCATTGAAGATATGTAGCTCCTAGATGGATTTTTCAGGCCTTTTGCATTCTGTTTTCATCCCACTATTTGCATCATTTCTTTTCTTTTTTACATTTCCCCTACTATTCTTGAGGTTTCTTTTAAAAAAATAATAGGACTAGTCTTTAAAAAATGTCCACCATCCAGTTGGTTTTTTTAAACCTTAAGCATTTTGAATTTCTGCCCAGTATTAGGGTTTTACATTATCTTTTTTGTAGTGTTTCTGATTGTATTTTGCTTTTGTTATATAACATTGGGTAAGGTTGGTGTGATGAGGAGGACTGAAGAATTTAGAGAGAAATATTTCCAGAATATGGTTTGAAATATCATTGACCTTTTCTCCTAATCGAACACTAGTTAAATTTACATATGCTTGAAACTTGTGATAAAAACTGGTCAAGCTTATCAGATTCAGTCTTCATGGGTAGGACAACTTAAGAATGTAAAAATTATTTTGAATTGCCACAGGACAGAATTATGGAAATGACAAGCAAATAGTTGGAGGTGTGAAATTAGAGCTTCGAAAAAAAGAGGGTGAGATTAGGGATGTTGGTATGGGAGAAAACTCACAGAACTGATGAAGCCAGAGAAATGATGATTTTTTTTTTCATAGTATTAATAGTGGGTTGTGAATGGCTACAACAGTTTTGTGCTCCAGCTTAGAAGCACAAGTTTTTTGTTGGTGGTGGTGGTGGTGTTAATTTAGTCAAGGAACTCTTGTAAGTATATTTTCTTATAACAAAACCCTGTGGACTCTGACAGTTTCCCAGTCTTCCTAGAATTTTTAAGAGGAACTATCCTTCATGAGTCGTAGACTAGAATTCTGCACTTTAGAGTCCAATGCTATTAGATTCTTGAATACTAATATATAGTCTTTATCTGATGTTGTTAATTTTATTTATTTATTTTTTTTGTAAATTTATTTATTTTTATTTATTTATTTTTGGCTGCATTGGATCTTCGCTGCTGCGCGCGGACTTTCTCTAGTTGTGGCGAGCGGGGGCTACTCTTTGTTGCCGTGCGCAGGCTTCTCATTGCGATGGCTTTTTCTTGTTGCAGAGCACGGGCTCTAGGGCTTCAGTAGTTGTGGCACATGGGCTCAGTAGTTGTGGCTTGCAGGCTCTGGAGCACAAGCTCAGTAGTTGTGGTGCACGGGCTTAGTTGCTCTGTGGCATATGGGATCTTCCCAGACCAGGGCTTGAACCCGCATCCCCTGCATTGGCAGGAGGATTCTTAACCACTGCGCCACCAGGGAAGCCCAAGATGTTGTTAATTTAAAAAACAGCAAATCCAAAACTATATTTCTACCAAAGGCAATCTATTTGTTTTCTTTTAAATATCTTACATAAGTTAAATACTTTGTATTTTCTCTGTTTTTCCAGGCAGAAGAAGTGGAGACATACTTGGAAAACCTTAAGGAAAAAAAAGGCTTGTCTGGGAAATATCAAACATCATCAAAATTGTTCCAAAACTGCAGTGAACTCTTTAAAACACAGGTAATATTTGATAGTAGTTGGAGGGAAATAGAAGAGGTGAATAATATGATGGCTGTATTTTTGGTGATACGCATTTCTCACTCCTCAATTCCTTCTGACAGAAGCAAGTTAGAATCATGTTCTGATAGGTACATAGTCAGCCACTTAAATATTCATCTCAAAGAGAGGATGGGCTTTCCTTTGTGTGTAAAAAGCAAAGCCCTGGGTTTTTTTATTATAGTAAAATATATATAACATAGAATTTACCGTTGTAACCATTTTTAAGTGTGCCATTCGGTTACATTAAGTACATTCACCTTGTTGTGCAACTATCAGCACTAGCCATCTCCAGAACTTTTTCATCATCTGCAGTGGTTACTTCATAACGATTAAATAATAAAAACACCCACCCCCCCTTCCACTCCCACTTCCCTGGTAACAACTATTCTACTTTCTTTCTCCGTTAATCTGACTGCTCTAGATATCTCAAAGAAGTAAAATCATACAGTATTTTTTTGGCTTCTTTAACGTAATAAAATGTTTTCAGGGTTCGTCCATATAGCATGCATCAGAATTTCATTTCTTTTTTAAGGCTGAATAATATTTCATTGTACATATGTACCACATTTTCTTTATCCATTCATCCATTGATGGACTTTTGAAACCCTCATTTTTTAAACCTCTTGTCATCTCATCTAATTTATATATCCCAGAATCAACATTTTTAGATTTTCCTACTATAGACTTGAAATCAAAGGGTTGAACTTCACAGCTTTTTTCGAATAAAGGGGAAGAGGTGAATAATATTGTTTATTTTATTTTATATTATTATTATTTTTTCTTGGCCGTGCTCTGTGGCTTGCGGGATCTTAGTTCCTTGACCAGGGATTGAACCTGGGCCACGGCAGTGAAAGCACCAAGTCCTAACTACTGGACTGCCAGGGAATTCCCAATATTGTGTATTTTAATTCTTATATATATGTAATCATATAAATGGGGTTTATATTATAAAATTCTCCTTTCTGAGAAGTAGAATCTGACCCCAGTTTTTTGATAGAAAAATTATGTATTTTATAGGTGTTGAAAATAGTTATTTTAGCTATAGCCTTTACTTTGTTTTACTGCATTTAAGTACTGCTTCAGATTATTTAGCACCTTTCCTTGAAGAGGCAAGTTCATGGAAAGTTAGGTTTTCTGTCTACTTACTAGAAGTAAAGTTTATTGATAAGAAGTCTTTTACTTAATAATTATTAATTGATGAGCAAATGAAGTCATTGATAATTGAACTACAAGGGTTGTGTTCTTGTCATACCGTAGATTTTATGACCTCGGATAAAAAGAAAATAGCTTTAAAATAGTGGAAGTATGGTAGAAAAAGGAAGCTAGGCACAATGTGATATTGAGTAGGGGGTTTTCTGTTGGTTTTCCAAATTTATTCCCCAGGCTAGGAGGATTGGTTGGCCTTTCTTGGATTTGATTGTGGAAAGTTACCTGTTGTATATTGTTGCCCAAGGTTCACTACTTTTAGATCTGTTATCAGCTTTCCAGGGTTTTGGCATAAACCCCTCTTCATAAGGTTTCCTCCTCCAGTCTAATGTAGAATTGAAATACATGTCCTAATTACTCAGGAAGGATAATGCCTCCTTTGCTGATAACTGGTAAGAAAGGTAATTAGTGGAGGTTTTTTTACAGGCATGGCATGTGTTGTGATGGAAGGAGCAGTGGACCTCAGAGTTAGGAATCTTAGGTTCAGATCCCATTTCTGCATCTAAAGCTTTATAGCTTTGAGCCACATTTTCCTCATGTGTAGAAATTCAGGGAACTATGACATCCATTTATCCTACTCGTATGTTTTCTGTCTAAGGTTTTGTCAAGAATGACAATATCTGTAATCTTATAGAAAAATTGAGTGGCCAGTTTGGTTTGATACTATTTTTTAGTTTCTAGCAAGGTTTTATTCACTTGTTTGTGGTTAATTGGAAGTATTTTGTCTGTTACTGCCATATTATTATGTCTACTTTTATATGTTTTGCTTTAACTGTTTCTGTGGATTTTGAGCTATGCTTTTCTTTTGCTGTTATGCATCTTTAATTTTAGTTTTCTATTTCTTTCATAGAGTTTTTCTGGGGATTTCGTGCATCGATTGCCTCTTTTAGGAGAAAAACAGGAGGTAATTGTTTTCCTTTTTATATATTTCTGAGAGTACAGTAGAAATTCTGAATTAATTTTCTTTTTTGTTTGTTTGTTTGAAGGCCAAGGAGAATGGAACAAATCTTACCTTTACTGGAGACAAAACTGTAAGTGTGATAGGGAATTTAGGGCATTGAACACATTTTAGTGTTCTTATGTTTGTTTATTTTAAATTCTTATCTTATGCTTACATTTAAAAAGAAACTTAAGAATGGAAGTTATACACCAAAATGTTAATAACGGTTATATCTGGATGATATTGTGAATGATTTTTATTTTCTTTTTTATGTTTTCTGTCTTTTCCATGTTTGCTACAATCAGTCTGTATTGTTTTGTAATTATCACCTTATAAATATTGTTTGTAAACAGTAAGAAACTTTTAAGGAAGAACCTTAAACTCCATGTAAAATCTTCTGATAGAATATAATTGGAAGAGTACATCTCAAATTTTACCCTTTTAAAATGTACAATTAAGAGGTTTTTAGTTGTACGACCACCAATCACTGTCTAATTCCAGAACATCTTCATCACCCCGAAAACTAACCATGCAGTCATTAGCCGTCACTCCTCATTCCACTGTTCCCCCAGCTCTAGGCAAACACTATTCTTTCCGTCTCTGTGGATTTGCCTGTTCTGTTCACTTCATATAAATGGAATCGTTACAATTTGTGGCCTGTGTCTGTCTTCTTTCACAATTTAAAACTCTGTTTTAACTTTTACTTCCTTCTTGTACAGAGCCTTAAGATCAGTCGGGGTGAGCAGTTAGGGCCTACTCAGGCCTCTCTTGGGCTGCTTACTATTTTACCATGATTTTTATAATAAACTCCCAGTTGATGTACATTGGGTTGCTTCCAAATTTTCACTGTTATGGATAGGATCATGTTCATAGTGTCTAGCTGTATCTTTGTGCACATTTATAATATTTTCTTTAGCCTAAATTCCTAGAGGTGGAACTGTTGGGTCCAAGTATATGCACAGTTTATAAATTCTTTTGTAATGTTTTGTCAAAGTGCTCTGGAGAAAAGTTGTAGTGATTTGTGGTCCGAAGAAGGTAAGATTGCGTTTCTCTCTTTCCTCACAAACAATGGCTATTATAATTTAAAACAGATTTATGCAATTTTTCAGGTTAAATTTTTGTAAATTGTATTAAAAAATAATTGTTGATGCTGAATATCCATTTACATGCATATTGGCTGTTTGTAATTGTGCTTTATTCAGTGGTCTTCTGTGCATAGCATACTTTTAAGTTCTACTCAGGGCTTGAGCCCTGTTCCCAGTGATTAAAGCTGGCTGAAAAGATAACCCTGTTGAATATCACAAGTAATATTTAGAAATATTTAGTCTGTTTATAGTCAAAAGAAGTCAAAGAATTATCTGTCCTTTGATTATTCTTCCTGAAATTGAGCCTAAGAGAATATAATCCTATTTAAAGGATACTAATAAGTTCAGTATCTCTACCCACTTTTATTAAAACTCTGATAAAACATGTTTTTTAGAGGAAGGAGCCTCTCTCTGTCCCTTCCCCTAAGAAAAGATTTAATATCTTGATTAACTGAGTTTTCTGGTTTGATTTAAGGAATAATGTGATATGTTTACTATTATAATTTTTTTTTTATTAATAAGTTTTATTTTTTGGAGCGGTTTTAGTTTCACAACAAAATTGAGCAAAAAACACAGAGAGTTCCTGCATACCACCTCCACAAATGCACACTCACACTCCCACACCATCAGCATCCTGCACCAGTGTGGTACACTTGCTACAATTGATGAGCCATCATTGACACATCATTATCAACCGAAGTCTAGTTTACATTAGGGTTAGTTCTTTATGTTGTACATTCTTTGGGTTTTAAGAAGTGTAAAATGACAGATAAACACCATTATAATATCATACAGAATAGTTTCATTGCCTTAAAAATCCCCTGTGCTCCAGTTATTCATCCCTCCCTATCCCCAAGCCCCTGGCAATCACTGATTTTTTTTTTTTACTGTCTCTATAGTTTTGCATCTTCCAGAATGTCATATAGTTGGAATCATATATAGTCTTTTCAGATTGGTGTCTTTCACTTAGTAATATGCATTTAAGGTTTCTCCATGCCTTCTCCTGGCTTGATAGTTCATTTCTTTTTAGTGCTGAATAATATTTCATTGTCTGGATGTACCACAGTTTGTTTATCCATTCACCTATTGAAGGAGCTAGTAATAGTATCTGATAGGATTGTTGTGAGAATTAAAGAAAGTAATAAATATTACATGCTTAACAGAGTGCCTAGCCTATGAATATTATTTTTACAGGGTCAAAATATCTATATTTCAGAGTTAAGTGCAAACTTTATCAAATCTTGGAATATGAGAATCAGTCCCTTTGAGATTTGTAAGAGGTAATTTTTAAGATACGTAAAATTAATAGCAGAGCAGCTTATTATACCAAAGTTTTACTGGTTAATGAACAGTTAAGTTCAGGAGAGCTTCAGTGGATAAATAGGACATGATTACCTGTAACTTTGAATATGTACAGTTTTCTTACAAAGTGCCCCTGCATTTTGTCAGAAAGAGACTATCAGGCAGAGGTAAATCAACGTATGATTCAACATGACATTTATGTCCTTAAGTTACTAAGATAACCTAGTAAATGTAAAGCTGAAGAATCATTTAATCTGCTTTGTTTTGACACTTCGAATTTGTATCATGGAATATAATTTTTGAACTCTTGTTCAGAATTTTCTTGGGTTGTAGGATAATTTTAGCATTTGAGAAAAGCTGTGGCTCCCTAGGAAAATGCAGAATCTATTATCCACTTTGAGGGGTTTCATAGATCAATGAAGCTTACCCAGAGGTCTCTGGATAAAAGTTCCTTTTAAGACCAGAAAGTAATAAATTGCAAGTCTAAGTAGTAGTGCCTCCTTTCAGACATGAGGAAGGAGCAGCCAAGCTTTTTCTATGTTCATCTCCCTTGTCTTTCTGTTTTAGTCTTGCTTTTGTGAAGGTCCATAGTCCATCTAGCATTTAAGGCAACACATCCTTTGATGGCTTTTTGGTAGGGCTGTGCACAGACTAACTGGCTTTGGATCAGGTAACCAGTTCCATAAACATGGAGGCTATTTATTCTACTTTCTTGACTTTGGGGGACAGTGACTCTTGCTTTCCATATAGCCTAGCCAAGATTAAATTTTTGATATAAATGTGAGACCTTGTTAGCAGAAATTGTGGTGGTCTTGGGAAGGGCATTGAACAAAGAGAATTAGATTCAGGAGCTAGTGTTTATAATTCACCGATGTCATCATGGGTGATTTTTTCCAGGTGATTTAAATTAAATTTCTTTAGTTTGTTTGGGATATCTGTGTAAAATATAACCTAGCATCTTAGCATGGCTTAAGTAGAGTTTCATTTTAGGAATTTAAATTGAGGTTTTCTTTGTTAAAAGAAAAATGTTAAACATGAGATTTTTGTGTATAACAAAATATAAGATGTCCTGCCTTTTAGTAATTTATAATTAACCTACTTTATTGTATACACTGTAGGCCTGTTTGTTTTGTTTTGGCTACTGTTGTAATGAGTAAAAGTGAAGGACTCAACCAAGTTTCTGGGCACATTCTGGAACGAAATATTCATATTGTGTAATTAACCTGTGGGGTTTTTTTTTGCCACTTTGTAATTTTTAAATTAATTTTTATTGGATTATAGTTGCTTTACAATGTTTTGTTAGTTTCTGCTGTACAGCAAAATGAATCAGCTATACATATACATATATCCCCTCTTTTTTGGATTTCCTTCCCATTTAGGTCACCACAGTGCATTAAATAGAGTTCCCTGTGCTATACAGTATGTTCTCATTAGTTATCTGTCTTATACATAGTATCAATAGTGTATATGTGTCAATCCCCATCTCCCAATTCCTCACCCACCTCCCGCCAACCTGTGTTCTTAATTCTTAAGATTGGGAGATTTGATGTCTTCTTTCTTCTCTAGGTAATGCATGAGCCCTTGAAAACTTGGCAAGATGCACCATACATTTTTATTGTACATGTTGGCATTTCACCCTCCAAAGAATCATCAAAAGAAAATTCACTAAGTAATCTTTTTACCAGTAAGTACATTTTGTTTCTTTTTATCATTTGTATTACTGTTATCTAGCTGTGTCGCATGGTGGGTAGTGTAAAATTGCTTTAAAGAGGTAATAATAAGGGGAATTCCATTGCTGTCCAGTGGTCCGGACTTCATGCTTCCACTGCAGAGGGCACAGGTTCGATCCCTTGTCAGGGAACTAAAATCCCACAAGCCACGCAGTGCAGCCAAAAAAATAAAGAGGGAATAACAAATTAAGAATGTTGTCAAGTAGAAAAATAGAGGGAGAGAAATTAACATTTTTCTGCATTCAATATGTATGTGATAGGCACTTCATGTATGCTTTCTTATTATGTATTATAGATACTAGATTTCATTTTCCTTCATTTGATCCTCCTGCTTTTAAAATTTTCAATTAGTATTATGTTCTCAGTAGACTTGTTAAAACTTAGTTATGAAGTCAAAACTTGGAAATTTTTAAATCAATTGACTTGGATAATTTTTTAATGTCTCAATTTTTCTTAGTGTTCTCCTTTCTACTTTTGCCGCCCAGTTTAGGGATTCATCATTTCTTACCTAGAATTTTACAATAACTTACTAATTGGTCTTATCTTCTGTGGTTTCTTTTTTTGTTTCTTCCTTCTCTTTTACAGTTTTCTTCCCTCCCCTGCTTTCTCGAGTAGAATGTTGAATAGAAACAATGATGGTGGCCATCCTTTCTTGCTCCTGACTTTATTGGCAATATTAGCACATTTCACCATTAAGTATGATGTTTACTATAGATTTTTTATTGTCTTTTTTTTTTTAAGATTTTTATTTTATTTATTTTTTGGCTGCGTTGGGTCTTTGTTGCTGCATGTGGGCTTTCTCTAGTTGCGGTGAGTGGGGGTTACTCTTGTTACAGTGCGTAGGCTTCTCGTAGCCGTGGCCTCTCATGTTGCGGAACACGAGCTCTAGGCACGTGGGCTTCAGTAGTTGCAGCACGCAGGCTCAGTAGTTGTGGCTCCCGGGCTCTAGAGCGCAGGCTCAGTAGCTGTGGCGCGTGGGCTTAGTTGCTTCACGGCATGTGGGATCCTCCCTGAGCAGGGCTCAAACCCGTGTCCCCTGCATTGGCAGGTGGACTCCCAACCACTGCACCACCAGGGAAGCCCTACTGTAGATTTTTAAAAAATATTCTTTATTTGGTTCAGGATATTTCTTTCTATTCTTGGTTTACTAAGTGAATTTTTTCTTTTTTCTTTTTTTAGTATTGAGAATGAATACTCAGTTTTGTGGAATGCTTAACTGTATTGATTAAATTGATCATATAGATTTCCTCATTTAATCTATTAATGTGATGCATTGCATTACTGGTTTTCTAATGTTAAACCATTCTTGAATTTCCGAGATGCCACTATTTAGCCTTGATACACACACACACACACACACACACACACACACAAACACACACACACACACACACACACACACACACACACACACACACACACACACACACACACACACACAGATTCTATTTTCCAGAATTTTATTTAGAGTTTTTTGTCATATGTTCAAAGTAAGATTGGCCTATGAGTTTCATACAATGAATCAGAGAATGTCCCGTTTTTATATTCTGTTGAGCAGTTTTTGTAAGGATAGAATTATCCATTCCTTGAATGTTTGATAGAACTCACTTATGATAGTGTTTTGGCCTGATGTTCTTTTTTTCCCTCATGAAGGTTTTTGGTTTTTTGGGTTTTTTTTTTTGGCTCACTGCGCGGCATGCAGGATCTTAGTTCCCCGACCAGGGATCGCCCTGCAGTGGAAGCACGGGGTCTTAACCACTTGACCACCAGGGAAGTCCCATGCCATGAGGATTTTAAACAACTGATATATTTTCTTTCTTTCTTTCTTTATTTTATTTTTGGCTGTGTCAGGTTTTAGTTGCAGCACGCAGGATCTTTCGTTGCGGCACATGGGCTTCTCTCTAGTTGTGGTGTGCAGGCTCCAGAGTGCATGAGCTCTGTAGTTTGTGGCACTTGGGCTCTCCAGTTGAGGCACGCAGGCTCAGTAGTTGTGGCACGAGGGCTTAGTTGCCCCACAGCATGTGGGATCTTAGTTCTCCAACCAGGGATCGAACCCACATCCCCTGCTTTGGAAGGTTGATTCTTTACCACTGGACCACGAGCAGAGTCCCAACAACCGATTTATTTTCTTTAATAGTAATAAGTATTTTAGCTTTAGTTTTTCTATTTTTCCTTGAATCAGGGTTTTTCTTTTTTTTCCCACTGAGAAATTGTCCATTTCATTCAAGATTTCAAATTTGCTGGCCTAAAGTTAGTAATGATATTACTTTACAAAAAAAAAAATCTTTTTTTATGCTTAATATTGCTTTTGTGACTTCTCTTTTTAACTTTTAAAATATTTCTAGAATTCTGTTTTACTATATTTTTATCCCAATGAACCAGCTTCTGGTTTTGTTAATTTTCCTATTTCATTGTCTATTTCATTGATTTCTACTTTCGTCGTTATTCTTTATTTCATTTGACTTAATTTTAAACTTTTGTTTTTTATGGATTCTTGTATTGAATGTTTAATTCCCAAGACAGAGATGGTTCTTATTCTCCATAGTAATATGGAATATAGCAGATCTAGGCAAGCCAGAGGTGGCCTGGCAGTTTCTAGACCCAAGACATATGTATATCCTCCTGTATCTAGGCCCATGGCTTCCTAATGAGTAATAGTCTCAAGGAGCATTTGCCAAGATTTACCTTGTACCTTCTTTCTTTGGAAAGGGTGGAGAAGAAACCTTGCTCCACTCCACTTCAGGCTCTTCATGCATCAAATCTGGCTCTGGTTCCCCTTTATCTTAGACTCCTACTAATTTCAGTGATCCCACAGGAGCTGCACGCTCAACTACTGTAGCATACTTTGGGGCCCAGAGTCCACCATGACCATGGATTCAACCTCATGCACTGTTCTGAGTTTTTGTTCAGTTTTGATACATGGAGCTGTTTATCTTGTTTTTGATCTCATGTCCTTTTTGTTTCCTCTCTTTTTTGTTTTTGTTTTATCCATCTGTTGTTTGGAACTAAAAAGACGATACTCAAAACTTAACTACACCTTGTGAAAGTCCTAAAATTCTCTCTCTAAAACACTTTTATCATCTTTCTTACCTTCATTAAAACCTTTGATATCTTCCTGTTACTATAAAATGTCCAATTCTGCAGCAAGGCTTACAAACTCTACAAATTGTCCCAGTTTACCTTTTGCTGCGTTGTGTCAAAATGCTACTGTATGGTACCATATGGAGTCTCAAACTACATGTTCTTTAAATATATCATGCATTTTCACACCAGTCTTCGTTCATGTAATGTCCTCTACCTGGATGGCTTTTTACTTCATCATAGAAAATACACACTCATCCTTCTGGGTCTGGCTCAGGGGCACAGTTCTCTGTTGCTTTCCAACTCCCTGTCCCCTGAAGATAGTAATCCGTTAGATGGCAGAAAACATCCTCTACATCTTTCCATCTCCTATATTTTCCATAGTGTGTGTCACGTGGTAAGTGCTCAGTAAATGTATGTTATATTTTAGCATAGAGCAGGGATTAGCCAACTTTTTCTTAAAGTGCCAGATAGTAAATGTTCTCTCTGCTACAACTACCCAGCTCTGCCACTGTGGTGTAAATGTAGCCATCAACAGTATGTAAGTAGGTGGATGTGACTATTTTCCAATAAAACTTCGGAATAGATGGCCAGATTTGGTCCATGTGCTATATTTTGCTGACCCCTGCTGTAGAGTCAACAGAGAATTGACAAATATTTACTAATTATTTTATTTACTCTTTTATTAAATTAAGAGGGCTTAGATTACTAACCAGTTCAGCTATGAAATTTTTGTGATTGCTATTATGGGATGCTCCTTTTCTTCATATAAGTATTAGACCTGATTTACTTTTAATAATGGTATGTCCTTTTTGCTTGATAAAAATTAGTAGGAAATTTTTGTTGAATAGTCTCTCTCTGGTGATAGATACCACTTCTCAGATAAATCAGTTTATTTATTAATCATACTTAAAATTTATCCAAGTAGTTTTATCACTTACAGTTTTATAGTAGTTATAGGTTTGCTTCAGGAAGGCAAATCTTTCAAATTCTTGTTGTTACTGTCATTTGTTCTCTTCATTAAACACTTCCTTATTATTAAGCACCTTCTGAAAATGATGTATTAATTATGAAAGTCACATAAAGTTAAAGTAGGTAAAAATGAAAGAAAGCAGTAGGAAAATATAGGTAAGGAGAGAGAAGAACAAAGAGGGCAGCAGAATGAAGGAATGAAGTCCAATACTTTTCAAAGCATATTAGTGATGTAAGAAAAAGCATACATGAAGTATGTTTGGAATTTAGAGGAGATGGGGAATAGTTCCACTTGGGCAGCTCACCAGGTTTTGTGGAGGAAATACATTCAACTTAGTCTTTAAAGGATGTGAGTATGGGAACAGAGGGCTTTTCCACCTAAGATACTGACTAGAGCAGAGTCATGCTGAGGCCTGTGCAGGACACAGCACAAACCATCAGAACACTTCATGAATTTCAGAGTGCTTTACAAATGTAATATTCACCAGGATTGAAATGGATAAAAGTAAATTACCCAATGGAGTTTTCATTAATTTAATCAAACAAATATCAGATAATGTTCTTGTTTAATTTTTTCATTCTTTACATTAATTCTGAGGACTGTGTTTTGGCAGTGACTGTTGAAGTGAAAGGTCCCTATGAATACCTCACGCTTGAAGAATACCCATTGATGATTGTAAGTGAACTTATATTCTTTAACCTCAACATTAAATGAGTTTAGCTTGAAAGATTGTCCATGTTTTGTGGCAGTATTAAAGACTTGTTCCTGAACAGTTCCGAAAATACTGCTTGTAGTTCTGTACTTACTTCCTACTAGAATGTGATCTTGGAAGTGTCAGTGAACCCCCCTGTGCCTCATTTTCTCATTTGTAAAATGAAGTCAGTGACTTGTGGAATTTTAGAGTTGGAAAGTACCTCAAAGGTCATTTCACCTCTCACATCCTCTCTAGGATCCAAAATGGGGTACTTCTTAAAACCCTGTAGTTTCTGATCCCATTTAGGATGAGTAAATGATGACACTTTCTCCTTTTCAGTCTGTGTGTCTGAGAACATCCTTAATCTGTTTTCAGATTTCGTTTGTTTGTGGAGTTTTTTTCTTTTTCCTTGTGCTTTTATAGTTTTCCCACTCTGTTGTGTTTCCTTGCCTTCAGCTGTATCCTAACCCTACCGTGCCTTTTTTCCTTTCATTGTCTTCATTTAAATAATTTTAGATTGTGAGTTGAAAAAACTCTTTTAATAAAAAGAGTGGTCACTCTCTAAGGGAAACTCTTAGGTAGTCTCTCTCTGCCCGAGAGGAGACAGTTTTTTCATCTTAGTATTGAACTTCAAAGAAATAAAATAATTTTTAAAATAGAAGGTGTAGTATGTATATTTTTTACATTATGTTAAGACACTGTATTGATTCTAAATTGGCTCTTGGCCTTAATCCTTCTTTTTCTCTTTTACCCACTTGGATGACAGTTTTTCATGGTGATGTGTATTGTATATGTCCTATTTGGTGTTCTGTGGCTGGCATGGTCTGCTTGCTATTGGAGAGATCTTCTGAGAATTCAGTTTTGGATTGGTGCTGTCATCTTCCTGGGCATGCTTGAGAAAGCTGTCTTCTATGCAGAATTTCAGAATATCCGATACAAAGGAGAATCTGGTATGTGACCAAAAAATGTTTGCCAGTTTGTTAGTGGTTGGCAGGTGAAACTTAAGACAATTTTCCTAAGGTCAGCAGTCATTAAGTAGCTGTAACTTTGCAGTTACTTAATTATTAGAATAACTTAAGCAGAATCACTATGATTGTGACTTTGTTTTTAATCTCTTAAATTGTGGGTTCAGTTATTTAAGAGTAATTTTATTGAAATAAACTCACAAAAGTTACTACAGTAGTGGCCACTTTGGGACTATTATTATCATTATTGAATCTCAGTTGCTGTTGATTTTTAAAGGTACCATTATTATATGCATCTAAGAAAGAAGGTAAATACTGCTAATTTAATTGTAAGATGCCATTGATTGTAAGACCTACCTTGATTTCAGAGATACTGGGTTGGGGGGCGGGGTTGGTAAAATATAGTAATACCAAGAAAATAGGAGGGTATGTATGGTTTAGTAAGGTAAACAGGTAGTGATAGAAATTGTTTCGTACTGAAGTGTTTTTTTTTTTTGCGGTACGTGGGCCTCTCACTGCCGTGGCCTTTCCCGCCGCGGAGCACAGGCTCCGGACGCGCAGGCCCAGCGGCCACGGCCCACGGGCGCAGCCGCTCCGTGGCATGTGGGATCTTCCCAGACCGGGGCACAAACCTGCGTCCCCTGCATCGGCAGGTGGACTCTCAACCACTGCGCCACCAGGGAAGCCCTGAAGTTTTTTTTTGGTGATAGCTTCAGTTCTCTCTCATCAGACCACTTAATTATTAATAATTCTTGTTGCAAGATATACTAATTAGATCTTTCCCTGGTCTTTGAAATGGCTTGAAAATAATAGATGTGAAAGTGAGTTGAAAATTCTGTGTTGTGTTTTGTGCTCTCCTACATATAGGTAGCTATATTTCACAGTTTTTTAAACTGGGAGGAATATTCCTTAGATGCTATAAATTGTTGAAGTAGGCTGAGGTATTTTGCTGAGGTTTTAGTGAAGCGGGAGGTGGAGAGGGAAGGTAAATTGAGCACACCCAGATTGCTATCCACATGAGTAAGATACTAAGTGATATCAGCTTGTACTTGTAAACATCGCAGAAGAGGTATTCTTTTTAAGTAGGACTAATATCAGTGCTTATTCTGAAGAGTGTTAGAAATCTACATTCTGGTTCTAGAATTGTGCCTTTTCCCAAACCTAGTTTACATACTGCATTTTTCCCTCCTTTTTTCTTTCTTACAGTCCAAGGTGCCCTGATCCTTGCAGAGCTGCTTTCAGCAGTTAAACGCTCACTGGCTCGAACCCTGGTCATCATAGTTAGTCTGGGATATGGCATAGTCAAGTAAGTATTAACTTCCTATATGGAAGAGCAAATTAAAATGCTGATTAAATTGAAACAGTGTTGCAGGTTTCCAGTGTAATTCTGAAAGAGTCGATATAAGAAATATTTCTGAAATCAAAGGTATCTGAAATATTGTAGATTTGTAAAAGTTGGAAAAATATTAGTGTTTCATTTTACTACTTAGAATTTAAGGAGCATCTGCAGGAAAACCTGCAGTATAGCAAATGACATTGAAACATCAAACTTTTAGAGTAAACTTATTGTGACTTTCCTCTTCCAAAGTATTCTTGCAAGTCATATTTTTTTAATGGGAAGAGCATTCTTGAGTGCCTTCTATATATTAGACATTCTAGGCCCTAGGGATACAGCAAGAAAACAAAAGACTTGGAGTTTACATTTGTGGACAGACTGGTGCACAGATAAAAATACGTGAGTAAAATAAAAATACGTGAATGAAAAATCTAATATGTCAGTGAGCAGATAAAGCAGGGAAAGCATATAGAGTTCTAGGCAGGAGGTGGAACTTTCATTTGTAAATATGGTGCTCAAGGAAGGCTTCACTTTGGCAGTTAAGCAAAGATCCAAGTTGGTGAAGAAGCTATATGTACACCAGGGGAAGAAATGTTAAGATGTGGTCAGATTCTTTTATATTTTGAAGGTAGATACAGTGGACTTTGCAGGTAGATAAAATGTGTGATGTGAAAGAGAAAAGGAATCAAGGATGATGCCAACTATTTTGATCTAGAATCAAGGATAATGTCAACTATTTTGATCTAAGCAAGTGGAAGGATGGAACTAACGTTTACTGAGTTCAGGAAGATCTTAAATGGAATAAGTTTGGAGTGGAGGCAGGATTAGAAGGTCAGTTAGATATCCAAATGAGGGAAGTAGGAGGGAGAAATTAAGGCAGAGATATAAATTTGGGAGTCATAAGGATGTAGCTGTTATTTAAAGCCATTAAGACTGGATGTGATCATCAAGGAAGTGAGTGTATACAGAGAAGAGGTCAAAGGACTGAGCCCTTGGACTATTATTATTTAGAAATCAATGAGGTGAAGTAGAATTAGGACAGAGGAAATTGAGTAGTGACCAGTGAAGTGGAAGACAAAGCTGAACACTGTTTCAAGGGGGGAGTGATTAATTGTGTCAAGTAAGAGGATTGAGAAGTGATCACTGGATTTAACTACATGGAGGATATTAGCGACCTTAAATGAGAACAGCTTTGATGAAGGGGGTAGGACAAAAAGCTTGATTGGAGTGAGTTTAAGAGAGAATAAGGGGAATTCTCTCTTAAATAGGGGGAGAGGAATTGGAGTTAGGTATAGACAGTTATTCAAGGAGTTTTGCTTTAAGTAGAATTAAAGAAATGGGGGACTTTAATTTTTTTAATTTATTCATTCATTTAAAGGAGTTTTGCTTTAAATGGGATTAGGGGAATGGGGGGTTCTCACTTTTAAAATGTATATATTCATTTAACATATGTGGTTGCCTCCTGTATGCCAGGCAGTATTCTGGGTTTCTAAGATAACACCATTGGGGAAATAAATACCTGCTCATTTGCAGTTTTTCTAGCATATAACAAAATATAAGAACAAATATTGCTAAGGCTTAGGTAGACATGATTTAAGGCAGTGCACCTCCTAATGTAATGCACTGATGAATCACCTGGGGATCTTGTTAAAACGTAGATTCTGATTCAGGGTACGTTGAGTATCAAGGATCTAAGATTTTTCCTCCTTGACACAGAAGCTACTCAGACTTTTCACATTTTGCTGGATTTTGAGCTTGATAACAGACTATTTAATGAGTTTCAATAAGATTTTGATTGTATTAAGGAATTGTTAACATTTTTAGATTTGATAATGATATTGTGGTTATGTTTTTTCAAAGTCCATATCTGTGTAAAAACATACGGAAATACATATAAATAAAAGGTAAGATCTAGGATTTGTTTCAGAATAGTATGGGAGGATGGGCAGTGGATGAGGTGTGCATGGGGCAGGATTAGATGGCTTTTGGGACTGGATGATGGTTTTATAGGGGTTCATTATACTATTGAATATGTTTCAGAATTCTCTGTAATAAAAAGTTTTTTTAAAAATGCAGTAACCAGGGACCGGATCTCAAGTTCTAGAGTTCACTGTCTTGATTTAAGACCATATGTGTGTTTGAGTTTTTCTCAGCTGAATCAAGTATGTCTGGCTTATATCTGTTAAGTTGTTGGCCTGCGTTAATCAACATGAGTTTTTGTTACTTAGCTTGTCTCGGGGTTTGTTGCATTTGTACTCATTTCTTTGCTTCCTCTTTAGGCCTCGCCTTGGAGTCACTCTTCACAAGGTTGTGGTAGCAGGAGCTCTTTATCTTTTGTTCTCTGGCATGGAAGGGGTCCTCAGAGTTACTGGGGTCAGTATTGCTTAATCAGAGTTTTTGTGGTCATTTCAGATATATAGTTTTTGTCTTGAGGAGGTTAATTGGAAATGTCTGTGGGCTTCTTTACTACTTCCTCTAAGTCACCTTTGGGCTGTGGTTTACCAAACGTATGTATAATTCATTTTTTCTTTTTAATCTATCTATTAGAGCTTCATAAATTTAATGTGTGATGGGGAATGAACACTTTCCCACCTGTCCCCAGATTACTGCTTATTTACTAGTTCCCCAGTGGGAAGCAGCAATGGAGCAGCTGGCTCCATTCTTGCGTAAGTGACAAACATTGTAATCATGCACTTGCTGGTTAATCTGATTTTTGTTTTAAAGTGACAGTGCTCTTTGCTTAATCAGCACTTGCATTTCAGAGGCTTTCTTAAAATTCAACTGACTATACTTTACATAATTATTTACAATTACATAATTATGCCTTTTGTTAGGGAAGGAAACCAAAGCACTGAGACATATGTGATAAAGAAATTTATGTTAGAGCTGGATTAATGTGAAGAAGTGGGCCTCCCTAGGTCATTCCAGTTATTTTCCTATTTATTTAAAAATTTCTGTCTGCAATAACTTGTTAGATTCAAGATGGTAAATGCTGTAAACTTTTCTCTCAATTAAACAGGGCTCAGTAAGTTTTGCAACAAATTGCCCCTTAAATGAAACACTTTATGGATGCAAATTTGGTTTTCAAACCACACTGTCCTCTGTATGTAATTTCCTTAGACTTTCAGCAACTTTAACCACCTGTCAATTTCATTTTCTTTCTTCTGCTGCTGTAGTATTTTTCTTATCCTTTGGCTTTGATAGTAAACCTGGCCCTCTCAGCAGTTGATGCCTGTATTATTTTATGGATATCCTTTCAGTAATGCCCTGGTGATTGGGTAGTTAGGGTTAAATAAATAGCGTCTTAAACTTTATGAAAGCAAGCAGCATAGTTTTGGAGATAGATACTTGCCTTACATCTTATTTTGAAAAATACATTGTATATTACAATTCCAGAAATCAATAATTCTTAGTATATTAATGATGCAGTAATTTTAAATATGAGAAGGGTCTTTAGGACTTATAGCCAAAACCAAAATGATGGGAAATGATAGGATGGAATGGGAACTTATACTGCCATAAAGTTTTTGGTGTGATCGCTTCTTACCATCGATCTTAGGGTGCTAAGAACTCTATTAGCACGTTATAACTCTGTATTAAAAAAAAAACACTTATTAGTTAGCAGCACGTTTCATTGTACTGAGATTGTAATCAACAATTTGTGTAAAATGCTTATAGCTGTATATTATACATGATGGTTTGTCAGAAGGGAAGAATGATGCAGGTGCCAAATGTTACTACCTTTTTGTTTTCTTTCAGTTCAAATGCAAAACCACTCCAGATGATTATATAAATGCAGAATCTTGTGCTGGTTTCATCTCTGTTCCTCTCTGGACATCTCTTTTTTCACCACCTCTTTTTCTTTGTCTGCAGGCCCAGACTGATCTTGCTTCCTTGGCCTTTATCCCCTTGGCTTTCCTAGACACTGCCCTGTGCTGGTGGATATCCTTCTCATTGGATTCTTTGATGGCAGTCCATTTTCTCCTTTTTGGAGATGGGTTTCCATTGATCTTTCTGCAAAGATTTTTTTTTTTTTTTTAACAGTTTTGTTGATTACTCCTTAGTCTGGGATTAGGGTGTTTTTAGTCTAACAACCTGGGGCCTCAGGTAAGCAGTTTTTTTGGTTTTAATTTTTAAAATTGCATCAGAAATTGGTGACTGTGATCTGAGCACAAGATAAAAGCTTGTGGCTTTCCTTTTTTTTTTTTTAATGAACATTTCACTTTAATTTTGGACTTATTTGTGCACCCCACTTAGCGTTAGAATCACTGGCCGCTCTGCTCCTGACATTTCTTTCAGCCTCTAGGAATTATTAAATGCTTTGAAAATTATGAAAAGATTTTGATTCTTAAAATGTGGTTTGGGGACTACATAAGGTTGTTTGACTCTCTTAAAATTCTATGTAGGTTTAGCAGATTTAAATCCTTATGGGGTAAGTGTTTTATATCCCTGTTCAAAAGCTGACTTGGGATTGTCTGAAGGCTTCCACTCTTTGAAGTAAATATTGATTCATTTGCAGATGAAGTCAGTCAGCACGTAACAGACAAATTTCTATTTAAGTAATCTTTTTCTCTTGCTTCTTAAAATTAAATACTGTTTATTAGGGACTTGGCCTATTGGATGAAGGATTTGGCTTTTGGGACTTTTATCCTTTTTTTTTTTTTTAAATTTGTGTTGCTTTTTGTGTATTTGCTTCTATGTGCAATATTATTGTCTTGATAAACTGTTATAAATGGGTGAATGTAAACAAAATAATAATTTTATGGATTTGAGTAGATTATCATATATCAAAAATCTTTGAAATTGAAGTGTTCTTGCTTCAAATGGTCAAGCTTTTCCAGATCACTATCTTTCAAGTGTGCTTTGTGAACCTCTATAAATATTAGGAGGAGTGGAGAGAGGAAAGTGGGACTGGACCAAACAATGAGATAACCCAGTGTTTAGGTAGCAGCTTGTTAATAAGTCTTTGTCAAAGCACAGACCAAGCTCCACCTCATTCATTTTTGTATCTGCTCATTCTGAAAGTCAGACATGAGAGCAGATATCCTCTTCAGTAGTCATCAATTCCCTTCCTGTCTTCTGTGGCAACTTCTCCTTGGGAATAATGTTCTGAAAATGGAGAGTCATTACTTTTAGAGCCTAACTGCCAGGAATACTCAGCCAATTGTAATTGTACTGTCCTTTTAATTCAGGATTGATCTGGCAGCTGATGGCAGTTCTCTTAATATGGCACAAGGGGTCTAAGTGTAGAACTCTGGAAGGTTGTAGGCACAAGTGTATTTATGACCCTAGACTGGATTACCTGGGACAGTGAGAACAGAGCTACCTACCTTAAAGGAAGAGAGAAGATAATGCTGACTTCTCTTCCCTTACCTGTTACTCATTTTCATTTCATTTTCTTCCATTTGTCTTTCTTTTTCTTTTTGTTTCTCTAGAAAGCTGCTTCCTGTCTTTATTTCTCTTTTTAATATTTTCCTCTTTTTTCTTCTTGTTTTTCTCCATTCTCATTTTATCCTGGTTCTGTCTTCTCTTCAGTATCTCATTGAAAATGAAGACTTTCTTATTAATCATGGTGAAGCTTGGGGTGTTTGTGAGATTGAGAATAAGAGAGCTGTAAGTCCTCTGGGATCCATAGCTCTATCATTATGACCCCAGATCCTCAGAAACTTGAGGATTAATTTAATAGCTTATGGTTTTTCTGAATGTTGATTTCCTTGACCTTCAAACACATATTTATTAGCCTGACTCAAACAATGAAGCTATTAAAACTTCGGAGGAACATTGTAAAACTCTCTTTGTACCGACATTTCACCAACACACTTATCTTGGCAGTGGCAGGTAAGTTGGGGACTTTCTTCCTGATGTTTAAATGTGATCCTTTTAGAACAGAGATTCTTAACCTGAGAGGTTATAGGTGTGCTCTGTAAAATTACATAGAAAAGTTTTGTGCATTTTACTTGGGGAAGGGGTCTTTAGCTTTTGTCATTCTCCAAGGGGTCTGTGGTTCAAAAAAGATTGAGAACCATTTAGTTTAAGTATAATAGATGAAAATTAATTCAGCTGTTAGTATATCCTGTCTCCATTCTTTTTCTTGAGGCAAGTTAGCTTGAGTGCCATAGAGCATTCAGATTCCTTTTAGAAGACATTAATACTTACTTGGTTTTATTAAATAGCTATAGTATTTTAGGTTAGGGTACATTGCCATTATACTCCTTTTACGTATGTTACTAAGCATGCATAAAATATAGACATTAGGTAGACCATAGCCAAAGTAGGCTTATTTTCTGCCTTTTGGCCCTTGTAGCAGGAAAAGTGAAGTCCGGCCTGTGATTGGAACCAACAGTTATGTTTGTCGTGCAGTCATTTTATCAGCCTTTTTTTCCCCCATCTGACCAGCTAAAGAAAAATTAGCATTACTATACTAAGGATTAAAGGAAGGGGAAAAATTGTATTATTGATATTGCTGGGAAAAGCCACGTTTCCAATTCTCAGGGTTACTGAAGTAGCCAGATAGTAAACAAAACTATTCTTTAAGTACAGAAAGGTTTGACAAGAGTACATGGGCCTTGTATAGAGTAATTAAGTAAATTTGTATTGAATAAATATGTTAAAATAACAGAAAGTGACGGTGATGTTTGGGGGTTAGGGATGTGGGGGATTCCACTTAACCAGAATTGGAGAATGTAATTGGGGATGTAAACCAACATTCATACTGACCAGGTTTTATATTTCCTCTTAGCATCTATTGTGTTTATCATCTGGACAACCATGAAGTTCAGGATAGTGACTTGTCAGTCGGTGAGTTAACAAACACATGCATTTAGGAATAGTGTACTGTTTGTTATACACAGACAATGATGTTGATGACAGTGGTAAGGTTTGTACCTTATAAGAAATTAGGGTTAGGGCTTCCCTGCTGGCGCAGTGGTTGAGAGTCCACCTGCAGATGCAGGGGACACGGGTTCATGCCCCGGTCTGGGAAGATCCCACATGCCGTGGAGCCTGTGCTCCTCAACGGGAGAGGCCACAACAGTGAGAGGCCCACGTACCGCAAAAAAAAAAAAAAAAATTAGGGTTAGGTCTCCACTCTGAGGGTTAGTATGCTTCTCTCCTCTTGAGTATTCTATATGTATCATATACTATATATACTAGTAGTTCAAGAGAATTTTATAAGTGATAACTACAGTCTGCCATAACCCAATTTTGCTTTAACTAAAAATTCTCAAATAAGAAATCCAGAGTCTTAAATACTAAGTATGTGTGAATAATGCTAATCTGAGTAAAAACCATGTCCTTAAGATCTGAGCACAAAGACTATGGCCAGTAGCATTTCTTTGGAGGCAGCTATGGCTCTGTTTTGGTAAAACTAAATAAATGAAAATGAAAATTATAAAAAATAACAACCTGATGTTACTTTCTCTTACCTTATATAAAAACCCTTCCCTAAAGATTCTCAGAGCTGTAATGAAGCATTGACAAGCACTCTGTTTGGTTAGTGCCTTTTCTTTAACAATGGTAATCACTACAAGGGAAGAAATTAGGTTCATTCACTTTGTGCTTGGCGCAGTGCTTGTTAGCATATATAGCAGGCCCTTAGTAAATATAAGTTGAATGAATAAACAAGTAGTTCTTGTTCTATGCAAAGGGCTTTGCGAACAAAGGGTTAAGATAATGTATATAAATGTGTTTTTTCCCCTTTTGGTAGGATTGGCGGGAGCTCTGGGTGGATGATGCCATCTGGCGGTTGCTGTTCTCCATGATCCTCTTTGTCATCATGGTTCTCTGGCGACCATCTGCAAACAACCAGAGGTTTGGGGATTCTTCTTATTTACGCTGCTAACCATTGAATGGCCACGTTATCGATTGGGGTGGTTCAGTGGGTGACACTGTCAGGGCTGTATCATGTAATGGAAACAGTACTCATTGGGTCTGGACTCAGGAAATTGGGTTCATGTCTCAGCTCTCCTATTAATGTGAGTTGTGTTTTTTGGCATGCTGCCTCTTTTCACCTCTCTGAACCTTAGTTTCCTCTTCATAAAAGAGGGGGAATTGATACCTATTGATATGAGGTCCCTTTCAGTTCTGCCATCTTCTGTTAATATAAGTATTTGTATGGGTAAATAAGGGAGGTAGATAGATTGTGACAATTGTAATGAGAGTCTCACCTATCTAGTGTCCAGAAGGAAATAACAATTTCTATAGTCGGTAGCTCAGCTTATTTTGTAACAACAGAGAGGGTAAAATGAAAACTTAAGTGACTGACTATGGAATAAAAATCAACATGTGAATTTGCTTTGTCTAACTATAGGCAAATCTCAGTTATTTACGAATTGGCTATCTTTATTTTGTTATTAGCCATGCCTTTATTTCCCTTCTTTTTTTCCCCCTCTTCATGTGCTTTTAGACAGTTAAGAGCTTATATTATGCAGCTATACCACCGAAGAAGGAAAAGGATGAGATGATATAACTAAGGGTCTTGTGACCCTCCTTTACATTAATCTTTTTTTTTTTTTGTAGATAGACCTCTTGCAGATTTATTTCTGTGTCATGTTATATATAGATATATGTATATATACTCTTTTTATTACAATATATCTCCTGCCCTTCCCCCACCAAATTCACAAAAGGAAGTATAAATCCGTCCAGGATTGCCATCAGGCTTTCTAAGATAGTCAGGGCCAAGAATGAACCATCTCACAACAGCCCAAGAAACAGCTGCCCTTAGGCTATGGAGTCATCGAAGCAGTAGCATTCCAGGACCCAAGGTGAGGAAAGAGGAAAGGAAACAACAGCAGTGTGACAGGATTCTGGGTTGAAAGTGTCCTAGACTTTCATCAATGACTCCTAGAAAGGCAGGCTGGCTCCCAGAACTCTCAGGATGGGAATAAAGGTGGGAGCCTTGTGGCTCTTCAGATGCTCCCCAAATAGCCTGGGGGCAGGGAGTAAGAGCTGGGGGTTAGGTATGCAGGGCTGGGGTGGTGGGAGAAGGAACACGTGTGGGTTATGCTGAGGACATAGCAGCCCTGCCTACTCAATGACATATAATAAACAGGGACGGATGCTGGCTTCTAAAGAAATAGGGGAGAGAGCATGGCAGGGAGCAGGAGGGAACAATGGGACACATAAGAAAGTTAGGTACAGGACTTCCCTGGTGGCTCAGTGGTTAAGAACCCGCCTGCCAATGCAGGGGACACAGGTTTAACTCCTGGTCTGGGAAGATCCCACATGTCGCAGAGCAACTAAACCCATGCACCACAACTACTGAGCCTGCGCTCTAGAGTCCGTGAGCCACAACTACTGATCCCGCATGCCGCAACTGCTGAAGCCTGCGTGCCTAGAGCCTGTGCTCTGCAATAAGAGAAGCCACCGCAATGAGAAGCCCTTGCACCGCAACGAAGACCCAACACAGCCAAAAATAAATAAATAAATTTATTAAAAAGAGAGAGAAAAGGGAAAAAGAAAGAAAGTCACATAAAACAAAAAGTACCAACAAAAACATGACTTGGGGGCTTCCCTGGTGGCGCAGTGGTTGAGAGTCTGCCTGCTGATGCAGGCTACACGGGTTTGTGCCCTAGTCCCGAAAGATCCCACATGCCATGGAGTGGCTGGGCCCGTGAGCCATGGCCGCTGAGCCTGCATGTCCGGAGCCTGTGCTCTGCAACAGGAGAGGCCACAACAGTGAGAGGCCCGCATACTGCAAAAACAAAAACAAAAACAAACCCATGTACTTGCCTCCTCCCTTGGGAGTCAGGGAGAGAAGAAGGGAGGTGTGAAGGGTCATGAACCTAGGATTATCAACTGGTCAGGGGCACAAGAAAGCTCTCTGAGGACTCCTAAGGGGCAGGCAGATAGCTGGGGTCCCACAGTCCCAGGGAAGAAATGACAGTCCCTTCAGTTCGACCTGGACCAAATCTTGGTGCTCCCTCAGAGCCCCTTGCCCTTTGAGGCTTTCTCGCTGGGCTGGCACTGGTTGGTGGCAGGAGTTGGTTCCCTCAGCTCAGTCACGTGTTGCTCAGGTTCCTGAGATGTGGCTACATGGCTCACCTGCTCCTCAGTGCCTGACAGCACCACTTTGCTGCCCACTCACCACTCCTGCAGGGTTCAGGCAGTGGCACTGAGGTCCTGGTGCTGGATGTCAACCTCCAGTCTCTGGTTGGGCTGGTCGAGGGAGGCGAATCACGTCAGCGTACACGGCCTCAGTGACAGGGTCTTCCAGATGCCACACGTTCTGCAGGACAAGGGCCTCCAGTGGTACTGCATATAGGATACACTTGACTTTGGCAGCCAGGGTGACGATTGATAGATGCCAAAACTTAACCCTTCTGAGCCTCTGTGAGTGGAGGAAGATTCTGGGCTTCAGCTAAGTGGTCAGCATGTGTCCTGTAAGCAAACACTGTGAGCAGCCGAAATGTGGACTGTGGAAGCAAAAGTCCCTTTCACCCACCTCTCTTCCAGCACACTGTGTGAGGCCACTGCTCTGTCACTTCCAGCAGCTGTTCCCAGCCTTTCCTGCCACCTCCCTCTACACTGATCTATTGATCTTCTGTTCACTTGCTAGCTATATCTATACATAAAATTTTTCCCTTTCTTTAGTGTTTTTTTTGTGTGTGTGGTACACGGGCCTCTCACTGTTGTGGCCTCTCCCGTTGCGGAGCACAGGCTCTGGACGCGCAGGCTTAGCGGCCATGGCTCATGGGCCCAGCCACTCCGTGGCATGTGGGATCTTCCCTGACTGGGGCATGAACCCGTGTCCCCTGCATCGGCAGGCGGACCCTCAACCACTGCGCCACCAGGGAAGCCCTCTTCAGTCTTTAAAAATTTTTTTTTGCTTTACCTGTCCTCTTCCTTTCTCCTTTTTTAAAAAGCATTGTGCCCACTCCCTATAACTCCAGTGTTAACAGCCCAATGTGATGTATCCTGCCACATTTTATTCCTTGTTCATATGTGGAATCTTTTACTCACTCAACAGTGCATAGTGGAAATGCCTTCCAAGACAACTGGTTTAAATTAAACTCATCTATTTTCATGGATGGCATTATATTACATAGTACAGATGTAGTATAGTTAATTAACTTGTTTCCCTGTTCATGGGCATTTGGACTATTTCCAGTTTGGTTGTTTTAGGGTCCCCAAGATCACTTTTTTTTCTTTTAATGTATCTATTTTATTTATTTATTTTTGGCTGCGTTGGGTCTTCTTTGCTGTGCGCTGGCTTTCTCTAGTTGCGGCGAGCGGGGACTACTCTTCATTTAGGTGTGCTGACTTCTCATTGTGGGGGCTTCTCTTGTTGTGGAGCACGGGCTCTAGGCGCTTGGGCTTCAGTAGTTGTGGCTCACGGGCTTAGTTGCTCCGCAGCATGTGGGATCTCCCCGGACCAGGGCTTGAATCCGTGTCCCCTGCATTGGCAGGCAGATTCTTAACTGCTGCCCCACCAGGGAAGCCCAAGACCACATATGTTTAAAAGGACTCATGAGACTCAGCATACAGTTGTACTTAGAGCAAAGGTTTAGGGACTTCCCTTTCCGTTTCCTTCAGGGAAAGGCTTTTAAAGACAGAGTAAGGGAGCAGGGGTGTGGGGTGCATGATCAGCTTGTAGACATTTTTCTGATTGGTTAGAGGTGAGGTAATCCTGTCAGCCTTCTGGTTCCAACCAGTCTAGGATCTACAGGCTTTTGGCAGCACACAGTTAACTTCTTCTACCTGGTGTGGGTTTCAGTATCGGCAAAACAGCGCAAAGGATATGGCTCAGCATATTATCCATAGCCCTTAAGGAGGAACTAAAGGTCCTTGACTTGGTTTAATGGCTAAACTATTATTATTTTGTCTTGCTTGACTGTTTTCCTTTGCTTCTACATTTTCTCATTTCTCTGATTAAATTTATTCTTTGGAACTCGGGGAAGGTCTAGGAAGCTAAAGTTTTTCTAAAGACAGGCAGAGGGTTTGGGGCCAGGGAAGAGGGGTTATCCCAGGAAGGTCCCATAGGGTCTTGCTCGGTTACATACATTTATTTTTATACACTCGAATACCCCTATGCCTCATTTTTTTTCTCTCATTGCACTTATTATCTTCTAAAATCTATATACTTTATTTATTACTTACTATCTATCTTCTCTTCCTATCCCCCAACCCTCAAACCAGATGTAAGTTCCATGAAGGCCAAAAACTATTCCTGGCTACATGGAGTTAGCCAAGCTGCAAAATCTGAGGGAATGGTCCCTATAAGACTGTCCTCACTTCTGATACACAGTTGCGAGTTCAAGGGCTTGCAAAACCGTCTCAGGTTTGATTATTCACTAAAAGGACTCAGAACTCACTGAAAGCTGTTATGTTGATGGCTATAGTTTATTACAGAAAAAGGATAAAAATTAAAATCAGCCAAGGGGAGAGACTTACAGTACAGAGTCCGGGAGGGGTCCAAATGCGGCATTTCCAGTTGTCTGCTCCCATGGAGTCACAGATGGTGTTCCCTCCTCCTGGTTGCAGTGTGTGACAGTACACACTGAGTATTGCCAACCAAGGGAAACTCACCCGAGCCTTTGGTGTCCAGAGATTTTACTGGGGCTCGACCACCTACTATCTGTGTGGCTGAACTTCAGTCTCCAAGGAGGGCCTGGAGGTCAGGCTTATCTTTAATTGCTAGTTCCTCTGGAGGCCAGAAGTAATATTGTGTGCCCCAGAGACCTTGTCACAGGTCACACTGTTAGACTGTCCTGTGGCCAGAGCCAAACTGGGTGACCAGAGACACTCCCATCATGCAGGACATGCCAGGGGCATAGAGATCACCTCTCAGTAGTCAAGGGCAAAACCAGTCCTCTCTTTGTGTACACAAGGTTAAATTTTCACTACACACTGGCACATAGCAGATGCTCAGTACATATTAGTGAGTGGCCTTGAGATTGCTGGGTTATAGGGTATGTGTATTTGTAATTTTTAAAGTATGACCAGATTGTATTCCAAAAAAAATCTGAAACAAATTGCGTATCTACCAACAGTGGTATGAGGAGCTCTTTCCTCTTCCCTTCTACACTCCCATTATTTTATTTAATTTTTGCAGATCTGATGGATGAGCGTTAATATTCAGTGTTACTTTTATTTGCATTTAAGACTGAGCTAACTTTTTGTGTCTTTTATATGTTTACCGTCAGTTACATCAATCAGCTTTTTATATCTTTGGCTATTTTTTTATTGCCTTGATCATTTTTGTATTGATTTGTAGGAATTCCTAATATATTTTAGATGCCAATATTCCAGATATTTCCAATGTTCAAGTATTCCAGATATTTTCTCCTAGTTTGATTATCTTTGAACTTTTTTTTAGTGATGTTTTTGGTTATAGAAAAACTCAAAAATGTGGAGTCAAATTTGTCATTTTTTTTCCTTCACAGATTATACATTTTGTGTTCTAAGAAAATTATTTCCTACCTTGAGGTGAAGTCATAAAGTTCTTCTATAAGTTTTAAAAAAATTTCACAGTTGAGCTTTCATTTATAAAGAGTATGTTTGTTTATAGGATCTCTTGTCCCTTTTGCTCTCGTCCTGCTCAGTAGCACATTGTCTTAATCTTAATTATCTTAGCTTCCTGATAAATCTTGTATCTCCAGGGCCTAAACCGCCCTCCCCCTTAATCTTCTTTTTAAAAAATATACTTTGTTATTGGGTCTTTGCTTTAAAAAAAAAAAAAAAGGAAATCAGCTTATTTAATTCTAGGAAAACCTTATGAGATTTTGATTAGAATCTAATTAAGCTTAATGGATTAATTAGGGAAATTTTGTATCTTTTTGATAATCCCATCCTTGAGTGTGTTATCTCTCCATTTTTCAATCCTTTCAGTGCCTCGGTTATGTTTTATAACTTTAAATGTGTTTTTTAAAAACCTTTGTGGATCTTATGGATGCAACCTCTTTTAAAATAATAATTTAGGCTTTTCCAATTATGTAGGAATGCTATTGATTTTTGTATATCACATCCATTAACTCTCCTGTGTTACCTTGTTCTAATAATTTCTAGATTTTCTCATTAGATTGGTTATTATCTCAAATTAATAGTCTTCCTGTCTCATTTCTGATTCTTGTGTGTTTGCTAGGCCTTCCTGTATAATACTGAATAGAGGAAATGAGAGTGGGCCTCTTCATCTTATGCTGACTTTAAAATAAATGCATCTCAAGGATCACATTGACTTTGATATTTACTGTGAATTTTTTTTTTTTTTTTTTTTTTTTTTTTGTGGTATGTGGGCCTCTCACTGTTGTGGCCTTTCCCATTGCGGAGCACAGGCTCTGGACACGCAGGCTCAGCGGCCATGGCTCATGGGCCCAGCCGCTCCGCGGCATGTGGGATCTTCCCGGACTGGAGCACGAACCAGTGTCCCCTGCATCAGCAGGCGGACTCTCAACCACTGCGCCCATACTGTGAATTTTTGTTAGTTACCCTTTATCAGGTTACAGGTGTTCCCTATTATTCCTAGCTTATAAGGAGTTTTATCAGGTAAGGGTGATTTTAAAACAAAGTAGAGTGAAAGTAATAGGCAACAGTAAAATGGAAAGTGCAGAATGAGTTCAAAGCTAAAGCATTCTAGGAATTACCTATCTGGTAGCTGCTTTGCTGAATCTCTTGTAAGTTGCGAAGGAAAGATAACAGATATTCCAGATCAGGCCTTCATCTTCTCAGCTTCCCACTTAGAAATTGAGATTTTAAATTACTTGGAACACAACAAGATCAGGCTTTCCCAATCATAACTACCAATTTGAAGTCTGAAATTTTGAATTACAAGAGAATTTACTTACCCCTGTGTGATACATATGCTTATAAGTGAACATTTATTGAGTGCTTACTGTGAGGTATTGTTCTAAGCACTCTATTTGAGATGACTTACCTGCTTTTTTCATTACCTCTATAAGTAATGTTCTGTTATTATTCCCATCTACAAATGAGGAACCTGGGGCACAGAGAGAATAGGTAACTTGTGTAAGGTCACAAGTAGTCTGTGGCTGAGCCTGCACTCATAAATATGATACTGTCCTGCTTCTCTCTTGTTAATAGCGGCAATTGAGAGCTTTCTGAAGGGGGAGAATTACTTTATTATTCACTAAACTGATGTAATGAATGACTATAATTGAGGTTTCAATAATTAGTCCTGTAAAATCCAGATAGTGGAGTAGTTTTTTTTAGTTTTCTAATTTTTTCCTTCTGTTACCTTTGTTCTGTCAGGTTTGCCTTTTCACCATTGTCTGAGGAAGAGGAGGAGGATGAACAAAAGGAACCTATGCTGAAAGAAAGCTTTGGTAGTGATAAAATTCACCTTTTGTGCTTTAAATATTCTTTTCTGGTTTTTAGAAATAGAGTAAAAGAAGTATAACATTTTGAGTATCAAAATCAAGAGACTTTGATGCATGTATTTATTCTTTTACAACATGTTCTTCAGTTTGATATGCAGTGAAGTTAGGGGGAAGTGAAAGTAAGGGTATGAATCTTTAGATGAAACCATGTTCAGTAAATAATGGCACATTAAATGTCCAGTTTACTTGCTAGAGATGGGCTGAAAACTTGACTTTGAACTTTGCAGCACAAATGTAAAGATGGAAAAACTTATCTGTAGTATAATTTAGTGTCAATAAGCTTAAAATAAAGCTCTGAATCCATTTTTGCTATCAATGCTGGTCTACTGACCT
This sequence comes from Stenella coeruleoalba, assembly GCF_951394435.1. Lineage (NCBI taxonomy): Eukaryota > Metazoa > Chordata > Mammalia > Artiodactyla > Delphinidae > Stenella > Stenella coeruleoalba. The sequence continues at coordinate 85,038,064 of NC_137147.1, read as the reverse complement.
AGTTAACCAGTGTATTTTTTTTTTCTTCTACAGAAGGAATGAAAATGAGAAGTACCAAACAAGAACCAAATGGAAATAGTAAATTAAACAAAGCAGTAAGTATGACTTCTTTTTTTTTTTTTTTCCCCTGTCCTCTAGCCCTTGGTGGAGCTCAGCAGTTATGTACAGGCCTTAATGATTTTTTATCTATGCTGTAATTAACATTTTTAAAAACAGAGATAGCAAGAGATTCTGTCTAGGACCTAGTAATCTTTTAACTAGATGGTTTGCTGCTATGTCCTGAAAAGGTTCCAGACCATTCTGATGGTTCTGTTTAATGGTTTTCATCAATGAAATCATAGCCCCATTAATAATCTAAGGTGATCTTTTTTGTAGTAAAGATGATTTTTTCAAAACTACAATGAGGTATCACCTCACACCGGTCAGAATGGCCATCATTAAAAAGTCTACAAAAAAAAAATAGTCTACAAATAACAAATGCTGGAGAGGGTGTGGAGAAAAAGGAACTCTCCTACACTATTGGTGGGAATGTAAGCTGGTGCAGCCACTATGGAAAACAGTATGGCGGTTCCTCAAAAAACTAAAAATAGAGTTGTCATATGATCCAGCAATTCTACTCCTGGGCATATATCTGGACAAAACTGTAATTCAAAAAGATACATGCACCCCTATATCCATAGCAGCACTGTTCACAATAGCCAAGACATGGAAACAGCCTAAATGTCCATCAACAGATGAATGAATAAAGAGGATGTGGTACATATATATACCACGGAATACTACTCAGCCATAAAAAAGAATGAAATAATGCCATTTGCAGCAACATGGATGGACTTAATCTCTGTCATACTAAGTGAAGTAAGTCAGAAAGAGAAAGACAAATACCATATGATAACACTTATATGTGGAATCTAAAATATGATACAAATGAACCTATCTACGAAACAGAAAAAGACTCACAGACATAGAGAACAGACTTGTGGTTGTCAAGGCGGGGGGTGGGAGAGGGAAGGATTGGGAGTTTGGGATTAGCAGGTGCAAACTATTATATATAGGATGGGTAAACAACAAGGACCTACTGTATAGCACAGGGAGTGCTACTCAATACTCTGTAATGACCTATATGGGAAAAGAATCTAAAAAAGAGTGGATATATGTATATGTATAACTGATTCACTTTGCTGTACACCTGAAACTAACACAAGATTGTAAATCAACTATACTCCAATAAAGATTTTTTTTTAAATTCTGTGATAAACCATAATGGAAAAGAATGTGAAAAAGAATATATATATGTATAACTGAATCACTTTGCTGCACGGTAGAAATTAACACAGCATTGTAAATCAACTGTATACTTCAATTTTTTTTTTTTTTTTTTTGCGGTACGCGGGCCTCTCACTGTTGTGGCCTCTCCCTTTGCGGAGCACAGGCTCCGGACGCACAGGCTCAGCGGCCATGGCTCACGGGCCTCGCCGCTCCGCGGCATGTGGGATATTCCCGGACTGGGGCACAAACCTGTGTCCCCTGCATCGGCAGGCGGACTCTCAACTGCTGCGCCACCAGGGAAGCCCTGTATACTTCAATTTTTTAAAAAAATCAAGAGTTTTTCAGTCAGCTTTTTTTTCCTTAAGAACTGTGCATTCACTCTGCATTTAAAAGGGCTTTAGAATTTATCTCAGTTTTAAGGAGCAAAGCTTACATGAAGCAAAAACTCTAGGTATTAGATTACTGAGAAGAAAGCATTTAGGGATGAGGATATCATTTTATATTTCATTCATATAGTTTAGTTTTTTAAATTAAATTATTTGACTTTTCTGTTATTTGTCCTGTTATGTGAATATACTAGTTCAGAGTGACAAGAGACTAAATTGAGACCTCTTTAGATCGTTACTTGAGATGTATATTTTGGTGCATTTTGGTAACATCTGGCATTTATATGTTCTCAGCAGGAAGATGATTTAAAGTGGGTAGAAGAGAATGTTCCTTCATCTGTGACAGATGTGTAAGTTTTTGAATCCTTACCACAAGAATCCTTTTTCACAGTTAGTATTACTTTTATTATTTTAAATGAATGAGCTGAAGAGCATAGTAATGAGAATGCTTGTAGTTAACTCTAGAAGTAAAAGGTTAAATTACTGAAATAATTTGAAGTGTTAAAAATATTAAAAAGATGTTAGAAAATAAAGACCAGGAATGATATACAAACAAAAATAATCCAGATTATTCATTCAGATGACACTTCTGCTCAGAAAGATTTAGCTATAGGTCTTCCTAAAATCAGTGGGATAATCCTTTTGGAATTTTTGAGTTCCTTTCCATGCCTATAATTTTAATTAAACATTGTTCCTATTAAAGTCCATACAATTCTAGTAACTGTGATTCTTTTTTTTTTTTTTTGTATTTGCTTTTTCTTTTCCTGAAATGTCTTCAATGGGATGCAAATCTTAGGTAGTTACAAAAACTTTAAATTGTAGTCATTATTCACTGTCCTTTTTGAACCATTTATGGCTTTATTTTACATTGTTTAGTTTGTTTTTCTCTCTGCAGAGCACTTCCAGCCCTTCTGGATTCAGATGAGGTTAGTAATCAAATCATATGCACATAAACTATGGGTCTGGTGGCTTCTGTTCAAGGAGATTTATTTATATGACTCGGTAATGGACTGATGAACTATAGTTGGTATAGTTGACAAAGGATGAAAAGAGAAATACTAATATTATAACTAAAATATTCAAGAATGTTTCCTTTCTGTACATGTCCTCCTTTTATTTCTTACAAAGTATGGTCAGACTTGAGAATGTCTTTGTTTAAATTGGGTAGCCAGTACCGTACTCTTCCACTAATTCCTTTGTCTTTAAGAAATTCAAATTTAACCCTTATCTAGTCTAGGCAAAAATAATAAAGAAAAGTTGGGGCTTCCCTGGTGGCGCAGTGGTTGGGAGTCAGCCTGCCGATGCAGGGGACACGGGTTCGTGCCCCGGTCTGGGAGTATCCTACATGCCGCGGAGCGGCTGGGCCCGTGAGCCATGGCCGCTGGGCCTGCGCGTCCGGAGCCTGTGCTCCGCAGCAGGAGAGGCCACAACAGTGAGAGGCTCATGTACCGAAAAAAAAAAAAAAAAAAAAAGTTATTTTAATTTACCTACTATGCAGTGTTATCTGTGTCACTGTCCTCCAGATAATAAGGATAATTAGTGCCTCTAATGTTTATGTTGATTATTAGTCTTTTAATATGGCTCCATACACTTTATCTAGAAGATTTCACATGAGGTTTTATGTAAGAATTGCAGTCTGAGTTCGTGGAAACCACTTCTAGACGTGTTCTGAATGTTTAGGTTATTCTAGGGTGACGATTTGAGAAAGCCTTTTAAAAGCCTCTGCCCAATTGTGACTTACTGTGTTGGATTGACTGCTAAAAAATGGTCACTTCTCACTGCCCTGCTGTGTGGTGCAGTACACAGTGTCAGATTTCTTAGCTGTTGCATGCATTGAGATAATTGAGAACTCTACCTTTCAGACAAGCCTTTGCTTTTTGTGGTATATTCTGCAGTTCCTAGATCTTTCTCTTGGGAGCCATCTTCTGCTAACAGTTTGCCTTCAGGGTATCCCGTTGGCTCCAGCTCTCCAGACACGCATATTTCAGCCAGAGGAGGCTGAGTATGTGAAACCCAGTTGTGCCATTTATGGGAATATGGGTTTATTGTAGTACTTTTGGTGGCACTGAATTCATCTGTTTATATTTTCCTGTGTGAAAAAATGATTTAAGAACTGAAAAAGAACAATGAATTACAAGAGAAACAAATTAAATAAAGGACTAGGAATCAAAACAGCATCAGACTCTTCAACAATGTTGGAAGCTAGAAGATAATAGAACAATGTCTTTGAATTCTGAGAAAAATTATTTTCAAACTAGAATTCTGTACTCAACTATCAATATAAGGGTAAAACAAAGATGTTTTCAGTCATGCAAAAACTAAAATAATTGACATCCTATGTGTGCTTTCTCAGGAAAGTATTAGAAAATGTTATTCATAAAATGAGGGAATTAAAAAGAGAAAGACTTCGGATCCAGGAAGTAAAGGATCCGACACAGAGAGGCAGGGATAAATTCCTAGGATGATGTAAGAAATTCTCAGAGTGTGACAGCTGGGCAACAAGTTTGGAGAACAGCTAGTCCGGAATGGAGCGGGAGAACAGAGAGCTTCAGGGACGAGTATTTCTAAGGGAAAAAACCTGAAAAGGATAGATAATCTGATGTAATTGATCATATTGAAAAGGGATTTACAGGTCTGTCAGAGTTTGGGATAAATTTGTTATAGGTACTTAGCAAATGAAGCAAAGGAAAAATGAAAAAATACTCTAAGGTAAAATTACTATAATTACTGTGAAATTTAATAGTATTACATTAATTTTCTCAATTGAAATGGCATACTATAAATACTATTTTATAGTCAAATGTAATTTTTTTACATGATTTTAAAAAATTATGGTGAAAAACACGTAAAATCTACCATTCTAACCTTTCTCAAGTGCAAAGTGTTGACTTATATGCACATTGCTTTGCAACAGATCTCTAGAACTTTTTCATCATATGTAATTTTAGTCAGCATATTTCATTGAAAGGATATACTATAGTTTGTTTATACAGTCCTATATTTTGAGTGTTGCAGTGGAGATGCTAGTGGCTAAGTCTTTGCCCACATCCTTGACTATTTCATTAAGTTAAATTCCTGAATCAGAGGAGGTACACATTTTTATTAAAGCTTAAGTGACTCTAAAACATACAGTTCCCTTTGATTTGTGGTTTGTTGTCCAGAAGCCTAGAGGTTTTGCTTCAGTTAATCTTGGGACTTGGACATCTGTGTGTATCAAAATCTTCATAGATGGTTAGGAACCATTGCTCTAAATATTTAGTGAACATAAGCAAGTACTTATAGAAAATGTGTGTGTGGTCATCTTTGGAAAAGATATTTGGAATGTAGACCATTTAAAATTAATATACTTAGCATAACCTTTTTCCCCTAGGAACGAATGATCACGCACTTTGAAAGGTCCAAAATGGAGTAAAGAATGGGAAGATTTGCAGCTGAAGATGGCTAGTATCTGGGAAGAGATCAGCTTCTGTGTTAGTCTTTACACTGCTCCATGGGATTAAAGGAGGCAATGACATCCTGATCTGTTCCTTGATCTTTGTGCATTGGAGCTGGCGAGAGGTGCTGGAACAAGGAGAACATTCTATTGAAAACAAGGTCATAGGATGAGAAAAATCTACAAGTTTTTTATTTGCAGCATTGATGCCCCTTTCCCTCCCACACCCTGACATGGATGTTTATGCAACTTGTGTATGTTGTTCCTAAACCTTCTATAATGTTTAAATTGTTTAATCTGTCAAACTAAAAAATTTAACATCTTCTGAAGAACTGTGACATCAACACCATAATAAGTAATATCCAGGAGCAACTGCCTGTAATTTTAATTTATTTAGGGAGTTACATAGGTGATGGGGGAAATTGTTAATTATTTTTGCATTTCCTGGGAAGCCAAGGTTAAATCTTGCAGAGGTAGTTTTGAGAAAAAGGAGTCCTTCTGCGTTAAGGAGCCATGGTTCTAACAATGATTAAAAGAACAACCAAAAAAAAAAAAAAGAAAGAAAGAAAGAGACTGTTACAGTGTGATTTAGATCATTTGAAAAAGCAAAATCAAGTGCAATTTTGTTTACAAATGGTGTATATTAAAGATTTTTCTATTTCAGATGTACTTTAGAGAGAAATATTAGCTTAACTCTTTTGACATCTGCTATTGTGACACATCCCATTGCTGGCAATGTGGTGCACACTCCAGAACTTTTAACTACTGTTTTGTAAGCCTTCAAGGGCAGCATTGCAGAGTCCTAGGCAATGCTTTGCTTGTCTTCATGCCTTTTACTGGGTGTTGCACTAGATGCACAAAGGCACTCCGTCGTAAGTGCATGTGAGTGAGCACCCTGTTAAAGGGATTATAATGCTTCAGAAGCAGGAGCTAATACAAAGGAAACAGGTCCTTCTGGCTTAAACAGTTTTTTCTGCATGAAATAGTGTGGAGGCCCTGGACTGCTGCTCATTCTTTAGGATCGACTGTTCTTGTATCTGGTGTTGGTTTAGGGATGGTTTATAAGAAACATCACAAGGTGATGGGATTCATTTGAAGCACTATATTTGTTTGAATGATTTTGTCCAATTTTGCCTTCCCAAGATTTTTTGTTCTACATAGACAGTTCATGCCACTTTTTAATATTAAAAAATTTTAACAAAATTGATATCTTTTTCTCCAGACTTTCTTTAAAGACCCTTCTTTCTCCCAAACTCTCTCCTGTAGAATTTTCTTTCCATGGTTTTTATTCTATGTTGTCTTATTTTCCACTCAAAGCAGTGACCACACTACTACAATCTTCACTAAAGTGTTAAATATTTATGTAACATTTCTCTATAGTTGTGTATGGTGATTAACAACAACAAAAAAAATCACCTAGATAGTATCTCTAAGAAACAATATGAAGAACTATTCTCAGGTTAACCCATTTGCAAAAGGCTGGTGTTAACTTCATGTGCTTGTTCTTCCACAGTGAAACTTAGCAAGTGAACAGTAGCATAATGCAGCAGGATAGTTGGTCAAATATTTTTCGAGACTGGTTAGATATTAACTTGAGACTAGGCTAAAAAAAAAAAAACCCACCCCGGCCATGTCATGTGGCTTGCAGGGTCTTAGTTTCCTGACCAGGAATTGAACCTGGGCCTTGGCAGTGGAAGTGCCGAGTCCTAACCACTGGACCACCTGGGAATTCCCAAGAACCTGTTGTTTTAAGCAGGAGTGTATAGCACAAATTCTATAGGTTGATTATTCTTTCTGCTTTCTCTTATGGCTTCTTGTGTTACTTTGCTTGGTTATAGTGTATCAGTTCCTAGAAGAGGTTCAGAAGGAATTTGTAGTATCACACTGACCTGTTACCTTAGAGTTTACTTTGTTTATTTTGGTCTTGGTCCTTGGGTCTGGAACTACAAGGTATTCGGCCTTCTTCTAGCACAGCAGCTGGTAATTCTAAATTTTCAAGTTGTTCAGTTTCTATGGTGAAAACCACATAGAACCACAAGATTTGTTTAGCAATTTTTCTGTTTCTTACTACTTGAAAATATTTCATTTGATTATCAGAAACAGCATTTGATAAAGATGGGACAGTATTCCTAATTTACAGATGAAGAGACTGTAAAAGTGACCAGGGCCAGTCAGTGGGTTTTTGTTTTTTAACACCTTACATCATAGACTCACTCCTTTTTTCTATTTTTCTTTAAATCAAATGCTTAATTTTATGACATGTCTGCTGTTTTCTTGGGGCTAAACTGCCAGATACAGACCATTCTTGCATTGGTTCTCAAACTTTAAAGTTCATGGACTCTCCTTGGGGACTTATTAAATGATTACTGGACTCCCCACTCCACAGTTTTTGAGTCACTAGGGCTGGAATGAGGTCTGAGATTGCCTAACAAGTTCCCAGGTGATGCTGATCTAGGGACCACACTTTGAGAACCACAGGCTTAGACTAACCCGTAAAATACAAGGGTAAGGTACTCGAACTAGTTGGGTTTATAATGGTAATACTAAAACTACCATTGAGTGCTTAGATTGTTAGCCGTTGCCAAGCGCTCACACGTTAGATAGGTACACAACACTACCATCATTTTGCAGATAAGGAAACTAAGACTTCTAGAGATTGTTTCTTAAACGCCACAGCTACTTAGCTCATTTCCTAAATGGTACGTCTCCATCCCAGGTCTAACCGACACCAGAGCCTGAATTCTTCACTACCCTATGCTGCCCAAGACAGTTGTAAGATTAAAATCCTTTTTCCTTCTTGTTAAGCCCACGGCCACTCGCACTCCACGATGGAGAAGGTCGGTCCAGGGTGAAACGCAGTCTCAGTCACCAGGGCATTCCTCGAGTGTGCTCTAGGAACCGGAGCGGAAGGGGCGGGGCTTCGGTTGCGGAAGGGGCGGGCTTGGCTCTGCAGGAAGTCCGGTGTTGATGATGGCTCTATTGCCCAAGAGCCAGTAGCAGGGGTCCCGGCTCTTCCCTTGGGCTGATTCCGTCCCCACACCCGACCCGGCACAGTCCGGGAGAGACTGCGGCGGCGGCGACTCCGCCCGCCGCCATGCACGACGCCTTTGAACCGGTGCCGATCCTAGAAAAGCTGCCTCTGCAGATCGACTGTCTGGCTGCCTGGGGTGAGCCGAGGGGCCAGGCGGGGTCAGCGCGGGAGCGGCTGGGACCTTTCACGAGGCGAGGGAAGTGGACGGGAGTCTGGCTGTGTGGACTGCGGTCGAACGCCGTCAGAGAGGGGCCTAGGATGAGGGAGGGCAGAGCACTGTTGACAGCGAGGGTGGTGGAGCTGTTTGCTTTTGATGGTTTGTTTTTTTTGCATTGAACAAGTTAACAGCTATGTCTTTTCCCCCGTAATGATCGCTCATCGCTTACTTCTAATTACTGTAGCTAACTTGTTACTCTCCACTCTTAATCTAGCCGAGTGGTTGATTGCCTTATAGTCAAAATGCCCAAGTTACCTAGCTTTTCTAGGTAGAAGAGCATCATTCCAGGCTGTCATGAAACCTAACCTATAAAAACTTGCATGATCCTTTTGGGATTGGCCAGTGCAGAAAGCAGGGTCAGATATCTCTTCTCTGCTCCAGAATACAAATGGTTTCTGAAATAAACATTGACTCTTAACTACAAACATTATGCTCCTATCTGTGAGTGTGTGTCTGATAACCAAAGACCAAACAGAAGTAATTTCAGTCTTTCCTGTTAATGTCCAGGTCCTAGAAATCAAGGGCCATAAAAAGGTGGCTCAACCCTCAATCAGATCTTATATTGAGCCAGGTACCCATGATGGGCCTGGTGGAAGCTGGTGTCCTATTCATTATCTGTGGACAGTGCCACCTAGTCAGAGTTCTCCACATCCGTTTCAGTAAGGTGCTTTCACTCTAGATCTTCTTATTAATGTGTGCCCCTCACCACCACCCCAGCCTTTAGCAGCCCTGGACCTCTTTTTTTTTTTTTATTGAAGTATAGTTGATTTACAATGTTGTGTTAATTTCTACTGTACAGCAAAGTGATTTAGTTATATATATATGTATATATACACACATTATTTTTCATATTCTTTTCCATTATGGTTTATCACAGGATATTGAATATAGTTCCCTGTTCTCTACAGTAGGACCTTGTTGTTTAGCTCTGGGCCTCTTTAAAGTCACACCTCCACAGCAAGCTGTCCTAGGGTTAAGGAGAGAATCCTTCTTCCTCCAGATGTCTCAAGAAAACCGCCATTTTTCTGTCATTAAATGCTCTCAGTAAAAATTAAAAATAAATAGAGGAGAAATAAAGAAATTGAAAAAATGAAAGACCTGACACTCAGCACAAAGGGGCTCATTCTCCTGTTTCTTCATCAAGTATGTATTAAGTGCCTACATGGACCAGTCTCTCTGCTAGAGACAAGAATACAAGGATGAATAAGAAACAATGCCTGTGCTCCTAGGACACAACATGGCAGGCAAAGAAATATGAACAGACTATGATGCAAGATAAATGATACTAGAGATATATACTGCCTAACATGGGAACGTGGAGGGAGGGGTATTCCACTCAGCCTCGGACATATACTTCTGAAAAGGATGGATGCAGCTACTTATCACACTGTACTTAGCTTGTCAGAATTCTTGACTCTGATACCCTGTTGGACTAGCAGTACACATATCTCAGTCTCTTTCACCAACTCCGGTTCGTGTCAGTGAAGATTGCCTGAACCTGTGCTTTCCAGAAATACAGTTTTTGAAATGGTAGATAGCTTTCACTCTGCCTGATCTCCAAGCAAACAGGAGAAACACCCATTGCCTACTAGGATGCTGTGACAGGTATTGGCTACAAGAGGCCATTTACTGCCTTGTGCCTCAAAACTACTTTATTTTCAGACTTTACCAGCACTAAATATTGCTATTTCTAGTTGTTACCCCTTCTATCTACACCATGACCTTAGGCGGAAAGTTCATCCAGGAACCTCCAGGCTTCTGGAGAGCCAGACAATATTGGAGGTGGAAGATGTCACAGAGCCACCGTAATCCATCTCCTGGGATATGGAAATGAGGAAAATACTGATGATGACTTCTCCTGAAACTCTGTAGTTGTAGAATCCAGCTGCCTCTTCAGCATCTTCATTTGGATATCTGGTTGCATGGCCAAAACAGTTCTTGATTTCAAAACATGCCTGTCCCCCTGTATCCCATAGCTCAGCATATGGCATTTCTGTTTGCCCATTTGGTTAAGGCCCAAATCATTGGAATTATTCTTGGCTTCTCTTATTCTCTTATACACCACATCCAATCCATCAGCAAATCTTGTCTGCTCCACCTCCTGAAAAATTCCACAATCCAGTCACTTCTCTCCATCTCTGCTGTTAACTACTGTTGACAAAGACACCAGTCTCTCTCATCTGAATTACTGTAGTAGTCTTCTAACTGATTACCCTGGGTTTGCCATTGTGCCATTTGCAGTATTTTAGCCACACAGAGGTAGAGTGATCCTTTGAAAACTTAATCTAATTGCATCTCTCCTCTGCTCAAAACCCTCCAGTAGCTTCACATCACAGCTAGAATAACAACACCTGTCATCACAGCACCTGTCATGATCAGGCCTCTGGTTACTTCCCTGATTTTATCCCCTTTGTTCTTATCCCTTGCTCCTTTCTGATACTAGTTACACTGTCTTCCTTGTTCCATGAGCACAAAAGCATGTAACTATCTCAGGGCCTTTGCACTTGCTGTTTCCTCTGCCTGGCACTCTCTTGTCCTAGGTATTACATGGCTCCTTCCTCATTTCATTTGCTGAAATGTCACATAAATCTGCAAGACCTTCCCTAACTATTCTATATAAAAGAAAATACCACATCCACCAATGTGCTACTCTTTTACTCAGCCTTATCTTCTTTCACAGATTGCCACCTAATGCTATTTTATATGTTATTATTGTCTCTCTCATTCCATATTAGAATATAAATTTCTTCAGAGCAGTAACTTTGTTTTGTACATAGGTTTATTTGCAGTGCCTAGAACAGTTCCTGACTCATAATGGATACTTATTAAATATTTGCTTAATTAATTAATAGTAGTAATGGCTTCCATTACTGAGTACTAATCTGTATTAAGCATTTATGAAATAATAACAACTCCATTTTGCAGAAGAAGAACCTGAAAATTTAAGTAGTTTTTCCAAGGTCACATCCAGTAAATCATGTCTGATTCTAGAGCCTGTTTCTCAAACTTTGATGTATATTCAGAGCCTATAAAAAATGTAGGGTGTGTGTGTGTATCTGTGTGTGTGTATACCCAATCATTTTTATTTATATTTTCCAAAGAAACAATGGAAAAATAAATCAAGAATGATTAAAATGGTTACCCATAGGGCTTCCCTGATGGCGCAGTGGTTGAGAGTCCGCCTGCCGATGCAGGGGACACGGGTTCGTGCCCCGGTCCGGGAAGATCCCACATGCCGCGGAGCAGCTGGACCCATGAGCCATGGCAGCTGAGCCTGCGCGTCCGGAGCCGGTGCTCCGCAACAGAAGAGGCCACAACAGTGAGAGGCCCGCGTACTGCAAAAAAAAAAAAAAAAAAAAAAAGTTACCTATAGCAGAAGGAAGAAAACAGGGGGAAGTGGACAAGGAGGGACTTCTCATAGTTTTAGCTTTGGAACTAGGTAAATGTCTCATGTAATTAAAAAATGCAGATTTGGGGGCACCACCACAGAATCATTGCATCGGAATCTCTGGGAGCAGGGCTTAGGAATGTGCATTTTAGTAAGTCCAAGTGATTCTGATGCAGCTAAACAGGGGCTGATGCTTTGAGAAACACTGTTCTTTGCCGTATGACCCAAAGAAGAGAAGTGCCCACTACCCTGTTCGTCTGTGTACTCCCTGCTGTGTTCAGCAGTGGTTGTTTATCACGTGAGTTTGGACTGGGTTGCAACATTGGATGGAGCTTCACTAGGGTAATTGTGAGCTAGAGGGCTCTACCTTCCTTCCCAGGAGGAATCATGTCTAACCTGTGGCTCAGGATTAGGCCATCAGGAATTTTCTAGGGCTGACTCTTGTTTGTTTTTGCATGTGTTACCCGTTTGTGTAGTGTGTTCCACTTTCTGATGTGCAATGTTGAGTCTCAGAAGGGACTGTCTATCCCGTGCTCTGCCTGCTCTGCAGGCTTTTCATTTTCTGTGTCTTGTGTGCACGGCTGTGTTATATGATGACATAGAGTGTGCACAGGCCAGCCTGGATCAGATCCTCTGGCCGTCTGAGCCCCCACTGACGTCTGTAACCAAATCAAGCCTCTTCAGAGCTCTGTGCCATCATTACCTCTGGGTGATACACTGTTTTTCTTTTCTTTTTAATAAATTTAATTAACTTATTTATTTTTGGCTGCATTGGATCTTCATTGGTGCGTATGGGCTCTCTCTGGTTGCGGCGAGCGGGGGCTACTCTTCATTGCGGTGCGTGGGCTTCTCATTGCAGTGGAGCACGGGCTCTAGGTGTGTGGGCTTCAGTAGTTGTGGCGCACGGGCTTAGTTGCTCCGTGACATGTGAGATCTTCCTGGACCAGGGATCGAACCCGTGTCCCCTGCATTGGCAGGCGGATTCTTAATCACCACGCCACCAGGGAAGTCCCCACTGTTTTTCCTTATGAGTTTGAGGATTAGGAATGAGTATGTGTGTGGTGCTTTTACTAGTTAAAAGAAAGCTGTTAACAATACTTTGCATGTATGAGAAATGCATTTTCCTCAGCATCTCCAAAGGAATGCTTGAGAAAGGTCAAATAAAATTTCAATTTAATTTTTTTTTTAATTTCAGTGAATTTGTCTGATTCAGTTTCATGACCAATAGAGTAGACATTTGATAGAAACATCTATTGGTAAATGAACATTTCAATAAAAATGGAAAGCAGACTCTTAAAAGTCATACTTAGGAGTTTGGCTTCATATTTTGGTAGTACAGCTTCATGAGGATTTTGTTAAGCCCCAGTGTGACAGCATTGGAGCTATGCTGTAAGGTAACAGATAGCAAACACGGAAGTACACATAGAGTGAGACCAGCTGAGGGGTCCCTGGAGAGACTCTGTTGGGGAGGGCTGTTGCCGGGTACCTTGTAGAGGTAAAATTGATAGGCCTTGCAGACCAGGGTGGGAGATGAAGCTGTTTTGAAAGAGGTAAAGAAAAATAGGAACTGGCAGGGGCTTGGGGGTCACAGTGGAGAGGATGGGGAAGATGGTGAACATTATGGTGGCCTTTTTGCTATAGATTTTTCTATATGTTATAAGTGAATTAAAAAAGATTCTACTTCATTTTATTTGTATTTGAAACATTAGTGGGTGTCCTAAAAATCAACATTAATATTTTCAATTGCTCAATACAGTGATATCTATAAGTAAAGTTCTAAACATAATATCGTTTGCAAAGCAAGCATTGTGAACTGAATTCTTTTCTTTTTTTCACCATGTTCTGCTCCGACATAAATCACCAGTGTTCCAATGGAGCTAGTGTTATTTCTGATTTCCACTTATGTCATTGAGAGCACACTGTGTCTTAACTTTCTGTGCTCTGCCTTTACTTTAAAACCCAAAAGAGGACAGAGTCACTGTCTTTTTCTGGAAGGTTAAGGACATCAACCTGGAGAAATGTTCCTGATGTGGCTCCTGACCTGTTTTTATAAACATAACCATTGTCTTTCAGACAGCCTCTGGCTGACACCTATTCTTTTGAGATGGGATGCCTTAGTAAGTGCACTGTAGCATGGGGTTAAGGATCAGACAGACTGAAGTTGGAATCCTGCCACTGCTACACATATCTTACTACATGTGTGACTCTGGACAAGTTACCTAGGCCTCAACTTTCTCATCTATAAAATGGGGATTTAAGAAAAGGACATAAGTCAAAGGATAGTTGTTATAACCTATGATAAGTGTTTAGCATTTCGTGGAACACAATGCATGTTCTATAAAGTTTATCTATTTATGTCATTATCTAATATTTTATTTTGCAAAAGATCAAGAGTTTATGAAAGGAATAAGTGACTGTTACAACCTCAAAAACCTGAGGAAGTACATGCTTAACTTCCCTTAGTGATTTAATATAAATCTGTCAGAGTAATTATTTAAGTCCTTTCAGAACCTTTTGCCTTTTAGCCTAGACCGATGTCTCCCAAAATGCTGTCCCTGAACAAACAGCATCAGCATCACTTGGGGACTTGTTAGAAATGCAGATCCCCAGGCCCACTTCCAGACCTACTGAATCAGAAACTTGAGGGCAGGGCCTAGCAATCTGTTTTAATAAATCCCCAGATAATTCTGATACACACCAAAGTTTAAGAACCACTGGCCTAGACCATCATTTTTTAAATTTTAAATAATAGCTTTATTGAGATATAATCCATATACCATACAATTCACCCATTTAAAATGTACAATTCAGTGGTTTTTAGTACAGTCACAGAGTTGTGCAAGTATTGCCACAATTTTAGAACATTTTCATCACCCTAAAAAGAAACCCCGTTTCTTTTTCCCCAGTCCCACCAGCCCCATTTTCCTAAGCCTACGAGCCCCAGGCAACCACTGATCTTTCTGTCTCTAGATTTGCCTGTCCAGGACATTTCATGTAATAGAATCATGCAATATGTAGCCTTTTTTGTCTGGCTTCTTTTATTTAGCATAATATTGTCAGATCCATCCTATTGTAGCATATATCAGCACTTCATTCCTTTTAATGGCTAATAGTCCATTGTATGGATACGTCACATTTTGTTTATCCATTCATCAGTTGATGGATACTTGGGTTCTTTCCACCTTTTGGCTATTGTGAATAATACTCCTATGAACATTTATGTACAAGTTTTTGTGTGGACATATGTTTTCATTTCTGTTGTGTGTATGCCCATGGGTGGAATTTCTGGGTCATATGATAACTCTATGTTTAGTCTTTTATGGAACTATCAGACTGTTTTTCAAAGGGCTGCACCATTTTATTTTCCTGCCAACAATGCGTGAGGGTTCCAGTTTCTTCACGTCTTTGGCAACACTTATTATTATCTGTTAGACCATGTTTTGAGATGATGAATTCTGTAAGTTTAATATGCTATGGCACTTCTTATTTTTCCTAAAGTAAAATCATCAAACCTTCAAAGGATGCCTTTTAGCTGTTATTTCTGAGATCAGATACCTAGTTTTATATTTATACTACCCATTTTATGATTTTATAAACTTCCATCAAATTTTTGGTCAGTTTCATTTTGAAACAATGAAGCCAGGGACATTTTTCATTCTCTAATATGTCTCACCTAGTTCAATAAATATTTCTTCAATTAGTTGATTCTGAAACATTTCTTTCTCTTTTTTTTTTGGCTGCACGGCACGGCATGTGGGATCTCAGTTCCCCAACCAGGGATCGAACCTGTGCCCCCTGCAGTGGAAGTGCAGTCTTAACCACTGGACCGCCAGGGAAGTCCCTCAAACATTTCTTGAATATAAACATTCCTTAGTTTTGCAAAACACCTACTATCAAAAGCAACTCATTTTCTCAACCCTTTGATTTCTGATTATAAGCTCCAGCTAAAGAAATAGGGTCTTACTAAAGCTGATGGTCCTTTTCTTTTCCAGAGGAATGGCTGCTTGTTGGAACGAAACAGGGTCATCTTCTTCTCTATAGGATTCGGAAGGATGTTGGTAAGTGGCAGCTTTTCAGAACAAAGTACGAGGCGGCTTACTGCTCATGTAAAAAAAAAATATATATATATATATGTATACACTGTAAAATCAGTGATTCCTGGACCATTAAAAGAGTGCTTGCTTCAGCAGCACATATACTAAAACTGGACCGTTAAAAGAGTGACTGCGGGTTGGCAGTAGTGCAGTGGAAAAGTGGGGAGAAACTTGTGAGAATCTCCAGGGTTTTCTCTTTTTTTCAGACTGTATTTCCCTACCCCCATCTGGGAGGTGCGGCTAGATGTTTTTTCCCTTCTCACTTCTTGGAGACTCATACCAGAAATAAGAAATATTACAATGAGAGTAAAATTCTCATGAAAATGGTATGGTAGTAGGAAAAAAAAATTAAGAGCCACTGATGTTAAAGATCTTGTTAAACTTCTGCGGGGTGGACTAGGACAGAGGGGACCTGGGCTTGAGTCAGGTTTTACTTCTCCCCAGTCACGTGACTATGAGTAGGTCCTTTCCAATGTCAGTTTCCTCTTCCATAAAGCATCTCACAAAATTGCTGGGGTCAGATGCAAGGACTTTGAAAACTAAAACTTTAATCAAATATTTCTTTGTCAGTAAAAATGTAGAATAACTAAAAGTATTTGACGTTTATTCTGTTAGAGTGCCCTCTAATGGGGAAAAAAGTACCTTGCTCCCTTTTCCTAATTTTATTTGTGTTCTCTGTGGAAAATTGATGTGTTTGGATATTATACCCTGGAGCTACAGAGTATAGAAGTCAGCTATTAATGCCAGAGTAGGTTGAACCATATTAAATTGTCATTATTTGGCTATATTAGAAAAAACAAAATTTCATAGCTTTCAACCTAATATATAACTTATAGTGAATAGCTTAATGTAAGTGTGGAAATAGAGCCTTCTCTTTGGAACCTGTAGCAAGGGTAACATATTGGGAAAAAAAGAGTATCTTACTGGTGTAAAGGAGGAAAAAATTCTTTTTAACTCTACCCATCTTAGGTTGATTGTATGGGGACCTGTAAATCAGAGAAGCAACAAGACAAAGGAAAAGGACTTTGAGTTTCTACAGTGGCAAATTATGGGAAGGCAAATATATGGGGGAACTAATTAGAGATGTTTGTTATGTAGATTCCTCTGGTGCAGTCTGTGGGCTGATATGGGTCTCGAGTTTCTCTAAATTGATTAAATATTGTCCTTGATAGAGAGGAGATGGGAGGCACCTTTGTAAATTTGTGTCTGGCTCTTTGGCAGATGGTGGAGAGCAGAGAGCTTTTCTTGTATCTGCTTCTTCTCAGTTACCTTCAACTCAAAATAATCCTTGTGCCAGTGTAGCATATTTTGGGGTAGCATATTCTGCTACCCTTCACCGGTGCAATTGGGAGGGAGGAAGGTACCTGGTCAGGTTCTGTGGTGGGATAAGAAGAGAAACCAGAAGATCAAAACAGGGTTTACAGTAAGTCCCCTACATACGAACGAGTTCCATTCTGACAGCCCGTTCGTAAGTCCAGCAAAGTTAGCCTCGGTGTCCAACAAAGTTAGCCTAGGTAGCCAGCTAACACAATCAGAGGTCAAGCTGCAATTTCACTCACGCCTGATGTTGATGGAACACGCATTCGCATCTTCTAAAGTTCGCAACTTGGAAGGTTCGTACGTAGGGGACTTACTGTATTTCATTTCTAAGTTTTTCAACTTTCCTTTAAATCAGGAGTCAGCCAACTTGTTCCAAAAAAAGGACTAAATGTTACCTGAAAACTGGGTTTGCCTCTTAGTGGGTGTTGAGCCAAAAGACACAACCAAGGCAGAGAGTGGGAGCAGGAAGGATTTATTACTTGCAACAAGTAAGGAAAACACTAGGGATCTTTCCCAAAGCACTGTCTCCCCAAACAGCAAAGTTGGGGAAGTTTTTAAGCTAAGGGTCCATGCATATTCATGAAGGGCCTTGGATAGTTGAGAGTCCAAGCGTTAGCTGAGTGAAGCGACTGAGGGTCTGAAAAGGTCAACATCATCATCCCTTAGGTTCCAGTTGATCTGGTGGTTGAGCACCTTAGAGGGGGTTAAATTCTGCAAAATCTCAAGAAAGCGAGGCTAATCTTTACCACTGAAACAGAACTGGGAGTCTTTTCACCTGATTTTTTATCTTTGTTATTGTTACTTCTCTTGCCTGCTGAAGGTTTGTTCTTTTGTTCCCTTAAGATCGTTATTACTGAGATCTGTCCAAGGACAAGCGTTGTGGCCAGGCTTAGCTCACAAAATGGCTTAGGCCAAAAATGGCTTCTCTTATATCAAGAAAACCATGACTGGTTCTCTTTCTCCAGGTACCCTCTACCTTATTGACTTACACAAATAGTAAATGTTTTAGGCTTTGCAGGTCATAACATCTCTGTGGTGACTACTGTACTCTGCTACTGTAGCAAAAGAGCAGCTGTAGACAGCATGTAAATGAATGGGTGTGGCTGTGTACCAGTAAAGGGTAATTTACAAAAACAGGTGGAGGACTGGATTTGACCCCAGGCAGTACTTTGCTGGCCCTTGCTTTAAATTTTAGTTCTCAGAGCCAGAATATTTGTATTCTGTGACATTGACCCACTCTGTAATTTAAAAATTAAGCCTGCCTTTGGTTTTATTCGGCTTTCAACAACCGTGTTTTGACTGTCTACTGTGGGCTCAGATGACGTGCAAAGCAGGGAGATAAAGAGAGCCTAATAGGGCTTCCCTGGTGGCGCAGTGGTTGAGAGTCCGCCTGTGGATTCAGGGGACGCGGGTTCGTGCCCCGGTCCAGAGGGATCCCACATGCCGGCGGAGCGGCTGGGCCCGTGAGCCATGCCCGCTGGGCCTGCACGTCCGGAGCCTGTGCTCCGCGGCGGCGGGAGAGGCCACAGCAGTGAGAGGCCCGCGTACCGCAAAAAAAAAAAAAAAAAAAAAGACCCTAATATTCTTATCCCAAGACATAATCAGTTCTTTGTGCCATCAAATACTAAATACGCTGATAAAGTAACTTGTTTAATATATCATTTCTGTATTAAGGAATTGAAAACTAAACTATAAGAATAAACTTTTCAGCATACTATAGACTCAAACTGGTAATATTAATGTTGATGTGACTTGGAACCCTGGTGCCAACTGTTCCTTGCCCTGTGACCAATTCACCATGTAACCTTTGACAAGTTAGTTAATCTTACTCAGTTTCCCCACAGGTAACTTGAATAGCAATATTAGCCTACCTTAGATAATTAGGAAATCAAACTGATTAGAGACTTCACTTCTCCCTATACCCCTAGAGAACAGTTCAGTTCTGGACCAGCTCTAGTCTGTTTATGGGCCAGAAGTAGACCTGGGCCTCCATGAATCAGCCATAGAACTAACTGGGTTTCTAAATTTGAGATATTCTGAACTGAAACCACTAGATGGCATTTTGGGAGGCTCCGAGGAGCTCCAGTTCTTTAGGTCTCAGCGCAGAAAGAATTCATTGAGAGGCAAAGTGATAGATAAGAAGTGATTTATTAGAATAGGATACTTGTGAGGCTTATAAGCGGGTGGGCGAGAGCGTGCCATGCCCCGAGAACTTAGTGGGCTACAGTTTTATAATCAAAGGAAAAGTGGGGAGGGGGAAAAGACCACCTTCTTCCTCATTCTAGAGTGGGTGTCATGCTTCTGTCATCAGTTCCTCCTCCACGTCAGGCAAAGGAATTTTCTTATCCCTACATGGTCAAGCCAGGACTGTCATGGCTCAATGGAAATGAGCAAAAAGGTAGTAACATATGCTAAAAGTGGCACATCATCTCAGGTTTCAGTATAATGTCACCTTTTCCTTATATTTTTGTTTTTAGTGCGTGCAGAGGAGCATGTTCTAGGAATCAATAACTTACTGAGCTCACTGGGAAGGATGTGTTGTTTTATTGTTTTGGAGCATGTCTCATGCTTCTGTTGCATGGTTTTGTTGCTAAGCAAGCCTGCTTGGTTTTGTGGTTAAATAAACCAGCTTTCTTGAGTGGTCATTAACTTACAGGGGTCTCCCATACTTTTTTCTTTACTTACAGTCCCCTAGTGGGATTGACTATTTTTTTTTGGGGGGGGGGATTGACTATTTAATTTCCTACTTTGTCCCTTTACTCTGTCCCTATCAAAACCTCAGTAAGGCTACGACCAGACTAACTTTCTGAGGGAAGGGAGAGAGTGGGTAGTGAGATGTCATGGAAAGACTGGGGTTAAGGGGACCTTGACTCTGATCTGATCTGAGCCATCCCCTTCCTGTGAGTTCACAAACGTCTCTAGGCTTCAATCTACTCAGAGACTTCAGTCTACTCTTAAACAGAGGAGTTAAATTACTTCTTACTTCTTATCTAAGATCTTAACAACTTTGTGTTTACTTCAGTGATGCCTCACCCTAGAGCAGTGGTTCTCAAAGTTTGGTCTTGTGGAGGAAAAATGTCACCTGCCATGTCAGTAAACAAAGGATGTGGCCCTCAAGCCATCAGGCAGGCACTGCAGCCTCAGACTGTGCGCCCTGAGGGTATTCAGGAGGGAGAAAAACAGGATGCTGGCCCTAGATAGTTAAGGTGCATATCAAAGGAATGATTTCAATGAGCCCAAGACTCTTGCATCCTACCATACATAGAAACTTGAGAAGTCTGATTTTCTTACATAGCAGTAATCTTTTGATGTCTGACTACCTGTTTTTTTTTTTTGTCTGAACTCCTATATATCCTGGCTCCTCCCTGGCTTAAGTCCTTAGCAAGTCTTCAGAATAAAACAGAATTCTCAACTTTTAGGTTGTGCATTTTTTTCCAGTCGACAGTTTCTAGACCCCAGGAGGTTCCCCAAAATGCTTTCAGAGGAGCCACAGCGTCGAAACTTGAGTTCACAGTAACACTAAAACATGATTGTTTTTTCACTGACATTTGCACAGACGGTACACAAGTAAGGCAGCTAAAACTGCTGCCCCTCATAACAAGTTCAAGACAGTGGTCGGCAGCCTTGTTGGCACCACACTGTCCAAACAGTTGTATTTTTGCCCAGCATGTGCTCACAGTGCTTTTTTTTTTTTTTCTTTAAGCCAGTTTCACTTAAGAATGTTCTTTGTGGGACAGTAAAAAGTATTAATTTTATTCTATCTTGACCTTTGAGAACACCTCTTTTCAGTAATCTGTAATACAATGGGAAGTACACATGAAGCACTTCAGCTGTGTGCAAGGTACAAAGCCCAGTGGCTGTCTCAGGAGAAAAGTACTTACGTGATGGTTGGAGCAACGAGCTGAACTGACCACTTATTTCATGGAGCATCATTTTTGCTTGAGAGAATGGCTAACAGATAGACTGCGGTTTTTCAGACCATTTGGGTGTTTGGTAGATGTTTTCTCACAAAGGAACAAAGAGAGTCTGTCACTTCAAAGAAAACAACTGGCAGTGTTTGTTACTAATGATAAAGATAGAGCTTTCAAGAGAAAATTAGAATTGTGGAAAAATTGTATCCATCCCCATGAGCTTGACAGCTTCTCCATACTTATGATTTTCCTGATGAGATGAGGGGTGATAATGAGCATGATTGTTTTTCAGCCCTTATAACAAAATGTGTCAACATTTGGAAAATCTGCGTAACTATGTGAACCAGTATTTTCCAGTGCATGAAATTTCTAAACCAAGCACGAATCAAAGAGCCATTTGACGTGTAAGATAGACCAATGGACTTTTACAGAAAAGTTCATTAATAGGTTTCAGATTCCAGATTGCAAGAAACTCCATTTGTCAAATTTTTGTATAGCATCAAAGAAGATCTACAATTATCTGAAAAAGCTGTTAAAATATTCCTCTCTTTTCCAACTAAATGTCCACACGAGGACAGATGTTTGTCATATACCACAACCAAACAACGTATCAAAACAGATTAAATGCAGAAGCAGATGTGAGAGTCAGCTGTCTTCTATTAAGCCAGACATTAAAGAGATTTATAAAAGTGTAAAACAATGCTTTTCTTTTAAATTTGGAAAAATAGTTATTATTCATAAAAAATGTTATTTACACTGATATGTAATGAGCTTATTGCTGTTATGTTTAAGTCAGTTAATACATGTTTTGGAACTTCCCTGGTGGTGCAGTGGTTAAGAATCCGCCTGCCAATGCAGGAGACACGGGTTCGAGCCCTAGTCTGGGAAGATCCCACATGCCGCGGAGCAACTAAGCCCGTGCGCCACAACTACTGAGCCTGTGCTCTAGAGCCCACGAGCCACAACTACTTAGCCCATGTGCCACAACTACTGAAGCCTGAGAGCCTAGAGCCCGTGCTCCACAACAAGAGAAGTCACCGCAGTGAGAAGCCTGCTCACCTCAACGAAGAGTATCCCCTGCCCGCCCGCCACAACTAGAGAAAAGCCCTCAAGCAGCAAAGAAGACCCATAGCAGCCAAAAATAAATAAATTTATTTAAAAAAAAATTTTTTTAAATACACATTTTTTAAATTCCTCAGTTTTAATTTGTAATGGTAAGCATTGACAGCTATAATCTATGTAAAAGTTCTGGTCCTCAGTAAGTTTTAAGATGAAGGGGTCCTGAGGCCAAAAAGTGTGAGAATCTCTGCCCTAGATAATTCTGCTCATAAAGAGAATTGTTAGAGGTAATAAAGTCCTCTTCAAATACAGAACTCTTTATCAAGCAGTAACGGCTGATTTTTTTTTTTTTTCTTGTGCAATGTAATGGCATAATACAGGGCAGGTTTCTGAATCTCCCGGAACTTCAGGGCCCTGTCTTCATCTCCTCTTCTGTGGGACATGTGGAGGAAGTAAGACCAGCTTTGGTGGTGTGGGCCCTGGTGGCTGCCTCAAAGAATCTCCATCGATTTGAGCGGTTGGCCGTGTACATAGTCTCCCCAAGCTGGGAGGCAGGTGGCAGGGTGCGGGCTCAGCACACAGGCTTTACGTAAAGTCAGCCCTGAGTTTGCCTCTGGGCTTTCTCTCACTGGCTGCTACCTAACTGCTTGACCTGTCAGGTTCCTCAGATATGAAATTGGAATAATAATACCTACTTCTGGAGGTGGTTGTGAAGTTACAGAGAATACATAGAAATTTTAAAATCCAGAGCCTGGCACTTAGCTATTGCTTAGTTAATGATAGCGGCTGTTATTATTGTGATAATTATTCTCTTTTTGACTCTGGGGACTTTTGACCCTAAATGTTTTGGTCATCCCAGCAAGGCTGGCTTCATGTGTTTTTTATGGTCTATAACTTTCTTCCCCTTTTTAGCAAGTGTCAGCAGAGGTAGCATCACCTGAGAGTGGCAGTAAGTGTAGATGCATTAAATTGCTTTAGCTCTGGGGATGGTATTGTTCGCTCTGTCCTGTCATATGGGACACAGGGTAACCGCTAGGATTTAGTCTGTCTTAGTCTAAGGATGCTTTGGGCTGGGATTCATTGCTGGGGCTCCTATATTTGACTGTTACTTTTTACACTCTTTTGGTGACATACTTTACCAAGGTACTATTATGCAGGATAAAATCCTCATAAGTACCTTGCAGCTTCAGTAAAATGTGGTGTGGTCCTTTCTGCTAATGGCAAGTGAAGGTGCATGAAACCCTCTGTTCTAAAATTGGAGTTGAAAGCAACTTACTGTACTCAATAAAGACAACTGGCTATTTTAGATCTCCAACTTCTAGTCTTTAAGGAATTTTTTATAATTCATGTAGGAGAGCAGTATGGAGCAGCATTTTTTGTCATAGTTATTTTTATATGTATCCCTGTGTTTGGAAACGTGAATGTTTGTTTCTTTCCCATAGGTTGCAACAGGTTTGAAGTGACATTAGAGAAATCCAATAAGAACTTCTCCAAAAAGATTCAGCAGGTAGGCCGTGATGGTGGTCGCTACAAGAATATTTGACTTCTATGATACCCTGTCAAAGCTAGGACTTTGGTAAAATTATTTATTCATCTTTGAATCCTCTGCTCTTTGTCCTCCCATTTATGCCGGGATCTCTGTCCATCCATCAAATACTTGAGATCCTCTTTCACAAGCAGAAATTGTGTTTGCACATAAGTCAGATCCTTGTCATTGATATGGGCTTTTTAGTCCCTTTTTAGTATTGCAGTTAAAATGAACATTTGTTAAACCTTGTCAGAAGTGTTTGAGTCTAATGATTTACTATTTTCCAGATCCATGTGGTTTCCCAGTTTAAGATTCTGGTCAGCTTGTTAGGTAAGAAAAGGGGTTGCATTTGTATTTCATGTGTCAAGAAACAAAAGCTATGACCTGATTAACCCTTTCATGGTTAATTTGATAGTTATTACTTAACAATGAAACGGACACATTCCTAACCAGATGCAGCAGGGTACACAGGTAATAAAGGCACCAGCATCCCCCATATCTTGAGCTCTGTTCTTCAAGAAGTATCACTTCATTCATTCATTCAGTCAGTATTTATTGAGTCCTACTCTAGGCATTGGGGATACCAAGTTGAATGAGACATGGTTTCTATCTTTGAAACTTAGGTTCTGGTTTTGAAGACCAAAATGACAGAAAGTACTCATGTTACAGTGTGATAAGTTACAATGAAAATTTATAAAAAGTGTCGTGGGATCTTAGTGATGGGAGAGACAGCATTGTCTAGTGGATGACTAGGGTTTCAACAGGAAGAGAGGGGTAGGCAGAGTGTTATAGGCAGAGGGAACAGCTTAAGCAAAGGCCCTGAAATCTGGCCAGACTTAGGGTATATGGTGGAGACTGGTAAGAGACAGGTGAGAGATCAGGGCCAGACTATTCCAGGCCTTGTTTGAAAAGCCATAGTTTCATGGAAGGTGGCCAGTGAGGCCTTTTCATGACAAGCAGAAGAACTAGAAACTTGCCTCATGCTCTGTACTGTTCAGCCCAGGGCCCAAATGGTAGAATCATTTTAAACTTAGTTTCTAGTCAAGAGAGAAACATTTAAATTAACTAAAACTAGCTAAGAGGCCCAAGTGAAATTATTGCGCTGGCTTTGCTAGAAAAGAAATCCTTACCATAGGTTTGTACAAAATCCACAGGGGGTTTCCTTTCTCTTACTGGAGCCTCCTAATGTGAGTAGCTTTGAAAGGAATTTCTTGTACAAATATTGCATCACAAGTTTCCAGACTTGAGAAAGACAGAGTGTAAGAGTGTTCTTTGGAAGTGAAAGAGCTCTTTAATTCAAGCCAGCCCAAATTTAAAGGAACAAAATATACAAGTTTAGAAGACTAAGTGACTTCCTAAATGTTTCCGTACTGGTCATGGACCAGAATAAGTCGTTGTTAGTGAAGCTGAAGGTACATCTTCGACCAGTATTTGCCATTTGGTTCTTCTGGTTGTTACACAGTTATTTTGTGTGTGTGTGTGTGTGTGTGTGTGTGTGTGTGTGTGTGTCTGTCTGTCTGTCTGTCTTGAAGGTGGCTATACTAGAGAATTGTGAGAATTTATACGGGTGTTTTACCTCCTTCCAAACAGAAAATAATATTTATGTCCATGACCTATTGACATTTCAACAAATCACTACAGTTTCCAAGGCAAAGGGAGCATCACTGTTCACATGTGACCTCCAGGTAAGTGTGGGCGAGATGAAATTTGGCTTTGTGCTTTAATAAATGCAGCCTTTCCTACATCATTCCTACCATTAGATGGGAAGAATAACGTTGATATCCAAATTCAGCAGAGACTCCAAAGAGAATATTTGATTTTGGATTGTATTAGAGAAATTTCCCCCTTAAAATGTTGAAACATTTGCATTCCCTGTGTGCGCGCTACCGGACAGCTGTATTTCAGGAGGCAGCTAACCGAGGACGAAAATGCTTGCCATGGACAAACCATTAGTGGGAAATCAAGACTGTAACAGTACATGAACATAGCTCTAGGGCATTAAAGTGACTCTCGTTCTGAACGTATCATTGTGGTCTTTGTCCTTAGGGAGTTTTCGTTATTCGGAAAAGACGTTTCTCCTGATTTTTGCCAATTCATCATCCTTACCTTCTTCAAAATCTGCGTCACCCCTCTACTCAGCTTTGATCACTTTTTAGCACTTATGGTCTATATTGATGCTGCATCGTTTGTTGTATGCTTAGGCATTTCCGTCCTCCACTTCTTTAAAGGATTGAAAGTGGGCCTGCTGTCACTGACACAGGCTGATCCCTGCCCCTGCAGGTATTGACAGCAATGAGCAAGAAGCATTTAAGAAAAAAAGGAGGAAGCAGTTATATAGGTTTTCCTCTCTAAATATAAAGGCCCATGACATTTGCTGGGACCGGGGCCTCTGACTGGCAGCCCTTGGGGAGGAAGCGCTTCTCAGCCTGTTGTTTTTGAGCGCATCTTAGAGAGAATGGTGTGCTTTGGTTCAGCTTATCTGGCAGCATGACTTTGTATGACAAGGGATGTTCAGATTAGTAGCCTTTTCAAGGTAGAAAAGTCTCTAATATAGTTGTCAGTTCTGGAGTCATCGTGTGCACATCCTCATTCGCTCTGGGTGTCTCTTCCCAGCACACAGAGACTGGGGAGGAGGTGTTGCGGATGTGTGTGGCTGTGAAAAAGAAGCTGCAGCTCTATTTCTGGAAAGACAGGGAATTTCATGAATTGCAGGTACAGTCCACTGTTTCCTGGCCCATGGGTTGGGTGAGAGCTGCTGCTAAGTTGACCCACAGCTTGAAAGACTTGCTTTTCAGTTCCTGTGAAGCTCAGGAGCCCAGTCTTGATGTTCTCCCCAGATGAATGCTCTGCTAGGAGTACCTATGAGTTACTTGTGCCCACTTGTCAAAGTCTCCTGGCCTTCAGAGGCAGGAGTAGGACAATTCTACATCTCTACAGATTCATTTATATCAAAGGGGGTTTTCACCTTTTCCGAATGCACCTTGTCCAGTTCATGGGTGACTTGTATTTTTACTATGGGTGGCTTCCTGGCCTTGTGCTAAGAGAATTGTATTCAGATGAGGGTGAGAGTAATTTTGCAGAATGGGGGTGGAATCACAGGAAGGTCATGGTTTTTTTCCTTTGACATCTTTCCAAGTGAACTCTTGCTGTCTTTCTCCAGGGAGACTTTAGTGTACCAGATGTGCCCAAGTCCATGGCATGGTGTGAAAATGCTATCTGTGTGGGTTTCAAGAGAGACTACTACCTAATAAGGGTAAGATTTACTATTTTGCAAGTATCATCAGTTTACCTTGGGGAAGGTGATTATGAGTCTACCTGGGAGAGATGATTATGTGCTTCTGAACTGTAGGTCAAGAGACTGCCTTAAGTAGAGTTTTTGGCATAACAGGGTTTGTGTTTGTATGTTTGGTTATCTTTCATGCACTAAACATCTTTCACAAATAAGATGTCTGTGTATCTTAAGCCAGGCAGAGTCAACTCTCAGTTCTCTACATAATGAATTATCCATATCCTGTATCTAGTTATTGGGCTAGATAATTAGGGCTGCATGCCTCTGTCCAGTAGCATTATCATGGACTGCTATCTTGAGGCTTCAGTGCTGAGGAATTATATACTAATTTTAGTATTAACTTAAGTATTTTTAAGACTTTGAGTTTCCTGCCCCCCAAAATCTTTTAGTATATTTGTTGTAAAAATTATTTTCACTGTTTTTTTCTAAATTTCAAAAGCCGTATGTGTTTATTATAGAAAATAAGAAAATATAGATAAGGAAAAGAAAAGAAGTGCAAGTCATCCGTAATTCTCCCACTCAGAAATAATCTGGTCCACTGTTAACATTTTGGTAATGGGCATCTGCCCTGTTTACAAAAATCTCATGTTATACACATTGTTTTATACCCTGCTTTTTCTCTTAAGTGGTAAATATCCACGACACATTGGTTTTTTTCCCCTCCAGCATGCAGGCTGTATGTAAAAAAGGTTGGTTTACCATTCATTTTATAGAATAACAGAAATTCCTTAGCTTCATACCCCTCTCATAATCCAGACTTGACAATCCTGGAGGTCTTTCTCCCCACCTCCCACTTCCCTATTCCCTGCTGTGTTAGCTCTTCATTGTTTATCTAGTTAATATATATGTTCCCTGTTTATATTCTTGGACTAGCCTAATTTCATCAGGATCCGAATTGCAAGCTCCTAGGCGAGTTACTGCTGTGTAACTGACTGCATAGCCACTAGGCAGACAGGTGCCTGAGAGGAGTCTGTGAGGGGCGGGGGACAGAGCCAAAAGTTGGAAGAGGGCTCTCATTCCTCTGACTACCTTAGGTGTTGCCATCAGCTTCTTGAGGGTGGAGTGTTTTGAGGGTGAGGAATCTTGCTTTAGGACCAGGTTATTCAAAACGTATTCATTTATTTGCAGACAGTAAAATTTGTTCTTTTGGATGTGCAGTTCTGAGTTTTGACAGATGCCTAGAGTTGTATAACCACCACCACAATCAAGAGTCAGAACAGGGGACTTCCCTGGTGGTCCAGTGGTTAGGATTCTGTGCCTCCACTGCAGCGGGCACAGGTTCGATCCCTGGTCAGGGAACTAAGATGCTGCATGCCGTGTGGCCAAAAAAAAGAAAAGAAAAAGATTCAGAACAGTTCCATCATCCCAAGAAATTCCCTCATGCTGCCCTTTGAAGTCAGCCCTCCTTCCACACCCCAACCTCTAGTAACCACTGATCTGTTCTTCATCTCTTATAGTTTCGCCTTTTCCAGAATGTCATATAAATGGGATCATACAGTATGTAGCCTTTTGAGCCTGGCTTCTTTCACTTAGCGTAAATGCATTTGACATCCAACTGTGTTGTGTGTGTGTCAATATATTCTTTTTTATGACTGAATAGTATTCCATTATATGGATGTACTACAGTTTGGTTATCCATTCGTCAGTTGAAGGACAAAGTTGTTTACAATTTTTATGCATTATAAACAAAGCTGCTATAAACTTTTGCACACAGATTTTTGTGTAAACACAGGTTTTCATTTCTCCTGAGGAAATGCCTAGGAATGGGATTGTTAGGTCCCATGGTAAGTGTATATTTAACTTTATAAAAAGCCAACAAACAAAATGGCTGTACCATTTTGTGTTCTCACCAGCATCATATGAGAGTTCCAATTGCTTTGCATCCTCGCCAGCAATTGACATTGTTAGTTGCCAGGCTAGATGCTTGTCTCCATGTTAGAGAAAAAGAGAACTGGTTCAACGTGTGATGACAAAATTTGTCATAACAGACTCTATAATATTTCTTCATGCCAAATAAGGAATATTATTGGCTTCTGTAGGTTTGGGGTTTTAACTTGATTTTTCCGGGCCATGTGTGTTCATGCCTCTGGCTGGAGAATGATGGGTGACTCACTTTGTGTCTTCCTATAGGTAGATGGAAAGGGGTCCAACAAAGAGCTATTTCCAACAGGAAAACAGCTGGAGCCCTTAGTTGCACCTCTGGCAGATGGAAAGGTGGCTGTGGGTCAGGATGATCTCACCGTGGTGCTCAATGAGGATGGGATCTGCACACAGAAGTGTGCCCTGAACTGGACAGACATCCCTGTGGCCATGGGTGAGACCACCATAGCTTCTCTTTCCCACGTTGGGCCACCCTCGAAGGATGGAGCCCCATTCATAGCTTTAGCAGACAGTGGTTTCCAGTGTCATTCACTCTCAGTTCCCCTTCTTGTAAGTAGAATAGTGTTTTAGGGTTATTAAAAATGGGATATTCTGGGGACTTCCCTGGCAGTCCAGTGGTTAAGACTCTGCACTTCCACTGCAGGGGGCACAGGTTTGATCCCTGGTCAGGGAACTAAAATCCCGCATGCTGCGTGGTGTGGCCCCCGCCAAAAAAAAAAAAACCAAAAGGGATATTCTGGCTTTTGTAGGAAGTTGGGTTTTGCCCCAGAGGGGGAAGAATGTAAACAGAATTGTACATTTTAGGAAGTGATTATCTACTACTACTATTTTTACCTCTTAGTTCCTTTTCTTTTACCTTCTTTTTAATGGTTTGTGTCTCTGCCAAAAAGACTACATTTGGAAATTAGTGGAAATTTTTTACTTCGTCCTATAATCCGTATAACTCAGCATCAAAAGGTTTTTGATGTGGTGGTTATTGCTGCTCTTGTTTTTGTAGCTTCGAGGCACAGAGTGTGTTCAGGTGTGTCTGTCCTACACATCAGGTGTTTCTGCACCTACACCTGCCTCAGGCTTCCAGCTCTCTGCGATGGTATTGCCTGGAAGCATATCACCATGCTGGCAGCAATCATTTTTAGTCTGAAGAGTAAGCATTTTAGTTACTGCTCTGGAGAGGCATACAGACATGCTGTCTTTAAGGGCTCTAGCTCGGGAAACAAGGATTACATCTTGCATAAAGAGATGAAACAAGACCCTGCTTAAGGCATTAAATTGGATGAGTTGAGATTTGCTAGTTGAGAAAGGGGAAGTTCATTGTTCAATTAATCAGTAAGAAGTTCCATTAAGATTGCACTAGACCAGGCAAGGAGTTCAGGATCTAGCTTAAAGAAAAATTTCTTTCATTTTAGGCAGAAAGAATAGTTTGAAAAATGAGCAGAAATGCAGAAGACATGCTGATTTGTGAGAGGGCATTCCAGAGACTGACCTGACTGAAACAGGTGGTGTGGATTATGGAGGAATGAGGATGGGGCCAGTTGTTAGAGGCCCACTCGAAGGTCTGAGAGGCCATTAGATTCCTAAATGGTAGAATTGATAAAAGCATCATGTTCTCGGGTGGTTATTCAGGTGGTGATTAGAGATGAATAGACCAGAAGGAAGATAAATCAAAAGGACAGTATTTTATAGGGCTCAAGATTATGTATATTCACAAGTTTGCCATGGGTGGGGGTGGTTAAGAGCTTCACAAGAAGCTTCGTGATGTTCTAGGGGCCCTTGTTTTCCTTTCGAAGAAGAGGCTTGGTAGACTAGGTGAAGCTGTGTGTAATATGCTGGAAGTAGGTTTCTGGTTCCCCAGCGTGGAGACCCTGTTTTAAGACCTTTGTTAGTTCCCAGCCCCTTTGGCAGTGTTTCACAAAAACATTTTTGTGCCTTAACACATGGAGGGAGGGGACATTCTTCCTGGGTAGGGTGGAAGAACACCATCTGACAGGAAGAAGACTAAACTTCTTATAGACTTCGATTATATTTCTGCTCTCCTCTTCACTACTGCACCCAGGCTCCAGTCATTCTGAAAGGACTCCCCATCCCTGTGCCTTCATCTGTGCTGTTGCCTCTTCCTTTCTTGTCTGCCCAGCAGTGTGCTGCTCATATGACAAGGCCCCCGTTCAGTGGCTCTTCCTCTCAGAAGTCTGCTCTGACCCACAGGCAGAATTAGTCACTTCCCCCTTGGTGCTTCCACTGCCCTTTCAGGTTTCTCCGTCACGCTAGCTGCACTGTCCCACTGGATGCAGTGAGTTGTCTGTCTCCTCTGCTTGTGCAGGAGCTCTGTGGGCTCTGGGCTTATGTCTTGGTCCACTTTGAGAGTGCCTGAAACATCATAGCCTCTTACTAAATGCTTGCTGATTGATGAATTACTGTCATTGTCCGCCATTCATTACATGCTTGCTGGACACCAGCCAGTCTGCCAAGTTTGAAGACATAGAGAGATCCAGACCATCTCTGTTGTCAAAGACTTGGGGAGAGTGAACAAATGATAAGACATGACAACCAAAAGGGTTTCTAGTATAGATTACTTCTTTTATTGAATTAGGCCTTATTAAAGTGGACCAGATTTTAAAACGACAGAGAAACTTTACATAGTTAATCTTTCTTAAAATGAGGTCAGCATAAAAAAAGAATCCAATACAAAAAAACATGCTATTAAATTTTATTTTTTGGTAAGATGAAAAATATCAACATAATAACAACAATAGCATTCAAACTGATGAAGGTATTACTAAGGCCTTAGTTTTTCCTCATTTCTGAGTTCCCTTCTAGCTTTGAAATTTTATTGTACTATTCATTTAGAGTATAAATTGTGAATATAATATGAAAAACTTTTTATCTGAAAATAAATAATGAGGAAAATAAATTTATAGCAAGTTAGTCACACTAAGAAACTATTCTTATAAATATATTCTTTGAGGTTACATTTTTATATGATAAATATGCCATCTAGTGGTTCATTTTTTACTAATTAAAAAAATTCTATTTTTAATTGTAGTTAAAAAAACACATAGCATAAAATCTATCACCTTAACCATTTTTTGTTTTTCTTTTACATCTTTATTGGAGTATAATTGCTTTACAATGTTGTGTTAGTTTCTGCTGTATAACAAAGTGAATCAGCTATATGTATACATATATACCCATATCCCCTTCCTCTTGCATCTCCCTCCCACCCTCCCTATCCCACACCTCTAGGTGGTCACAAAGCACAGAGCTGATCTCCCTGTGCTATGCAGCTGCTTCCCACTAGCTATCTGTTTTACATTTGGTAGTGTATATATGTCAGTGCAACTCTCTCACTTTGTCCCAGCTTACCCTTCCCCCTCCCCGTGTCCTCAAGTCCATTCTCTATGTCTGCATCTTTATTCCTGTCCTTCCCCTAGGTTCATCAGAGCCATTTTTTTTTAAGATCCCGTATATATGTGTTAGCATACGGTATTTGTTTTTCTCTTTCTGACTTACTTCACTCTGTATGACAGACTCTAGGTCCATCCATCTCACTACAAATAACTCAATTTCATTTCCTTTCATGGCTGAGTAATAATAATATTGTGTATATGTGCCATATCTTCTTTATCCATTCGTCTGTCGATGGACACTCGTTGCTTCCATATCCTGGCTATTGTAAATAGTGCTGCAGTGAACATTGTAGTACATGTCTCTTTTTGAATTATGGTTTTCTTAGGGTATATGCCCAGTAGTGGGATTGCTGGGTGATATGGTAATTCTATTTTTAGTTTTTTTAAGGAACCTCCATACTGTTCTCCATAGTGGCCATATCAATTTACATTCCCACCAACAGTGCAAGAGGGTTCCCTTTTCTCCACACCCTCTCCAGCATTTATTGTTTGTAGACTTTTTGATGATGGCCATTCTGACCAGTGTGAGGTGATACCTCATGGTGGTTTTGATTTGCATTTCTCTAATAATTAGTGATGTTGAGCATCCTTTCATGTGTTTGCTGGTAATCTGTATATCTTCTTAGGAGAAATGTCTATTTATGTCTTCTGCCCATTTTTGGATTGGGTTGTTTGTTTTTTTGATATTGAACTACATGAGCTGCTTGTATAGTTTGGAGATTAATCTTTTGTCGGTTGCTTCGCTTGCAAATATTTTCTCCCTTTCTGAGGGTTGTTTTTCGTCTTGTTTATGGTTTCCTTTGCCGTGTAAAAGCTTTTGAGTTTCATTAGGTCCCATTTGTTTATTTTTGTTTTTATTTCCATTTCTCTAGGAGGTGGGTCAAAAAGGATCTTGGTGTGATTTATGTCAAAGACTGTTCTTCCTATGTTTTCCTCTAAGAGTTTTATAGTGTCTGGCCTACATTTATGTCTTTAATCCATTTTGAGCTTATTTTTGTGTATGGTGTTAGGAAGTGTTCTAATTTCATTCTTTTACATGTAGCTGTCCAGTTTTCCCAGTACCACTTATGGAAGAGGCTGTCTTTTCTCCATTGTATATTCTTGCCTCCTTTGTCAAAGGTAAGGTGACCATATATGTGTGGGTTTATCTCTGGGCTTTCTATCCTGTTCCATCGATCTGTATTTCTGTTTTTGTGCCAGTACCATATTGTCTTGATTACTGTAGCTTTGTAGTGTAGTCTGAAATCAGGGAGCCTGATTCCTCCAGCTCCGTTTTTCTTTCTCAAGATTGCTTTGGCTATTTGGGTCTTTTGTGTTTCCATACAAATTGTGAAATTTTTTGTTCTAGTTCTGTGAAAACTGCCATTGGTAATTTGATAGGGATTGCATTGAATCTGTAGATTTCTTTGGGTAGTATAATCATTTTCGCAATGTTGATTCTTCCAATCCAAGAACATGGTATATCTCTCCATCTGTTGGTATCATCTTTAATTTCTTTCATCAGTGTCATATAGTTTTCTGCATACAGATCTTTTATCTCCTTAGGTGGGTTTATTCCTAGGTATTTTATTCTTTTTGTTGCAGTGGTAAATGGAAGTGTTTCCTTAATTTCTCTTTCAGATTTTTCATCATTAGTGTATAGGAATGCAAGAGATTTCTGTGCATTAATTTTATATCCTGCTACTTTACCAAATTCATTGATTAGCTCTAGTAGTTTCCTGGTAGCATCTTTAGGATTCTCTCTATATAGTATCATGTCATCTGCAAACAGTGACAGCTTTACTTCTTCTTTTCCAATTTGTATTCCTTTTATTTCTTTTTCTTCTCTGATTGCTGTGGCTAAAACTTCCAAAACTGTTGAATAATAGTGGTGAGAGTGGGCAGCCTTGTTTTGTTCCTGATCTTAGAGGAAATTCTTTCAGTTTTTCACCATTTAGAACGATGTTGGCTGTGGGTTTGTCATATATGGCCTTTATTATGTTGAGGTAAGTTCCCTCTATGCCTACTTTCTGGAGAGTTTTTATCATAAATGGGTGTTGAATTTTATTGAAAGCTTTTTCTGCATCTGTTGAGATGATCATATGGTTTTTTATCCTTCAATTTGACCTTAACCATTTTTAAGTGCACAGTTCAGTAGTGTTATGTATATTCACATTGTCATGCAGCACATTTCAGAACTTTTTCATCTTGTAAAACTAAAACTCTGTACGTATTAAACAAGAACCCATTTTCCCCTCCCTCAGCCCTTGGCACCATTCTACTTTCTGTTTTTATGAATTTGACACACTAGTTACCTCATGTAAGAAAATGGCTACACCGAGAATGCCATCCAGCTGCCTTCTCTGTGAACCATTGAGCATTAGGTGGAGTTCTGCATCTTTTCGCTGTGAAAATCTCAAGCAGAAGTAACATTGGCCAGAAATGTGGATCTCTTTCTCTAGCATAATTTTAGGGGAAAAAAAAAAAAAGAGAAGTTGCCCTCCTCTTGCCTTTCCTAAGAGAATGAAAGAAGTTATGTAACCTTGTTCTCCCACTGACTCGTTGTTAGGGGAGCTGCAGCTGGCCTTGGTCTGGCCTGGCTTTGTGACGAATGAGAAAGGAGCCAGTGACGCTTTCACCCAGCTCTCTTGGGGAAACAGTAGGAGTGGAGTCACGTCCCTCTGAGCAAAGCTGGATGCATCTTTTTTGTGCAGGAGATTTAGCATCACTGAGACAAACATTTTTTTTTCTTTGTATATCACAGTGTAGGATCCTGGCTTGGTATTTGACTAGTGGACCATTTGGAGATCCAAGTGCAGCTTAGAACTGAGAAGCTGAAACGGTGCATAACCCTAAAGGCTTAGAACAGAAGCGCAACTCAAGATGTTCTCTCTTGTGCAGAGCACCAGCCTCCCTACATCATTGCAGTGTTGCCTCGATATGTGGAGATCCGGACATTTGAGCCAAGGCTTCTGGTCCAGAGCATTGAATTGCAAAGGCCCCGTTTCATTACCTCAGGAGGGTAAGGAATTTCTTTCTTGACTGTAGCTGCCATATTATTGCAAAGCTTTAAAGTCATCTGTGTTATCATAAAGCCAGCGCTCTTTTGCTAATCCTCTTACTCCTGTCTCCAGATCAAACATTATCTATGTGGCCAGCAACCATTTTGTTTGGAGGCTCATTCCAGTCCCCATGGCAACCCAAATCCAACAGCTTCTCCAGGACAAGCAGTTTGAATTGGCTCTGCAGCTTGCAGTAAGTCTTGTTTCTGAGATTTGGGTGTGAGAAATGGGCTTTCCTCATTGTTCTCCAGAGTAGCGGATTTTAGTTTAGATGTTCTTATTTA
The DNA here is from genome assembly GCF_951394435.1 of Stenella coeruleoalba. NCBI lineage: Eukaryota > Metazoa > Chordata > Mammalia > Artiodactyla > Delphinidae > Stenella > Stenella coeruleoalba. The sequence goes on along the minus strand of NC_137147.1, from coordinate 85,002,529 downwards.
GTTTGGACTGGAGGAATAAACACAGAGCTGAAAGTCAGGGGGCTTGGATTCAGGATCTGACCCTGCCATAAAATATCTGTGTGACTCTAAATGATTTCACTATCTCAGTTTGTTTATCTGTCAAATGTAGAATGAATGCAAATTATACAAAATTATACTAGTATTTCATAGAATTAATAGGACAGTAAAATAATTTAATAGATATGGTATGGCCTTGAAAAATTAAGGACAATGCTAACATTAAAATAACAGTCATAACTGTCAAGATTACAGTGTGGTTGAATGCAACAACTACAGGGCCTCTCAAAATCCCTTTCACCAGTAGTCTCCTGGGCTTGGGTAAGTAGGCCTTCTTTAGGTATTCTGAACCCACCTCAGGTTGCTACGTTCAATTCAGCAGGGCTGCAGTCACAAGACTCACTCTCCTTGAATGGATGGGATGTTACTTGTGGGATGTTACTCACAGCAAAGTACTGACCATACTGTTCTTTCAGTGATGCTCTCATTGCCAAAACACTTCTTGGAGATTGACTTTCAAGTCTTGTCTTATGCTTTTAAACATCCCCAGTGGTGATTATTGTCATCTCTAAAGGGTGGATTTGATTTTATGAAACAACTAAAAGTCATTCCAAGCCTCACTGAGTCACTAAACTGGACAGTGCTGATTTGGTAAAAGAGAAGAGATTTTTTGAAGATAATAGTAGGAAAACTTAGTTTTCAGAGTATCTTATAAATTACTTCTGAAAGGAAAACAGTGGGCACAAATTTTGGAATATGTATGTTTATAATTCTATATGGTGTATACTTTTGAAGAGCAACATTTATTTTGGGTGTATAAGTTCTAGATATAAAACAAAAATCCAGTCTTAGTAGTTAGACACATTTAATATACCATAGATTGTTTCTGTCTTGGGCCATTTAATTTTAGCATCTTACTATTTTTCTCCCCACTCATCTATTTCTCTAAATTATTTTATTTTCATTTTTAAAATAATGATACCCATGAACCCACCATCCTACCCCCCAAAAATAACTTACGTAACCTATATGTCCCTCCCCATCCCATCCCTCTGCCTACCCTCCAGACACAGCCATTATCCTAACTTTGTGTTTATTGTGCCCTTAAAATTTTTTTGTTTTATCTTTCATATATATTTGTGTACTTGAATATGTATTTAGTTTTTGAACTTTATAAAAAGGGTATTATGTAGCACATAGCTTTTTTTAGTATCTATTTTTCTTAGAAGGAAGGTCTCAGGTCTTTCCAGTGATCTTCCTGCTGCAGGTTGTCTGTTAAATCTTCAGTAGAGAAGATGGAAGTGGGTTTCCATTTTCCCTTCTCTTTTCTAGGCTTGTACTTACTAGGTGTTCTGCTCTATGACAAAAGAAGGTTGCTTGATATCATCTTAGCTCTTGAGGCACCTATCTTTTATTTAAATTAATCAGAGAACGTACATGAAACTTTCAGAGGGCAGTTATGTACTAAACTTTGCTTTGGGCTGGAAAAGGCATCCTAAGATTGGACCTTTTAAGGATAGGTAGGAGCAGGAGCAGGAAACAGGGAGAGTTACAGAGCCCGAGGAAGTTAAACAAGTGAAAACAGGGCTCCCCTGGTGGTGCAGTGGTTGAGAATCTGCCTGCCAATGCGGGGGACACGGGTTCGAGCCCTGGTCTGGGAGGATCCCACATGCCACGGAGCGACTAGGCCCGTGAGCCACAGCTACTGAGCCTGCGCGCCTGGAGCCTGTGCTCCACAACAAGAGAGGCCGCGACAGTGAGAGGCCCGCGCGCCGCGATGAAGAGTGGCCCCCACTTGCCACAACTAGAGAGAGCCCTTGCACAGAAATGAAGACCCAACACAGCTATAAATTAATTAATTAATTAATGAACTCCTACCCCCAACATCTAAAAAAAAAAAAAAGAAGAAGAAGAAGAAGTGAAAACAAGTGTGGAGACAGGTATTTCCAGGATGCATGGAGGCCATCCTGACTGGCATGTAGGGTGTGGCTTGAATGTCTGGGAATAACCTAGCTAAGGAGGCTGTGCCAGGCTTTGAGAGCCTTTAAAACACCAAGCAGGAGAGCTTAGCCCAAGCGTGGCAACATGCTGATGATGGCCTGGACTAGGGTGAACGCAATAGAAGAGGAAAAGAAAAGAAGGGAAAACATGGAGAGACCTTTTTTTTTTTAAAATTGGGGTATAGTTGACATGGAGAGACATTTCAAAGGAAGAAATTAAATGTGGCAAAGATTGGTTAAAAAGGATATAAGGGGGGAAAAGGTTAAAGGAAGAAGCAGAGATAATAAGTAGCTCTATTTATTTGGATTTTACTGTGAACAGGACCTTTCCCAACTGTGCCAGCTGTGTTAAACGTCTTTCATTCCTTGAGCAGGCCATGTTCTCTCTGTCATTTTAGGGCCCTGCGCACACTTGCTGTCCTCTTGGCCTGGAATCTCCTCCCGTCTGTCACCTGCCAGCCTCGCCTGGCCAACTCCAGCTCATCCTTTGTGTCTCAGTTTACGTTCCTCCTGGGAGCCTTCCTGGACCCACTGCTCACACTAGACTGAATACCTTACCCACATGCTTCTGTCATCACTCACCCTGTTTTGTTTTGATTTTTTGTTTTAAAACTAAACTCTAGACTTTATTCAGATTTCACCAAGTTTTTCCAGTAATGTCCCTTTTTCTGTTCCAGGTTCAAATCCAGAAATCACATTGTATTTAGCTGTCATGCATTCTTAGTGTCCTCTGAGCTGTGGCAGTTTCTTAGTCTTTCCTTGTTTTTCACGACCCTGACAGTTATCAGGAGTACTGGTCAGGTATTTTGTAGGAACCCTATTGTATTTTAATTGCATAGTGACTTATAATTAGAATGTAAGGGCAGTCTGTGAGGGCGTAGCATGTTTCAGGATATTGTCTGATACCTGGTGTATACTGAATAAATTGTTGAGTGAGTGAGCTCCTACCTATTATATTCTCTTATCAGGAAATGAAAGATGATTCCGACAGTGAAAAACAGCAACAGATCCATCACATCAAGAACTTGTATGCCTTCAACCTCTTCTGCCAGAAGCGTTTTGATGAGTCCATGCAGGTCTTTGCTAAACTTGGCACAGGTAACAAGTGGGTATGGCCTAGGGATAAAGAACTAAATCGAGGGAGGGGGAACTGGAAAGGATTGGGAGGAATGACACCAGACTTCTGAGAATGGGGAAAGTTTACGCTCATCTAAATTGATCCTCGTACCTAACAGGATCCTGTGGGTGGCCATGTGGCTACATATTTACAGTCCTGATCTTACGACTCTGGTCTCACCTACATATACAGACTTCCAGTTTTCCGGGATGCTTTGCCCTTGCCATTAGAGGAAGGTAACAGAAAGTCATTCAAGTCAACACATGTGTGTGTGATCATCTAGTGGTTATTGACTGCTGTTCTAGACAAAAGTCACTGGCCTGAACTTAGTAGGATTCAACAGTAGGTCATTTTTTAAAAAATTTAATAATTTATTTATTTTTGGCTGCATTGGGTCTTCGTTGATGCACGCGGGCTTTTCTCTAGCTGCGGCGAGTGAGGGCTACTCTTCGTTGCGGTGCGTGGGCTTCTCACTGCAGTGACTTCTCTTGTTCAGAGCTCGGGCTCTAGGCGCGTGGGCCCAGTAGTTGTGGCACACAGGCTTAGTTGCTCCGCAGTTTGTGGGATCTTCCCAGACCAGGGATCGAGCCCGTGTCCTCTGCATTGGCAGCCGGATTCTTAACCACTGCACCACCAGGGAAGTCCCACCTGTAGGTCATTTTTAAGAGCCACGTAGGGCAGTGCTGCAAATCCCTTTCTTTTCTCAGTGTCCTAAAAGCTCTCTAGACACTAGAGCGTTGTGATGAGGAGCAGGTACTTTGGAGGCAGACTGCCTGACCTCAGGCAGACTGGACTCTCTCTGCTTCAGCTTTCTCCTCTGCAAAACAGGGAGAATAATACTACTCACCTCATGGTGTGGCAGTGACGATTATGTCAAGTGCTTAGAACAGGAAAGTGCTTAGAACAGTGTGTGGTACTTAATAAATGCCAGTTAGGTGTTTGCTGTTATTATTATTAAATTTTTCGTTTGGGTATATTCCATTTTTGCTTAATTTAGATAAATCTATATATACTTGGTTTGACTCTCTATCTTCTCTTTTTTCCTCCTCTTTGTTTACCTTTCTTGCATCTTCCCTTGACCTTGGCCAGCAATAAACTGTGGTAACTCCCTGTATCAGTTAAGGTTCTTGGTTGTGAGCAGTAGAGACCAATTCTGGAGAATTCAAAAGTATCTGGTTAAATTAAGCATGGCTTATTGGAATATTAAGGGAATGGCAGGTGGAGGAGCCTACCAAATGAATGGGGGACCAGGCTTGGGAATAGTAGGAAGCAAGGTTGCTCCGGAGGACCTCCCAGCAGGAAATAGGAAGCTGGACAGTAATCCCTCTGTAGCCAGGACAGCCAAGGCAGTCCTCCACCGGCACAGCCACTTCCTTAGCTGTTACTGCCACCACCTCCCCTGTTGTTGCATCCTCAATAAAAGTTGCCCCCATCAGCTTGTATTAGCTGTCTAATGCCATGTGGCAAATTATCCCAGAAGTTAGTGACTTAAAATAACAAATCGTCTGTTATCTCTCTTGGTATCTGTTGGTTAGGAATTTGGGAAGTGCTCAGCTGGGCAATTCTTGCTTGGGGTCTCTCATGTGGTTGCAGTTGTGTACTGGCTGGGCTACCTTTGTCTGAAGTCTTGACTAGGCTAGAGGATCTGCTTCCAAGGCGGCTCACTCTCATAGTTCACATGTTGGCTGGTTATGGGCTGGGGGCCTCAGTTCTTGTCCAGGTGGGTATCTCCATAGGGTTGCGTGAGTGTCCTCATGCAGAGTGACTAGCTTTTCCTGGAGTCAGTGATCCAGGAGGCCTAGGTGGAAGCCTCAGTGCCTTTTACGATGGTCCCTTCTCCTGTATTCTATTGATTTACAAGGGCTTTCCAAGTTCAAGGCAAGGGAACACAGACCCCACCTCATGATGGAGGAGTATCAGCATTACATAAAAGAAGCATGTAGGACTGGATATATGTTGATGTGTGCCATACTGCTTGTCATCCTTGAATCACTTTCTTAAGATCAAAGGGATCTGATTGGCCAGGATTAGGTCATGGTCTCACTCCTTCTGACTGTCCTAGGGGTGGGAAAGGAGGTTGTGGCTACACTCTGCTTCTAAAGGCAAAGGTAGTTGCCTGAACTATTCTCCCACCAAGACGACACATGGTCTGGAAGAAGGAGCCCACCAAAATGAAATAGTTTGCTCTTAAGAAGGAGGATGGAAGCTGGGTACCCTGAAATTGATAAATATTTACCATCCTTCCTCTGAATGAACTCAGTTGGGGCATTTGTTTTCAGTATGCCACCAGCTCTTTGGGAAGACACTGGAATAATAAGCTAGAACTGCTGTAACAACTTGACCCTTTTTCCATGTACCAACAATACTTGAACTTTTAAATCAATCCTAATGAAGCTACTACTTTTTAACTTGTTCACTCCACAAATACATACTGAGCTCTTAAGAGAGTGCAGTGCATTCTGCTGGGCCCCAAGCAACAGTAATCAGACAGGAATTCTGCTTTCAAAGAGCAGTCTAGTAGGGAAGATAAGGCACAAGTGGACCCTTACCAGCAGCAGGAGGTATGTGCTGGTGGTGATGTGGTCTGGGGACAGCTGGCTATTGACTGGGCCTTTGGGGCCTTTTGGGCAGCATCTCCATTGACTGACTTCAATCTAAGGACTGGTCCTTAGGTCCTATAGTAGATATTCTTAGTATATTCAGAGATCATCAGACCCCTAGTGACAGATTGACCCTGACACATGAGACTGATATATTAATAGAATGTCCCTTTATTTGCTTATAGTAGGGAGGCTAGATCCCTTACAATGGCCAGAATATTCGTGTGGCACCCAGGTGCCCTTTTTTATATGTATTGAGGTACAGGCATTTTTGCTATAATGCCTTGAATGTGGTCCTGCAGAACCTTATGTTCTATAACAAATATGAAAAATAACAGGACTTAAGGGGCAAATAACATTGGAGCTGACCACTCAAATCCTAGGCAGCTTTGTAACTGGAACACTAATAAAAATAGCTATCCTACTAAAATGAAATTCCCACTGTTTTTGGTACCCAGCATGATAGTCCTTTGCAATCTTAAACTCTGGGGCTGTGCTTTCTCTTTTGAGATAAGATCTTTGAGAACATTTGCTTCTGATAGAAACTAGTTTCATCAAAGTAAAAAGTCTGATCCTGGGTGCACACTTCTTTATGAGACCTCCAAAACAATTAATGGGGAGGAAACATCTTCTTTTTTTTTTTTGAGGTACGCAGGCCTCTCACTGTTGTGGCCTCTCCCATTGCGGGGCACAGGCTCCGGACGCACAGGCTCAGTGGCCATGGCTCACGGGCCCAGCCGCTCCACGGCATGTGGGATCCTCCCGGACCGGGGCACGAACCCGTGTCCCCTGCATCGGCAGGCGGATTCTCAACCACTGCGCCACCAGGGAAGCCCCTAGGAAACATCTTTGCTTCATTTTTACTCTCATCTTCCCCAGATGGCTTAACTTAGTAGAAAGTATAGTGGTTTTTGAAGCTACTAATCAGCCATTACTTGCACTAATTTATAGGATTTTCAGCTCTTTTCTTTAGATCTTCCTGTATAAGTTAAGGTTTCTCATTAATTGTAAGAAAGCTTGCCCCTGGTCACTTCAAAGCATTAACAAGCTGGGGAAAATTGCATACCAACCAAAACAACTTTTGCCTCATACCTACACCATTCTCCCACTTACCAGCTGCACATGAGCCAATTCAGATTAAAAAATCTATCACACATAGTATAATACCCTCTAGGTCCATCTGTGTTGTTGCAAATGGTAAATTTCATTCCTTTTCATGACTAATATTCCATTGTGTGCGTATATATATATATATGCCACATTCTCTTTACCCATTCATGTATCGATGGACACTTAGGTTGCTTCCATGTCTTGGCAAAAATAATGCTGCAGGGCTTCCCTGGTGGCGTGGTGGTTGGGAGTCCGCCTGCCGATGCAGGGGACACGGGTTTGTGCCCCGGTCCGGGAAGATCCCACATGCTGCAGAGCGGCTGGGCCCGTGAGCCATGGCTGCTGAGTCTGCGCGTCCGGAGCCTGTGCTCCGCAGCGGGAGAGGCCACAGCAGTGAGATGCCTGCGTACCGCAAAAAAAAAAAAAAATTAATTAATTAATTAATTTAAAAAAAATAATGCTGCAGTGAACATTAGCGTGCATATATTTTTTTGAATTAGTGTTTTTATTTTCTTTGGATAAATACCCAGAAGTGGAATTGTTAGATTGTATGGTAGTTCTATTTTTAAATTTTTGAAGAACCTCCATACTGTTTTCCCTAGTAGGTGCACCAATTTACATTCCCACCAACAGTGCATAAGGGTTCCCTTTTCTCCACATACTTACCAACACTTGTTATTTCTTGTCTTTTTTGGTAGTAGCCATTCTTTTTTTTTTTTTGGATGCGTTGGGTCTTCGTTGCTGTGCGCCGGCTTTCTGTAGTTGCGGTAAGCAGGGGCTACTCTTCGTTGCGGTGCACGGGCTTCTTACTGCGGTGACTTCTCTTGTTGTGGAGCACGGGCTCTAGGCACACGGGCTTCAGTAGTTATGGCTCGCGGGCTGTAGAATGCAGGCTCAGTAGTTGTGGCGCATGGGCTTAGTTGCTCCTTGGCATGTGGGATCTTCCCAGACCAGGGCTCGAACCCATGTCCCCTGCATTGGCAGGTGGATTCTTAACCACTGCGCCATCAGGGAAGCCCCAAGAGTCATTCCTTTTAAAAAATCAGTCTGGAACTTATATTGCGATAGAACTAGTCTTGTTTTAGTTTATCCTTAAATTGCTGTGTTCCTTTCTGGGGAATCATGTTTACCTTCCATGTAGATCCTACACATGTGATGGGCCTGTACCCAGACCTGCTACCCACAGACTACAGGAAGCAGCTACAGTATCCTAACCCGCTGCCTGTGCTCTCTGGGGCTGAGTTGGAGAAGGCTCACTTAGCTTTGATTGACTACCTGACACAGGTAGGTATATACAGAGGTATATGGAAGAGCTTACCTGGAAGTTCCAGTACCTGCTTCTCTGTGGCAGGGAACTGGGGGCCTTCTATAATGCCACAGGTGTTCCATAAATGAACACTATTGAAGTCTGGGGCGGGGGGGACATTTTTTTCTGCTTCATCTCCCTGCTTAGCAATAGTATTGAGCTCTTTTTTGCTAAATCCTGATACCAGGAAACACATTCAGTTCATGGTAAATTCACACTAAGCTATTATAGGAACTAAAAACAGAAAAGTTTAGTTGATAGAAAAGAATACATTTTTTAAAACAAACTTTTTGGGAACATATATACTTTTGGAAAAAATACCTGCTCTATGCAGCAAACTTGGAAAACACAGAAAAGTATAAAACAAAAATAAAAATCACCTATAGCTCTACCACCCAGAGAAAATTAACTAACATTTTAGTGTTGTCCTTCCAGACTTTTATTTGTACCTGTGAATAATTTTTGTTTATTTATATATTAGTTTACTTATTACAAATGGATATCAAGCTATATATTGTTTTATAGCTTACTTTTAAAACATTTAGCCACATATTAGGAAAGTCCTTCCCTGTCATTAAATATTCTTCTATAACATGTTTTTTTTAGGGGGAGTATTTAGACTTAAATTATTTTCAATTTACTGTTATGGCAGATAAGTGAAATTTTCATGTCAGCACTAAAACTAATGTCTCCATTGAAGCCTCTGAACCCTACATTTCTGTGCAGAAGGTTATTATTTATTTCCTGTTCACCCACTCAGAGTCAGAGAACTTACTAAATTTTTTCCCAGAAGTGTTCTGCTGACCTTTGTAAGGGGTCCTCTGGATGGGCATGAGAAGTATTGCTAGGAAAATTGTAAGCCAGCTTCCCATCACCTGCTTCTGTGTCAGTGGGTGTCCCACAGGTCCAGTCAGGCATCTATTGCTTTGGCACTTCCTTGACATTGGGTTCCAGGGTGGCTGACAGCACACAAACTTGCCTCTGTCTGCATAGTGCACACCCCATGAGCCAAGTGAAAAAAAGTTCCCGGGGCAGAAAGTCTCCCAAGCGTGTGGCATCACAGAAGACCCTCTATTTTCAACATCTTAGCTTTAGGGGACTTCAAGCATACATTTTTCCCTGGCCTTTTCCACTGAGCTTGGAATATGTGGAGGTAACTGACATGAGCATTGTGCCACAGAGTTGGTAGAACAAATAAGACCATGGGCGTGTCAGACACAAAACAGTACAAACTGGATGATTCCATTTATATAAAGTTCGAGAACAGGGGAAAAGTAATCTCTAGTGATAGAAATCAGATCAGTGGGGGTAGAGGGTGGGTGAGATTCTTTGGGAAGAGCACAAGGGAACTTTCAGGGGTAACAGAAATGTTTCGTTTGATTGGGACGGTGGTTACATGCATGTATATATCTGTCAAAACGCATATGATAGTATACTTTTTTTTTTTTTTTTTTGCGGTACATGGGCCTCTCACTGTTGTGGCCTCTCCCGTTGCCGGAGCACAGGCTCCAGACGCACAGGCTCAGCGGCCATGGCTCACGGGCCCAGCCGCTCTGTGGCATGTGGGATCTTCCCAGACCGGGGCACGAACCCGTGTCCCCTGCATCGGCAGGCGGACTCTCAACCACTGCGCCACCAGGGAAGCCCCTGATAGTATACTTTTAAGGGGTACATTTTATTGTATATAACTTATACCTCAATAAAGTTGATTTAAAAAAAGAAAAGAACAGGGGCTTTGGAATCAGACCCTAATTTGAAATCTGCCTCTGCCACTTAGGAGGTATCTAATATCTGTGCCTTAGGTTCTTCACTTATCAAATGGGGCTAATATTACCTGCATTTGTTTTAGGTTTACAATAGGATAATATATAAAGTGCTTGGCATAGTGCCTGGTCTGTAGTAAATACTCAGTAGATAATTGTCTTTGTGTCTGGTGATTTGGTGGTCATCTATTTTGATCCCTGATAAAAATTGAATGCTAATGTGGGATCAGGGTGGGTAGGTGTGAGCTGATTTAGACGTATTTGGAATTGCCTAGTAGCTCGGGTGATAAAGAAAGATTTAGTCCTGGCCTTGACCCTGCATTTTTGACCTTGGCAGAAACGAAGCCAATTGGTCAAGAAGCTGAATGACTCTGATCACCAGTCTAGCACCTCCCCGCTCATGGAAGGCACTCCTACCATCAAATCCAAGAAGAAGCTGCTGCAAATCATTGACACCACCCTGCTCAAGTGCTACCTCCATGTGAGTCCTCCAGCACTCGGGTCCCCACAGTCCCCTACTCTGGGGTCCCTGCCCCTGGTAAGAGTGAAGCCTTTGATGACAGGAACCAGCTACTCTTGGCCTGACATCTGTGAGCTTCTTGGAATTGAGGGGATACGGCGAGATGTTGACCCAGAATCTTACAGTGGGCTGGTCTTCTCTGCTAAGATGGGGGTTAGTGCTACGAGGTGAACAGGGACAGTATTTCCCCGAAGAAAATTTCCCCTTTCTTTACCCTCCCTCTCCCAAAAAAACCCTTGAAACATGTTGTTTGAAAGAGCATAAATGCTTTACAAGGTACTACCTGTAGTCCTGGCAAAGGATTGTTTGCTCTCTCTTGCTTGTCACACCCCTGGTGTTTCAGCCTGAAGCAGGCCGGGGCTGGGGAAGGGGCGGGCTCCCCAGGAAGCAGCTTCTGCTGAAATCCTGCCTCCTCTGCAGACGAACGTGGCCCTGGTGGCCCCCTTGCTGCGCCTGGAGAACAACCACTGCCACATCGAAGAGAGCGAGCACGTGCTGAAGAAGGCTCACAAGTACAGCGAACTGATCATCCTGTACGAGAAGAAGGGGCTCCATGAGAAAGGTGACTGGAGGAGAGGTTTCTTTGGTTGGGAGAATCTCTTGTATTTTGACTGAGGTGTTGTTACCGAATCAGGTCCGGCTGCTTCCCGCTCGAAAATCAATACACGAGAGAAAGACAAATGTTGGTAAGAAAGGAAAGTTGCTTTTAATGAGAGTGCTGGCAGTCTGGGGAGATGGTGGACTCAGTGTGCCCCAAAAGCCCCCTCTGAAGATTCTGCTCAACAAAGGGAAAAAGGGAAGTAATCTCAGTTAATCATTGAGATAGGGGCCATCCCCCACTGTGTGCAGGCCTGTTGCCTTCTCGTGATTTTTCTTTAGATGCTATCTTGTTCACACAGTTCGTTCACAAGATTACTGAAGGGGAAGCTAGGGAGAAGATCTGGCCCTCTTTTAATTACTTATTCTTCATTTGTACTTCTTTGATCTATGGAAAGAACCAGCGAGTTAAGCAAAGTATTGTGTGATCACAAGATTCGAAAGGTGTGCTAGGGCTACAGATAAGCAGAGCATGTAGGTGCCCAGTTTAAGGTTAGTGCCAAGACAAAGGGGCCTCCTGCAGAGACCTCTTTCCTGCCAAAAACTGCTTACAGTGTGATGACTTTCCAAGGAGATACACCTTCTGGAAGGGGTTCATGACCTTATTCTTGGGCTTCGTGGCCAGCTCTGCAGGTGCTGGTGGACCAGTCCAAGAAAGCGAATTCCCCTCTGAAAGGCCATGAGAGGACAGTGCAATACCTGCAACATCTGGGTAAGTCCAGCTTGTGGAAGGGGTGCAGGGAGAGGATGGTGCAAGTGGACCTGACCTCTCTCCCTTTCTGATTCCGACTGGTCATTCCCCTCCCTCCCTCATGTTCACCCAGCTGGGTTCCTCTGACTGGGGTGAAAGTCTCCCTGGTGATGGAACCATGACAGCTCCTTCGTGTGTAGCCAGCTCGGTAGGCCCAAGCAGCCCTGAGTGACTGGTGCTTGGACAGAGCTATCTTCTCCGGAAGATAAATCCTGGGCAACCTGGGCATCTGCCTTCCCGGTCCTATGGGCAGGGTGGGTGGGCTTCATCTGCTGACTTTTCCCTCTAGGTACAGAAAACCTGCATTTGATTTTCTCCTACTCAGTGTGGGTGCTGAGAGACTTTCCAGAGGATGGGCTGAAGGTAGGTCACGGAGCCCCTTGGATTTATCTGGCACCACGGTTGGTCCTGATTCTACTTCAGACGGCAGTGGATGGAGGGGGAGGAAGGATTCATGCAGTTCTCTGGTGTTTCAAAGACTGGGAAACATGGAACAGCAATGAGTGGAGTGAAAAGAGCCTGGTGCAGATGCCAGGAGACCTGCGACCTAGTCTGTCCCATAGTAACTGGCCACAGATGCCCTTCCCATACAGCGTCTGTCCCCTTGACCCTACGCTTGTGCGCATGTGCGTTTGGAAGAATTCCCATCAGGTGGTTCTGCTGCTAGAACTCAGGTTTTGTTCCAACAGATATTTACTGAGGACCTCCCAGAGGTGGAGTCTCTGCCGCGAGACCGAGTGCTTGGCTTCTTAGTGGAGAATTTTAAGGGTCTGGCAATTCCATATCTGGTAAGGTATTTTTTTGATCTGAACTAAAAGGCTTCAAACCCAGGATTCAGGACTGCATGAGTCAGTGATCAGCCAGTTCAGATTAGGGTTTGTGTCCCTTGGGGATTGCAAGGAATGTAAGGAATGTAATATCCTCTGAAGACAGAGATCCCAGTAGACCAAGCTGGAGATGGCACTTTTTGATGCTACCTTCTAAAGATGACGTGCAGAGGGATAAAAGAGAAGGATGCTGGAGAAAAACATTTCAAAGCCACATTTGTACAGCCAGACTCAACTGTGACCGAAGGACAACAAATCAGTCCTAAGTACCAGAATGTAATACTCAACCTTCATTACATGGGCTGATTTGGAGGATTATGAGACAGAGTTTATAAAGGAGATTTGACTGGAAATCAAGACAATAATTCCTGATACTGCTGGGTTGTACTGTGAAATTTCCCAGTGGTTTTAGAAGAGCTATCCCTTGGTAATATTTGTGGCCTAATTAGGGGACAATCTGGATGGGACCTCTTGGGCCTTAAAAATGTGAGGGAGCCTGGGCAATGGGCTGGGTCACAGCATAGAGGGTACCAGGCAGACCTGCATCTTGCCTCAGGAACACGTCATCCACGTTTGGGAGGAGACGGGCTCTCGGTTCCACAACTGCCTGATCCAGCTGTACTGTGAGAAGGTGCAAGGTCTGATGAAGGAGTATCTCCTGTCCTTCCCTGCAGGTACCAGTTCTTGGAAAGCGGGGTGGCCCCAGGCCTTAGAGGAGAGCTGGACCTGAGGGTGTCATGGGTGGTTTAGGGAAGCAGACCTTCTCTGCAGGCCCAGGTGGGCAGGAAGTGCCTCAGAGGAGCCAGGGCAGCTAAGTGACCCCGCAGGTGAGACTCAGGGGCTGGTGCCTGGATCTGGGCACCTCTTAGATCCCCTGGGCGTCACCCCTGGTGGTGGGGAAGGAGCAGATCTGTCCGCAGAGTGACGCCTGTGCTGATAAGAAACAGGTTTGTGTAGCAGGGTGCTTCTCTACGCAGCTTGGTTTCTTTTCTTCTTTCCTCAAGCTGATGTTTTGGGGCCATGTAGAGACCATAAGCTAAGAGAAGGCCAACTGGAAACCACCATGGAGACCCTTTCTGATTATTGAATCCCGTCCCTCTCGTCTTTCTTAATGACCCCACATTGCTGCCCGACAGCATCCTTTCATGCTGAGCGTGGTTTTCCTTAAAGGCAAAGCTCCAGTCCCTGCTGGTGAGGAAGAAGGAGAGCTGGGAGAATACCGACGGAAGCTCCTTAAGTTCTTGGAAATTTCTAGCTACTATGACCCAGGCCGGCTCATCTGTGATTTTCCTTTTGATGGTGAGTGTCTGGCTTAGGTCCAGAGCCACTTTAGCAGAAGGTAATGCAAAAACGGATCTTTCCCTTTTACCAGTTCCCCAGCCCTCCAAAAGGTTGGGCCTGGGAAAAACCACATGTTTCAGGCCTGTGCTCCTGTTCTGTCCCCTCTGAAGGCTCAGTTTTGTTTGAGAGGAGTCTCTTTTGGGTATGAACCACATGCTAATTTTTATTTATTTATTTATTTTTGGCTGCGTTGAGGCTTCATCGCTGCACACGGGCTTTCTCTAGTTGCGGCGAGCGGGGGCTACTCTTCGTTGCGGTGCGCAGGCTTCTCATTGCGGTGGCTTCTCTTGTTGCGGAGCATGGGCTCGAGGCGCGTGGGCTTCAGTAGTTGTGGCACGTGGGCTCAGTAGTTGTGGCTCGTGGGCCCTAGAGCGCAGGCTCAGTAGCTGTGGCACGTGGGCTTAGTCGCTCCGCGGCATGTGGGATCTTCCCGGACCAGGGCTTGAACCCGTGTCCTCTGCATTGGCAAGCGGATTCTTAACCACTGTGCCACTAGGGAAGCCCCACCGCATGCTAACTGATGGCCAGGTTGAAAGCTGTTTCTTGGTTCAGTACATATTCTTGGCCAAGTTCATTGGTTAGCACTTTTTATAATCTGGCATAATGTCTAATTATACATCAGACAGACGTATGTCTGAAAAAAGACACACGTCTGTCTGATGTATAAGCTCCATGAGAGCAGAGACCAGGTGTCTGTTTACCTAGCTGAAGTGCCTGGTACATTGTAGGTGCTTATTATGCACTTGGTTGATCATCAAGTGTTGTTGCCCCATTTGTAAGCAGTCACAAAAAAGATGGGATAAAGTACCTCCTAAAATAGCTCCCTCCCCTCTTCCCTTTTAAAAATTTTAGTAATTTTCTCCTTGAAAAAACCCCAAGTAATAAAAATACTTTTTCCCCTTTTATATTTCGCCAATATCCATTCCTCTAATAGCTTAGCCCCTGGCCTTGGGCTTGCCTAATGGGGATGATGGTTACTTAAACACCTTTTTCCCCACAGGCCTCTTAGAAGAGCGTGCTCTCCTGCTGGGACGCATGGGGAAACACGAACAAGCTCTCTTCATCTATGTCCACATCCTGAAGGATACGAGAATGGCTGAAGAGTACGTTGACCCTGTCATCCCACCTCGCAAGGGTCTAAAAGAGGCCCCCCAGAGAGATGAGAGGCGTGAGAGGCTAAGAAAGCCACCCCTCCACCCTTCAGCAGGAGCGAGAATCACCTCATGTGCTGGCTTCCGATTTTGTTGTCGTTAGGCTGCTCACGCAGGCAGCATCGATGCGCTGTCTCTAGATGTGGCCTTGTCTGACCACTTTCTCCCTTGCAGGTACTGCCACAAGCATTATGACCAAAATAAAGATGGCAACAAAGATGTAAGTAGTGACCCTGGCCCCAGGGAGCACGGGTGCATTGCACTGTCCCTCTTAGCATAGCTAACCCCTCTGGTTTGGCCACAGGTGACCCTGGTATGAATTGCTAAGATAAGACAGGTCATGGGTCAATGTGCTGATTGGTTTTGCACATGCGTGTTGAGGTAGAGGCAGTGTGACCATGATCCTGGTTTGCTTGGGATGGTTCTGGCTTACATCTGTCGTCGTCCGTGTGATTATTCGTAGCACCCCTGCCCCTTTACTCTCGAAAGAATCCCGACTTGTGTAATAAATTTATGTGGTCAGCCTGTTGAGAAGGAACATCTGATGGTTCTGGTAAGGTGCACACGTGTGCTCTGTCTAGACTGCACATGGATCTGTCAATGTACAAAGACGTTTTTGGTGGCCATGACTGGGGGTAGGGGTGCTACTGGAATCTAGGAGGTAGAGGCCAGGGTTGGTATTAAACAGTGCACAGCACAGACCCAGCAAAGAATTATTCGGCCCAGAATATTGAGTGCTGAGTCTGAGAACCTCTGTGGTACGGGTACCAGTAGGAGATGCAGCATCTCATCTTGGGTAATCCTCACCTGCTAATACGTGGCAGGGTCTCAGCCTTCGAAGCCAAAGGAAATGAGGGATCTCTTTGAGTCGTTTTGTTAACAGTGTAATGCAAAACAAATACAAGGCATTTGATTTTTTTTCCTCTCAGGGAGAACACGATCTTTAATTTTTGACATCTTCAGTTGACTGACTTTACAAAATTTTTTGAAAGGTGAAAAATGATGAGTTTTAAATGCTCCGTGACAGCTGTTCCTATAGACCAACCCTCTTGCCTTTAGGTGTGGTCACACTGGGGGTTCTGGGAGGGTTGCTGCCAGCCTGACATGCGTGGCTTGTTGTGTATGAGACAGGTGTATCTGTCCCTGCTCCGGATGTACCTGTCCCCACCCAGCGTTCACTGCCTGGGGCCAATCAAGCTGGAACTGCTGGAGCCACAAGCCAACCTCCAAGCTGCCCTGCAGGTCCTCGAGCTGCACCACGGCAAACTGGATACCACCAAGGTCAGGAGTTCTTCTTGGGGAGACGGAGGGCGCGTGTGGACAGCATGGAATGAGAAGAGGGCCCAGAGGAGGGACTGGGGTTCGAGGGCTCCGTGACGTCAGGCATTTCCTCAGTCTCACTCGTGTCCTGCCTCACCCTATTCCCTTCTCTCTTCCCGTCCCCAGGCCATCAACCTTCTGCCAGCGAACACTCAGATTAACGATATACGCATCTTTCTGGAAAAGGTCTTGGAAGAGAATGCACAAAGGAAACGGTTCAATCAAGTGCTCAAGAACCTTCTCCATGCAGAGTTCCTGAGGGTATGAGCCTTTCAGACATGAGGGCAGGCGTGTACTTTTCAGTGTGAGACAGTTACCGCGTTCCCTGTAGATCAAGGCAGAGCTTTATGCTTTTGAACTCTAGTTCAAGCTGATCGGTAACCAACTGGGCATTTAAATGCAGGTGTTTCAATTAGGGGAGTCTCTGTGGGCCGGGAAATGAGACAGCGCTGGCCCTTCCTTCTGTTCTAAATACCTGCTGGACATTGGGACTTTTCCCCCCATCTCTCTGCTCCCAGGTCCAGGAAGAGCGGATTTTACACCAGCAGGTGAAGTGCATCATCACAGAGGAGAAGGTGTGCATGGTGTGTAAGAAGAAGATTGGGAACAGGTGAGCCTCATCCACAGCTATGCACTGTTGGCTCTGATGCGGGTCACACTCAGGATGGATTTAAATGTCCCTCACACTCAGGATGGATTTAAATGTCCCTATGCCCCTTAGCCAAAGAGGAAAGTGCAGCTGCAGACTATCTGGGCCGCTTTTAGTTCTTGAGCCTCCAGAGGGCAGGCCACGTTGTCTGCCGGGGGTGTGGAGGGGGTTTGAGAATTTAAAGGCCTGAAATGTATGGCATGGAGCTCTTGACTCCTTGCCCATAAAGCCCTTCCCCTCTGGCAGCTAAACACTGTGACGTAGCCAGGGGGTGTGTGAGAGCTGTATGTGGGCAGGAAGTCCTTATCTTTTAAGGATACACCTCCGAAGGAAGAAAAAGGTCTTTCCACCTGCTGCCTCATGACTTGAGTAAAATCCTGAGGCAGCATCATTCTGTTTTAAGGCATATGCTCCAGTCAGTCCCCTTTCCTTCAAAGAAGAATGATTTGTGCTTTTTCTTATATGGCTGGAAGAACCCTTTCCTTTAGAAAGACTCGCTGTTCTTTGTTAAAATTAGCCCAAGGGACTTCCCTGGTGGCGCAGTGGATAAGACTCCACACTCCCAGTGCAGGGGGTCCAGGTTTGATCCCTGGTCAGGGAACTAGAGCCCACATGCATGCTGCTACTAAGAGTTCACATGCCGCAACTAAGGAGCCCACCTGCTGCAACTAAGACCTGGTGCAACCAAATAAATAAACAAATATTAAAAAAAAAAAAAAATTAGCCCAAAACTTGTTCTGATGAGCAGTCGGCTCTCAGCCGCTGCTGAGCCAGGCTGGGGTACTGCCCCATCTGCCTGTGCTTGCACATTGATGACAGTAAGAAATATCCCCATGCGCTCAAATGGCGTGGACCTCATCCTCTGTTCGGATATTTGCCAGAGATGGTGGCTACGTAAGTCCAGAGATGCCAGGCTGTTCTTTGTGGTTAGGGTGGGCGGCTTCTGGAATGGCACCCGGTAAGGTGCCTTTTCCAGTAAGAAGTGGTCTTCTCTTAGAGGCAGTCCTCACTCCCAGGTCATTTTCCTTCCCTGCAGTGCATTTGCAAGATACCCCAATGGGGTGGTCGTGCACTATTTCTGCTCCAAAGAGGTCAATCCGGCTGACACCTGAGCCCAGCAAGCCGAAGACTGAGCAGCGGACAACTCGGCTATCCCAGAGGCGGGGAGAGCCCCGGCCTGGGGAATCGGGGGCTGCTGCCACCACCAGGAGTCTCCCCATTTGGACACTACTAGCTACCTTGTGCCGTGGAACATCTCTGAACCAATGAGACTTGTGTTCTGGCGTTGCCAGACTTTTAATAGAAAAAACAATTAGTTACACCTTATATACCATTATGTTGCAGGCAATTCTGGAGAATTTTATACCTGCTTGGACAGGAGGAGACGGGGAAGGGCACCATCCTGTCTTTGCATTCCAGTCACCTGAATAAGGAAACTGTCTCAAGTGTTTGCAACCCTGGGGTTGTTTATTCCAAGTTTTCTATTAAGATACATGCAGGACTTCACAGGAGCCCTCAGCTCAGCTGCCTGAAGTCCTGGAGTACCAGAGCTCCTCTGGCTGCAAAGGCCAAATGGCCCGTCCTCTAGGTAATGCTGGTCACTTTATAGTCACTGACCCTGTGTCCCCCCACCAGTCTCTCCACTCGGATCTTTATTTTTCAGTCTCCTTCACTTTCTACTTATTTTCTTCCTTTATCTCACCCCCCAACTTCTCCACCCAGACTTTCTCTCCTATTTTCCTGACACCGGGAATAACTAGTATTTTAAACAAGGTAAAATGAGAAGCAAGAGGAAGTCCCAGTTTCTAGGAATACATTGCTCGATTGTCAGGTGTGTTGTAAATAGATCCTCCCTGGACTGTATGCACTGTGCCTGGAAGCTTAGGAGAGCCTCATTCTCGGTCCCTCGGGCCGAGTGTGACGGCTGCTCTAAGGGTGGGCTGCCCTGGGTATGTGACCTCTTGGCAGGTGTCCACAGAGGCCCCTGCTCCTGGTTCATCCACCAGCCACCCAGGGCAGGTTGGTTTAGGCTTTCTGAGCAGCGTGCTTTGTGCTCTGGGCACCTTTCTCTTCCCAGCCAGTGTCATCCGCCTACCTTACACCTTGGCCTGGCCATTGTTCTCCAGCTTTGTTTTGCAGGGGTTGGAGGATGGCTCTGGGTTATGGTAGGTAGGTGGATCTCTGCTGCACTCAGAGAACGATCAGATCAGGAACTGACACTGACGTGATGTAGGGCGTGCTTGTGAGGTGCTCGGGGACAGCCGAGAGTCGGCCGAGCTGCTGGCAGCAGGAGTTTGTGACATAACTCCCCGCCAGATCCGCTGAGCACTTGTTTGTGTTCGGGGGAGACCCTGCCTCCCACGGGGCTCTAGAGCCCACAGGAGGGGTGCCTAGCACTGCAGGCTGAGGACACAGGGACAGCGGCCCTGCATCCTGTCATCCTGGGGATTTTGTAGATGCACCGTCTTGTTACCCCAGTGTTTCTAACAGTAATGAGGGTATGTGCCAGCACCCGATACTGACACTGTTCTAGTGGCCTGTCCTTGACATGAGATCCTTTCTAAACCCCAGCACCGTGCTATCTGGGGCCTGTGTTGTAGCCTGACTTGCTGGTGTAGATGAGGGTCCTCCCAGGCACGCTCTCTGCGGAGGGTCTGAAGGGACGGAGTGAGGGCCGTCAGTCAGCATCGCTCACAGAGGCAGCCGAGCAGCGCTTCACAAGATCCGTGTCCCACTGGCCACGCCCCCGCTAAGATGCAGTGCTTCCCTGGGGCCCTGTTTGCAGTGGCTTGGACTGAGCTTCCGCTGGGAGCAGCCGCAGAAACTGGCCCCGCCCCACGCGCCCTGCCTTCCCCGCCTGCAGTGTGTGTATCTCCCTACCTGTGTGGCACACGTGTTTGAAGCAGTAGAATGAAGAATGTGTGTCTCCTTCCCTTCTGGAATACATAAACGACCCAGTTTTCCTGAACTCCATTCTCCTTCCCTGGACTCTGCCCTCCGTGGAGGTGTGGAGAAGGCTGGAGATGAAAGCTCTGTAGTGAGGACGACGAAGATCTCTCATAATAAACATCATGAAGTACGAAACCAAGCCTGTCTGGGTCTCTTTTTCCCCCTTTCCTGTGGGATTTGGTGAAAATAACAAAGACGTTAATAATCGAGAAGACTAATCCAATTAGTGACTGAGAAAAAAAGTCAGTATAACACTGCTGTCTTGATGTGTGCCGTCCAGTACAGCTAGCGTGTAGCTGATATTGACAGCACAGATACAGAACATTTCCAGCATCACAAAGTGCTAGTAGACACTGCAACTCTAGCTGATCCAAACTACTTGCCCTTCGCTTCACGTATTAGGGCCTTGTGCGTCTTCCTCTTCCTGCAGCTCATAATGACTGAGACAGGCAGGAAAGATGTTGACTTGGTGGGATTAAGGGACCTAGGGATGTTTGAGAAGTGGAGAAGTGTTGGTCCACTTTGGCCAGCTCCAAAAAGGCAATCTGGTCCTTCTGTGTCCCTCTCTGGAGCCATCTCTGGCCATCCTGAGTTTTTCCTGGGGATGAAAAAACGTCTGGGACTAAGAGGTATGACTTTCTTGAGGCATGGGTCCGATGACTTCCAGGAGAGAGTGTGGTACAGCCCAGAAAGCACTCTAATCAGTCAGGGGTCCTGGACGCCAGGCCTGGCTCTGCCCCCAGCTAGCTCCGTGCCCCTCCCTCAGGCTCCCCTGCCGTGGCTCCGTGGGCCTCCACATTGTGCATACAGGTCACTAAGAAGCTGGAACTGGCACTTCTGAGACCCCAGCACAGGTCTTGGCCTCATGCTCCAAATTAAGCAAAAACAGCCCCTCCCCCTTGGGACCTTGCCAACAGCAGTTCTGGGAATTTCTGGTCTGAACTTGCCTGCAGAGTTCATTTCAGAGTTGAATCACCTTATTTTGGAATGTCATCTTTTCAGTCTCCCAACTTGGGCACTGGGGAGGAGAGTGGAGATGATTGGGTCTTGGTTGAGGAAAAGAAATGTATCTCCCAACAGCTCACTGCCCTAGAGATCCTTTCTTCCAGAAACTTTGCCTGTCTTGGCCACCTAGGTGGTTGCGGTCTGCAGAAAAGGGAGCATTACACACCACCTGCAGCCTAAGGCTCACGATGGTCAAAGGGGACCCTCTAAAGCCTTTATCTCTAGTAGCTTAAGGACAGGCAGGCCGGTTTTTACCTGCCCTTATCGATACCACCTGACCATATCCCTACTTCTGTTCCTGGACCATCCAGGTATTTCCGCGGATTCAGGAAGGGGTCCTGGTTAGAAGCCACAGCGGGGAATCACGAGTCTGAATTTCTTCAGGATACAGTTGGGCCCTCCTCACCCTTGGACCAGGGCCTAGCACAGTGTCTGGCACACAGCAGCCTCTCAGTGTTTGGGGAACAAATGAGAGAGGCCCTGAGGGATTAGAAACACCTTTGAGTCCAGATGAAACACTGTGGGGAATCAGAGATTTCCATGTTTCTGCTTAAGAGCCGTGGGGGAGGTGGGATTTGAAAGGTGTTAGTTTGAGTCTCTTCTGATAGCTTGGGGAACCTAGGCCCCTGATGCAGCACTTTCTGGCTCTGCTGTTCCCTGGACCACCTGTGTCTGCATCATCTAAAAGGCTTGATGGAAGTACGAACACCTGGGTTCTAGCCACACCCTATAAATCAAATCGTCTGGGGAGTAAGGCGCAGGCATCTATTTTCCATAAGCAGCGCCATGATAACCAGGGTCTAGGTTTGGGAACCAGAGTGCCAGTTCCTCATCCTCTTTGAGAGGGTCTAAAGTCCCTCCTGCTAGAGGACACTGGGCTCCAGTCACTTCCTGGAGCTCGTCAAACCCCATCTCCAGCCTCAGCTGTGAGTCCTCAGCAGAGCAGCCTGCTCCACCCTCCCCACTCCAGCTACCTGTCAGACCTGAGCCGGCAGCCAGTGTAGCCAGAGGAGCGCAGGCAGGGCTTCCTGCCGGGAGCCAGGCTGCCCGGCCATGCTCTGGGCACTGTGGCCCAGGTGGCTGACAGGCAAGGAGCTGTCCCTCGTGGGTGCGGTGTTGCTGCAGAAGAGACAGAAGAGGGAACCTCAGTGGAGGCGGTGGTGGGTAAAGTACCTGATCTCCCCGGGGCGGGGGGGGTTGTGTGGACAGGAGGAGTCCTGGGCGCACAGGGCCCTGTGGAGACTGGGGCCAGCCCTGGGAATGCATTTTGATCTGGGCCAGGACCGATTTGCTCCAGATTACCTGGTAGAGCTTAGAGAGCTTGGCCAAATAATAATAATCTTGAAGTTAATCACCCCCGGTTAGGAAATGGAAGCCATGTGACGCTTGCAGCTGATTGGCTTTAGCCCGGTAAGCCCTAGCCTGGCTGTAGAATGGGGTTTGGGGGTTGAGGGAGTGGGGGGAATGAGGCACTCTCTGGGATCTGGAGGAGATCGTCTCACTCCCAGGAGGCGGCAGTCTACTGTTATCTCTCCTGAGCCCGAGCTGCCGTCTCCTTAGCGACTCATCAGACCGGTACCCGCTGGGTGACTCTTGGTTTCCCTTTACCTGCCCGCACCCTCTTGGGCCGTCTTCTAGCCTTTGTTAGGAGCTAGTGGGTGGGGTCCATCACAGTTTTCTCTGTTGATACTTAATCTTCTTAAGCACGTCTCTCCAGCTCTCACTTTGACTCTCAAGCTACAGCCCCAGCACTGTAGGCAGGGGGGCTGCACGTTCGTGGTTCATAATAAACATAATTAGTGAAAATGGCTCCACGTATTAAGCACTTATGCCAGGCAGTTTGTACGACTTCTTGTTTAAAACTCGCTACAACCCTGTGAGATTATCATCATAACCCCCACTTTCGAGACAGAGAAACTAAAGCACAGGGAAATCGAGTCTCTTGCCCAAGGCCAGTTAGCTAGTCCACAGTGCAGCTTAGATTTGATCCCAGCCTGACTGATTCCAAGGTCAGGTTCATCACCGACACACTCAGCTCCCAGCGCTTGCTCTGTCGAGGCCTCCTGGGTCTCTGGCACAGTGACGTCAGTGACCCTGGGCCAGGCTGCCGCCCTGCGATGGGACAAGGGAAGCCCTGGGTGGGCACCACGGCAGGGAGGTCAGGCCTCACACCCGGCTTCCTGGAACTGAGTCCCCGGAGTTCTGTCCTTTCAGCGGGAGACCCACCCATACTATGACCTCCAGGTGAAGGTGCTGAGGGCCAGAAATATCCGGGGCGCAGACCTGTGTGAGTGACCCCCAATTTCATGCTTTCTCCCTTCCTCTCCCTGGGGCCTCCCCAGAGCTCAACAGGGGCTGGCCTGAAGCATGCATGTGTGTTTAGAGTGGAGCGGATGGAGGGCTCTCTGGTGAGGGAGCCCGGGCCACAGCCTGGGGCAGGTTGCGGGAGCTGGAGGGGAAGGCAGTGTGCAGACCACCACCTCCTCCCTGAGGCTGGCTCGTGGAGGTTGCCAGCCTGGGTGAGCGTGTGAGGCCTGCTGCCGCCACACGTTACCGTCTCTCTCTAGGGGTTTCCACGCCAGTGCTCACGCTGGGCGGGACCTTGTTTCCTGAATCAGGCCCTTTCTGGGAATGACTCAGTGCTCTGCGCTGTCACATGACCTTTTGAATTGGCTGCAGCAGGATCTCCATTCAGTTGAATAGGAGGTGTAACTGGTGGAGACGGAGTCAAGGACATGGGCTCTCCGGTATCTCTCCCCGCCCCACCCTGCTATGCGGGCAGCCTCCTCTGTCCCTTCCCGTCCAGCCCCAGTCTCCTCCAGGCAACCTTTCCAGCCGTAAGAGCTAGAGACTGAGGAACCCTCCCCATCCCACCTACAGTGTCCAAAGCAGACTGCTACGTGCAGCTGTGTCTGCACACAGCGTCCCCCAGCCCGGCCCAGACAAGGGTGGTAGCCAACTGCCGTGACCCCGAATGGAACGAAACCTTCCACTACCGGGTCCACGGCGCCGTGAAGGTGAGGGTCAGCGAGGGGCTGGGGCTGCGGAGGGAGAGGGCTCCTCCCAGGTGCCTGCCCTCCGCCCTGCCTCAGGCCCCCCTGCCTCCTGCCCTGCCCCCAGAACGTCCTGGAGCTTACCCTCTACGACAAGGACGTCCTGGACAGTGACCAGCTCTCCCTGCTGTTGTTTGACCTGAGGAGCCTCAAGCCCCACCAACCGCGCAGACACACCTTCCCACTCAGCCACCAGGTGAGCGGTTCCACCTGAGCCAGCCATGAGCCCAGTACCGGGAGAAGAGGCCCTGGCACGGGGGGCTCCCCATCAGCACAGGCCCAACCTCCAAGACAGACCCTCCTCCACCCTGCAGCAATGACCCCACAAAGCTTTCCCACAAGCACGCCTTCCCTGAGGGAAGCCAACACGTGGGCTCCTTGAAGGCAGGGGCTTTGTGTGTCTCGGTCACTGCCGAATCCTCAGTGTCTAGAACAGCGCCTGTCCACAGCCTTGAACAGATGGAGCTCCTAGTGGCGATGTTGCTACCCTGTCCTGTGCCCACGAGCAGCCCCAGCATCAATCTGGCCTTCTAGTCGCTGGAGCTGAGCAGAACCAGGGGTCGGAGGGGAAGGTCCTGAGGCTCTGGGACCTCTGAAAACTGGCGCTCCCTTGCTCCCTCCATGTAGGATTCACAAGAGCTGCAGGTGGAATTTCTTTTGGAGGACAGGTGAGTCCAGGTGGAGCCTGTACCCTCCCATTTACTCTGAGACCCACCCAAAGCTCCCAGCTGTCAGCCACCAGGTCCTGCGTTGGCCTGGCCTGAGAGGGGATGTCCTGACCTTGATGCCCACCCCTACCCACAAACCTGCCATGCTCCCCAGGCTCTTCCAGCTGCTCTGGTTACATTATTATAGTAATAGCCATCTTGAGGGATTCAGGCATCCCATAAGCCCCTCATCCTTTGTAGCCAGGTGCCGGCGTCTGAAGTCATCACCAATGGGGTCCTGGTGGTAAGTAGGGGTGGCCAGCTTGGGGCTGCCCAGGGCTGGGGGATGGGGGACTGGGGAGTCCACGACTGAGCCCATCATGCCCACTTGCATGAAGGACACTCAACCCCTCCTCAGAGGGGAGATGTGCTGGGGAGGCACCTCCAGGGACAAAGGGGCACCTTTCCTCCCACCTGATGGAATAGCCCAGAAGCCAGGCTTTCCACCTGTGCACAGCACACTGCTCACCTGGCTTCTGAGTTGGCCAAGGAGCCACCGTCAGGGCCCCTCATCTCCTCCCCCTTTCCCACCAGGGACCAATTCCTCTGAGTCCTGGGGTGGGGGTGGCTGTGACAGAAGACCCCTACTCGTAAGGCACAGGCCCTGGGAAGGATGTTAGCTCGACCCTGCCCCAGATACCCTTCCCTCCCTCCATCCTGGTTCAGGCCCTGTGCAGGGCCCTGTGGACTGTCTGGCTCCCACAGGCCTCTGCTTTCCTCAGGCTCAGCCCTGTCTGAGAATCCAGGGCACCCTCAGGGGAGATGGGACAGCCCCACATCAAGAGTATGGTGAGTCTGGTCAGGGGCCTTGGGTCTTGCCTTCTCTCCTGGGGGATTGGGGACTGCTGGTTTCAAGAAGATGGGTCTGGGGCAGAAAGTTCTTAATTTTTCACTGCTGAAAGCTGACCAAGGATGACATGGATTGCCTCCAGAAGCAGTAAATTTCCATCCCTGGGAGTATTCAAGCACAGAGGCTGTATCGGTTCAACTACTGCTGTACAAAAGACACCCACAAAATCTCAGTGGCAGACACATCTGGTGGTCAGCTGGGGCATGGCTGATCTAGGCTGGGCTTGGTGGAGTGACCTGGCTCTGCTCCCATGTCCCTCATCCACCTCCTGTGGCCAGCGTACAAGCCTGGGCATGTTCTTAAGACACTGGCACAGGTACAAAAGCGTATGGCCGGATGAGCAAGTGCTTTTCGAGCCTTTGGTCACATCACAGCCCTCACTAACATTTTGTTAACCAAAACAAGCACAAGGCTGACTCTAAGTTGAAGGGCAAGGAATATAGCCAAGCTCTTTAGTGAGAGAAAGCAAGGCCACATGGCAAAGAGTGAGAACTCCAGAAGTGAAGAACTGGGGCCATGGCAGTCTGCCACAGGGGACAGCCACTCGGGAGGGGTGCCAGCTTTGGGAGGGGAGCGGAGGCTGCATGACAGCTAAGGTCCTCTCCGACACTGGGAGTCTGAGCCTATGGGCTGAGTCGTGCCCAGGTAACATGGCGCACTTACTATGAGTCAGGCACTGGTCTAAGCATTTTACAGTGTTTCATCTTTTAATCCTCATAACAACCTCGTAACGTAGGTACAGTCATTATCCTCCTTTAATTCATGAGACTGAGGCTCAAAGAAGAAACTTTGTTAAGGTCACACAGCCAGTAAGCGGTAGAGCCAGGCCCAGGCCCAGCTCTGTGACACCCGGGGCCCATCTGCTCTCCCCACCACAGCTTCTGTTGTCTCTGACAGTGAACAGCCCTTATCAATCTCAGTCTGTAAACCGTGATATGAGAGAAGGATCACTTTCCTTATTTTCTCTAATTCCCTCCCACCCCTGGTCATGTCAAGTCCCCCGGTCTCATTTAGTGCTAAGGAGGGCATGTAGGGACAGGGATTCCATTTGGACGTCGGTTCCTGAGGCGTTAGGGGCTCTTTCGTGGGTCTGTCTGGGGTCCCCTCTTCCTGGGTGTCATGTGTAGCCATTTCTCTCTGGGGTCTTGCCTGCTCTCCAGAAAGCTACAGGAACAGGGTGGGCCCCGCTGCTCCTGGGCCCACAGGCCTCCCTCTGCCTCCCCACAGCTGGCCTCACCAGGCCGGGGCTGGCTCTCCTCCACTTCCCCAAGCCTACCGTCCCTGTGCCACGAACCCACTTCTTCCTTTTACATCCCCTGCAAACCCTCTATGTTCTCCCAAGGGCTTATGCTTTGGAAACAACGTGCAGCCTGTTTGCTTTCTCTCTGGCCACAAACCTCCCCCAAGGCAATGAGCACAGGGCTTGAATGGAGCAAGAGAGGGGGAACTACCAGTTGAAAACTGGTAATTAATGTAATAATTAATATATGATCATTATAATATGGTAATTATAGAATTATATTTTATATACTTAATATAATAATCTCAAAATCCTCACCCCATAAGCTCCGGACAGGGGCCCTTCCCTGAGCACTGTGTGTGCCGTCCCCATCCCAGGCTCCCAGCTCTGACCGGAGCAGGTTATAGGACCCCGAGTGTCCTTCATGATGTCTGTAGGGCCCATTGCCAGAGAGTGGGCAGGGCGATGAGTTGGCACTTCCAAGGGGAAGGAAAGGGGACTTGCTGCTCGGCGTGCTACCGTCACGGGCCACGCACCCCCCACTCTCACCCCCTCACCTGGCACTCACCTAGGCCCTCTGCTCCCAGGCTCCAGGCAGATTCGGCTGGCAGTGCCCGGGGCCTACGAGAAGCCCCAGCTCTTGCCCCTGCAGCCTCCCCTGGAGGCAGGCCTCCCAGCCACGTTCACCTTCCACGTAAACCCAGTGCTCAGTTCCAGGCTGGAGGTGGAGCTGGGAGAGAAGCTCACGGCCCTGCAGGTGAGTGACGGAGCCTGGGAAGGCGCAGACGACAGAATCCATCCAGCCTGGACGAGGCCCCTTTTCCTGGGTGTTTTCTTCTCTGTAGAGCGGCCCAAGTGCTGAGCTGGAGGTCCAGACCAGCAAGCTGGGCGAGGCGGGCATCCTGCTCTCCTCTCTGGCCCTAGGTCGGGAGCAGCAGTATGTCGTGGCCCTGGGCGAGGTAAGGCTCCGTCTGGGTGCCTGAGGGGCCCCTGCCTGCTCTGTGACCCCCACAAAAGGTCTGGGGGAGGGGGTCAAATCAGGCCAGCCATGGTGTCCACACCTGGGCCTGAATTACCAGAGCAACCGGGGCTGCAAATGAGAGTCCCTCTCATAGCGCTCAGGGATGGGCTGTTGTCTCTTCCAGGGCCAGGAGGTGGCTATGAGTGTGAAGGCAGAAGTGAGGTGAGCGGCGCGGAGACTCTTCTGCCTACGGCTCAGCGGGCGTTGGGGGTGACTGGGTCCTGTGGCATCTTTCTGGGAGGTTCCACGGAATGTGCATCTGTCTGCTCCCGTGAAAATGGGTTTGGCCGGAGGCTCTCCACTGAACAGTCACCCAATACCCCACCCCCACCCACTCTGAGGCAGCTCTGGGGACCTGGACCTGCGTCTTGGCTTCGACCTCTGTGACGGGGAACAGGAGTTTCTGGATAAGAGGAAGCACGTCGTATCCAAGGCCCTACAGCAGGTGCTGGGATTGAGCCAGGCTCCCGACAGTAACCAGGTATGGAATGGAGGAGCCAGACACCAGAGTTGCTGGGACCAAATCCAACCTCTTCCTTGAGAGGACTGTGTGTCTAAGAGGTGACAGGAAGCGTTGAGGAAGTGCGGGGACCAGAGGAAGAAGGGGGCAGGCCCGTTTGCCTGAGCTGATGGGCACAGTCGGGAGAGTCATGTGACCCCCATATGAACGAGGGCTGAACGGCCCCAGCCAAGGGAGGTGTATTAGTCTGCTCAGGCTGCCATAACAGAACGCCACAGACTGGGTGGCTCAAACAACAGACATTTATTTTCTCACGTGGAGGCTGGAAGTTCAAGATCAAGGTGCCGTCAGAGTCGTTATCTGACAAGGCCTCTTTCTGACTGGTAGACGGCCACCTTCTTGCTGTGTCCTCACACAGCCTTTCCTCTGTGCACGTGCAGGGGTTTGTGGGAATCTCTCTCTCTCTTCCTCTTCTTACAAGGACACCAGTCCTATGGGATTAAGGCCCCACCCTTATGACCTCACATAACCTATATTACCTCCGTATAGACTCTTTCTCCAAAGAGAGTCACATAGGGGCTTCCACATATGAATTTGGGGAGGACACAATTCAGTCCATAACAGGACAAAGGGATTTGGAAGTGGAGGCAGGAGGAAAGGCAGTGCTGAGGGGGAGACCTGTGGTAAATCAGGAACAGGCTGATGGCTTCCTTCTGGCTGCAGATGTCTAAGGAGACATAGCCTGTGCCCAGTGCTGACAAGCTGAGCAAGCCTACCGCTCGTCTGGTAATGCCTGCTCTGTGCCCCATCTCCGCTCTGTGGGTGGAGGGTAGAGAGGGCACAGACCTGCCTTCAGGGAGCTCTGTCTCCTCCAGAGCTCTGGAGGGACAGTGACCTTGCGGGGCAATGGCCAGGGAGCATTTTTTTCAAGACAGGGGAAGAAAGGAAGGACAGGGAAAGGAACCGGAAGTCTGGGGTGGAATGAACCAAACCTTCGTAGAAAAGCTGAGCAGCCCAACAGCTTCTAGTCTGATCCCACCAGGAACCTCTGATCCTGAAGAGACATCTGGGGACCTCCCGTGTCTGGGGCAGGTCAGGCTGCCTGCTGGTCTTTGTCACTTCAGTTCTGTGGTTCTCAGCTGGGAGCAATCTCATCCCCCCACCCACCTAGGGGACATTTGTCACTGTCTAGAGACATTGCCACAACTAGGGGAGGGGAGAGGGATGCTACTGGTATCTGCCTGGTGAAGGTCAGGAACGCTGCCAAACATCCTATAACGCACAGGACAGTTCCTCACAATAAAGAATTATCTGGTCCAAAATTACCAACAGTGCCAAGGTTGAGAAACCCTGCTTTAGCTGTTTTGAGTGAATCCAATATACCTCCCAGGTACATACTTTCCTGATACAACGTTAAGAGCCATCTCTGAGGTTATACTGCTTCAGTCTGACAGCCTATTACTTACTGATGGTATGATCGTGGGCACATTATCTAACTTCCTGTGCCTCAGTTTCCTCACCTGTAAAATGGGGATGCCATTGGGTTTCTTTGAAGACTGAAAGAGATGATACAAGTTGGGCTCTTAGACCAATATCTGATATGCTAAGCAATAATATATGAACAATAGTGGGGGTAGATGTTATCATGATTATTATTGTGCCCAGGTGCCTGTGGTGGCTGTGTTGGGTTCGGGAGGTGGAACCCGAGCCATGTCTTCCCTCTATGGCAGCCTGGCCGGGCTACAGGAGCTCGGCGTCCTGGACACTGTGACCTATCTGAGCGGAGTCTCTGGATCCACCTGGTAAGTGAGGTAGGGGCAGGGCAAAAAAAAAAGGAGAGCCCTGAAGAGGCAGAGGTATGACCTGGTGATCTGGTGGGGAGGGGCGGGGATCCAAAGGGGTCAGGAAGGGCAGTAAGGGACTGAGTCCCCAGGGCCCTCTGAGTGGGTGGTGCAGGCCAGTGGGTGCAAGGGATGGGGGAGGAGGGGTGACTCAGAGACACCTGTATCCCTCTCTCCCCTTACTGTGCTCCCACGCTCCTAATTCCCTCCATGCCCAGGTGCATCTCCACACTCTACAAGGACCCAGCCTGGTCCCAGGTGGCCTTGAAGGGCCCTATTGAGCGCGCCCAGGCGCGGGTCTGCAGCAGTAAGATGGGGTTAATGTCCATGGAACGCCTGCAGTACTATGCCCAGGAACTGGGGATCCGGGAAAGCAGTGGCCACAGCGCTTCCCTCATCGACCTCTGGGGGCTTCTTATTGAATATTTCCTATACCAGGAGGTAAGAGAAGAACAGGTAATAGATGAACATGGCTCCTGTCCACCAGCACTTAGTTCTGCCTTACCCATTAGGCTAAGATCTGAGATTTGCAAAGCTATCCTTTAAGTCTGAGCTCCCTGGGGGCAAGGGGTGGGATCTCTGGGTGGGCTGACACGCTTCATCTCGCTTTCCCTGGGAGGGAGAGGCTGGTCTGCTGTTCTCAGGTCTGTCTGCATATTAGAATCACCTGTACAGCTTTCCAAAAACACCATGCCTAGGTCTCACTTCCAGAGATACTGGTTTTGGTTGGTGAGGGGTCGAGCCCTAGTACAAGTGTGCTTTGAAAGGGTCCCAAATGATTTCAACCTCCTGCTGAGGCAGAATGCCACTCCAGCCCGACGGCCAAGCAGACATGATTCTCGCCACCTGGTGGCTTCTCCTAGAACTGCAGGCCCAGCATGCATCGGGAGATGAGATTAGAGCTGAGCGAGATTCTCAGCCCTGGGGCCCGGCGGGGCCTGGCCCACTGGTGTGTGGCTATCTGTTATGAATGTGATGTCTAAGAAAAGAATACATGTTTTCTAGTGATTTACTTTTTCAAAGAAAGTAGATTGGATTTTCAGTTATTCCCTTTTTTTGGCCTCTCACTACCGTGGCCTCTCCCGTTGCGGAGCACAGGCTCCGGACGCGCAGGCCCAGCGGCCCTGGCTCACGGGCCCAGCCGCTCCGCGGCATGTGGGATCTTCCCGGACCGGGGCACGAACCCGCGTCCCCTGCATCGGCAGGTGGACTCCCAACCACTGCACCACCAGGGAAGCCCCAGTTATTCTTTTAAAAATGTCACTTGACTCCCTTGGGTTCTGATAGGCTTTCTTGAATGGGAGGGAAGGGGGTCCAAAGCCCCTGGAATTGCGCGAACCCCATGTGGCCTCACCTCTGCTGCAGCCCAAAGCCTGTCCCTTAGAGAGTTGTCTCTAGAGCCCTGGCCTTAGCAACCAAAGTCTCGTGGGCACGCCACACCTGCAGGGTGCCGAGCCTCAGGCCATGGGGGTGGGGAAAGGGAACTCCCTAAAGGCCAACTGGCCTCCCTTCTTTCCTGACCAGGAAAATCCTGCCAAGCTGTCTGACCAGCAGGAGGCGGTCAGCCAGGGCCAGAACCCTTACCCCATCTACGCCAGTGTCAACGTCCGCAGCAACATCAGTGGGGAAGACTTTGCAGGTGCCTGGGCGTGGGAACCTAGGAAGCCGGTGGGAGCAATGGTCAGTGTGAGGATGTAGAGGCCAGGGCTGTCAGGGCACAGGTGGGAGCCTTGGAGCACAGTGGGCTTGCTGCCTCCTGCTCTTGACAAGGCAGAGATACCTGCTAAGTCACAAGGGCTCAGGGGAAGCATGGGGTCCTGGTGGGAAGCCCCTGGTGACATTCTCTCCTCTTTGCGCCCCCAGAGTGGTGTGAGTTCACCCCCCATGAGGTCGGCTTACCCAAGTATGGCGCTTATGTTCCCACTGAGCTCTTTAGCTCAGAGTTCTTCATGGGGCGACTGCTGCAGCTCCGCCCCGAGCCCCGGATTTGCTACCTGCAGGGTGAGTCTAGGCCAGAGGCCTGGGGACAAGGGGACAGGGCAGGCGCCAGGCCCTGAGTTGGTGATGCCGGTGGAGGACTTGTGAGGGCCGGGGACTTTGCTTTTCTCCTTAGGTATATGGGGCAGCGCGTTTGCAGCCAGCCTGGATGAGATCTTCCTGAAGACCGCCGGCTGGGACCTCGGCTTCCTACAGAGGTGCAGAGGCAGTGTAAACATCACAGGTGAGGGCAGAGAGCCTGCTCCCCCAAACCTCCCCTCCCCCCTGCCAGCCCCCGCAATACCTCTTTCCAGCAGCAGGGCCCTGGCAGAAGCATGAGCAATGTGGGAGGAGGCAGTGAAGGACTTGGATGTCCTACTCGGTTCAGAGAAATATTGAGAAAATGACTTCTAGCTTAGGGTCTCTGGATGCCCAGAGGTCTACAGAGAGGCTAAGGGGTGGGGAACCCATGTCAGAAAACCTAGTGGGAGCTGTGAGTGCTCCGTGATAAACCTGTGCCTTTAATTCTCCGCTTGGGCTCCCATTAGATCAACTCAGCCCAGGGCCACTGGGTATCTGGTTGACACTCTGTCCCCCCACCTCAGAGCTCCCCTTCAGCCCCTGCTGCATAGAATACCTTTCCCACTTTTCTTCCCTGGATAACTTTTGCTCAGTTCTTAAAGTTCAGCTCAGACATCATTTTGTCAGGGGACGTCTCTGTTCCAGTCCATCCCTCCAGGCTGATCGAGGGTCTGACCACCAAGGTTCCCTAGAACCGTAGGCACATCCCATGTTGTCCTTACCTCGGGACACTGTCACCATTTATTACCTCTTTAGATTCTCCCCTAAATAGGCCGTGAGCCCTGGAGGGCCAGGGTCAGGCCCTGTTCACTTCTGCATCCCTGTGCCCAGCACAGTGGCCACCACAGCACATGGTAACTGTTCAGTGGGTGTTTAATGGGTGAAATTCTGGTTGGAAGTTGCATATGCAACTTTAAGGGTAGGTGATGTTGTTTAATACATGCAATGTCAACTTTCAACTTTTTTAATACGTGCATGTCAACTTTCAAAACGTGGGGAACATGAAAGAAAAAGTCATTTAAAAGGGGTTCGGGGAAGCAGTGGTCAGAGACCCAGGAGGCGGGGTGGGGAAGGAGGAGAGACGTGGGGAGGAGACAGAGGGGCTCCCCTGAGATGTGAGGACCGCTGGACAAAGGAGGGCTTCTCACGGTATTTCACCATCCCACCCCCACCTAGACGACCGCCAGAAGCTCCAGCTGCATGACCCAGCGAGGCTGCAAACCAGGCTCTTCACCCCGCAAGGGCCCTTCTCCCAGGCTGTGCTGGACATATTCACCTACCGCTTCACCTCAGCCCAGAACTCGAACTTCACCCAGGGCCTCTGCCTGCACAAGGACTATGTGTCTGGCAGGGAGTTTTTGGCCTGGAAAGGTGGGTGCTGCTCTGGGCGGGGTCCCGCCTGTTGCCTGTGCCTCTGGCTCCCTGGGGCCAGTGCTACCTTTTGACCTGGGGGCTGGGTGGGGGGGGCTCCTGCTGCCCAGGGGCTAGTGGGGGAAGGACTGTGATGACTGTGCTAAGGCAGGCCGGGGGCTGCGGTGGGAGACCCCGTGGCTGTAGGAAGAGGAGAACTCTCAACAGTGGGGCATTCCCAGTGCGCAGAGAAGAGGGCTGCTGCAGAGAGCAAGCATTTGTCTTCTTGCAGATTCGCACCCGGACGCCTTCCCCAACCAGCTCACTCCCATGCGGGACTGTCTGTACCTGGTGGATGGAGGCTTTGCCATCAACTCTCCGTTCCCGCTGAGCCTGCAGCCGCAGAGAGCCGTGGACCTCATTCTGTCCTTCGACTATTCCCTGGATGCCCCTTTTGAGGTACGGTGCGGGGTGGGGGGTCCTTGCTAAGGCAGCCTGGCTGGGTGTCGAGAAGGGCCTGGGCAGGCACCTTGCGATCACCGCTAGCAGCATTGGTCTCCCCAGCTGGAAGGGGAGGACTGCTGAGGTGATGGAGGAGAGTGGGGTTCAGGAGAGGAGGCCAGAGGGAGTCCTCGGGAGACTTTATCCCGGTGAAGAGAAGACCCCTGTTCTGGACGCTGCTGTTCTTGATAGGATTCCTTGCTCCTATCTGGGCCTGGGTTCAGGTTTGCTGTCCCTTTGTTGCTATGGTAACAACAGAGCCATCAGGGTCCCTCCAGGGAGTCTCTGTCAGTGGCTCCCTCGAGGCTTGTGGGGTGATGGACAGGTTGCACGCCCAGATGCGGGTTCTCTTCTTGCTGCCTGTAGTCACTCGGCTGCTGGGAGACAGGGCTGGCGTTGAAGCCTGGGCCAGCGTGAGTCCAGGGCGCCTCAGGCAGGGCCGGAAGCTCACAGGGCTGGGTGTCTGCCCAGGTCTTACAGATGACAGAGAAGTACTGCCTGGACCGAGGCATCTCCTTCCCCAGCACTGAGGTGCCCCCTGAGGACTTGAAGGAGCCCCGTGAATGCTACCTGTTTGCCAAGGCCGAGGACCCGCGCTCACCCATCGTGCTGCACTTCCCCCTGGTCAACCGTACCTTCCGCACACACCTGGCCCCAGGTGAGGGGAAGGTCTGGGTCTGGCCCACGGAGCCCTGGGGTGGTGATGGGGTGCTGGACCCAGGACAGTGTACCTCCTGGAGGCCCCGAGCTGGCCACTGCTTCCTGGACTCGGCATGCACACTGGCCCGGCTCCTCCCGGTGGGCGAGAGAGCTGAGATGTGGCCCCAGGCAGAGCCCACAGACCAGCCAGATGCTCTAGGGAAGGGGGGTTTCTGGACTGGCAGCTCCTAGCCACAGAGTGCCCTAGCCCAGACTCTCTCCCCGTCCCACTGCAGGTGTGGAACGACAGACGGATGAGGAGAAAGCCTGTGGGGACTTTGTCATCAATGGGCCAGACACCCCTTATGGCATGATGAACTTCACCTACGAGCCCCAGGAGTTTGAGCGGCTGGTGGCCCTGAGTCGATACAACGTTCTGAACAACGTGGAGACTGTGCGGCAGGCCCTCCAGCTGGCTCTGGGCCAGAAACAGGCTGGGGACAGGGCTGGAGGCTGACCCGGGCTGGAGTCAGGAGACTGGGACAGAGGAGGGACTGTGGGCTCCGGACCAGGGCTCGGTAGAGGGAGGGGTGGTGGACCCTGTGGGATGATATCCCCTCCTGGCTGGGCTCCAGCTGGTGGGTCCCCCTGCTAATTACTCATCTTCGCTCTTTAAACTTGGGTCACATTCTCTTATCAGGGGTACAGCTGCCACCTCGTGCAAATAGTCTCACCCTTCCCAGAAGCTAAATGTGTGTGTCTAGAGGGCGTATCCATTTATCAGGGGCGGAGTGAACGTGAACCTGCGTGTGTGTTCGTGTTCCTAGTGGGGGCCTGTCAGCTGCCAGGGATGGGCAGAGGTAGAGGAAGCCTGGCTGGGAACTCAGAGGCCCAGGTTCCTGCCTTTTCCACAGATGTACCCCACCGATCTGGGGGATCTGTTTCTCTCTCTGGAGGATCTGTTTATCATTTCTTCTGACCCACCCGGGACCTTCCGAATACCTGGAGCCTCTCCAGCATGGGCAGATTTTAG
Organism: Stenella coeruleoalba; assembly: GCF_951394435.1. Lineage (NCBI taxonomy): Eukaryota > Metazoa > Chordata > Mammalia > Artiodactyla > Delphinidae > Stenella > Stenella coeruleoalba. The sequence goes on along the minus strand of NC_137147.1, from coordinate 84,966,752 downwards.
GTGTGTGGGAAGGAGATCCACCCTGACTGGGCTTAGTGTGGAGGTCTTCAGGCCCTCTCCGTCTGGCTAGCGCCTCTGCGGCCTCTTCTCACCCACACCCCACCCAGCGCTGAGCCACCTGGGGCCCTTCACTGGCCCGGCTGCCATACTCATTACTCACTGCCAGGAGAGCTCTCTTTGACTACAGCCCCTCCCTCAATCAATCAATCTCTCTCTCTCTCTCTCTCTCTCTCTCTCTCTCTCTCTCTCACACACACACACACACACACACACACACACACACACGCATGCTCTCCAGGGCTAAAGTCACAATTCCTCTTCTAATCAGGGAACTTATGTGACAAAGCCTCACCCATCCTGACTCTGGGAAGAAGACCCTAGTTCTGGCTCCCAGCTGGGAGGAAGGTGTCTAGATCCCAGCCTGTGCCTCCAGCCTGGCCTGGGACCCCAGGCCTCCAGCTGGACATGAACTGGGGAGGGGGTGCCGCTGAGGGAGCTGGGCTTCTAACAGGCCGGCGCTTTTGGCTGGCGTGGGATCGGGGTAGCTTGGTTCTCTCATGCCTGCTCACTGGGGACAATTGCTCTTGAGATAGGCTATCTGGTTAGCTGGTGTTTACACATCTTTTATGAGTCTTTATCCTTTGACCTGCTGTCTTCCTTTTGGGTTTATCTTTCTTTTTGTTGGAGTGCAAAATTGAATAGTTCTATAGTGGAGGATCTGTGGAATGTAAACCTTCTGAGACCTGATATGTCTGGAATTGTCTTTTCTTGCCCTGACTTATAATAGTCTGGATTAGGGTAGGATTCTTGGTTCAGGCTTACATCTACTCAGATTTTTTTTTTTTTTTTTTTTTGCGGTACGCGGGCCTCTCACTGTTGTGGCCTCTCCCGGTGCGGAGCACAGGCTCCAGACGCGCAGGCTCAGTGGCCATGGCTCACAGGCCCAGCAGCTCCGCGGCACGTGGGATCTTCCCAGACCGGGGCACAAACCCGTGTCCCCTGCATCGGCAGGCGGACTCTCAACCACTGTGCCACCAGGGAAGCCCCTACTCAGATTTTAATGCCTCTTTGCATTGCATATTGCCAATGGGCAGCCTGATGTCAGCTGAATTCTCATCCCGTTGTAGGTAATTTATCTTTACCTAATTTTTAGGGTTTTCTCTTTGTCTTCGATTTTCAAAAGTTTCACTATGATTTTTCTAAACTGGGAACTTAAAAAAAATCAGTGACCTCTTTCGATTTTGAGATTCATGTCTTTTTGAAGCTCTAAGAAATTATCTACCAATTGTATCAAAACACTACTCTTCTTCATTCTCTTTCTGGATTCCTATTAAATGGATATTGAAATGTATGAATCGATTCTCTGTATCCCTAAACTTTCCTTTTACACATTCTATTTTTTTTCATTTGTGCTGCACTCTGGGGATTTTCTTTGCATGATTTTTTGGTTCACAAATATATACTCCACCTGTGTCCAGCCTGCTTCTCTATCCATCTTTTGGGGGGTTTTGTTTAACTTTTGACTGTCACATTTCCCTGTTTAAGTTCCCTAATAGGATCTTCCAAAACTACTTGTTTTCATTGCATGGAAATGCTTCACCACTTCCCTCAGATGGTGTTAATATGTGCATTTCATGGCATTTTCCTGATAGTTACGTGAACAGTTTCCTTGGGGTAGGTTGCCTCTCCTTCATGGGCTTTACCTTCTTTATATATTTGGTAATTCTTGATTGTCATCTCATGTCTGAGAAGGTTGTGTACAAGCTCTGGGCTGTGACGGCTCCTGGTCAGGTCACTGGCCATGCAATGGCACGGTGACCTTCAGGTGGCAGTGTGGGACTTGGGGAGGAGGCCGAAGGGATGCAGTTCTAGAGAACTTCAGAGCCTTGAAGTGATGTTATGAAATTATTAATCTGTATTTATATCTGATGGGTTTGGTGCTGCGGGGGGTAAGTAAAATATTACAAAGGAGAATTCCAGTTTCAAGATGAAAGACAGAGGACAGGCTGAAATCACTTCCCAGCATTTTAAAAAAATTAACAATTTTCAGTTACACAGTACATTTTCTGAATTTGTCTTTTTAAAAAATAACTTAGGTTAAATCAGCAACTGCATATCCTAAATAATAGAAAAAGTTAGGAATCATTGTTCCATAACATTCTATTAACAATATCTGAGTTTTTTGATCACCAATATATTTTTTAGTCCCCAAATGCACCATCAATCAGAACTGAGGTCCACTCTTCCACGGGACAAGTTGACTCTGACACTTGCAAGGGTAAGGAGTCTCTTGGTTTGAGAGCTGCTGGCCTCACTATGGCTCTCAGAGGCCACTTACAGGGAGCCATGAGGGTGAAATGAGACAAGGTGTGTGACACGCTGAGCACAGTGGCTGGCGTGCTGCGTGCTCTCAGTACTTGCTGGTTGCTCTTTTCTAAGGGGTGTTGATGGCTCTGAGCTGCAGAGAAGTGACTTCTTGCCTGGTCCTAAATGATTTGGTCCTCATCGCTCCCCGCCTCCTGCCAGGTACATTCAGAGCAACCTGGCTCAGACCTGGGCTTGTTGCTGCCACCTTGCTGGGGGTAGGGCTGGTTGGTAATGCTGGCCAGAGTGACCTGTCCCTAGGCCCCAACCCTCCCCTAGGCCAGGGGAAGGACCTGGCCTTCTGGGGACATTTGACAGGACTCACTCCTTGTCTTTGCTCCATGAATCTTCCCCTTCTCCCTCCTTCCTCCTGGCATGGGAGGAGGTGGTCCATCTTCGTGTGTCCTTGTGTGCACGTGTGTGTGCTCTTTTTTTTATTAGCTGTACCAGAGGTTTCTGGTGGTGCTGGCTGACATCCAAGAGGTGAGGAAAAAGCCCTCAGTGTGGGAGCCACCCAGAGGGTGGAGCCCTGATCTCCTAACAGATCCTTGCCTTGCTAAGCTGGGCAGATTTAAGGCCCTGTCCCTGTGGGATTGTTACTGCCATCATCCAGGGAGCGAGGGTGGGAGGGGAGGGGCAGAGTGAACCAGTAGCCGAGGGCAGGTCTTCCCAGCCAGTGGCTGCTGTTCTCTGATATTCCTGAATGAGACATCGAGTTCCCCAGCCCTCAAGGTGCCTGGAAGGGCCTGGGGCGTTTGGAGCCCTCTTGGCCATCCTCCTCCAGTTCCCTGCAGACTTGTCCATTTACCCTAGTGATTCAGGTCAGTGACGTGGCAGCATAGGAGTACTGTGACACGAGGGGGTGGGAAGTACAAGCTTAAGAGACCACCTGGCCTTCCTCAGACATGACATTCTTGCATTACCTGCTGGGATCAACAGCTGAGGCCACAGCCTTCACACAAGCCCCTTTCCCTGCCCTCACCAGGCTGGCAAGTGGCTCCCAGGGGTACCTGCAAAGTTTCAGGCTCAGTGGAAGCCCCTGATGACCTTAGCCTAGATGCCTCCTTTGCACCCCCCTTTCCTGATCTGTGCCTTCCTCTGAGCAAGAACTGCTGCGGGCTGGCTGCCTTCTCAAGTCCCCCCTGATGCCCCATATGCTGGCTATGGAGGGGCCTGCATGTGACAGCGCCACTGTCTGGAGGCTCCTTCTCTCACTCCCAGACTATGCCCGGTTTGGGGAATCTAGTCCTGAGCTGTGTCTGGACAAGCAGCTTCCCATCAGACAAGCAGCTGTCCCTCAGTGAATTCAGGGGTGAGAGGCAGCGTGGGGCCCCAGGACCCAAGATCCCCTTTCACTGAGGGACAGCATGGCCAGGGACTTGCTGCCATGGCCTGCGCCAGCCTGAGGTCCTGATGTTTCCAGCTGCTCCAGAGGACATCACCCCCGTGCAGGTACCCTTCTATGGGCTGGGAGGAGCCCAAGGCTGCAGGAATAGGGTGGGTGGGAAAAACAGCAGCTGGAGAGTAGGCTGGGCATCCAGACTCTTCTGGAACCTGTTTGCTGTGTGGACTGATGTAGGTCTGGAGAGGTCAGGAAGGTGGGAAGAAGCAGCAAAGGTGACTGAGAAGGAGTGGGTGGCGTAGGAGGAGAAATACCAGGTTAGTGTGCTGTCCAGGAAGCCAGGGGAAGAAAACATTTCAAGGAAAACACCATCACCTGTGTCACATGCTGCTGAGACTTCAAGTAAGGTGAGGACTGAGAACTCATCACTGGACTAGCCACGGGCTTTGACTGGAGGTCTTGACAAGAGCAGTTTGGTAGAGCAGTGGGAGAGAAACCTGACTGGTTCAAGAAAACGAGAGGAGAAAAATTGGAGACAGTATAGGTAACAGAAGCAATTAGCAACAGGAATCAAGGTCATCAGCTGAGAGTTTGGAGGAGGTTTTAGAGGTTTATGGATGGTGGAGAAAGTATGACCAAGTTATTGGAGTGGCAGAGGGGAATGGACTAAGGACAGGGGCTAGGCCTGCTGGGCAACACAGGGACCCACTTGAGGCTCCTGGTCATGGGGTTAAAGTGAGTGCAGGTGCCAAGTGGTCCAAGAGTTGGATTCCACCAGGATTGACTGTTCCCCAGTGAGTGCAATGAAGCAGGAGATGGGTTAAGAGTGGGTGTCAGTGAATCGTTATAATGATGGACCATAGAACCAATGACGTTCTCCTCACTCCTGGGAAAGGACGATAAACAGTAATGGACCCCTTGGATTCTCAGGTGGGGACCAGCCCCCAGGTATTTCCAGTTCCAAACATGAAGGCCAGCCTGTGCCCGACCTGGAGGCCTCGTGGGGGGCTTCTGTGACTTGCTCCTAACCTCCTCCTCTTCTCCCTGAGGCAGGTGTCCAGGGCAGTAAACTCTTTTGACTTCTCCTCACGTTGTTCTTTTTCCCACATGGTGTCCCAGGGGAAAGACTTTGACAGCTTGTACCCATGGGACCACAGTACCATGCTGCGGACCTCAAGGCTCCCTGATACAGTGGGGGTTAGGGGTGAAGGAGGCTGCCAGAGACTTTGGGGGCCACACTCTGTCCCTCTAAGGGCTGGAGATTTAACCCAATCTGTGCTGGGTACAGCCACACCCCTCCCTGGGCTGCTCTTCCCAGCTCTCCCAGGCCAGGGAGCTTCTATATGGGGACACAATGAGTCACACTAAACTTAAAACTATGGCTGCTGCCTTGTCACTTTGGGCTCCTCATGCTGATAGACCAGCAGGCAAAGAAAGGAATGACTTACCATACTGGTAGGGGTAATTGGTTCTGATCGTCAGGAGCTAGGGCTGCTGCTATAGAACGAGAGCAGGGAGGAATATGCTTGGCATCAGATGATCCTTGATCTTCTCACACAAAGTTTTAACTGTAAAATGGGCAATTGTAGCAACCATGGTCTGATAATAGCGTGGTAACCCGAACTCCAGATCCCTCAGGGATGAGGGTCTAGGACACCCCACCATGAGAGCTGCTTGGACCAGCAAAAGTGCTGGCTCGGGGGGGAGGAGGACCTAGAATGGGGGGTAGAGGAGGAAGATGACAGTATCAGCTACAGATTTGGGACCAATGGTAGCAGCACAAGCTGTATTCCACTAACTCTTCTCTTGTATGTGTCCCCAGAAATTGTGACCAACAAGAATCATGGAAAAGCTGTTCCTGGACTGAATGAATTTAATGTGGGAAGCAAGTGGATCTGAGTGGTGCAGGAGATGGACTGTAGTGGATGCTAGTGGTGCCCTACCCAGATTCTCTTTATCAGACCAGTGCACCCATCCTCCAGCTGCTGGAATGGTTAGTTACTAACAGGTAACTCCTCCAGAGATTTACCTTTGGCTGAATAAAAGCCCCCTTACCTGCTGTGTCAGTGAGGCTTCTCCAGAGAAACAAAACCAGTTGGAGAGGGCGGCAGGAGGAGGGGATCTGGGAATTGGCGCATGTGATTGTGAGGTCTGACAAGTCTGAAATTGGTAGAGGGGCCATTAGGCTGGAAACTCAGGCAAGAGTTGATGTTCCAGTCTCTGGCAGAATTCCTGCTTCTTTGGGAAAATTCAGTTTTTGCTCTTCAACTGATTGAATGAGGCCCACCCACAATACTCCTTTATTCAAAGTCAACTGCTTATAAATTAGTTACATCTACAAAATATCTTCATATCAACATCTAAACTAGCATTTGACCAAACAAGTGGGCACCATAGCCTGGCCAAATTAACACATAAAATTAACCACCCACCCAAGGAAGTGATGTTCTCACTCATACCCCCAACTCTGGGGTAGCCCACAGTCAACATCCAACAGACACAGAAGTTCAGAGAACCAGGCCCCTTGCTTCAAAATGGAAACAATCTGGTGTCATTTGTGCTGCAGAAGTCTCCAAAGGATCGTCCTGAAGCTAGACTGCAGCTTAGAGCTGTTTAGCTAGTTTTCCTGCCCTGATTCCCCTCACTGCTAGTCTCCTGAGAGGATTTCCTCTATAAAACAAGTGCATCCAAATCCCTGCCTCAGGCTCTGCTTCTAAGGAACCAAACCCAGGACACTGTGATGGTTAATTTTATGTGTCAACTTGGAGAGTGTTTTTGGATGAGATTAGCATTTAAATTTGAGTAAAGCAGATTGTCCTTCATAATGTGGGTGGGCCTCATCCAATCAGTTGAAGGCCTGGCTGCAACAAAGAGACTGGCTTACACAAGTGAGAGGGAATTCTTCAGCCAGCTGCCTCAGACTTCATGAGCGTCATTGGCTCTCTTGGGTCTCCACTCTGCAGTTTGTGGACTTGTCAGCCTCCATAATTGCATGAGCCAATTCCTTATAATAACTCACTTTATATATATATATATATATATACATACATACACACAACCTATTAGTTCTGTTTCTCTGGGGAACACTAATAACAGATACAAACTATTTACAGAAAGTTAATCTCAAGGCTCAAGGGGAGGCCTGAGCAACTAGTGCCTCAACAGGAACCATCTTTGTGTCTTAGGGTAGTGAGCATGATGGGTTCCTTTACTTCACCATTATGCAGCCAAAGGAGATAGGCAGCTGTGGGTCTGCTCAGGTGTTGGAATACTCAGCTTCGTGTTCAAGGGACTTGTCTCTGGGATTTATCAATCAGCCCTACCTCCTATATTTCTCATAACTACACCAATCCCAGGGAAGTTCCTGCCACAAGCCCATGCACCCCATTCCTTATTTTGGCTCTGCAGTTCAGGGTGTGTTCTGCACCTTGGTATGTACACTCTGAACTGTCTCTGAGCTCAGGCATTGCCTGCATCCTTGCTTCTCTACCTGCCCCTACTGCTTGATCTTCATTACTTTTGGCAGTCCTTCCAGATATTTTGTGGGTTGGGATTCAAATGTCTTTTAGTTTTATCAGAGGTGGAGTTTGTGTTTCTGTTATTATTTTCTCATGTTGCTTTTGGAAGACTTCTAATGGGAGAAGGAAAAATGCTTAATTTACTTCATCATTTAAAAATCTTGTAGGATTTTTGAATGTTTGCAAATCTGATGTGTATGAAGTAGTATCTTACTGTGAATTTAATTTGCATTTCCCTGAATACTAGTGAAGTTGCACGTATTTTTTGTGTGTTTCTTAGCTATTCCCATTTGCTCTTCTGTGATGTGCCTGTTTATATACTCTGCCCATTTTCTCTATTCATTTCTTTTTTTGTTTCTGACTGATGTGTTAATGTATAAAGATATTTTTTGATTCCAATACTTTTTTGACTAAATGTATTGCAAATATCTTCCCTCAGTCTGTAGCTTATTTTTTCAACTTTGGAAGGTGTCGTTCATTAAAAAGAAGTTTTGTATTTTAATTACATTTTAATGTAATTGAGTATATGATTGTTTTCCTTTATGGTCTGTGGTTTTTGTTTCTTGCTTAAGAAATCCCTTTTTATTCTGATGTTGTAAATAGCAAACGCTTTACTTTTAAATATAAGACCTAAATTATGTTTTTGCCAGCACCATTTAATGAATAGTTCTGTCCCCTCTGATCTACACTGCCAATTTTCTCATCTAACGATTTTCCAAATATGTGTGGATCTGTTTCTTGGCTCCATAATCTGTTGTATTTGTCCAGTTGTCTACTCCTGCACCAAGACTCAGCTATAATTAATTTATAGTAAAGCAAATCCCCTTCCTGTTCTTTAGAATTGTCTTGGCTATTATTGATTTTTGACCTTCTCTCTATATATTTTAGATTCAGCTTGTCAAATTTCAGTGAAAACACTTCTGGGATTTCATCTGGAATGTCATTAAATGTATAGGTTATTTTTGGAAAGAATTGACATCTTTAGATATGGAGTCTTTCTATCTAGGAACGTCTTTCCTGTTTTGGGGGGTTTTTTTGTTTTTCTTGGTGCCTTTCAAATGCACTTTTAAAATTGTGTCTATTCCTTGAATTCTTGGTAAGACTTGTCATCAAACAATCTGGGTCTTGAGTTTTATGTTTGTTGTTGTTAGATTTTTAATTATTAATTCATTTTTTGAAAAATCCCAGATGACAAGAATGAAGCACAAGGTACTGGGTTAGAGCTAGAGACTCTATGAGTATGAACTTATGTTTAACTTAATATAGATACTGATAGATACATGTAGAAATAATTATGGATATGTGTACATACATGGATTAATATATATTAATATATAATATATATTATACACACACAGGTTTATATATACACATGTAATTTTTTTTTTTTTTTTTTTTGGTACGCGGACCTCTCACCGTTGTGGCCTCTCCCGTCGCGGAGCACAGGCTCCAGGCGCACAGGCTCAGCGGCCATGGCTCACGGGTCCAGCCGCTCCGCAACATGTGGGATCCTCCCGGACCAGGGCACGAACCCGTGTCCCCTGCATCAGCAGGCGGACTCTCAACCACTGTGCCATCAGGGAAGCCTCTGTAATATTTTTAATATATATTACATATACATATAAATTTGAGCAACAAAATAACTAACATAGTATTTATAACCCAAAGCATAAATAAATATCCATAGGTTCACACAGGTGTAAATAAATGATTGAATTAAATAAGTCAGGGAGGGAGAGAGGCAAATCAATCTTCAATGCAGAAGAATTCCAAATGATTTTTATAGATACTCCCCTCTAAAGGAGATGGAATATAACTCCCACTTCTTAAGTGTGGGCTAGGCTTAGTGACTTAGTTCCAAAAAGGACAGTATGAAAAGTGGGAATAAAGTAAATTACAAGAGAGAAGATAGACAAACATTATCTCAGCAAGATGATCAAGGTCAACAGCAACAGTGATGAGGCACCTTGATAGTATTAACCCTTCATGTGATGGGAGGAAAATTTTGTAAAATCATCTTCTTTAGATCAAATAGAAAGAAATCTTCCCCCAGCCTGGATGAACGAAATTTGGTTTTTTAAATTATTGATAGTAATAGTTAATTATTTGTAGTCTCCTTCTGCTTCACAGCTCTTCATTGACAATGCCATGTAAAACTTTAGGATTGTTAGCAAATTTGAGAAAAGCTCTGATTTAGTTACTATGGCTATGTAACAGACCACCCCAAACTCAATGACATAACACAGTAACCCCTTTATTAGGCTCCTAGTTTCCGTGGGTCAAAAATTCAGAAAGGGCACAGGCTGGGGGTGACTCAAGAGCTGGGCTGGAATCACCTGAAGGCTTATGCATCCCCATGCCCTGGACTGGGAGGACTTGGGGATGAGGACTCTTGACCTCTCCACATGGCCTGGCTTCCTCACAGCACGGAGCCTCAGGGACTGGGACATCTGTCATGGTGGCTCTCAGTGGGAGTTTTCCAGCCGTCAAGGAGAAGCTACATCGCCTTTTGTTACCTAACCTCAGAGTCAAGCAGCGTCAAGTTCCTCACATCCTATTAGTTAGCGGCTCCAGCCCAAAAGGTCCAAGAGAAAGGGAATCTGTGTCCACCTCTTGATGAGGGAGGGGTAAGAGCATGAGGACAGGAGACATTGTTGCAATCATCTTTAGAAAAATAAAATCTGTTACAACCTCTAACCAGTTTCTCTCCTCTCTGAGCTATCTAGATGTGCTAGCTGCTTGTAGTACAGGAATATGATAACTTCTATTTCTTGAAATTCCCATCAAATAAAGGAAAAAAAGCATTTAAGCCATGATTGAAAACATCTCTTTCAGGAGACTTATGTTTTGATCATATTTCAACAAGATTGTATTTTCCACTTAGGATTTCATGTGTCTGTTTGGACGAATTTTCCACAGGCTAGTTTTGGTCTGTATGTTTCAGACCTTGTTTATCTTCCTCTACCTTATTCTTCTTGTATTGCAGCACAGCCTCTGCCTACACCTCTGTGTCACAATGTCAGATGAGTTGGCACAGTGCATGGTAGGAGTATTTTGGAAACTATTTCTAAACCAGAATGGCTGGCAGTAACTTCACTATACATGAAGCCAACTGAAAACCACATAACTATGTCCCACTGAGCCGAAATTAATGTACGTGTCTCTAACCCAACTTCTCCTTGGATCCTAAAAGTACCACAGTTGCATCAACGCTAACAGATGAGATAAAAGAATGGGAAGACAGCGGTCTTCACCGTTTGTAGTTAAAGTAGCTTACTTTTGCAGATTTTACTAACACATACGAAAGGTCGTTAGCTTTACTAACACATACGAATTAAGAATCTCTGACTCAGGGTTTCATGGGCTTCTTCAGGTGCAGCGTTTACCACACCATCACTGCACAGGTGGGGAAACTGAGCCAGCTGAGCCCAGGGACCACAGGCACAGGCTGGGATCTAGACACCTTCCTCCCAGCTGGGAGCCAGAACTAGGGTCTTCTTTCCAGAGTCAGGATGGGTGAGGCTTTGTCACATAAGTTCCCTGATTAGAAGAGGAATTGTGACTTTAGCCCTGGAGAGCATGTGTGTGTGAGTGTGTGTGTGTGTGTGTGTGTGTGTGTGTGTGTGTGTGAGAGAGAGAGAGAGAGAGAGAGAGAGAGAGAGAGAGAGAGAGAGAGTGAGAGAGATTGAGGGAGGAGGCCACCAATGACCAGGGCGTTCCTGCTGGATGGGCTCCAGGCTGGGCTGAGCCCACTCTGGGGTGGAGGTAGAGCTTTCAGTCTAGAGAGCGTAATCCTGGGCTCTGCTACTCACCAGCCAGTGACTTTGTGCATTGCTTCATCTGTGACCCACTTTGGAATAAGTTGTTCTTTGCAGTGTTCTACATTTTTTAAAGTATTGATATTTCTCATTCAAATGATTTTTCATAGGCCATTACTAATGTTCTTTTCTGGCTGATTCTGTAATAATACATTTTAGATCCATTTGTAATAGGTTAACATTAATTCAGTTTCACTTGCCTCAAAAAACAAATCATTATTGTTCAATTATATAACGAATTGACAGTAAAATGACTGAGTTCATGGCATTTCAGGAGAACATTTCATGTTGTGCATACTGAATAGTTTAAACAGGTGACTTCACAGAGCTTTTTTCTGTAATATTCATATTCTAAGAGTTTCCTGATTGGTCTCTTACCTTTACTACAAAGTTTGTCACTCTGTTTTAACAGAAATCCTCTAAATTCCTAGGACCAGCCACACGGAAGGAGTGAGAGGCCTAGAGCCGGAGTCCAGAGCCCCCTGCAGCTAGGTCTCCAGAGACTGCTCGGAGCCCGCCCCTGGGGCCGCCCTATTATTACTCCCAGGCTCCTGGCTGCTCATCTGCTCTCAGGTGCTCAGCCCTCCTCCCCCAGAGGCTGGCCTGGCTCAGGCTGGGGCTGGGCTGCAGGGGTTTCCTAGCTCTGACCCCACCCTGCCCTCTGCCCTCAGCCTCAGGGAAACCAGCTTCCTGCCGCTGCTCCCGGGACTTGACTTCCCCCTCTCTTGTATCCTGACATCCCAGGTCTGGAAGTGATGCTCCACCTGTAGGTCCTGGAGCCTTACCAGAAGTTTCTGGAAAAGCTAGTTGATTCAGCCTCCAGGGGGTAGAGGAGAAGGTACTGGGCTGAGGGAGTGACCTGGAGGTGGGGCTCCGGCTGTTTATAGGATCGTGGCTCCTCAGAGGCTGGCAGGTCCACCGTCAGTCCCATTCCATCGGAGTAGTCGCTGCCAGCCAGCCAGGGAGCTGTCATCTTGGAGGGAGCTGGACCTGGAGTGGAGCCAAAGGTTTGGCATGGAGAGAATGACAGCTAGGGGACCACCTGGCCATCCTCACCAGGTAATAATGTCCCTGAGCCTGTCGGCATCACTCAGGGCAGGACCTGGAGCTAGGGTGCATTCTAACAAGCTTGACATAGCTGAAACCAAGGTGATCCTGGTCTCTGTGGGGGGGGCTGGGTCCCAGACCTGGAGTCTCTGCCTAGGCAGAGGCTGGAGGTGGGAGGCAGATGGCGAGGAAATCTGTGCTTAGGGACGGGGAGTGGGTGGGATGGACAATTGGCATCCATAGAATCTAGGGCCCCGGAGACCAGGGTGAGGGGCATCATCTCAGCCTGACTCAGAGGCTGTGCCCGCAGCTCCCACTTCCCGTCTCTCCAACCTCCCCGCGCTGTCCTACTGCGGGTCACTGGGTGCCAGCAGGGAGAAAAGGCAGCCTGATCCTTTTACTCCCCCAGCTGAAGACCTCATGGTTATAGATCCTCTGGACCCCGCTCAATCTCCCTTGGGCTCTATCCTCCGTGATGGGCAGAGACCTGCACTGAGCCACGGAGGGTGGAGGAGGCCCTGGGGCTCCTGTGCAGGGGCAGAGAGGGTGGCTGGGGCTCTCAGCAGAGAGGCACTTCCGGGATGCTACAGGAAGCTGGGTGCAGGCGCCCTGCTTGAGACCCCTCCAGGAGCATCCAGGGTCAGTTATCAATGAAGGCAGTAGTACAGGTGGCAGGATCTTTCAACAGGCAAGGTGAAGCCCCAGAGCCCTCAGGAGAAAAGAATCCTACTAATTAACACATTAGTTGTCTAAATAATCCTATTTGTCTACAACAAATCTATGAAATTCTAATGTTTAGATATCCATGGGGCAGGGGATGAGAGTTGCATGCGTTTACAAAAAAGCAAAGTCCTAAGAGTGTAGAACCACAAAGGGGTTGTGAGCTCTGGCCTTGAAGACCTGGGTTTCAATCCTAACTGTATCACTTAACTAACTCTGTGACCTAGCGCAAGTCAACCTTGCTGAGCCTCAATTCTCTCATCTGTAAAATGGGAGGAAATGAGAGAACTATCTTATGAGGGTGTTGGGAGGATAGATAGAGTTTGAGTATGTAATATGCTTAGTATAGCACCTAGAAACATAACAAGCACTTAATACATAGTAAGTAATAAGAGCAATTATCTAGAAACTGCTTACTTTTTGCTAAGCATTCTACAGGCATTAACACATTTCAGCCTCAGAACGCTGTGTCAGGTTGATACTATTGTTTGTCCCACTACAATGAGGAAACAGAGGCACCAGGAAGTTGAGTGACTTGTCCAAGCTCACACAGCAAGTAAACAGAGGACCAGGGTTTAGATCCAGACAATCTGGCTGGGAACCTGCTCTTCTGCCCCAGCAATGGCCAGTCATCATAGTGATTGTCACAGCCCATCCTCCAGTGCTCTGTGTTAGTGACACTCTTAGAGGTAAGGAGAATGGGGTTCCATCTTAGGAAAAATACCCTCCAGGAAACGGTGGGCTTTCTGAAGTTGAGAGGCTCTCAGTGACCAGAGGGGGAAATGGGCAGCAACACCCAATTTGGGTATGGTGGCTGGCTGGAAAGAGGGCAGTTGGGGGCGATTCTTAATAGCCCCAAGTGGCTTTAGAGCAGCCCACAGGCTGTGGCCCTGAGGATCGGGGTGGGAGCTGGGGTACAGCTTGGCTGCCTCTGCCTCGCCCTGGCTTGGAGCAGGCATTGAACCACAACTCCTCACAGGAACCCAGGTCCCAGCCAGCACCACCTCTGTGATGGGCAGTGATGGAATCTGGGTGTGGGGAGGAAACGGAGCCAGGTGCCTAAAATGACACTAAATCCCTGTCAACTACACCCTCTGGCTTAAGGCCTGTGGATGTCACTAGCATTGATCCCCAAGAAGGGAGAAATGAGCCTACCTTGCTGGGAGGGTCATGTGTGCTCTGCCAGAGAGCTGACAGGGATGACAAAGACACTTAGTAAGAAGCCACAAGACAGGGATGATGTGGGGACACAGGGTAGCAGGGCCGGGACAAGGGCACAAGCCTGATTGGCTTTGCTGTGACCCGTTGTCCTTTAAGCTTCTCTGTGGGGCATGGAGAGCCGGTGCTGTGGACACTGAGCCAGCCCCTGGCAGGTAGCACCTGTGCAGAGCAGAGACATTTCCTGGTGGGAGCCTAGACTTTCAGATCACACGCACAGAAGTAGGACTGGTCGTGGGAGGGTGCAGAGCAGGAAAGAGCTTTGGTTTCATCGCAGCGCTGTCTCCCAACCATGCAAGGCTGAATGTCCACCACGCAAGCACGGTGCCGTCTCTGCCTCAGATCACGGGGCCTTATCATAAGAAACGTGTGCAGGTGCCCAGAAAAATCTACTCAGCGGGGCCTCAGGAAGAACAGAAACCGAAGGGCCCCCTGGATCTCAGCAGTGGCAAGGACCTCAGAAGCAGGGGTTTGAGATACCCGCCCCCCGCCCCAGCCGGGCCCTGTCCCAGCAGGATTCAGCCACATCCCCCCTGCCCTCTGCTTTTCCTCCTGCCGCCTATTACTGCTTGTCTTCTTGGTCCCTCCGAGCTTCTGCCCACTCCGTTTCTTCTTCCACCTTATTGGGCTTGCCTGCGGGCTGATGTGGCCTTGCCAGCACCTTAATAACTTTCACCCCCTGCACACGGTAACAGCCTGATGCTCTTGGAGTTTCCCAATTCACACCCAAGAGACAGTTTGTACCTGAGGCCATCACGGAGCACTGGGATCCCCAGAGCTCAGGGTCCTGGAGTCACGTGCCCACTTCCTGTCCAGAGGCCGGGGGAATGCCTGGCAGCAGGGTCCCGTGCTTCACCAAAGGGCTGCCCTCCCTGTGAGCTCTGGGGGTGGCTGACCCCAAACTGACATGTCCAGTGTGGTGGCTGTTCCTTGGCCCTCTGTTTCCTGCTTTCTCTACTGTGCAGTCCTGTCCCTGAAGGGAGGGCGCCCCACAAACTCTACCGCCATTCCCTGACTGCTGCGGCCCAGGACCATGGCCCTAGGGACAGTGATGGGCAAAGGCTGTTTGGCCCCAGAATGCCTGGCAGCGTCAGCGAGCAGCATCTCAGGAGAAGCCTTGGCACGAACTGGGGGGGCTTGTAACTGAGCAGGAGGGACTCTGTGGCCTATTTCTCTCCAGGGGGAGACCTCTGCCTGCTGGCAGCTCACCGTTAGGGTCCTGGAGGCACGGAGCCTGGGCTGGGCTGACCTCTGTGAGTAACTGTGTCCTGGGCCCCAGGAGTGTGGGGAGGACCAGGTCCTACGGGGAAGGCCCAGTGCCTTGGGGCTGGGCTGGGCTGGGCTGAGCTGCCCGCAGTGGCTGCAGGGGTCTTGGGAGGAACCTGGTGAGGCCCCTGGAGAGGGGTGTGAGGAATTCTGTCTTACACGGTTCTCTTGATGTTGGCAGTGAGCGAAGCAGACCCCTATGTGATCCTACAGCTGCCAACCGCACCTGGAACAAAGTTTAAGACCAAAACGGTCACCAACTCCAGTCATCCTGTGTGGAACGAGAGCTTCACTTTCCTGATCCAAAGTCAGGTCAAGGTGAAGGCCAGAGGACCCCTGGCCACCCCCCTGAGGACAGGCTGTGCCCCACACTGGGAAGGTTCCTGGGGTAGAGTACACCTTCCTCCGGAGCTCAGGCAGAGAAACTGGGGAAGGGGGTGTCTTTGTGCCCCAGTCTGGATGTGCTGTGTGTGAGAGAATGTGTGAACAGCACGCTACTGGTCCTCCCTAAACCCATCCATGGAGTGGAGGCAGCAAGAGCCCTCCTGCCTGGGTTGTTTGAGGTTAAATGCGATCACGCACAGAGCACTCCCAGTATAGTGCCTGGTACCTACCAGGCCTTAGGGAACCAGCCAAGCAGGGGTGGGGTTGGGCTGGGGAAACTTCAAAAGAGTTTTATTTTTTATAAAAACAAAAATGAGCAGGGGGGAATTAGGAACTTTGCTGGATTTCCTTTTAACCACTTCTAGGTTTTACCAGTATTTTTATTTTGAAGTACAAAGTGCAGTGGCATAATAATCTTTTCCGGCCCTCGGCATCGGGTGAGGATTCAACAGGTGTGAGCCACGCTATGTGTTAATAACGTGCTACGTTGCTGTTCTCGGGTCCTTAGAATGTTCTGGAGCTGAGCATCTATGACAAGGATGACTTCAAGACGGATGACGCCTGCTTCAAGGTTCTCTGTGATGTCTCTGAAGTCCTCCCTGGCAGGTTGCTCCGGAAGACCTTCTCCCTGCATCCCCAGGTGGGTGGAGTTTCCCGCCAGCCCCACCTCTCAGCTCCAGGCTGAGGAAGTGGCACAGTTTCTCCCGTCTGTTGGGATGCTGCTGGGTTTGAACTCCTTTGCAGGAAGACGGAAGGCCCACCCAGAGATATTTACATTTTCATAGGAAAGGAGGAGGTGAACTTGACTGTTACTGGCTGAATCACTTAAGGGAGGAATTCTAGTCATCTACGGGGAAGGAAGGTTTTGGGTGATGGCAAACCTCCTCATGTGCCACAAAACACAGCTCGTGGTGACCAACTCTTCGGGGGGTGTGGGCTCGTCACTCTTGCTTACTGCCTCTGACCCTCTCGTGGTGCCCAAGACCTGGAGAGAGGGCAGAGTTCTGGGGTTGGTACCCCTCGAGAGGAAGATGAAATGGGCCCTGGGCATCTTCAAGCCTCCTTTGGCTTGTGGTCTACATCTTCCCCTACAGCCTTGCCAGGCAGGGATCTAGCTAGCTGTGGGTAACTTGGGCAGGTAGCCCATCTTTCCCCAAGACTCGATTTCCTCATCTGTAAAATGGGAAGAGTTGTAACACCGTGCCTCCCTTAGAGGCTGCTCGGGATGATGAGATACATAAGGGAGCTGTGTCAACTCTAAAGACATGTGTGCATGTTGACAGCTTGCTCAACTTTAATTTCAGGGACCGGAGGAGCTGGACGTGGAGTTCCTGATGGAGAAAACGTGAGTAATACCACACAGCTCAGGGGGTGTCTCAGGACCCAGGCTTTCCTTAGGAAAATGCCTTTAACCCAGATCTTCCCATTGGTCTGACCAGCCCAGATTTGCTGTTCCTCATCTCCTACCCCTGCCAGTTGGGTTGGGGGGACCCTCAGAGAAATGAGGAGAGGAAGGCTGGTGTTTTGTCTGCCATGGTGAAAGGTGAGGACCTTTCACTCTTCAGAAGCAATTCCCCACACCCTGGATCATACGCAGGACGTAGAGAACCCTCAGTGTCACCCAGGGAGGCCCCACCTGGGTGCAGCCTGGCTGGGAGGGGGCACATCAGTGCAGGAAGCCTTTGCCTTTGCAAGGCCGGACTCTGGATGGTTTGATTTTTCCAGGTCGGGCTGCCCAGAAAACCTCATCACCAACAACGTGCTTGTGGTAACCACCTTCCCCAGGCCTGTGGGGTGGGGTGCGCTAAGGGAGGGGCCCCAGTGCAGACACTGGGGTAGGGGCGGGCCTGCCTGGCGGGTGGGCCTCAAGGGACAAGGCAAGGACAGGGCTTTGCAGTAAGACCAGTCCACTTCCCTGCTAGGTGGTCACCTGGGCTGCAGTCTGGCCTCGGAGGGGCCTGGGGCTAAAGAACTCGGAGAGAGAGGGGAGGCCCGACTGCTCTGCTGAGAGGAATTCTGGCCCAAGGCAGGAGGATTGAGGGAACATTGGGGGAATTTTAGGCATTTCCTGATGGTGTTCTGTTCTGTGTGAGGACTTCATAGTTCTTAGCCCTGAAGGGGGCGAGGAAGTCTCTCGAAGGCCAGGCCAGCAGGCTCAGGTTACAGTGTGGTGTGCTTCCAGTCAGGGAGCTTTGAGATAGGATCAGGGGTCAATCAGCTTCTCCTCCGGACAATGGAGGGTCAGCTCTCCTAAAGCATAGCGAGCTCACGAAGCTGCAGTGGACAGGAATGTGCGGTGAGCGAGGATTAGAAACTTTCTACTCAAAGGAACACCCTCAGTGAGCAACACAGGCATGACCTGGGAGCTAAGCCAGGCCCTGCATGTAGTAAGGCAGCTGGCGTTCAAAACTGAAGCAGGCGTCCACCCTTGGGGTCCTGCGAGTGCTTGTTTGAGGGGCTAGTATTACTTTTTCAAATACGCCTTAAAATAGCCACCCCTATGCCAGCTGCCTGTTATCTGAGGTGATGGAGACCAGCGGCATGTTGATGACCTCAGCAGTTCTCAGGGAGAGGGTAGTGGCCAGAGCTGAGTGGGCTGCAGGCATCAGCTGGCACGCGTTACAGAGAGAATGCAGCAGGCGCGCTTGGCACGTCGGTCAACGGGAGGACTGGTCCTACCCTGGACCCTACTTCTGGCTCTGCGCGTGGTGGATTTGGGACAGGGGGCTCAGGGGGTGAGGTTGAGGGGAGACCTCAGCTTCCCCTGCAGAGCCCCCTGCCCATGACGTGGTCTCTGCCCCAGGCCCGAGAACTGTCTTGCCTGGATGTTCACCTGGACAGCACGGGGAGCACAGCCGAGGCTGCAGGTGAGACCTGCTCAGCATGAGGTCTGGCCTCTGCCTGGAGTGTGGAGGGTTGCTGGGTGTGGCTGGGGAACCTGTCCAGCAGGAGGCTGCCCACACAGCGCAAAGGCAACTGGTCTCCTCTGGGCAGGAGAGTCCCCCTGACCTGGGGGAAGGCCTGTCACTGGAGGTGGGAGTCCCATGGGGGGTGTGGGGAGAGCCCTCTCCAGAATGCTGTTTGCCATGGTCCAGCCACCCGGCCTCCCCATGGCCTGGGCAGTGCTGCTGGTTTCCTGGATCCTAGCTGGGGTTCCGGGCTCTTGTTTCCCTTGTGCTAACCTGTCCACTCTCTCCCTAGATCAGGATGAGCTGGAGCTGGAGCTGGTGCTGAAGGGCTCATATGAGGACACACAGACATCTGCCCTGGGAACAGCCTCTGCCTTCCGCTTCCACTACATGGCAGCCCAGGAGGCAGAGCTGAGTGGGTGCCTGAGGGTAGGTTTTGGCTCTGGAGTTCCCCTGCCGACCCCAGCCTCGGGCCAGCTCCACCTGCTGCAGGCTTCTCTCTGGCCGTCCGCCTGCCAAGGTCAGGGCCCTGTGGCCTTGTCAGCCTCCCCCAGTTAGGCACCATGCCCTTGGCAGACAGGGAGGATCACCAGGGGCCTCGCGTGGGCACGGGGGGCTGCTGTGCCATGTCGGTCTTTGTTTGAAGTCTTCAATGGCTCCTCCGATAAGGCTCCTAGAATAAAATCCCATGTCTGCGTCCGTAGGCCCTGCATAACCTGGCCCCTGCGCACCTCTGTTGCCTCATTTTCTTCCATGCTCCCCCTCATTCACGATGCTCCAGCCATATTCGTCTCTTCTTGCTTTTCCAACATACCAAGTGCTTTCCCTGTCCTCCTGCGGCTCCTTCCGAGGCTGCCTGCTCCTCTTTCTCCTCCTCCTTTAGACCTCAGCTCAGATGGCATCTCTTCAGAGGCCCTCCTTGACCGCCCCCCACATCTTAAACAGATTCTACATACCCCACCTTTGGTTACTCTATCACATCACCCTGCTTATTTCCTTTTACAATACTTACTAACGTCAGTTCGTTACCTGTTTCTTTATAAGTTCATGCACATGACTCAGAATAATAAATAAACACATATCAGCTATTAATACACTAAATAAATATAAGCTATGCTTATTTTTTTATTTTTATTTATTTTATTTTTTTTTTTGCGGTACGCGGGCCTCTCACTGTTGTGGCCTCTCCCGGTGCGGAGCACAGGCTCCGGACACACAGGCTCAGCGGCCATGGCTCACGGGCCCAGCCGCTCCGTGGCATGTGGGATCTTCCCAGACCGGGGCACGAACCTGTGTCCCCCGCATCGGCAGGCGGACTCTCAACAACTGTGCCACCAGGGAAGCCCCCTATGCTTATTATTTTTTATTGAAGTTTAGTTGATTTATAATATTATGTTAGTTTCAGGTGTATAGCAAAGTGATTCAGTTAGCTATTATTATTTTTGTAATGATTAGTAATTGTAATTTTTTAATTACAATAATTGTAAATACTGTAATTATTTTTGTATTATCAGGGAGGGCCTGTGTCTGTCCAGATCGCTGTCTAGATACTCAGTAAGGATTTGTTGAGTGGGTGAATGAATGAATGACTTTTCTTTCCAGACCTCTAAAAGCAATGGCTGGAACTCAGGCAACTCAGATGCGTACCTCACTGTACCCCTAAGGTCCTTGGCCATGGGGGAGGAGGTGACAGTTGACGTTCCTGCTACAAATGTAAGTGGTCTCAGCTGGCTGGGAAGTGCCAGTGAGAATAAAGACCCCAAGGCCCCCAGGGGATACCCACACTCCCTTCAGGGTCTAGGACATTCTGAGTGGGATCTCTTGTTTTGATTTCAGGCCCCAGGAGTGAAGCTGCAGCTCAAGGCTGAGAGCTGGTAAGGGACATTCATATCTGCGGGAGACAGGGGTAGTCACGGGGCTAGGGAGTGTGTGGAAAGTGTGGTCCTGGGGGTTGGGAGCAAGGAGTTTATCTGGCAGCTATTGTGGGCTCGACCAGCCAGTAGCTGAGCTATGCAGGTGCCCCCTGATCCTTGGATCCTCCACTGCCCCAGCCCGAAGGAGCTGGCTGTACATCTGGGCTTCGATTTGTGTGCGGAGGAGAAAGCCTTCCTGAGCAGGAGGAAGCAGGTGGTGGCCAAGGCCCTGAAGCAGGCCCTGCAGCTGGACAGAGACCTACAGGAAGATGAGGTTTCTGGGGGAAGGGGGATATGGGTACAGATACCTTGCACTCGCCTTAAGGGAGTGCCTGATTGCTATGCCCTCTCCAGATACTCCAGTCAGCAGAGACTGAGGAGTGGGCATATGTGGGGAGATGTGGGGCATGGGGAAGCTCTCTTTGGGGATCTATCCAAGGCTGAGAGCTGTCATTTGCTGGGGAGGAGCCGGGCGCTAGCTCTAACCCTGACTCCTTCAGGCTCTGACCTCGTGGTCCCTTGCCTGGAGGCAGGAGGCAGCTCCATCCCTGTCCTTGTTAAGCCAACCTGTGTCTGTGCAACCCAGGTCCCCGTCGTGGGCATCATGGCCACAGGAGGAGGTGCCCGGGCCATGACCTCTCTCTATGGCCACCTGTTGGCCCTGCAGAAGCTGGACCTTCTGGACTGTGTGACCTACTTCAGTGGCATCTCGGGCTCTACATGGTGAGGGCCCTTGGGACTTGGAAGAACAGAGATGATCAGGCCCCAAGGGGAAATGGAGTGGACGTCAGAGGGGCCCTCTAAGTGGGTGTGAGCAGCATGTTCTGATGGGTGCCAAGTGACTTTCTCAAAAGCGGGGAAACGGACATTCAGAGGTCCTGCCATGAGCAAGGCATTGCAGGACATCCATTCCATGCTACTGATCCAGAAGGAGCTGGGTTTGAGTTTCTGCAGCACTACTTACTGGCTAGGTGACTTTGGGCAACTTATTTCCCCTGCTTCTCAGTCGACTCATCTCCAAAGTGGGGGAAATAATACTACATACTCCATAGGACTGGAGTGGGACAGCCCAAGTAAAGCACTTAACATGTCTGACACTTACCAGGAGCTCCAAATTGGTAGCTTTTTTTCCTTTAATTGTCATTGCCTCATTTAATCCTCACAACACTCTCTGGGGTCGTTTCTCTTATTGTATAGTATAGATGAGGAAACTGAGGTCAAGAGATGCTATTTTACCTAAAGACAACATTGCCACACTATGCTCCACTCTGCCTATGACGAAGTGGAAATTTTCACTATTAGAGATTCATTCCTTTGAGTCTTATCGAAATGTGACTTTAAGGAGTAAAAGAGGAGTAAACTCAGAGTTTAGGTGACAGCTGTTGACAAGCAGAGTCTTAAAGGGCTTCAGGACGGATCTATAAAGATGGGAGTAGGAGTCTACAGCTGTGCTGTACAATACAGTAGCCACTAGTCACGTGTGGTTATTGACCACTTGAAATGTGGCTAGTCCAAACTGAGATGTGTTAAATATAAAATGCACAGTGAATTCTGAAAGAACAGTTTGAAAAGAATATTTATATTAATTTTCATATCGATTACACACTGAAATAATAATTTTAGATACTGAATTAAATGAAATATACTGTTAAAATTAATTTTTCAGATCTTTTTTTACTTTTTGAAAATGTGGTTACTACGAAAATTTAAATTACATATGTGGCTCACATTCTATTTATATTGGACAGTACAGATCAAGAAGGAGAGAATGCCCTGAGGCAGTTTCCAGATAGGTGGGGCTTTGGCAGCCAGAGCCACGTGTTGGGAGAAGTCGGAGGGTGGAAGTTGGAGTTGCAGCGACCCATGCTGGGCCTTGACCTCAGACTGTAATGTCCCTTTGTTTTCTCAGGACGATGGCCCATCTGTATGGGGACCCTGAATGGTCGCAGAGGGACCTGAAGGGACCCATCGGACACGCCCGGGAGCACCTGGCCAAGAGCAAGCTGGAGGCCTTCTCTCCTGAGCGCCTGGCGAGCTACTATCGGGAGCTGGAACAACGGGCTGAGCAGGGCCACCCCATGACCTTTGTGGACCTGTGGGGTCTGGTGCTGGAGTTTGCGCTGCACGGACAGGTAGGGCCCCTGCGCATGCGAGGCAGAGCCTATGTGCAAGGGTGAGGGCTGGGACAGCCTTGTGACTAGCTGACGTGTGCACGCACATTTCCTGCTGGGTAAGAGGCCAGTGGTTAAGGGATGTGGGAACTGCTGTACTTCCTTGTCTGCCAACTTTGGGATGCCGACATTTTGAATCAGGTTATTCTTCAATTGACTGCCATGAAACAGAAATTTCTGGGTCTCCCAAGAGCTAAGGACCAATGTCAAAGTCAGTTAAGCATCGTGTTTAAGAGTCAGTGAGGTTTTTGGAACAGCTTTCATTTTATTTTATTTATACTGTAATATGAAATGTATTTTTCTTCATCTTCATGGTAGTGTTAAAAGCACAGACTCGGGCTTCCCTGGTGGCGCAGTGGTTGAGAATCCACCTGCCGATGCAGAGGACACGGGTTCGTGCCCCAGTCCGGGAAGATCCCACATGCCGTGGAGCGGCTGGGCCCGTGAGCCATGGTCGCTGAGCCTGCGCGTCTGGAGCCTGTTGCTCCGCAACGGGAGAGGCCACAACAGAGAGAGGCCCGCGTACGGCAAAAAAAAAAAAAAAAAAGCACAGACTCTGGAGCCAGATTTCCTAGATTCTAATCCCAGTGTCTCTTACCAGCTATGTGTCCTTAGGCAAACTACTTAACCTCTCTGTGCCTCAGTTTTTTTCATCTGTACAATGAGGATGAGAAGAGTACTTAACACATAGGGTTGCTGCGAGCACTCAGTGGCGCCTTGGCATAGAGTAAGCATTAAGTGTTAGCTATTCTGTTTCTTTACTATTATCCTAACACCATTAATACAAAACTGAGCAAATAAATTTTTTATGTGTTGCTTCTTTAAGGAAAGCTTAGTAAGTTAATTGCTGAATCTTACATTAACTGATGTAATTATTAAAATCAGGAATTTTTTTCACATTGTTGTTTTACCACATATAGTTATCTGAACAAAGTTTCTTTTAAAGCATTTGAAACAGCTAAAACACAGAAAGTATTTTTAACATGTATAACAAAAAAGTAAACTATCAAATATATTAGCAGAGGAAAGATTCTTACCTTTCTTATCTTTGGATATCAGGTGTTTGACCAAGAATGATTAGCGTGTAAACTAATGCCAAAAGTGAATTTGTTTTAACTTTTTTCTTTAAATTTTATTCTTGTTGGCAAGCACAGTGCTACTTGGAAATTACCAACCATTCTTGTTTTTTAGTTATTAGTTTAAAAATATTTATTATAAAATATTAATATAAAAAATTTATCACAATGATCTTCAGACTTAAGAAAATGCATAAAGCATGAAGAATAATATAAGGAATATGCATGATCTCACTAATCAGCCTAAGAAGTGAAATATTACAGATAGAGCCAAAGCCCCCCCTGTGGGCCCCCCTTTCAGTCCCATTTCCCTCCCACCCCCAGAGGTAACCACCATCCTGAATTTAGTTTTATCATCACATACATACCTGCAATCTGTACACTTTATAATATTATATAATATATAACATATTTTATAAACCTTTATTATATACTTTATTAGATATATGTTTATTATGCATACTTTTATTAAAAATATATATCCTTAAGAAAAATGTAATATTATTTGTACAATGGTTTTGTAGAAGTCTCCCTGTGCCCTTGTGTTAGAGATTCTCTAATCCTTGAAGAGAGATGATAGCCAGTAGTGGAATTGTTAGGCCATTGGGTAGTGTATCTTCAACTTTTCTAGCTATTGACAAGTTGTTCTCCAAAAAGGTTGTATTAATTCACACTCCCACCACCAGTGTATCATAGTTTCTTTTTCTCTACATGCTCTTCACACTTTTAAATGTTTTTTCATTTTATGGGTGTGAAAGGAAATTTTATTGTAGTTTTCCATTTCCTTGGTTTTTAGTGAGAGTGAGCATATTTTCAAGTATATTTGTCATTGGGACATCCTCTTTTTTTTAATGCTAACTTCTTTAAAACAATTATTTATTTTATTTATTTATTTTTGGCTGTGTTGGGTCTTCGTTGCTGTGGGCGGGCTTTCTCTAGTTGCAGCGGGCAGGGGCTGCTCTTCGTTGAGGTGTGCAGGCTTCTCACTGCAGTGGCTTCCCTTGTTTCGGAGCACGGGCTCTAGGTGCGTGGGCTTTAGTAGTTGTGGCACACGGGCTCAGTAGCTGTGGCTCGCGGGCTCTAGAACACAGGCTCAGTAGTTGTGGTGCACGGGCTTAGTTGCTCCGCGGCATGTGGGATCTTCCCGGACCAGGGCTCAAACCTGTGTCCCCTGCATTGGCAGGCAGATTCTTAGCCAATAGGGAGTCCCTCTATTCCATTCTAATGCGGCTCCTTCTCTATCCCTGTGCCAATCCTGCCCTGGCTTAGTTACTACCTTTGTGATAAATCTCAGTTTCTGATAGGGCAAATTTACCCCCATCTGCCACCTTGGTTCTCAGAATTATCTTGGCCACTTTTGGCCCTTTGCCCTCCTATATACATAATAGAATCAGTTAGTCAAGTTTCATGATAAATATTGTTGGGATCTTTGTCGAAATGGCATGGAATTTATAAAACCAACATAATTACTTGAAATGTTTTTATCTTATTAATATATCCCATGTATTCTTTGGATCTACTGTTCAAGTTCATGTTTGGTTTTGAGGGTGCTGTGTTTTATTAACTGACTTTTCTGCCTGGTGGCAACAATTAATTACTATAGAGTGGGGAAAGCTTGTTTTAACAGTTCATTTTATGAAGTGCTAGGAAATGCAATTTGATCCTAGGCTGTAAAGAAGACATATTTAATTACATTTGATCCTCCAGTAATGACTTAATACATGGTTTTATGGACACAGTTTGTAGTCATTTTAAAAAAGACAAACTTATTGTTCACAAGAATAAAAATCCTTGCGATATTACTGAACATCAACGCATTCTTTAAAATGAGTACCCATGCAGTTTAAAAAATTTTGTCACAATGTGAAAGCTTTGCAAATATTGTTTCTTTTTTTTTCTTAGTCATCATGCTTTCTCTCTTAAAGCTCACATTTTTAAAATAATTCTTTATTGAGAAAAATTTAGTGTTGATTTCAAATTTGCCTTTAGATAAAAATAAGTATTTATTATCTCTATACTATACTGAGCTACAGTACCAAAAGTCATTTTAAGTGGTCAGAAAATATAACTCCATATATAACAAATCACAATTTCATTAATACTAAGTATTATTAGAGAAATATTATACCCTGAAACTTAGAACAAATTACTTAGTCTATATACTTTTATAATATTACTTCAGTTTTTATAAGAACCCACTTACAAAATACACCTGTTGTAATCAGTGCTTCTCAAATTATCTCTTTGAAACTTTGTTTTTACTCTCTTGCTGGCAAACACTGAAAGGCTTAGAAGCTGCTCACCATTCTTCAAGGAGAAACTTACAGTTTTTCTCCTATCTTTTCCTGAGTTAAAAAGGTCTTACATATTTTTCTTCAACTCTAGACAAAAGGTTTTATATACACTTTAGTGCCACCCTGTGCAAGACCCAGATCACACTGACAGACCACCAACTGCACCCAGCTCCCACCCTCCAAGTGGGACCCTTGAGTCATCAGAGTGGTGTTCTGCAGGGTTGGGGACCCTCATTTGGAAACTGGGGAGGGGGGGTGCGGGTAGAGATCCAGAGACTTGCCATGACTTACTGGTGAGCTATTAAAAGGAAAAGGAATACTGGGTGCTGTTTCAGTTGATAGAGAGGTGTGCTGACCCTTTTCCAAGGCTTTCCCAGGGCAGAAATTGCATCTGTAGTAAAAGATTGTACACGTCAAAAGAGCAGGCAAACAGGATTCCTAAATAAAAGACTTTGAGAAAGGAAATCACAGGTATTCATCAAGCCCCCTCCCTCCTCAGCACACATACATACTCACACCCACAGGACTAACTTGTAAATATAACAAATGCTCAGTGCCAGGCCGCTTGAGCCGTATTTGGAGAATTTCCTGTGGATTCCCCATAACTCAAGTCGTATTGGGTACCACTGAAGAACTGGAGGAAAAGGTGACTGTGACCTGAGTGCTCTCACTGTGTGACAGAGGGCTGCCAGGGGAAGGGAAGCACACCAGGTGTGCTGAGGCTTTGTCATGGGTGTGGGAGCCGGACTCCCTGTTGGATGGGCTAGGCTAGAGTCCCGGGATGCACATCTGGCTGATCATCAGAATCACCTGGGGAGGTTTTAAAAAGACAAATTCCTAAGTGGCTTCTGATGATTCTCAGAAGAGACCCAGTCATCTGTATATTTAACTCTAAGTAAATCTGATGATAAAGGTTGATATGGCAGGGTGGGAACCTCCTAGGTCTAGCTGCTGAGTGGGGTGCCTTCCAGCTCAGAGAGCCTAAGAGAGAGGTGGTGCGTTCATGGTACACATACTGCTCCATGAGTAACAACCCAGGGCCTGTGGCAGCAGGATCCTTCCCCAGGTGGGGTTCCAGGTAGTCACCACCCTTAACCTTGCTGAGGCTTGAGATGAACTCTATTTTCATTTCTGGTCCGGGATAGAAGGAGACCTTTCTGTTCCCCTAGAATTCAGTGAGGCTCTGTGGAGGCTTCCCCAAAAGGCAAGCCAGAGTCCTTGCCAGAGCTTGGAGTTCTATTGGAGGGAAAATTAGAAACAAAAGGCAAGGATAAATAGTGGGGTACAACTTTGTACTGTGCAAAGCAGGAAAGGTGGAGATGAGGATGTCAGGAGAGTGTTTGGCAGGGGCTGAAACTTGAACTGGTCCAGATGAACCTAGAAGGGGCAGCCCATCCCCTGGCAAAGCTTACAATGTACACTGAAGGGGGATTTCTGAGTCCTTTCTGGAAGGCAGCGTCTCTGTGTGTGTGTGTGTGTGTGTGTGTGTGTGTGTGTGTGCGCGCGCGCGTGCGTGTGCCTTTGTGCCTGTGCATCAGGGTCCATGTACCCTCCATGCTTCAACCCATAAAGATGGGCCACTGGAACCACAGGATGCAGGGGTGGGTGTCACTGTTGACACTGTGGTCCTTGTGAACAGTGCTGTCTGCAGATACGCAGTGCACAGCCCTACATGGAGACCCCGACGCTCCTCACCCCCAGCCTGTGCTCCCACCCTGCCTCCAGGGTGCTCCCAACCTTACTTTGGCCCTCACGCCCCCACCCCAGGTGATGGATCAGAAGCTGTCAGGACAGAGAGCTGCGCTGGAGCGGGGCCAGAACCCTCTGCCCCTCTACCTGAGCCTCAATGTCAAAGAGAACAATCTGCAGACCCCGGACTTCAAGGGTACAGTCCTCAGTCCTGTCCACTCCACCCTCCAACACACACACGTGCATGCACACCTCCTTTGCACCCTGAGGGCCCCCAGAGAATTCACACAGGAAACTCCTGCACAGATGGCCAGCCTTCTGGAAGGATGGTGGTTCTGATTGCCTGATGAGGCAGCCAGCAGAGCTCGCCGTCCTGGGGCAGGGCTGTGGTGGTGAGGATGTAGACAAGGGGCTGGTGGGGGAGAGGTCAGTTCAACAGTCAGCCGGGCGGGGAGGAGGCGGAGGCCTGCTGGGGAGCAGTGTCTTTGGCCCTTGTCAGAGCTGGGGCTCCCCAAACCCACTGTCCTTTCATTCCTGCCTTTCCCTCCTGGCCCCTCAGAGTGGGTCGAGTTCTCCCCCTATGAGGTCGGGTTCCTGAAGTACGGCGCCTTCATCCCCTCTGAGCTCTTCGGCTCGGACTTCTTCATGGGGCGGCTGATGAGGAGGATCCCTGAGTCCCGCATCTGCTTCCTGGAAGGTGAGTGGTCATCACTCTGAATGCCCTGTACCCAGGTCTGGGCAGAGCACCCGGGGAGGGCAGATATTGAGCTGGGGGGAAGGGCCATTGCAGAGGCAGCCTGCTCCCCCTCCTATTCTCCATCTGCACTCAAGGGTGGGGACCACTGCCTTCCAAGTGATGGGGGGCAGGGCACTGAGGCCTAAGGCTGACCTCTCTTGGGAATTTGGCCTTCAGGTATCTGGAGCAACATTTTCTCCCTGAACTTGCTGGATGCCTGGTATAACCTCACCAGCTCCAGTGATGCCTGGAAGCAGCACATCAAGGACGAGATCAGGAGCCTGGGTAGGAGAGGGAGGCACTGAGGGGAGCCTGCGGTGAAGCCGCTTCCCCTTCAGATGCTACAGGGTCGGCGGGGGGGACTGTCGGGGGAGGGAGGGCCAGGCATTTCCAGACCCCTCAATGGACCAATGTCTGCTTCTCTGGGCTCAGAGGAATCTCCTCCCTCCTCGGGGACCTCCTCAGGGCCGGAGGCCTTGTGGCTCCAGCCTGGAACAGCGCTAGCCCAAATGTTGAAGGGCTTCCTGACGAGCAGACCACTCTACCAGCACAGCTCCAACTTCCTCCAGGGCCTCCAGCTGCACCAGGACTACCGTGCCCAGAAGGACTTCTCCACCTGGGCAGGTAAGGGCCACTGCCATGTGTCCCCAGGTAACAAGGTTGGGCTCCTGGGTGGAGATGGACCATGGCTGGGGCTGGCAGAGGCCTGGGGGGGTCCCAGCATCCACTCCTGGAGTGTGGCTTGGAGGAGGTCTTGGGAAGGGCTGGGCTGGCACGTGCATTCAGGGAGTGACACCAGGGGTTAGAAGGGGACGTGGAGGCGAGTGCAGTATAAGGGGTGGGTGGGTGATCTGTGTTGGACTTGCTGCCCCTGACTATTGCTACCTCTCCCATCAGACAGCCAGGTAGACTCCTCCGCCGGCCAGCTGACCCCACAGGAGCCCAAGCTCTGCTTGGTGGATGCCGGCTACTTCCTCAACACCAGCTGTCCCTCCATGTTCCGGCCAGGCCGCAGGCTGGACCTCATACTATCCTTCGACTACTCTCTATCCTCGCCCTTTGAGGTGCCGCTGGTCACCCCATGGGAACCCCAGACCCTTCGCCCACCCAGGCCATGCTCCAGGGACGAGCAGCAGGGCCACTGGCCCAGACCTTCTGGGTCCCCAGGGGGAGGGAGAGATGACAGGCTGTGACGCAAAGGCTCCTGCCAGGGTTGGGAAGGGCTGTGGAGGTGCTGGGGCCCTGGGCTCCCAAGAACGGTAGACAGGGAGGAAGCTCGCCATGCCCACCCCAAGAGGAACCGCCGGACAGAGCTAGGAGGAGAGCCTGGCCTGTCCACGTCCATCCTCCCAGGGGCCTCCCTGAGGACTCTGGGGAAG
This sequence comes from Stenella coeruleoalba, assembly GCF_951394435.1. NCBI lineage: Eukaryota > Metazoa > Chordata > Mammalia > Artiodactyla > Delphinidae > Stenella > Stenella coeruleoalba. Next base: position 84,936,908 of record NC_137147.1, on the reverse strand, counting down.
GGGGTGGGTAGGGCTGTGAGACAGAAGTGGGTCCCCTACTGAGGCCCTGGAGGCTCTGAGATTGAATATCCCAGAAACAGCAATCCCATATGGGGTGCAAGATCTGTGCCCCACCAAAGATTTTAGTCAAACAATACTGCAGACCACCGGGATCCTTTGCTTCCCTCCGAGGCATGTGTAGCTTGACTGGGCCACGAGCAGGACAGAATCAGGTTGTCTTGAGCAGTCAGTTTGGGCTGGAGCTGTCCTAGCATCTTCTAGAGTGCTGACCTGGGATGACTGGGAAGTAGCCATTGCTCTCTGAGCCCCCTCTGCCCCACCAGGTGCTGCAGCAGACGGAGCTAGACTGCCGGGCCCGGGGGCTGCCGTTCCCCCGTGTGGAGCCCAGTCCTCAGGACCGACGCCAGCCCTGGGAGTGCCACCTCTTCTCAGACCCCACCTGCCCTGATGCCCCTGTCGTGCTTCACTTCCCGCTGGTAAACGCCTCCTTCAGGGACCACTCAGCCCCAGGTGAGGCAGCCCCCCTTCCTAACAGCCTGGAAGCCTGGCCCCTCAGAGGCACCGCTCTGGGCCCTCCCAGTGCCCCTGCAGCCAGCAGAGGCAGGAGTCTTAAGGCTAGTCCCACCCAGTCTGGGACATGGCAATACCCTGGCCTGTTGTGGATGCCCAGATCCCTGCAGAGGCCCTCCGTCTGCAAAGCCACTGGGCTGGTGTCCTCTTTGTCATGACCCCAGGCTCCTTTGGCCTCCCCCTCCCCATGCCCGTCACTACAACTGGGCTCTGCTCCCCCGCTCTATGGCAGGGGCCATGTATGGGAATCCCTGCACTGTCACCGTCCACCACTACTGCGCACCACATTGTTGGAGGACTTCCTAAAGGCCCCCCAGGCTGGACAGCCAGAAAAGAGAAGCCCCAGTCCCCTCTCTCTCAGATTCCCCTAAACCTGTCTGGGGTCACAATTGGCCTCTCTGTCATTCTACCGCAGACCATTCTGGGGTCCTTTCTCAGGGAGCTGGGCCTCTACTCCAGGGCCCCCGAAATCTGAACTCTCATCACATTCCTTCTAATCCTCGCCTCCCACCAACTGGTCAGACTTTTATCCCCTTTTGATGGGAAAACCTAATTCTGCCTTTATGCAATCTTCTGGCTTTCTAGTTCCTGCCATAATTCCAAACCTTCTAGCTTTACTCTTAACATGCTAAGCCCGCATCTTGGGAGTCTCTTTCTCTCTCAACAAAGACTGTTTCTTGCAAAGCAAAAGCTCTTTGGTTTTCAGACGCTTGCTTCCATCATGAGTTTTAAGAATCCACCCACTAACCTAAAGGGCTTTGTTTTTCTGCTGCTTCCGCCTTACCCCTGGGGGTGAGGTGGATACCAGGGTGGGGGCCTGAACAGTGGAAGATGTGTAATGCTGTGAGAAAATGTGGGAAGCAGCACATGCGTCATACCTCAAAATAGCATCCTGCTATCCACAGTTATAGTTCTGGGCAAAGGACACGGGGCTGGGAGGAACCCCTTCAGTGGGGAGCAGCTCACCCCTGTGTCCAGCCACCAGGAGCCGTTCTGCCAGCTGTGGAGGTCTCTGGGCCCTGCACCTAACCCCCTTCCACCCCTGGACAGGTGTCCAGCGCAGCCCTGCAGAGCTCCCGGACGGCCAGGTGGATCTCACGGGGGACAACTCCCCCTATTCCATGTTCAACATGACCTACAAGGAGGAAGACTTTGACCGCCTGCTGCAGCTCAGTGACTACAACGTACGGAACAGCCAGGGCACCATCCTGCAGGCTTTGAGGACCTCTCTGAGGCACCGGGCCCCGGGGGCCAGGCCTCCAGGGCCGCAGACTTGAGACTTCTCGGGGTCCCCAAGATTTGAGGGCCACACTCTGATCCTGGGGGCTGGGGGCTTAACCCACCTGCAGTGGGTACAGCCACGGCCCTCACGGGGCTGGAGTTCCCGGGCTCTCCCAGGCCTGGGCCGCCTCTGCGGCTGGTCTCATCGCCCAGAGGGGCTGTGTCCCACCCAGAGTTCTCCCTCACCTTCATAGCTGGTTTGGGAGGAGCTGACAACAAACTCCTTACCAGGCCAGCATATAGAACAGCTGGTTCGACCAAACATTTACACGTAGTTCTTTTCACGCCTGAACAGAATGGAGTTGAGGTGCCAGGCCAGGAGTGGAGACAGGCAGGGCAGGGGAGGGCCTGGAAGGTGGCTCCAGGTATCAGGAATCACAGTACGTCCTGACAGGCTCCCCTTACTGCCTCTGCTCCTCTCCTCTTATACTATTTTGACGCAACTTTAGTGAGATATAATCCACATGCCATATAATTCATCCATCTAAAGTATGTAATTCAATGGCTTTTACTATATATTCAGAGTTGTGAAAGCATCGCCACAATCAATTTGAGAACATTTTCATTAACCCAAAAAGGAACCCCTCATCCCTTCACTGTCAACCTCAAACCACACCCACCCCAGCCCTAGGCAACCACTAATCTACTTTCTGTTTCTTTAGATTTGCTTATTTTGGACACTCCATATAGATGGAATCATAGAATATGTAGCCTTTTGTGTCTGGTTTCTTTCACTTAGCGTAATATTTTCAGGATTCATCCATGATGTAGCAGGTATCAGTACTTCATCCCTTTTACGGCTGTGTAATACTCCACTGTATAGATATACCACACTTTATTCATGGGCTGATGGACATTTGGATTGTTTCTGCTATTTTTGGTTATTATGAATAATGCTGCTATGAACATTCATGTACAATTCTTTTGTGTGGACAATGTTTTTAATTCTGTTGCATGTACACCTAGGAGTGAAATTGCTGGGCCATAGTCTTTTGAGGAACTGCCAGACTGTTTTCCAAAGTACCTGCACCATTTTACATTCCTGTCAGCATTGTATGAGGGTTCCACTTTCTCCACATCTTTGCCACCTCTTGTTACTGTCTTTTTTATTATAACTATCCTAGTGTGTGAAGTGGTATCTTGTATGTGTTTCCATAATGTTGATGTTAAGGATCTTTTCACATATTTATTGGCCTTTTGTATATCTTTTTTTTTTTATAAGTGTATGTATTTATTTTTGGCTGCGTTGGTTATTCATTGCTGTGTGCGGGCTTTTCTCTAGTTGCAGCGAGCGGGGGCTACTCTTCGTTGCAGTGTGCAGGCTTCTCATTGCAGTGGCTTCTCTTGTTGTGGACCACAGGCTCTAGGCATGCGGGCTTCAGTAGTTATGGCACATGGGCTCAGTAGTTGTGGCTCATGGGCTCTAGAGCGCAGGCTCAGTAGTTGTGGTACACAGGCTGAGTTGCTCCACAGCATGTGAGATCTTCCTGGACCAGGGCTTGAACCCGTGTCCCTTGCATTGGCAGGTGGATTCTTAACCACTGTGCCACCAGGGAAGTCCCTGTATGTCTTCTTTAGAGAAATATCTATTCAGATCTTTTGCCCATTTTAATTGGATTATTTGTCTTTTTGTTGAATTGAGAAAGTTCTTCATGTGTTCTCTGATTTGATATATGATTTGCAGTGTTTCTCCCAGTCTGTGGGTTGTCTTTTCACTTTCTTGATGATATCCTCTGCAGCACGGAAGTTTCTGATTTTGATGGTTCCCAGTTTATCTAAATTTTCTTTTGCTGCTTGTGCTTTTGGTGGAGTATTTAAGAAGCCATTGCCTAATCCAAGATCATGGAGATTTACACCTATGCTTTCTTCTAATGGTTTTATCGTTTTAGCCCCTACATTTAGGTCTTCCATCATTTTGAGTTAACATTTGTATATGTGTGAAGTAGGGGTTCAACTTCATTCTTTTGCAAGTGAATATCCAGTTCTTCCAGCCATTTGCTGAAAAGGCTGTTCTTTTCCCATTGAATTGTCTTGACACCTTCAGTTGAAAATCATTTAGCTGTAAATGTGAGCGTTTATTTCTGGACTCTGATTCTATTTCATTGATCTGTTTGTCTATCCTTATGCTCATATCACAGTGTCTTCATTACGGTAGCTTTGTAGTAAGTTTTGAAATCAGGAAGTATGAGTCCTCCAACTTGTTCTTTCTTTTCAAGATTGTTTCGGCTATTCAGGGTCCCTTGAATTTCCATATGAATATTAGGATTAGCTTGTCAATTTGTGCAAAGAAGATAGCTGGGGATTTTGATGGAGATTGAATTGAAGCTATAGATGAATTTGGGGGGCACTGCGTCTTAATTTTAAGTTTTCCAATTCATGAAGATGTGCTGTCTTTACATTTATTTAGGTCTTTAATTTCCTTCTACAATGTTTTGTAGTTTTCAGTGAGCAAGTCTTACACTTGTTTTGTTAAGCTTATTCCTAAGTATTTTGTTTTCTTTAGTGCTATTATCAATTGAGTTCTTTTCTTAATTTTCTTTTTGAATTGCTCATTTCTATTATAAAGAGATAAAATTGATGCTTTTGTATATTAATCGTGCATCCTGTAATCTTGCTGAACTTGTTTAATGGCTCTAATAGTTTTCTCTTTTTCTTTTTTGACTCCTTAAGATTCTCTACATATAAGATCATGTCACCTGCAAATAGAGATGGTTTTACTTCTTTATTTCTGCTCCAGATGCCATTTATTTCTTTTTCTTTTCCTGACTAGAACAGTATAATGTTGACTAGAAGTGGCAAGAGCAGACATACTTGTCTTGTACATAATATTGGAAGGAAAGCATTTTTTCTTAGATGCCCTTTAGCAGGTTGAGGTAGTTCCCTTCTATTCCTAGCTCCTTTAGTGTTTTTTATCATGCAAGGTGTTGAATTTTGTCAAATGCTTTTTCTGTGTCTATTGAGACAATCATATTTTTTCCCCTTTATTCTTTAATGTGCTATGTGGCAATAATGGATTTTTTGGATGTTAAACCAACTTGGCACTACTGGGATAAATCCCACTTGGTCATGGTATATAATCCAGTTTATGTATTGCTACTATACTCACTTATGATCTCCCACACTCAAAGGGGACACACACACACACACACTCACATACAACTCTGGCTGCCCTGGCAGCATGTAGGTGTCACAGTGACAGACCGTGGCCCTCATCGGATGACCTCTCCTCAGGACATCCTTCCCTCTGTCTCTCATGTATTTGGCTTTATTTTGATTCTACAATTTCTCCAGTTTATCACAAACTCTTATTTTTCAGTGATGTCGATGATGGTATCTACTGGCTTGAGTAGGAAAACACACTCCAGTTTCTCCTTTATTTCTCAAACAGAACACCTCTGACACTTCTGGTCACCAAAGGAGTGGGGCTTCCTTCCACACCAAGCGATTCTCTGCAACATCAGCTGGGTGTCCTACAATTCACCTCAATTCTGACACTATCTACCTGGAGTTAGCATCAGATCACAGGTTAAGGGATCAGCCCCATGAGACTGCATCCGCTTCACATGTCAATTGCAAGTCCCAGGTTGTTATCTGTATTTCTGACTAGCCAGCTATAAGTTAGGGTTCCCATGACCCCTTTCTTGGATTCGATAATTAGCTAGAATGGCTTACAGGATACAGGGAAACACGTTTACCAGTTTATTCGATACAGATGAACAGCCTGAAGAAGGACATAGGGTGAGGTTTGGAAGGCTCCCAAGTGCAGGAGCTTCTGTCTCCGTAGAGTTGGGGGTGTGTGTGTGCCAAGCCCCTACATTGCAGTGGAAAGAGAATGCTTTTACAGAGAGGAAAAGGAAGCTGGGAGGGGTCTAGTAAGCGGAGTCCATGGCTTTTCATTGGCTGAGTCCTTGCCAGGAAAGGAGTCTTTCTTCTTCCTGTTGGTCTCTGCTATTGTTCATAGTGCATGAGAACACCCCCTTCTGGCCTCCCGACTCTACCTGAGGTTTCTGTTTATTAATTTTTTACACTGTAAATCACCTCATACAAGCCCAAATCCTACAATAAGCCCCTCCTACCTCCTACTTACTGAGACACTCCATGGTTCCCCACAGTGTACGTTCTCCTTGGTTGCAACAAGTACCAATAAACTCAAATTCATTCAACTACAGTGATGTTCCTGGGTGTCTTTGGCTGGTGGGTATCAACAGGGGTAAAGCAACTTGCTAAGATCACTAAGCTCAGGAGTGGCAAAGCCAGAGCTGGAACTGGAGGCTTTAAAATCAAGGCCAGGCTTCTAACAGCCACACCACCCTGTGTCTTTGGGCACTTACTTTGGAGCTGGCCCTATTGTACTGTGAAGGATTAACCTGACTTAAAGAGGGGTCTGGCCCCTGGAATGGCCTGCCTGATGGGAGAGTCTTTGTTTGCCTGGGGGCTTTGGCCGCTGGACAGTCTGACAGTGTGATCTGTGATGAGGCCTCTGAAAGAGACTGTTATCAGTTCCAACCTCCAGAGGAACTGGGACTAAAGCTATTAGCCTGACCTCCCAGAGGGCTTGGAGACTAAAGGTCAGCCACGTGGGCAGTAGGTGAGGGAGCCCTGGTAAACACTCTGGACATCAAAGGCTCAAGGCCCCCAGTTAGTAATACTCTGGGCATACTGTCACTCACTGTGGCTGGGAAGAGGTGACTCCACGGAGAAGGGACAGCTGGAAGTTCCCATTTAGCTTCTCCCAGACTCTGCCCTGTTGTCTCCTTCTTTGGCTTGTTTCAATTTGTATCCTTTCACTATAAAAAAAACAAACACTGTAATCCTAGGTGTAGAGCTTTCCTGAGTTCTGTGAGTCATCCTAGCAAATGATCAAACCTGAGGGTGGTCCTGGGGACCCCCGAATTTGTAGCCAGCTGGTCTAAAGTGAGGGTGGTCCTGGGGACCCCTGAACTTGCAGCTGGTGTCTGAAGTGAGGACAGTCTTGTAGGGGCTGTCCCCTGAGACTGCACAGTTGGGTAAGCCCCTCTAAAAGTGGGTCAGAATTCCTGGCAGTCTGGAGGACTGTGCCCTCAACCTTGCAGCCTGGCTGACTCAGTGCCTAGGCTCTGGAGACTGAGAAGGGGGCATAAGCGGAAAAAAAAGACTTGTCCCATCTGGGGAACTTTCAATAAAGCCGGAGAGACCCAGAGCCAAGGAGTGCTTACGCAGCCCATGGCTGAAGCTGAAGTCTTTACCTGCTACGTGAGTGTGCATGTGAGTGTATTTGTCTGTTTCACCCCCCAACCACCAGCTACCTGCTGTTACCCCAGGCCTCTCGACTACCAGGACATCCCGTCAGCCCCACCCTTATCTGGGTGAGGACTGTGACTTGGACAGCTGTCAGGTCCCACCCACAGGCTCCGGGTAGATTGTACAAGTCTCTTCCTGCAGCCGTGGGGCGTCCTGGGCCAAGCCCAGAGATGGCTGGGGTCGGGGGTGGGCACGGACCAGAAGGCCCTGCAGGGGGTCTCATCCCTAGTCCTGGCACTGGGCTGGCACTCTGCTTTCTGGCCAGCACATGTGGTGGCGGTGGGAATGGTGAGCAAAGGGTGAACTGAGAAACATTTCTGTTTCCTGATCAAGTTGGATTTATTTCAACAACGCAAGAAGGGTTTTAGAAAACTTATAAATTTTATGTAATAACATATAGATCAAATGAAAATAGTAATATAAAAGTGTAGCTTGAGGGGCTTCCCTGGTGGCACAGTGGTTAAGAATCCACCCACCAATGCAGGGGACACCGGTTCGAGCCCTGGTCCGGGAAGATCCTACATGCTGCAGAGCAACTAAGCCCATGCACCACAACTACTGAGCCTGAGCCCTAGAGCCTGCAAGCCACAACTACTGAGCCCATGTGCCACAAGTACTGAGCCCACAGGCCTAGAGCCCTTGCTCCACAAGAGAAGCCACCACAATGAGAAGCCTGTGCACTGCAATGAAGAGTAGTCCCCACTCACCTCAACTAGAGAAAGCCCGCATGCAGCAACAAAGACCCAACACAAATAAATAAATTTTAAAAAAAGATTTTTTGATAAAATTCAACACAAACTCAGGACTTATGAAAAGCCCTTAATAAATTAGGAATAGAAGGGCATTTACGGGCTTCCCTGGTGGCGCAGTGGTTGAGAGTCCGCCAGCCGATGCAGGGGACGCAGGTTCGTGCCCCGTTCCGGGAGGATCCCACGTGCCGCGGAGCAGCTGGGCCCATGGGCCATGGCCGCTGGGCCTGCGCATCCGGAGCCTGTGCTCCGTGGCGGGAGAGGCCACGGCAGGGAGAGGCCCGCATACCGGAAAAAAAAAAAAAAAGAAGGGCATTTACTTAACTAGTACAGGGTATCTGTAATGATTAATTTTATGTCAACTTGGCTGGGCCACAGTGCCCAGATATTTGGTCAAACAGCATCCTGGATGTTTCCATGAAGGTGTTTTGCAAATGAGATTAACATTTAAATCAGCTGGACTTTGAGTAAAGCAGATTACCCTACACAATGTGGCTGGGCCTCATTCAATCTGCTGAAGGCCTTAATAGAACAAAGACTGACCTCCCCAGAGCAAGAGGGAATTCTGCCAACAGATGGCCTTTGGCCTCAGGCGGCAGCTCTTTTCTGAGTCTCTGGCCTCCTAGCCTTCCCTGCAGATTTTGGACTCCCCAAATCGCTCTCCCTTTTCCGTTTCTCGGAAGAACCCTGACTAATAGAGTGTCCGTTAGAAGAAGAAAAAAAATTCCTTTCATCCTGAATGGTGAAATCTTAGATTCATTTCCTTAAAGTTCAGGTACAAGATCAGGATGTCTGCTGTCTCCATCTCTTGACAACAATTGCCTGCAGCTCATTTGGTTTCTGTGGGCGGAGCCCAGGCGTGATGTAGCCTTTCCTCTGCAGTCAAGGCATTGGCTGGGGCTGTGATCAGCTTAAGGCTCCCCTGGGGAAGGATCACCTCCAAACTGACACACGCAGCTGCTGGCAGAACTCAGGCCCCCATGGGCTGTTGGCCTGAGGCTGCCCCCAGTTCCCTGTCAGCGGGCCTGTCCACAGGGCAGGTCACAGCATGGCAGCCGCTTTCATCAAAGTGAGCAAAGCAATAAGAAGCAGAGAGGGGGCCTGAGGGGCATAACAGAGGAAGGAAATGACCAAATTGTGTGACAGATTGGATTCAGGGGCGTAAGGAAGGTGAAGAGCCACAGAAGACTCTGAAGGTTGCAACCTGAAAGAAAGGTTGTGAGGTTGTGGTGAGAATGATGCTTTAGAAAGACTTCTGGCCTTCGTGGCGGGCTTAGCTTGAGAAGTTGTCCTGCGGTGGGTGAGCTGCCTCTGAGAAGTCACGTCATGTGGTCAGATGAATGTGCCGTGGAGGTGAGCTCAGAACTGCAGCCTGGCATTTCTGAGAACATCCATGGGGAATGCTCTGGAAGACTGGAGAAGCAAAGGCTGACCTCTCAGCGCCACAGAGGTTGGGCCCAGCTATGATTTTAAGAGACACAAGAGGAGCAAGGAGGAGGATGACGAGGCAGCCAGAGCTCACAGTGCAGAGCCAGACGAGATCGCAAGGACCTTCAGCTCATCACCCTCAGCCATGCAGAAAGAAACAGACACCGAGGATGCGACATACCTTGTCCAGCCACATGCAAGCCCAGGGCAAGTCAGACACTCACTGTTTTAGGCTACTTTGTGGTCATTACCCTTCTTTTAGGAGCAGTACCCATCTCCAGGTGAGGAACTCCCTTCTCCTTTACTCTCAGCCCACAAGCTTAGGGCTCTGACCCACCACCCCAGCTCCAGGGCTGGGCTTGTAGCTCAGCCTGGCCCATCAGAGCAGCACACTGTGCTCCCCTGGCCACAGGGACTGGCTCAGGGATGAGTAGGTGACCAGCCAGAGGGACACCAAGAGACTTTTTTTAGGGCTGCAGAGGTGATACTAGTTTAAATCAGTCCCCCTCCTGACTGCTCAATCATACATTCATTCCAACACGTTCCTCCCGCACCCGTGCCTCACTACACACACACACACACACACACACACACACACACACACACACGCTCATTTTTTGGCTTAATCTCACTTCAGTTGGGATTTTTGTCACTCACAATCATGAATCCTAACTAATACACAGGGAAAGAGGGTTTAGTGGAAATGCGAGTGTTGAACTCGGAACTCTGAGGTGCAAGGAGAATCAAACCAGAGAACAGCACTTTGCCATTGGGAGATCAGTAAAGACTTTCAGGATCAGGTATATACCGGAGAGTAACTTGTACACACGCACACCAGGAGTCATATATGAGGCTGTTTGCGCCAGCGCTGTCTGTGTTACCAAAAAGCTAAATCTAAATGTCCATCAATAGGGGAATGGATAAATAAATTACAGAATAGTCAAACAGTGGAATACTATACAGCAAGGAAAATGATGAACTATAGTTTTTGCACATTATTGTGGATGAATCCCCAAATCACAAGGTCAAGTGAAAAAAGAAAGTATGGTTGCATTTGGATTAGTACTCAAGTATCCAAAAGCCAACAATCTATTATTTATATGTAGTAAACATATAACAAAAGTTGAGAAAATGATAAACACAAAATTCAGATGAGTTGTAACCCTTACGGGGAGGCACACAGGAGCTTCAAAAGCATTGGAAATATTCTGTTTCTCAAGCAGGGGTGGTAGTGGCGGTGAGTACATGGGTATATGTGTTTGATTACTTTTTACATCATATATGAGCGTGTATGGTATGTATCCTTTTGTATCATGAAACATTTCATAATAAAAATAAAGACTTAGGGGCTTCCCTGGTGGCGCAGTGGTTGAGAGTCCACCTGCCGATGCAGGGGACACCGGTTCATGCCCTGGTCTGGGAAGATCCCACATGCCGCGGAGCGGCTGGGCCCATGAGCCATGGCTGCTGAGCCTGCGCGTCTAGAGCCTGTGCTCCGCAACGGGAGAGGCCACAACAGTGAGAGGCCCGCGTACCACAAATAAATAAATAAATAAAGACTTAGGATCACTAACTGGGGGACTATCACAGCCTGTGGTTAACAACACGGTATTTCCATACCTGATCGGGCAGCTCTGTGTACAACAAACCAAAGCCTGTACCCAGGCCACCTGCAGAACCCACATGCTGGGCCATCCCACATGCTGTCAAGGCTCACCTGATAATCCTCATTCCTAATGGTAGTTGCTGATTGCTGATTGGCTCATGTGTCACGAACCAGGAGGCCTAAAGAATGTCTCATCCTGTTAGAGAATCTAGAACAGCTGAGTCTGTGGAACAACTTGGTCCTGACCTGCCCACGGTTGAGAAGGGAAGTCAAGTCGCTTGGGGACTGAGGCAGTTCCTGTGACTTGGGAATTTCAGTGCACAGGGGGGAAAGTCCCCAGCAAACCAAGAAAGGTTTGTCATCCTCCCTAATACCTGGTCTGGAGCAGCTAGCAAGGACAGAAGAGAGGCTGACCTGATGCAGGTGCAGGAAGACGGAGAAAACACCCACACGACTCTTGATCTGTAGGTGTATTAACCCATCCACTAGTACGGCACGACCCAATCAATGTCTCGAGCCTCTGCCAATCACAAAAACAACGCGTACCCCTTGCGGGAATGGACGGGGGAAAGCAGGAGTGCAAGTCGCTTCCTCTTGGACAGAGAGGGAGATGTGAGAAGAGGATCTGGAAGCACTTGCCTCCCAGCAGATAGCCCCAGGAGGGGTGCAAGCTCTTGTCCAACCCCACACCTCCTCGGGGAGAGGTCTGGGGGAATGAACCTTGAGTGAGTATTGAACTTCCTTAAGTCTGTTTTCTCACCTCAAAAACGAGACAACAATAACCAGTACACAGAATACTGTGTTGAAGTTGACATAATATCTGACACATAGTAGGTACTTGATAAATGGTAGTTGTTATTTTGAATTTTGATCAGTATTTTAGATTGTGAGATGGAGATGGAGCACTTTTATTTCCATAAACATCACCGGTTACTTTATATAATACTTTGAAAAGCCGGTAATTAACCTCGACTATGAGCCGTGGTTGCAGTTCAGGAAGTCGCCACCAGGGGGCTGTGTTGACAAATAATTGTTGCCCAGACAAAAAGAGGTGAGGAAAGGTGGACCTCAAGTGTGCAGAGCATCCTCATCCTTCTGTAACACCTTTCCACAAAATATGCTTTTAAGCTCATGTAGCAACCTTAAGTATTAATTAGTGACACAGACGTAGAGAACAAATGTATGGATACCAAGGGGGAAAGAGAGGGCAGCTGGGATAAATTGGGAGATTGGGATTGACATATATACACTATTGATACTGTGTATAAAATAGATAACTAATGATATCCTACTGCATAGCACAGGGAACTCTACTCAGTGTTCTGTGGGGTCCTAAATGGGAAGGAAATCCAAAAAAGAGGAGATACATATATACGTATAGCTGATTCACTTTGCCCTACTGTAGAAACTAACACAACACTGTAAAGCAACTATACTCCAATAAAAAGTAATTAAAAAATATTAATTAGTAACCAGCATTTACATGTATATCCAAAGAAGGATATAATTCAGAGCAAAATTCAAAGACATAAACGCCTAGGTAAAGCCTCTAAGATATATAAATTTTGGCATATTCATGCAATGCGATGCTATGCAGCTGTGAAATGAACACTTTGTGTCTACATGCAATAATATGGATGGATTTCATAAACATAATATTGAGTGTAAGAAACTAGGCATGAAAGAATAATACTGAATGACTGCATTTATATAAAGTTCCCAAATTGATCAAATTAATTACCATATTAGAAATCAGGATAGTGTTTTCCTTTGGGGGGTCAGGAAAGTGGTGATTGGAAGGAAGCATAAGGTTGATTTCTAGGATACTGATAATGTTCTGTCCCTTGATCAAGGTGCTGTTTCTGTGAGTGTGTTCAATAGTGAAAATTCATCAGACTACACACTTATGATTCATGTACTTTTCTGCTTGTATGTTAAGGTCCAACTGGGAGTTTATTATAAAATGCTGCGGATACCAGCATCTGCAGGGTGGACTGTGCTAGTCTTCAATTTGCTCCCAGAAAATGAGAGTTCCCATCACTCTTCTCTGCCCACAACCCCTGCTCAGTGGCCTCAGGTGAGAGGGTGTGACCAGGACTGACCTATCACATATGTCATCTCCTTGGCACTAGTTGGCCCAGGGGTAGACACTGACCCACTGCAAGCCGATCAGAGCCCTTCCCTAGGATAAAGGTGCCTGGTGAGAAAACTTCTCCCTTGGTGGGCTTGGGAAGCTTGGGCTGCTAATGACTATATCCCCTGCCGGTGGAGGGGAACTGTCTACATTAGGAGAGACTGAGGTCCAGGGCAAAGAGAAGCAGAGGAAGAGGAGAGGAGAGCAGGACAGGGAAAGAGTTCTGCTGCTCCGAATCCCAGGTTCTCTCCTTTCTCAACTTCCCAGGATCTTCATTTCTCAATTTTGTGAGTTAATCCAGCATCTTTCCCAGCTAGATGAGGCAATACATTCCTGTTGATGCTAAGCTTGCTCCCAACACCTTCAACTGAAAGAGTTCTGACTAATCCGTTGAGCAACTGGACGGATGACAGGGCCACCTACGGAAGTAGGCAACAGGAAGTGGAGGAGAATCCTCTTCTGTGGAAAGTGTGATCACTGTGAGTCCATCTCATCCAGGAAGGGGGTGAGGACTCTTCTGGGTGTCAGGAAGTTTCACAAATTGGCATTGGTGTTTTATGTGATTTTTGCCTACACCTGGGGTGATGATTAACCCCCAATGTAATAATGTGTAATCACTCCTCTAGCTGGGAGTTCAGATTGAGATGATACTCTTTTTAATTATCTATCTAATTGACTTCAAGCCTCCAACTAACCGAGCTTAGAAATATGTTTTTCCTTCCTGGATTTCTCCCGTCAGTGATAACCACAAAACACCCAGGGCTGCTTATGAGTCCAAAGAGGTGGGTCCTGGCCATTAAAATCGTGGTGGGGGGAAACTGGGCAGCCTCCCTTCAGTCAAGGTTTTCAGCTGACTTTTCAGTTTTTTTTTTTTTATTGAAGTATAGTTGTTTCACAATGTTGTGTTAGTTTCAGGTGTACAGCACAGTGACTCAGATATACATATACACTCCTTCTCAGATTCTTTTCCCTTATAGGTTATTACAAAATATTGAGTAGAGTTCCCTGTGCTACACAGTATGTCCTTGTTGGTTACCTGTTTTACATACAGCCGTGTGTATATGTTAATCCCAACCTCCTAATTTATCCTGTCCCCCAGATTCTTTTCCATTTAGGTTGTTTAAGATATTGAATATAGTTCCCTGTGTTATACAGTAGGTCCTTGTTGTTTATCTATTTTATATATAGTCAGTGCCACATGGTGTCACTGCTGAAGCACAGGCAATGCTAGCACCCCGCTACCGCCCTCTGCTCCTGTCCTGAAGCATTGGTGATGAAAGACAGGTGCTCCAGCTGCTCTGGGCTTGTCCTCTTTGCCCACTACTGGACAAGCTGGGGATGACAGGGGACCCCACCAGGTCTGCTGCCTGGCTTGCCCCTGCGCGCTTCTTGGGGAATGAAGCTGAGAGGGCTTTGCGGGGCACGTACCCACAGGCTCCGTGCCCCCCGGGGCAGGTGGCTTTGGCTTGTCTGCCATTTCCCCGACTCGGACTCACTCTGGCTTCCTCAGCTCGTGAGGCTCGCACCAGCCCACAGCCACTTTCCTCAAGGCCTGACGTGCCAGGATGGCAGGGTCCAAGAGGGTTTCTGCACTGCAGCTTCAGCCCCGTACTGGCTCTGAGCTACCTTCCTTTCCCTATTTCTGCATTCTGGCCTCAGGAATGAGGGAAATTTTAACTCAAGCCAAGCCCTGTCCCATTTCCTGCTCTGTGATGAAGAATTCCTGTTGTGGGGAGGGGACAGGGATGGGGGTGGGTGTGACAAGTGCACCCCCATCAAGGCTAGTTCTTGAAGGAAAAATTAGGAAAATGTCCACTCTCCCCTTCATGGGATAAGACAAAAAAGACGATGTATCTTTTTCTCTGTAAAAAAAAAAAAAAAATCATTGTTATATTGAGATCATTTTAGTCCCAACAGATCTACAATATTTACATGAATCAGTTCTGATATTAAGCTGGGTTATTGAAGCCACACTTTCTGTAATGGGGATTGAGCAGGAAAGGAACTAACGTTGACTGCAGCCCACTGTTTGCCGGGTGTTAATTCTCACACTTCTACGAGGTCAGCATCGTCATCATTATCCCTATTTTACAAATGAAGAAACCAAGTCTCTTGGGGCTTCCCTGGTGGCGCAGTGGTTGAGAGTCCGCCTGCCGATGCAGGGGACACGGGTTCATGCCCCGGTCCGGGAGGATCCCACGTGCTGCAGAGCAGCTGGGACCCGTGAGCCATGGCCGCTGGGCCTGCGCGTCCGGAGCCTGTGCTCCGCACCGGGAGAGGCCACAACAGTGAGAGGCCCGCGTACCGCAAAAAAAAAAAAGAAAAAAGAAAAGAAACCAAGTCTCAGAAAGGTTGGTAACTCGCCAATAGTTTGCTCTGGAGCCGTGGGAACCCCTTTCTGCCCCACGAGCCCATACCGGGCCCTTGGCGGGCTTGCCCCATCCAGAGTGGGATCCAGGCCTGCAGGAGAGGCACCTAGCCTTTTGTGTCTCTCCTGATGTCATCAGATACTTTCTCCCTGGACCTGTAATGAGATATTCTAATTATTACCTCCCTGTATCCCTGGCTACAGACAAATCAGCTCCTTTTGATAAAGCCCCACCTCCCTTTTTTTTGAGCAAAATGAAGTGAGTTTTTGTTGCCTGAGATGAAAGTGCCTTTGGGAGACCCTGCCTACAGCTGATGGGGTGACAGCTACTATGCCCTGGAGGCTTGCCAGGCACCACTGGACTCTGAGCCCTTTACAAAGGGAACCGGTTCATGGGGTAAATATGGAACAATGTTATTTTTCTCACTAACTGTCCCCAGCTATACTCTGTCAAAGCCTCCTTTCCTGCTAGATACAGATATTTGAGAAGAGACAGTCCTCCTAACAATGAAACCAGAACCATTTTTCATTTAAACACACACATTTTGATGCATATTATGTTTATGTTTGTAAATTTTTTCTTTTTTGTTCCCTAAAATTGAAGGCCTGCAGGTGCACAAAATACTTATTTAGTCCTTAGCTTCCAAAACCTCAAGACACAATGTACCCCTACATGACTAATGAGTTCACTGTGCCAGGAGCCAGTTCTAGAATGTAATGTAATTTAATGTAAACACAAATGGGATAATTATTATGGAATGGTTTTGTATCGCTGGTCTATTTGACAACCCCTTTCTCTGCATGGTTTTCTCCCTCTATTTCTCAGTATGGGGACTTTCTTGTTGGAAAACTTCCTTCTTTAAAGAACTTTCCCCTGGAAACTGAGGATGCCTTTGTTTTTAATCTGTAGGACTTCCCACATTCTAAAAGTTTATTTTAACCTAACAAGGAAGTCCCTCACATGGTAAACTTTAAAAGAATCATGTCTTGGAGATTTAAAGAAATGACCTGGAAAAAATTAGACTTGTCAAGAAATAGAGGCCACAAAAGAAAATTCACAAAGGTGAAGTTATTGAAAGAAACCAGATTTGCCCTCAAATATGCTGCTCTGCTTATTGATTATTTTGAGTTAAAGGCACTTGAAAAAAATAGCAGATTTATAAGGATACGCTGACCTTTCTTTTTCTTCCTACAAGCTGGAGATAAAACGCCCACATAGGGACTTCCCTGGTGGTGCAGTGGTTAAGAATCCACCTGCCAATGCAGGGGACACGGGTTCGATCCCTGGTCTGGGAAGATCCCACATGCCGCGGAGCAACCAAGCCTGTGAGCCACAACTACTGAGCCTGTGCTCTAGAGCCTGCGAGCCACAACTACTGAAGCCTGTGTGCCTAGAGCCTGTGCTCCGCAATAAGAGAAGCCACTGCAATGAGAAGCCCCGCGCACCGCAACTAGAGAAAGCCCATGCGCAGCAACGAAGACCCAACGCAGCCAAAATTAATTAACTTTAAAAAAAGTTTACCATGTGACATTTTAGCTGTTCCTGGTTTTATTTTGCATTGATTAATCCTAAAAGTAATGCTCACTGGAAATTGGATAAAAGACTGATTTTTAAAAATCTAATTAATTTGTTTTCTTTCCAGTTGTATTGAGATAGAATCGACAAACAGCAGTGTATAAGTTTAAGGTGTATTGCTTTTCTTTTTTATTGCAAAAAGCATTGATAAAGAAAAAGCATTTTCCATGGTATGGCTAAATGGCAGGGTGCTTTGTTAGGTTAAAATAAACTTTTAGAATGTGGGAAGTCCTACAGATTAAAAACAAAGGCATCCTCAGTTTCCAGGGGAAAGTTCTTTAAAGAAGGAAGTTTTCCAACAAGAAAGTCCCCATACTGAGAAATAGAGGGAGAAAACCATGCAGAGAAAGGGGTTGTCAAATAGACCAGCGATACAAAACCATTCCATAATAATTATCCCATTTGTGTTTACATTAAATTACATTACATTCTAGAACTGGCTCCTGGCACAGTGAACTCATTAGTCGTGTAGGGGTACATTGTGTCTTGAGGTTTTGGAAGCTAAGGACTAAATAAGTATTTTGTGCACCTGCAGGCCTTCAATTTTAGGGAACAAAAAAGAAAAAATTTACAAACATAAACATAATATGCATCAAAATGTGTGTGTTTAAATGAAAAATGGTTCTGGTTTCATTGTTAGGAGGACTGTCTCTTCTCAAATATCTGTATCTAGCAGGAAAGGAGGCTTTGACAGAGTATAGCTGGGGACAGTTAGTGAGAAAAGTAACATTGTTCCATATTTACCCCATGAGCTGGTTCCCTTTGTAAAGGTCTCAGAGTCCAGTGGTGCCTGGCAAGCCTCCAGGGCATAGTAGCTGTCACCCCATCAGCTGTAGGCAGGGTCTCCCAAAGGCACTTTCGTCTCAGGCAACAAAAACTCACTTCATTTTGCTCAAAAAAAAGGGAGGTGGGGCTTTATCAAAAGGAGCTGATTTGTCTGTAGCCAGGGATACAGGGAGGTAATAATTAGAATATCTCATTACAGGTCCAGGGAGAAAGTATCTGATGACATCAGGAGAGACACAAAAGGCTAGGTGCCTCTCCTGCAGGCCTGGATCCCACTCTGGATGGGGCAAGCCCGCCAAGGGCCCGGTATGGGCTCGTGGGGCAGAAAGGGGTTCCCACGGCTCCAGAGCAAACTATTGGCGAGTTACCAACCTTTCTGAGACTTGGTTTCTTTTCTTTTTTCTTTTTTTTTTTTTGCGGTACGCGGGCCTCTCACTGTTGTGGCCTCTCCCGGTGCGGAGCACAGGCTCCGGACGCGCAGGCCCAGCGGCCATGGCTCACGGGTCCCAGCTGCTCTGCAGCACGTGGGATCCTCCCGGACCGGGGCATGAACCCGTGTCCCCTGCATCGGCAGGCGGACTCTCAACCACTGCGCCACCAGGGAAGCCCCAAGAGACTTGTTTTCTTCATTTGTAAAATAGGGATGATGATGACGATGCTGACCTCGTAGAAATGTGAGAATTAACACCCGGCAAACAGTGGGCTGCAGTCAACGTTAGTTCTTAAATGCCGCGGAGCAGTCAAGCCTGTGCGCCATAACTACTGAGTCTGTGCTCTAGAGCCCATGCTCCACAGCAAGAGAAGCCACTGCAATGAGAAGCCCGTGCACGGCTACGAAGAGTAGCCCCCGCTCACCTCAACTAGAGAAAACCCACAGCAACAAAGACCCAATGCAGCCAAAAATAAATAAATAAATTTATTTTTTTAAACAACTCCATGTGTTTAGAAGATATACTAGGAGGAAAGAAACATTCTTATCCCTAAAGATGAGGAGTAGAGGCACAAACAGACCTGGTTAAATTAACCCTTATCTTCCTAGTCACATAATTTTCTATAATTTACTGTTATAGCACTGGCGCTTCTGTGGGCTGATGAAGGTCTGGAATTAAGTTCTGATTAAGGTCTGATTAAGTTCTGTTCTAACTGGTGGAGAGGGAAGGAAACGTACCTACTGCTTTTAGGCAAATAGAGGGAGAGCAGAAAGCTTTTCTTGTATCGGCTTCTTCTTAATTGCTTTCAGCTGAAAATAATCCTGAATGCTAAGTGACTTAATTAGGGGTAGAGGGTGCGAATTCTGCTGCCTTTAGCACAAACAGAAAAATGACACTTTACATACATCTCCCCCCCGCCCAGCCCCCCAAACACGACTGTAGTCAGTCAGACCTGGGAGTCTGACTGCTGCTTGATTTCTGACAGGGCTGTTTAGGCCAGAGGCCGGCCCCACGGGAGAACCACAGCCTCAGAAAAGAGAGTCTTGAAATGGGGAGGGGGATGATGGAGTGGCCCCAGCTAGAGGATGCTGGATCACTCAGAGCCCACACACAGAGAAACGGAAAGATGCGCATTTTGAATGTATATTTTAAAACACTTGTAAACAGACACAAAGAAGGTTTGTGTTTTGTTTTTATTTTTGCATTTTTGTTTTTACTGTGGAGCTATGATGCATTGTCTTTAAGCTGCCAGAAATGGCGTCTATCAAACCAAAGACAGGGCTGAAAATGAGAGGCAGAGTAGATTACCGAATTCCCTTCTGGCCTGTGGCCCCTCCATCAGCGCTGAACACCAGGCTAGGGATTTATTTTCAGGGCTCAAAAGAGAGATCTGGGGGTGTCAGCCAAGAGCCAGGGACTCCACCAGGGGCCTAGATGGTCTCAGCCACCTGACCCTCAGCCCTTGCTCCCTCTTCCCTCCCCACTGACATATTGAGTGTCACACTTTTAGAAATAGCCCTGAGCAGTGAGGAGCCTGGATCTGAGCTCGGAAATGCAGGCCTCCCCTGAGGAGAGCTGCTCCAGGTGAATGTAATTGTATCTTGCTGCTGACTCTCTACACAGAGCAGGAACATTCTCTCCACCAGAGTCGGCCCAGATTGGCTGATGTATTCACAGAGGTGTGGGACTCTTTTAGCTAAGCACTGACTTTCTTCACCTCTGTAACCATCAGGCTCATTTAGCTTCAGGAGGAATCCGATGACATTGCTTTGGCTGTTTTGCAAAACCCCCTTGAAATTTCCCAAGGATATCCGCGGTTTGCCTCGCTGTTAAGGACCAATCCAGTACCAAACAGCCTGTTCTAAGACCCAGAGAGGTGGATGTGGCTGGAATGACTATCCAGACCTCAGAAGGCCAGCCTGGCTCGGGAACTGATGTGTTTGTCCTGCAGAGCCTACAAGGGGATGAAGAAGGCAGCACAGCAGGAAGGAGTGTCAGTGAGTTGGAGCAGACGCAGGTCTTGGAAACTCCCCATCTCCCACCTCTACTTCCCATGGCCCCTGGGGGCTCTCAGGTATGTCTGCATTTCTGGGGAGTGCTCCTGGCCCCTTAAATTTTACCCCCGCTTTCCTGACTATAAGTAAGATCACCTGCATTGCTGCAGAGTTAACAGGTTGTGTTTTTGTTAATTTCTTTCTTTCCCAGATGCATCCCTTTGGCCCCGCCCATCACCTACCCGTCCTTACCTGTCTCTGTGCCCCAAAGAGTTGTTAACTCTGACGGTGATGACCTTTCACTGCATGCACTCTATGTGCTTGGGAGGGATTAGTGGTGATGACGAAAGTGAGGCTCAGTGGGGTTAAGGTCACCCAGCTAAGTCCGTAGGAGAGCTGAGATGGCAGGTGTTTCGATTGATGTGATACTGAGGGGTCAGCATCCTGCAGGTGAATGACTTAGCAGACCACCTGGCACATATAGATTCTAGGCCTGTGCCGTCTAGCCTAGCGGCAGGGCAGGGTCATAACTGTAACCACGCGCAGCTCTGAGGAAGTTGGAGGGAATGTACTGATTTGGCCTTCCTCACGGACCCCACCTATGGGCCAGTGAAGAGAAAACCTTGACTAAGTCATTCCCATCTGGTAAATTGAGTGGGCTACAAAAATTGAACCTTGGCTTTAGGCAATCATCAGTAGATCCAGATCTGCCTCCCCAGCTTCTCCACCGGGCAGGTGTGTGAGCTTCCTGTGGGCTCCCAGCAATGGGGAGGGGTCCGTGTTCTTGTGCCCCTCTGGCCGCTCTGGTCTCAGCAGCAGTGCCAGGCTGAGCTCAGCAGGGGGCAAGGCTCGCATCCGTCCATGGGCCTTGTTCACAGGAGCACTGCGTCATGGTCACTTTGCCCCCTGTGGACCCCTCTGCCTCTGTCCCACTCTGTCTGGACCCTGGCTTGCTGGCTCCATCCTGGCCCTCCACCACGGGGTCACCTTGCCTGGCCCCAGTAGGTCCCACTTCATAGCTGTGGCTGTCAACCCAGTGTCCACCACCCAAGGTACCTGAGGGCAGCTGGGCAGATGACCAGTCCCCCCAAGATTCGTCCCCTTGACCAGACTGACTGCCCCATAGAAGCACCAGGGCCCCTGCCGGTGACCCCTCTCAGAGTCACAGGTGAAGAGTGGTGGCTCCTCTCCCCCTCTCTGCCCCACACCTTCCCGCCCTTCCTGTAGTCCCCTGTTCCCCAGTGGGGAAGTCCCTGTGGTCCAGTAGGCCAGGCCTGCTCCTGATGTGATGCAGCGGGAGATGCACCAGCTACAGCCCTGCTGGGAGGTCAGGGGCCTGCACCCCCTGCCCCTCCCTGGCATCAGAGGCCTCCTGACTCAGAGGTGGCCCCTCAAAGCTGTGAGAGCCATTGAAACACAGGGATTCGGTATCTGTAAGAGCGCCGTCCTCCTTAAGAGTGGTTGAGAGCGTGGGCTGTGAAATCAGACCAGGGCTTCCATAACTTTCTTTGTCAGTTGCCAACCCTGGGACCTCAGACCAGTTCCTTAACCTCTCAGACTTCACCTCTCAGTTTCTCCACCTCTGGGGCAAAATCATGTCAGGTGTGGATAGCAGAGTGTTTGGAGCACAGGAAGCTGGAACCATGCTGACCGCTGTCGTCGTTGTTGTTGTGACGTTACAATTCTTTCTCCCCTCTGCCCTGTCATCCCCATGCCTGACATGGCTCAGGAATGAGGCTGTGCCCTTGTCTTGTTTCAGCTGCTTGAGGGAAGAGCGGGAAGGCCACAGGGCTGGGACAGAGGCAAAGACACTGTGCTTAACCTTAATACTTTCTTTTTTATGTGTGTAAAAGTCATTTCAAAAAATGTCTGGAAACATAAAGGAAAAACCCATTGTAATCGCATTAACTCAATACGATAACTATTCCCTTTCAGTCTTTTTTCTCCTTAGATAATGTTGATATAGTTGTGCTTATAATACTTATACCAGATCTATGTCCAGGTTTTTTGTCTTAACCTAAAATTACAGCCATGAATGTTTTCTTGGTTGATAATTAAACTTCATAATTGTCACCTCAGTGGCAGAATAATCTTCCATTGTGTGCCTGTACTATAATTTGTTAAGATTTATGGTGAAATGTCAGAGTTTATAGTGCTTTATTTTTGCAAATTTCCATGGAATTTCTCAGAAGCTTGTCAATTGGTTCTTCCCTAAGACGGGTATGAAATACCTGAACAAGATAAGAAGAATCGCAGTCAGCTCTGCAAGAGGGGGTGTAATATTAGGGAATGTATGTATGTGGGGGGAATGTGTATGATTGGGGAGGATGTGTCTGCATTCAGTGACAGAGGAATCCTCCATATGGCAAATTTTGAGGGACCCACAAGGACCCACCAATCTTCCAATAGTCTCTCATCTGCCCTCCATTTTGGTCCTTGAAGGGTTTCCCTCTAGGACCACCCTGTAGATTACGTCTTCATCTTTCTAGGGCCCCGTGGAGGCTGGCATTACTGGGTAGCATATCGTCATCCAGCAATACTTCAGCAAAAATGAGTTTATCGGATTCGTTTTCAGAGTTACCATTTCCTGCACTGTATTCTTAGGCAACTCTTCCTGTGGTTTGTTACATGTCTTCCATCTCAGGAAGACCAGGAACCACATCTGAAGCCCATATTCATTCCTTGAACAAATATTTATCAAGGTCCCACCGTGCCCCCGGTATTGTTCTAGGAGTGGAAGACAGAGCACTGAGCAGGTCAGACAGGATCCAGTCCTCCTGAAACTTACATTCTAATGGGGGAGACAGACAGTAAATACATACATGACTGTTTCTATGTCAAAGCTACTGGAACGAAACATGTGATAGAGGGTGACTTTCAGCAGGGAGGGGACAGACAGGAGGTAGGATGGTGACATCTGAACCAAGATCTGAGCCATAAGAAGACCGGTGGGAAAATGTTCCACAGAGAGCAACTTCTAAGTGCAAAGGCCCTGAGGTGGGCACAAGGCTGGTCTGTTCTGGAAACACAGAGAAGACCAGTGTGTCTGGAGAGCAGAGAGCAGGGGAAGAGAGGAAGTAGTCAGAGCCTTATGCTGACCCGGTGCAGCAGGAGGCAGCTTTGGGGCTGTTCTGAGGCGTCAGGCGGGAGCCACTGGAAGCTTCTAATCTGACGGTGGACTTTATCTGATTTCTGTTTTACACCGACCACTGCGGCTGGTCTGTGGAATGGACTGCCTGAGGGGAAACAGGGAGGCAAGTGAAGAGGCTCTGGCTGTGATCCAGGAGGAAATGGAGGCGGCTTAAATACAAGTGGACAGATTCTGAATTTTTCTGGAGGCAGAACTTCTATCTTGCTGATAGATTGGATATGGAATGAGAACACAAAGCCGCCTCCTAGGTTTTTGCCTTAATAACTGGGAGGTACCCCTTAGTCATCTAGGGAACACCAAGGTAGGGTTCCCCAAATGGGTTGGGATGGAGGAGACTGGAGGTTTCTGTGTTGGACATTTTAAATTTGAGGTGCTTGATATATGCATATCCGAGCAGAGATGTCAGGTGGGCAGGTGCAAACACAAGTCTGGAACTTGGGAGATAGGTCGGGGAGATAATTGGGTTGACTACATGAAGCAGAATATAGAGGGTTGTTGAAGCCATGAAGCTGGATGAGGTCTCCCAAAAATGGGGGTGGGGTGGGGCGGACAGAAGGGAAGAAGCAGAAGCCTGTGCCCTTCTGCTCCCCACCTTCTCGACGCCTGGTGGAGACAGAAGAGCCACCAAAGAAGACTGAGAAGGAATCGCCAATGAGGTTGGAAGAAACCAAGGAAGCCAAGAGACTTTGTCTATAAACGCCCCGTACTTTTATCAGAGTGGGTTGTCAGTAAATTTCTTCAGGAAGCACAAGCTTTGTGGCTGCTTGTTAGTGTCTTTGCGGCCTCTGGTGCACACCTGGAACGCTGAGTGACAGGTGGCTGACTGCAGGCCTCAGAGCCCACGCGGCTTCCCATGATCTCTGACATCAAGGCTGATACCTCTGCCTGGCTCCAGAGGCCTGACGAAATCGGACCCCACCCCAGCTGCCCACCCTATGGCCCGGCGCCCACCCTTCCCTCCTGGCGGGACTCGCCCTACTCTGTGCTGCCTACAGGGTGTAAGGCAAGCTCATTCCCACCCCTTCACCTGGATTCTGCTGCTTCCCTTCCTGGAATGCCCTCCCTTCCTGCTGCCCTTCCTAGCCTGGCCCACATTTCAGGCCCAGCTCAAAGCTCAGTTCCCCAGTCTCTCCCCTTCTGCCCTCTACTTTTTTTTTTTTGTAGTACGCGGGCCTCTCACTGCTGTGGCCTCTCCCGTTGTGGAGCACAGGCTCCGGACACATGGGCTCAGTGGCCATGGCTCACGGGCCCAGCCGCTCTGTGGCATGTGGGATCCTCCCGGACCGGGGCACGAACCCGCGTCCCCTGTATCGGCAGGCGGACTCTCAACCACTGTGCCACCAGGGAAGCCCCTCCTCTACTTTTGTACTTGATGCATTTCCCTCAGGACCACCCCTGTGCATTACATCTTTTCACCTCAGGTTACTGAAGCCCACTGGACATCTTCTGCCCCGCCCTCCATATCTAAACCATCATACTGTGATGGTTCTATCCTGAAATTCGTCTTTTTTTTTTTTTTTGGCTACGTTGGGTCTTCGTTGCTGCGCACGGGCTTTCTCTAGTTGCGGCAAGCGGGGGCTACTCTTCGTCGCAGTGAGCAGACTTCTCATTGCAGTGGCTTCTCTTGTTGCAGAGCACGGGCTCTAGGCGCGTGGCCTTCAGTAGTTGCAGCGTGCGGGTTCTAGGGTGCAGGGGCTTCAGTAGTTGTGGCACGTGGGCTCAGTAGTTGTAGCTTGTGGGATCTAGAGTGCAGGTTCAGTAGTTGTGGTGCACGGGCTTAGTTGCTCCGCAGCATGTGGAATCTTCCCAGACCAGGGCTTGAACCCGTGTCCCCTGCATTGGCAGGCGTATTCTTAAGCACTGCACCACCAGAGAAGTCCCCCGAAATACGTCTTGAATCCCATCACTTCTCTCCATCCCTGCCACTCACCCTGGCCTGAGTCACCATGGGTTTCCCGTCTGAACCACTACAACTCATCTTCCTACCCCCAGGGAGAGTGGAGAAGTGCCGAGGACAGGAGGCTGGGATTGTCAGATGAGCCCAGATGTGACATCACACTAGCTCTGGGTCACTAGGTAAAAATCAGTCAGACCTAGTCATTCCAGTCGTAGTTATTTTCCCAAGAGCAATGAAGACTCATATTTACGCAAA
This sequence comes from Stenella coeruleoalba, assembly GCF_951394435.1. Taxonomy (NCBI): domain Eukaryota; kingdom Metazoa; phylum Chordata; class Mammalia; order Artiodactyla; family Delphinidae; genus Stenella; species Stenella coeruleoalba. The sequence continues at coordinate 84,911,402 of NC_137147.1, read as the reverse complement.
CACCTGTATGTGTGTATTCATAACAGCTTTATTCATAACTGCTGAAAATGGAAACACCTTTATCCTTTAACTGACAGATGAATAAACAAATTGTAATTTTTACAAAGGAAAACTACACAGCAGTGAAAAAGAAAGAACTCATACAACAACATAGATAAATCTCAAAAACTTTACACCAAACGAAAGAAGTCACCACAAAAGATTGAACAGTATGACTCCACTTACGTGAAGCTCTAGAAAAGACCCATCTAATTGGCAGCAACAGAAAGCAGATCACTGGCTCCCTGAGGCCCAGGGAGAAGTGGAAGCGTTGCCCAAAAGGGCCATGAGGCAAATTTTGGGAGCAAAGGAAATGATCTCCGTCTTGATTGTGGCAGTGGTTGCACATTTGTATATAGTTGTCAAAACCCATCAAATGGATAAACTTTATTGTGTTAAATTATACCTCAGTAAAGCTGATTTTTAAAGTAAAAAAAATAAGTCAATTCACCAAATGATGAGTTTGCCAAAAGTGCAATCATTCTACTGGGCCGTCCGCCAAGATGCCCTCATGCGGCTTTTCCCGAGCTGGGTCCTCAGGCTCCAGCAACCCCAGCCCAGCAGTTCTCACTGTTGGTTCACTCAGCCGCACCATCGCCCACAGGCCCACGGCTTTCCTTATTTCCAGGGCCCCTCAGGCAGCCTTGCGGAGTTTCCATGAGTCTGCCCAGGCCTCTTCCCTCTACTCTCTGGGAGCCGAAGGGCACATCTGTGAAGCTGCATCTCACAGAGGTCAGACGTGCTCTCCGCTCTGGATCCCAAGAGTTTCTCGCTGTTACGCCAGCTGTCGGATGGTGGAGGTGGGGCAAGGATAAATGACTGCCTATGTATTTTTCCATATCTGTTATTTACAGGAAAACTGAGGCCTAGAGAAATTTAGAAACCAAGATTTATCTTCTGTTTCTCTTTGTATTTTGAAGACGGTCTCCTTCCTCAGGGCAGCAGAGGCCAGGGGCCAGTTTGAGGGAAGAAAGGACCAAAAGGATTGCAGGGACAAAAACAAAGAACAAAACCATACAGGTTAAAATGTTCACATTGCATCCGTTTTTTTGTTTTTTTTTTAACTCTTTGTTAAGTCTTTGATTCCCAGGAGAGACTCACCAAAGAGTTCCTTACATACAAGAAATCTCTGTTCAGAGTCAGTCTGTCCAGAATTAGAGCCGGTGCTGGGCACTTCCTGAGTGCTCAGTGAAGGTTCTCCACCTGTGTCACATCAGCTGTCTCCTCCACTGAGCAATGCCACCTGCGGCTAGCACTTGGTGCCCTGCGGGCTCCATGGCCAGGTGACTCCTGCCCTACCTGGTCTCTGCCCATATCCGGCCTTGAGGCCAGCAGGAAGCCCTTCCATCTCTGTAAAGTGACCAGAGAGAAAGGCGGTGTCTGCCTGTGTAGACTTAGCCTGACCTAAACACAGATGGATGGGACTCTGCTCTGGCCAGGTGACCAGAGGCCATGAAGAAACGAATGGAGCCTGCAACCTTGCTTCCCATCGTCTCCCTCTGACACTCACAGGCCCTGCTCCGGATTCCTCCTCCTCCTTCACAGACATGCATGTTTATCCTTCCTGGGTACCGTCCCCTCAGGCCCAGAGTGACAGCTAGAGAAGCTGAGGCAGAGTCTGCATGGAACTGGGGGCCCTGGGAGACTGCAGGACATTTGGGTAGGACGAGACCAGCGGCCGCTCCCGGCTGGTGAAGAGGGGGAGGCATTTATTTATCAGGGGGCTTTTGCAGGCCACGGCTTGCTCCAAGGAGCCACCCTGGGCTGATGAAGGAGGCATGCCTGCCTTCCAGCTCACCCAAACCACACAGTGCCGACGGCCACCTGTTTTGCCTGTAGGAGTAGGATTTGCTCTCGTTCTTAAATATTCTCTGCTCATGCGTCACCACTGCCAACAGAAGAATCATCATGATTCTTACACCTGACATTTGGTACCTTATTTAATAGCCTTTCTGAGTCTTCATACCTTTGCTCATGCTGTCTCACCAGACAAAAATGCTCTTTCCTGGGTCCTTATCCTTCCTTCGAGGGCAAGTTCAAGTTTTTTCTATTCCAGGCAGCCTCTTCTGACTTGCCCAGCCCTGGGTGGCTGTGATCCCCAAGGAGAATATTTTTACACCTCTCCTCATACGTAGCGTGAGCATCCTGAGACCATTTGCATGACCTTCCTGTCTCACCCAACGTACGTTGTGAGCTCCTTGGGCAGATGACATCTTTGTGTCTGAGGTTGCTGTCCTGTGGATCATAGCACTTGTATTGAATCCATCGCTAACTAAGGGCCGGCCATGTGCTATGACTTTATCTCGTTTAGTCTTCACAACCACCCTATGAGGTAGGAATTCTTTTGCTTCCCACTTTTCAGATGGAGAAACTCAGGCTTAGAGGGATAAACCTACCCAAGTTCATGCAGCTAACATGTGGTGGAACAAGTGTTCAAATCCAAGTCTGTGAAACTTCAACATCTAGACCTTGAACTAACTGGACAATGTCATCCTCACAGAGGTGACTGGTGACAAAGAGCAAACTCAGTGTACAGAAAGCTCCAGGCAGTCTTGCTATGTGTGAGAGAGAGTCAGGACGATAAAACCTATCATCCAGTTGAAACCAGAGGCACAAGCTTTAGTAGCAGAAACCTCACAAGATTGAGAAATGTTGAGCTATGGACACAAGTGCTTTGAGAATACAAAGCACTGAGTAGGACTTTAACATCTGCTTATAAAGATAAAGAAGGGCAGGATCTGTTGACAACATTAGGAACATAAATACTACCTACATTGGAATAAAGAGCCTTTCTTGTCATATTTATCTTTTTTTTTTTTTTTTTTTTTTTTTGCGGTACGCGGGCCTCTCACTGTTGTGGCCTCTCCCGTTGCGGAGCACGGGCTCCGGAAATGCAGGCTCAGCGGCCATGGCTCACGGGCCCAGCCGCTCCGCGGCATGTGGGATCCTCCTGAACCGGGACACGAACCCATGTCCCCTGTATCGGCAGGCGGACTCTCAACCACTGCACCACCAGGGAAGCCCATATTTATCCTTATTTTATATCTTGACATCATGAAATAGTCACGTCTAATCTGTTGACCAGAAGTTCTGAGACATCTTGACATATTAACTTCAATGGTTGATTTTTTTTTTTATCTCCCGTTACTTGGAGGGTATAATATTTGCTTTACTTTATGTTGTCAAAACTGTGTTTACTCACTGTATGTTTTTTTTAATTGAAGTATAGTTGATTTACAATGTTGTGTTAGTTTCTGATGTACAGCAAAGTGATTCAGTTATACTTATATATACATTCTTTTTCATATTCTTTTCCATTATGGTCTATTACAGGATATTGAGTATAGTTCCCTGTGCTATACTGCAGGACCTTGTTGTTTACCTATTTTATATACAATAGTTTGTATCTCTTAATCCCAAACTCCTAATTTATCCCTCCCCTACCCCCTTTTCCCTTTAAGGGAATCATAAGTTTGTTTTCTATGTCTGTGTTACTCATTATATGTTTGTTTTAGGAAATTGAGCTTTATCAATGAACACAGGAACATAAAGAGACATTTAAAAAACATAATGGAGAATCTTGATTTTCCAGGGCAGTAGCATCTCCCAAAAGGCTGAGTGTATGAGGGTTAAGGCCAGAAGTTCCGGGACAGGCTGATTTGCATCACAGCCCTGTCACTTACTATGGTGACTCTGAGGAAGTGGCTTACCCTCTCCATGTCTCAATTAGTTTTTAAAATGAGATCATAATAGTATCTACTTCACAGGTAATACAAGATATGAAGAATAGTCCCCATCACTTTGTAAACATTCAATAGATGGTAGCCACTCTGTTCCTGTCGGCATCTGTGTGATGGTCCAGTGGTGAATGTACCATAACTAACCGTCTTCTTACTGATGGGCGTTAGGTGTTTCCAGTTGATGAACAAGACCAGCAATGTTCCTGCCCTGAAAAGGGTTACGGTCTGGTGCAACGAGGCAAAAAGATGAACATGATAAATCAACATATGATATATTAAGTTAGATTTGATCTAATTTAACTTAATTAATAACCAGAGAAACACGGAAGCAAATAAGTGGTTGAAAGGCATACATGTTATAAAGGGTGGTCAGGGCAGGCCTGCTGGAGAAAATGACACTTGAGCAGAGCCATGAGAGAGAAGAAAGAGCCAGCTATGCACAGAGCAGAAAGTCAAGGACTTCGGGCAAGGGAGCGGCGAGCGCAAAAATCCCTGATGTGGAAAAGGATTTACCACGTTCAGGGCATGGAGGGCCATGAGACAGACCCTGATATTTAAGGAAACTGAATATATCATAAAATTGGCACCACGGATCAATAGGAAAAGAACACACTGTTTAATAGATGACATGGCTGCAAGTGGCTCACTATACAGGGTGAAATAAAGCAGCATCTCCACTTCACAAGCTGAACTGTGTTCAAGGGAAGGAGTAGAATGTGAGAAGCCATGACAAGAAGTAAAAGCCACCAGAAGCTATGGGAGGGTTCTAACCAGGGCTGTCGAATAATCTAGTTATGTTTTTAGGAGATTCTGTAGAGAATGGCTTATAACAAGGCAAAAGTGCAAGCAGGAAGACCAGTTAGCCTAATGCCATAGCTGAGATGAGGGAGATGATGACTCAGGCTGGAGCAGTGGCAGCGACTCTGGGGTAAAGCAGGAGGGAAAATAATTTCACTTGAGTGCAGAGGGCCGAGGACATGGCCTGTTATCACCCTAGGTGCCCATGAGCCCCGAGTTTGTCTTCTTGATTGTTACTTCCCTGAACCCACAAATCCTTTCCCATTCTCTCCCCAAAGAAAGGCAATCTTTATTCAACTTTCTCAGTGCTTTCCAATTTAATAGCTGCAGTGAAATTTCATTTTGGTTTTAATTTCTCTGATTACCAATGATTTTGAGCGTCTCCTCAAATGCTTGTTAGTTTTTTGGGTTTCCCCTCCTATATATTGCAGGTTCAAATCTTTGGTTCACTTTTGTGTTGGCATGGCCGTCTTTTTCTTGTGGAGTATGTAAGAATTCTTCCTATATACTAGACATTAATCCTTTTGTGATTTGCAAATGCGATGCGAATGTCTTCTGTTATTCTGTCGGCTGTCTATTAACTGTTTCTCTGTGTTCTTAGTTGACAGAAACCCTTAATTCTTATGTAATCAAATTTAGAAATTTTTTTCCTTGTGGTTTGTGGATTCAAAATGATGTTTAAGAAATCCTCATCCCCAAGACCACAAATAGACTCTCCTGTGTTATCTTCTGCCAACTTCATAGTTTTCCCTTTCTTATGTTCACCCCATTTACAGCCCATCTTTTTATATGGGGACAGGTGAGGATGCTGTTTTATTTTACATTATACACTGAGCCACTCATGACCATGTCACCTCTTAAACAATCTGTTCTTTTTCTATTGATTTGTGGTGCCAATTTTCTCATATGTTAAGTTCCCTTAAATATCAGGGTCTATCTCTGCCCCCTCTACTTTGTTCCATTGGTCCTATTCTCGCACCAACACCCTACTGCTTGTGTTAGTGTGACTTTGTAGTTTATTTTAGTATCAGGCAGGGTAAGACTCTCCTCTTTACTGTTATTTTTTAAGAGTGGTTTGTTATCCACAGATATTTATTAAGAGGAAGGAATTTGGGATAAGTTTTGGAGGTAGAACGGTGCTTATGGCATCTTTTGCTTGACCCCAGTTTTACATTTCTATGTTTTTTGTTTGTTTGTTTTGTTTTGTCTTTTGCTGTGTTGGGTCTTCGTTGCTGTACGTGGCTTGCTCTAGTTGCAGCGTGCGGGGGCTACTCTTCGTTGCGGTGCGCAGGCTTCTCATTGCGGTGGCTTCTCTTGTTGCGGAGCACAGGATCTAGGCATGTGGGCTTCAGTAGTTGCAGCACACGGGCTCAGTAGTTGCAGTGCATGGGCTTCAGTAGTTGTGGCTTGAGGGCTCTAGAGTGCAGGCTCAGTAGTTGTGGTGCACAGGCCTAGTTGCTCCATGGCACGTGGGATCTTCCCAGACCAGGGATCGAAGTGTGTCCCCTGCATTGGCAGGTGGACTCTTAACCACTGCACCACCAGGGAAGTCCCTTTCTATGTATTTAAATCTGGCAACAGGGACTTCCCTGGTAGCGCAGTGGTTAAGAATCTGCCTGCCAATGCAGGGGACACGGGTTCGATCCCTGGTCCAGGAAGATCCCCCATGCCGAGGAGCAGCTAGGCCCGTGAGCCACAGCTACTGAGGCCTACGCACCTAGAGCCCATGCTCCACAACACGAGAGGCTGCCATGGTGAGAGGTCTACGCACCACAGCAAGGAGTGGCCCCTGCTCGCCACAACTAGAGAAAGCCTGTGCGTAGCAACAAAGAACCAACATAGCCAAAAATAAATAAATTGTTTTTAAAAATTAAAAAAAAAATCTGGCAGCATATCCCTATTGGTGTCTAGGTTTTATACCTTGTTTAGGAAAATCCTCCTCTTCCTCATCATTCTCTAATATTTCATTTTAAACCTTCTATAGTGTTATTTTAACGTTTAGATATTTAATGTGTCTGGAATTTATTTTTGTGTGGTTATGAAGTTCATTTTAACTTTATAACTAACTTTATATTATTCCAAATGGTAAGCTATAATACTTTTTCCAGTAATGAATAGTCCATCGTTTCATCACTGATTTGAAATACTTCCTTCATTGTATAATGAAATTTCATGTGTACATAGGGCTGTTTCTGGGCTCTGCTTGGAAGGTATTGGAATCCAGAATTCGTTGGCAAGAATGGAAAAGCATTAGATGTGTTGAGCAGGAGAATGACAGGTTGAGGGCGTGGTTACGAAGCTCACTGGCCAGCCTGGTTTGTGGGGCAAAAACTCGTGAGAGGCAAGAGGCTGAGAATCAGATGCTGCTGATGGGGTGGGACGGAAGGGACAGGCACCCGAGGCATCTTGAAAGAGGAAAGGTGAAGAATTCATCCTTGCTGGTTCTCCTGGGAGTGATGTCAGCTGAGCCACTGGGAAGAATGTACTTTCCAATGCTGGGTTACCTGAGACCAAGAGGCGGCTGGTGAAGGCAGCTCCTGGTCACCCTGATAAATGGGAGCCGGTTAACAAGACCCCCGGACACAGTCAGAGGTGGAGGCTCAGAAGAGCAGGTTGGGGGGCTCTGGGGAGATCTCAGGCTTTCTGCTCATTAGGGAGGAAAGGGCGGTGGGTAGAAAGAAACCAAGTCCCCTCCACTTTGTGCGGAGATGGCTTCAGAATTTCCGCATGAAGGAGCTCTGGAGCATCAGATTGTGTACCAAGAACACTGTTGTAGCTTTAATTGTGGGTTCATTCAGAGACACACTGGATCAGAGGAGGGGGTTAGGCTCCCGTCACCCCATAGTTGGACGTTACCTTATGCCTGGCACTCCCCACCTTCCCAGCCCACTCCCACAGCTCCCACCACCAAGGCCTCTGTCCCCTCCTGCCCTACTTGGAGTCCACACTGGACAATTCACCACTTAACTCAGCCCTCTCTGCTCCCCTCACTAGATCACAAATGCTTTGTTGTTTCCTTCCCGACTGCACCCTGTCAGCTCAGAGCCAGGCGGTAAATGCTGGCAGGTGAGTCCACTCTGTTTGCTGTTGCACCAGCTCCCACCGGGGTCAGAGGCTGTGTAGAGGGTGTGGAGGAAGAAGCTTCCACCCCACCTCCTGTGAGCTTCCTATTCAATCTGATTTCATTCAGCTAAAGTGAGGCCCCGCTCTTGAGGAGTTTATGCACAATGAGGAAATACAAGGATTGGAGACCCAGAGTTTTCACAGGCTGCCGAGGATGGATGGAGCGGGGTAGGGTGGGTGTTTGTGGCTAGGCTCCTTCAGTGAGAGGAGGATCAAGTTCTAGGCTTTGAGGAATGTTTTGGAGTTTGGGGCTTGCCCTGGGCCCATTTGATGGTGAAGGGTGGGGGAGTGGAGGGAATGGGTACCAGGCGGACACCTCCGTTGGGGGGAGGGTCCCCCTTCCCTCACTATAGCCTCACCACATCACATTCAGGACATTGTAGTGCTGTGGGCTGGGTTGTCTACAACATGAATCACCATTGCCTTCCGAAATTTCAGCTCTGATCATGTCACTGTCCTGCTCAAAAACCATTGATGGCTCCCCATTGCCTAGAGAATAAGTCCAAATTTAAAGCACACCTTTTATTTTTCTTTAATTTTTTAAAATATTTATTTATTTATCTGGCTGCTCCAGGTCTTATTTGCAGCACACTGGATCTTCCTTGCCATGTGCAGGTCATTTAGTTGCAGCATGAGGGATCTAGTTCCCCGACCAGGGATTGAACCTGGGCCCCCTGCACTGGGAGTGCGGAGTCTTAGCCACTGGACCACCAGGGAAGTCCCTAAAGTATGCCTTTCAAAGGTCACAACTATGGGGGCCTAATATATCTTTCCAGATTTGTTCCTTCACAGAACCTCCCTTCTCTCTGCCCAACTTCCACCACCCTCTGTGTCCCACTCTCCACCCCCCCATACCTCCTCCCACACAACTCGCTACTCTGATACCAGCCCACTTACATACCTGAGCATAGCCTGCTTTCTGGCCTCCTTATTCCTGTTCCTACTGCTCCTTCTTCCCATGATGCCCTTCTCACCTATCGTTAGCTACTGCAATCCCATCTCTCCTGCAAGACCCAATTCAGATGCTGCCTCTTCCACGAAGCCTTCTCATGCCCACTCTTTCCCTTCCCAGCTGACACTCTTTTCCCCATTTCTGTGCTCCGTAGCCAGTTATTAGGTCTGCAAACCACAGATTTTTACAAATGTAAAGGGTTTATATTGCTCCTTCTAGGATACCCCAGTTACCACAGGAGACTCAGACCTCTGAGCTTCTGAGGGGTTGGAAGCACTTGGTTCCCCAGCTGGACTGTCAGCAGCTTCAAGCTTGGACTTTCCTCTCTTAGTAGCACGTATGCAGTAGGTGCTCACTAAGCGCTGTGAACTAAGTTGAATTTGGTAGAGTCCACCGAGGGGCGCGGATGCTGTTTGTGTCCCTGGCAGTGCGCCATGGCAGCGGCAGGGAAGGGTGCAAGCTGGGAGGGGTCCAAGCTAAGGCCCCATCCCCCGTCTGGAGAGCCTGGCAAGCAGAGAGGAGCAGGGTGGGGATGTCCTCCACCTGGCATACGGAGAGGCCCCACAGATACCACTGACCAGGTTCCATCCCTGCCTTCAAGCCCAATCAGCCCTGTATTCAGATCTCACCCTTAGTTTCATAAAATCACTTTAATCCATGGGCCGGAAAAGCCGGTTGTGGGCCCCCAGGCAATAGCTCAGGCAGGAAATTCCCAAAGCTCCCAGCTGCACAGCTGAGTAAGCAAAGCTGCCTCCCCAGACCCCTGGAGTGAGCCAGCCACCAGGACAGAGATAGGGATCAGCTGCATGGGGCGAGAGCATCTCTGAGCCCGGGCAGGGGCTGGGCTCACCCTTTCTCCACCTGCCTGGGAGGGCAGGGACCACTAGCCCTTGACTCTCTCCTCACCAGGGATTCAGGCGATTACTTTCCTTCTTCATCCTCTAACTTTGAGTCCTGGTCATGGTCCCTGCCTCTCCTGAGGTCCCTGCCTACAGCTCCTGGGGCACTGAGCCATGGGGCTAAGTAGAGTCAGGAGGGAGGGCATATCCCCCAGAGGGGCACCTCTGAGCCATGACCTTGACAAGCTGTAGAGACAGCTTTTCCAAATCGTGGCTGGGCTAATCCTGAAGTCATGAGGGTCCAGCAGCATCTTCCTGCCATTCTCTGGGGCAGTGGACAGGCTGGTCATTCTTCTTGGGGCAGCAGACCCCTGACCCTGCTGGTCCCTGCATTTCCAGGATCTGAAGACCTGAGGGTCCCTTGATACTAAGAGGCCTGTGCCCGGGAACCCCATCTGTCTACCTACCTAAACCCCTCCCCGGGCAATTAGAGACACTGCCAAGAGTCTTCCAGAGGGCGGAGCTCTGAGTAAGAGTATAAGTTCCCCATCTCACGGCCCAACGGCAGAGCCACACCATGCTCCAGAAGGAGATGCTTGTCTCAGCCTCCCACCACCCGTCACACCCAAGCCAAGCAGAAGATGGCAGGCCCTCCGCCACCTGCACCTTGGAGGTGAGGGAGCAGGGCTGGGTGGGTCCGGAGCTGAGAGCAGGAGACGGGTTCAGGGAGGGCTGGGGGCACCGCAGACTCCAGAGACGTGGAGCACCTCGGCTAGGGCAGCCCCTGCCTGGCGCCGGGAGACACAGTCTGGCCCAGTTGGGGCTGGGCTCCTGGGTGGATGGCCCAGCTGCGGATACCCACGGGCTTGACAAGACTCCATGGAGTGGCTCAGGGATGTCCTGGGCCCAGCAGCACCCGGGAGGACAGTGCTCAGCACTGCTGGGGGTGGGTCACATTTGGCCTCTCCTAACGGTGAGCAGGCATTTACCTTGTGGACGTCTTGAACTGCCTGCTGGGAGAGTGTGTGGTGTGGTGTCCAGTGAGGATCTGTGCCATTGTCAACCTGTCTCCATTGGCCACGAGGCACCCCTCCTGGGTCTGTGGTCTAGACTCCTGGGTCTATGCAGCCCCTCACAGCCTTGCAGAGACACCCCAGGTTCATGAGTCAGGTTTCCAGGGCTCTAGACCAGCTCTGCCTTGGCTTTCCCATCGTCTCTGTCTTCCAATTTGCTGTAGGCATGCCATGGCAAGGGCTGTCAGCAGCAACATCTTCCTCCTTACCTTCCCCCGGCCCACACTAAATCATGGAGTGAGGCGAGTGATGCCCTGAAAGTGTCTTGTCCCTTTGGGGTGGGAGGTGGAGACCCTGCTCAGTCTCCAAGGAGCCCAGGAGGGAAACCCCATGCTGTATGGTGCCTGGTGTCCCGCCGCCTGGGCCAGGATAGACGTTGCCTTCTGGGCTGTGTTCCTCCACAGCCCTCAGGGGGCTGAGATAGCCTCTGGTCCACACGTGCTCCTGCCTCTCCTGTCTCGTTGAGTCTCCTGGAGCTTGGGCAAGGAGAAACCTCCACAGAGGGACAGAGCTTACCTTGAAGCGGGAATGAAGCAATTGAGAGCTGTGGCCATCCCTCTCAGGTCCTGGAGGGTCCATGACTCAGAGCTGGGATTTCTTGCCCTGACCTCTCACCTAGCCTGGGTGATAAAAAGGAAAACAGCCATAGTGGCTCCTCCCAGGTGACCCCTGGTCTGGGGTGCTGCTCAGACTAGCAGGGAAATGCTCTGGGATCCCACAGAGTTCCCATCCCAATGCTCTCCTTTTAGGGAGGGCCCTTGCCTCCTGGAAGCTATCGCCAGGCTGGTCTGAGCTCTGACACAGGTGTTGCAGGGAACTGATGGATACACCCAGCTCTCTAGGGAGGAGGAGGTGGCATCGCCAGCCGGGCCTGCCCTGAGAAGCGCCGCGGAGGGGAGTTCCCACAGGTTCCCCGGGAGCTGTACTCCCTCGTCAGCACCCAGACCTCATGTGCTGGTGTGGTTTGGGTATGTCTGACCCTAACCACTTCTGAAACAGGGTTGTCAGACCCTCCTCCCAACCCTCCCCTGCACCTGGGAGCCAGGCCCTGGGAGCCCATCTGTAACTAAATATTCTTCTAATTTGTGATGATAGCTAGTTTCTTGGGGTGTGAGGACAGTCCCAGAATGGGAGCTGAGGGTTTTACTCCTGCCTCTGCTATTAACTAGTCTAGTGCATGACCTGGAGCAAGCTTTTAACTGAGTTGGTTAATTCACGGTGAGAGCCAGCCTCCAGGTGGACGGAGAGGGCTCTGCCCTGCAGTCAGGTGGATCTGCGTCTGAGTCCTGGCCCCGCCCCTTCTGGGCTGTGTGACCCCATGTGAGATGCAAGCTCTCTAACCTCGGTCTTCTCCTCTGCAAAGCAGGATAACAGTACCTTCCTCAGAGTCTGGCTGGGATGGGGGGGCGGGGGCGGGCGATAGTTGAGAACAGATGCAGCAACCCCAGGTAGAGCAGAGCCCAGCGCACTAGAGGAGGGTAAGGAATTGTATTCCCAACTTCCCCGCCAAAGTCCTATCTCTAAAGTGAGGGTTTGGGAAGGGGTAATACTGGATTGCACAATAGCCAGTGCTGAGAGTCAAGCTCTTTTCCATATGAGCTGGCAAGATACCCCTGTCCTGAGGAGTTTTCGGGGGAAATGGAGTCCTGGCAAGTCCAGCCCCAGGGACCGAGGTGAGGGAGGAGGCTGGAGCCAGGTGTGTCTGCAGCCTGAGCAGTGACTTCCCAGCAAACTACCATCCAGCCACCCTCCCTGCACAGCTGTTCTGGTTATTAAAGTGTCTAAATACACTCCTCCACTGGTTGCCAAATAATCCCTGCCTTCAGTTCTAGCCCCTCCAGGGAGTGCTCCCTGGTCCTTATCCCAGGACCCTCCAATACCCCCATGAACTGGAGGATTACTGCCCATCCCAACTCCAGGGCCGCAGCCTGGCCATGCCTGTTGTTAAACTTTCACCCTGATGCCCAGCCAGGGCATCCTATTGGAAGGATGAGCTTGTCTAAGTCCCTGAAGTTCTTACCTGGATCCCGTAAGGTACCCCATACACTTGGGTTCCGTAAGCTCACTGGTTTCAGGTTCCCATAGTCACGGACTCTGTACTTTGATCTATTACGTCTTTCTACGTCTTTCTGTTCATTACCTCTGGGGCCATGAAGTTTTGCTTGTGTCTAGCACCACTCCAACTGAGCTGATCATATCAGGAGCAAAATATGTACACTCATGTTAATCCCAGAAGGTCATTTTTCACAGACCTCATTTCTGGAATCGTCTGGGCCCAAGACCCGAGTCCCATGTTCCCACTGCCTTCCTCTCCGCACCGCCCCTCTGGGCTCTCTCTCAAACCCTCCAGGCTCTGGCTCCCTGCTGGCAGATGTAAGAGTGCTTTGCAGAGTGCTTTGCAATTGGGTGTCTTCTGCAAATTCCTGGGCTAAAGGTGTAATCTGAGGCTCCAGAATGACCACAAAGGAGCCATCTGTGGCTGCTAGAAAGCGAGAGCTTCTCCAAGTACCCTTACAGTTCTGACGTGCTCTGTCTGTTTAAAACAGAGAGAGGTGATGAAATGTGTCAGAAGAGCACTGTAAATAGAAGGACTGCCAGAGTGTGGGGATTATTTGGGGGCTTTGGGGGAATGAAGGGTGAAAAGAAGACTCTGCCGGGAAAATAGATTTTCAGAGGACAAGACCAAGCACGAGGAGATCAGGGTAAGCAGCACCTGTCTTCGTGTTTGCCCACGGTCGCTTTCAAGTAAGGTGACAGTATAATTGTGGTTGTGAACGTGGGCTTAAGAATTAGAATTGGATTCAAACTCAGTTTCCTTTGATTCTAGCTGAGTGCCTGAAGTCAAAGGACTTAGGCTCAGATTCTCTATCTGTAAAGCAAGGCTAATAGTAAGATAAAATATAGAGATTATATACACAACACTTAGCATTTGGAAGACACTCAGCAGATGGTAGCTGTGTTGTTAATGGGGCTGAGTTAGAGTAGAAAGAAATGGTCAGCCTCGTTGGAAGGTATCGTGTTAGATGACAGCAGAGAGCTTTTCCTGGAAGGCAGGGAGACCTCAAGTGAGGTCCTGCGGGAAGCTGTAGATGCTCATTCTCTCCCAGCGAAGACACACGGGAGCTGGGCAGGGCCAAGGGCAGCCCCTCCTGGAGGCAGGAGAAGACCTATGATGGCCAAGAGGATCGTGACCCTGGGTTCAGAGACATGAGGAGTGACCCCTGCCTGGGCTGAGTCCTCAGGCAGCTCCCCTCCTGTAGCCCTCTAGCTGCCTTCTGAGAAAATGGGCCAGGGGGAACAGGTTTCACCAGAATTGCTCTCCTGGATGAAAGCTGACTCCTGCCTCCTCACCAGATCAAACCAGGACACACGCTCTGCCCAGGTGGGGAGTGAGAATGACGAGCCCATGTGCCCAGAGGCTGAGCCGTATTTCCAGAAGCAAAAGAGAAGCAGTGTTGTGACCTTTGGCCCAGTTACAAAGCTCAAAAGGCAATCCCATTAGAGCAAGTTATTGACCATGAATATATTCAACATTTCAGAGTTAATCTCACAGAAGGAATCCTCAGGCCTGTATGTGTCTGCCAGTGTGGCTTTTGTTCCGATTGTGAGGCAGTTTTTGGGGAGAGAGGAGGAAGAAGCCCTAAAACTGACGTATGTATCTATCTCAGGGACTAAGCAACTGTCTTCCCAGCCGTCGTCCTATTGTTCCTGGTCAGAATTAAGCCCCGAAGAGGCTGGAAGGACAGCCATCAAAATAACAGTTCTCATGACAAGGAAAAAAAAATTTTAACTATGTGTGATGATGGATAACTAAACTTCTTGTGGTAATCATCTGGCAATACTAAATACATATAGCAAATCATTATGCTGTATACCTCAACCTTATACAATGTTATACGTCAATTATTTCTTAACTTTTAAAAAGATGGCAATACCTCTATTATAAAGGTTTTATGAGGATTAGAAACTATAAGAGAAGTGTCTAGCAAATAGTAATGTTACCAAAGGCAAGTCCGTGGACCCGATGCACAGTGAGGCCAAACAATACCAAAATGTCGGAGTTTGGAGCGGAGGAAAGTTTATTGCAGGGCCATGCAAGGAGACTGGTGGCTCATGCCTTAAAAATTCCCAAACTCCCTGAAAGCTTTCAGCGAAGCCCTTTTATAGGAAAGGTGAAGGAGGGGCATGGTTAGTTGTTGCAGACTTCTCGGTGTCCGAGCCTTTGTTCTTGAGGTCAGGTCACAGTCAGGTCACGATGTTCCTGTAAACCTCCACCAAAACAAATGGTATTCTCTCTTCTGACAAGAAAGGGCAAGGTCCCAAGGCTCAACTTTTGCCCTCTGAGGTCCAGCCTCTGGTAAGTGGAGGGGGTCCCTACGTGGGCTGGTTCCCTGCCTGGGAGTGTTGGACCAGCCTCCAGTCTGGGTCCTCGCGCCAGTGCCCAGGCCTGGCTGAGGAGGCAGATCTCAGCTGACGGTGTCCTCAGGGCAAGATCCCCAGACCCTGCACAGATCTCATCACTGAGGAAGCCAGGCACCCAGGAACCAGCTGGCCCTCGGGCTCCTCAGGCCACCCAAACAGGGGTGGGTCCCACGGCCTGTGACCCATGGAGACCCCGCCGCCATTAGGTCGCAGAGGCGGGGACTGCGGAGAGGTTCACTGCTGCTTCGTGGCCTGGGCCCGGCCAGTGGGTGGCCATGGCAAGGGCTCTGGAGCTCTGCGAGACCCAGCACCCAGCCTGTCCCCCAGGAGCCCAGCTCACCCGCTGGCCTGAGGCTGGAGGGCCCTGGGGAGAAGGCCGCTGTCCACCTCCACTGCACTCTCTGCCCCAGGACCCCCGTGAGGCTGACTGAGTGGGACCTCTAACCCCTGAGCTCAGGGTCTCGCACTAAGGGTCGGTGCCTGCCCTGCCCCGCTCTGCCCCGCCCCTACTGCAGTACGTGTTCAGTAGATGCTATTACAAATAGTATTATCTCTGATAACCGCCAAAGCAGATGAACTATCTGTGGGCAGTCTGAGTTGAAAATAAAAATAATTATAAATAGTGACCTTTTCTGAGTGGTGGCATTATGGGGACTTTTTTCCTTCATACTCTCATGTTTTTCCCTAAATCCCAATGTTATATTGTTTTTAATTTTTATTTATTTTTTTGTCTGTGTTGCGTCTTCGTTGCTACACACGGGCTTTTTCTAGTTGTGGTAAGCGGGGGCTGCTCTTCGTTGCAGTGCGCAGGCTTCTCACTGCCATGGCTTCTGTTGTTGTGGAGCATGGGCTCTAGGCGCCCAGGCTTCAGTAATTGCAGCACACGGGCTTCAGTAGTTGGGGCTCACAGGCTGTAGAGCGCAGGCTCGGTAGTTGTGGCGCATGGGCTTAGTTGCTCCACGGCATGTGGGATCTTCCCGGACCAGGGCTCGAACCTGTGTCCCCTGCATTGGCAGGCAGATTTTTAACCACTGCGCCACCAGGGAAGTCCCCCAATATTATTTTAAATACAGAAGAATTGCATCTTCTTGGAAGGGTAGAAAGTGATTCTAGTAACATGGAGTGGACGATGTGGAGTAAAGGGTTCCAGTTCAGAGGCCTCTATAAATGTCGTTGGGTGGGTTGGAGGAGTCCGATGGTGTCTGCCATGGGCGTGGGCTGGGAGTGGACAGTAAAAAGACTTGTCTAAGCCTGGGTAAAATGCTCAGGAAAAGGGCTTCCAATTCCCAGATCCAAACAAGCAAGACAGGGACGGAACAGGCATGAAGCTGTCCCTCTTCCCGGGTGTGCTGGCTCAGAGTAGGGTGAGGACAAAGCCCCTCACGTCCATAGCCTCGGGCCGCCTGGGGACCAGAAGCAGCCTCCAGAGCCCAGAAACACCGATGGACAGTGGGGAGGTTGCTTGAGCCTGGGCAGTGGGAGCCTGTGCTGCTCTCTCCGTCAAGGCCACCTGCCACAATCGCCCAAAGAGTGAGTCCACTGTCCTCTCAATCCACAGGAGGAGCTGTCTCCATGCCACCTGCTGACAGTGAGGGTCATCCGGATGAAAAACGTCCAACAGGCTGACGTGGGTAAGTATCCCCCTCCCTCTTCCCTCCTTCTTCTCTGCATCTGGGGCCAGGATGGAGACAGGCCCCGGGGGAGAAATGGTCAGGTGTGGCTGTGTGTGTGTGTGTGTGTGTGTGTGTGTGTGTGTGTGTGTGCACGCTCTATGTTCAAGTTGTATTACAGACTTTGGGGTTTGTATCATTTTCCCAGGCCCCTCCCTCTAGCTGCACCCTTGGCATGACCGGCCCTTGCATTCGGCCTCCTCCAACGGCTCACTTCGCTCTCTCCTCCCCACTCTCCCCTCCCTAGGATCCGTTCCAGGAGTAGCTTCTCCCACACTGGGCACTCCTTGTCTCTGCATGAGTTTACGGCCTGTTAGGGGTGGCAGGGAAGGAAGGGCCCTTGAGTACCATGGAGCCAGCTGCCGGCCAGCCCCAGTGCCCTTCTCAGGACCTGGATCTCAAACGGGTTCTACAGTGCATGCCGGGTGCCCCATAGCGCCGAGTTCCTCAGTTCAGGCCATGGATGTGGTTTGACTCACCAGGGCTCTTTGTGCAGTGTCTTCTTGCAACTTTAACGTCCCTTTCATCCCAGCCCCTGCTGCATTCCCAGACCACGGGTGCCCAGGGAAGTCTTTGGCTTCAGGAAGAAATGAAGGCATCTGGGTGGGCAGAACAAAAGCCCCTCCCTATGCTGCCCTCATCTCCCCCCACCCCATCCAGTGAGGAAGCTTGGCCCTCAAGGAGGAGAAAGCTCTGTGTCAAGGCCCATGGCTGAGGGGATCCCCGCTCACTGGTGACCACACAGGAATCGCCCAAGGGCTCCAGTTTCCCCAAAGCTCTGTTATACTGCCCTCACCCCAGGATTCAATTAGCCTGGGAGAGCCGTGATACATGGGGAGGTGTCTATGCCCAAAGCAATTATAGAGTAGTAATAGAGGACGGCATTCTCATCTTGTCACCACGGAATTTAGAACTGGAGGACACTGAAAGCTGGGAGTAGCTGAGGAAAGCTGCTTTGAGGGGACAGGGTGTGAGCATCCAGAGGCCTGGGGAGCCCAGTCTGAGGGAGAGGAGCTGCGTCCCCCTGAGCCCCTGCTGGGGGCCAGCTGGGGCCAGACATCCAAACATCATTCATCTTCCGCACAACCTGAAGGCAGGGCTGTGGGGCCCATTTCGCACATTGAGGATTAATTGCCGAAAGCAGAATCAGTGTTTGATGCCAGGTCTGGACCGCTGGGGGTTAAGGGAGACAAGCCAGGAGGAGGAGGTCAGGGCCGTTCAGAGGGTTGACAGGAATCTAAGTGATGGGCACCTGAGCTCTTGAGGAAGGGATTGCATGACTTCCCGAGGGCTTATATGCAGATGGTGCAGGAGCACAGGTGGGAGAGGCTGACACACCTTCCGGGAAGCTGTCGCTGCAACACTGCAGTGTAAGGATGAGTGTGGAGGGTGGAGGAAGGAGGGCCCTGGAGCCCCAGAGAGAACAAAGGGATCAGGCAGCATTCAGACTGGGCCCCTGGGAGGGTGAGTGTCCAGAGCCCATGCCGGGGGAGCAATTGCAGCCAGCATCATTTGGGGCCTGGCTCTGTCACAAGACCAGCCAGAGGGCCACGGACTTCTTGGGCTTCTCGGGACCTCTCAGGCCACCAGTGAGTGACCTGAGGGGCCTGGAAGTGTCCGCTGGACCCAGGACCTGCCTGCCTCTTCTGCCTTTCCTGCCGTGCCAGCGTGGGTTATCAGACACCTCAGCCCATTTCCCTCAGGGACGGCCACAGCTCTCGCATGCCGGCAGCTGCCTCGCCTGCCTCGGCTCCTCTGGAGGCGTATCTGTCCCAGCCCTGTGTGTCATGCGGGCCTCACACTCGCACGGCGTGCCTACACCTGTGCGCTCAGACCTTCCCCCGCGTCCAGGGCCCTTCCTTTTGTCTTCTCCCTGCTACACCCGTCACCTACAAGCCCTAGAGGAGGGGGCGGGATGGGGAACAGGAACCAGAGAAACAGGCTGAGGTCTGCTCCACCACCCTCCTCTCCCCCTTCCCCCCACACGCCTCTGGCACACAGGCTGCCCTTCGGGGACACCCTGGCCCCTTTGGGAACCCCTTTTTATGTTTTCCTCATTTCCCTAAAGAACAGCGTCCGGGGGCAGCCATGGTGTCTGGGGGTGTCAGCAGCCCAGGTCACGTGTCTGGATCCACAGTTGTCACAGGCTGGGATCTGTTGCTGCCTCACCTGGGTTGAGTCTATCCTAACCTCTTGCAGGTCCTGGGTTACCCTTGCCCCACATTGTGCCTTCCAGCTTGGATCAAAAACAAGCTCCTCTCTGGTTCAGTCCTGTAATGAGTGCCTGAGTTTCTAAGATTTCCAGGAGGCTGAAAGGGATGAGATTCAGGGATGAGATTCAGGGGTGACTGCCCCATCAAGGAGCACACCACCCAGCCCTGCACCAGAGCTGGGAGAAAATCAGCCCGGAAATCTCCCCGCTGTCAAGAGTTTTTACTCCTCTTGGGAAAATAAACTCAAACCAGCACTCCCAGGGGGTGTGAGGCAGGTGTCTCTAAGGTATTAGGAAGACAATGTTCTTGACATCTATAGAGATCATTGAGTCATCTTGGCCACCCACATTCTGGGAAAAGAGACATGTCATTCTGATGACCAAGCCCTCTGTCACTTCATGAAGAACAAGGATTAGAACCTATCTGTGCTTAGGAAATTCCCTGAAGTCCCTGAAATTCTCAGAATTGGGTCATCCTTGCTTAACCACTCTTCATTGCCAGCTCGATGGTCACTGCCTTACAGTCAGTTCATTATGCCCATGCCCCAGATCGTCATCTGGGTCCAGCGGCTACCTCATCATCCCTCCTTCCCCAGGATTATCCCCTCTTGGGCTTCACTCTCCTTCCCAACCTTGTTGGGGAGGAGGTGGAACGGCTCCCTACGAAAGGACTGGGAAATAAATTAATGCTTGACATGTGGGTGTCTGATCAATCCTGGCTCTTCCAGGAGTCTTTTTATCTTAATTAGAGATTTAAGCCTTCGGCCAAAATACCTGAAACTTTATTTAGTGGATTTAATGGGACAATTTTAGGCATGGACTGATGATAGGAAAGGGATGTTAGAGGGAAATGGGCCTTTACAGGGTCCTTCAAATCATGCTAAGCAAGTGAGTGTAGGCCTGGTGGGTCCCTGCCTGCAGGCTCCTTGTGTACAGGAGGCAGACCAGCAGGAGGTGCCCCAGAGCCCAGGAAAAGCCAAGGGAGGGGTCCAGGAGGACTAAGCAGGTCCCCAGGGAGTCTCTCTCTGAGCAGAGCCATTAAACGTGCCTATCTATATCTGTGGTGACTCAGCCCAGAATTTCTTGGGTACTGATACAGCCCAATAGCAGGAAGTTGGGCTTTTCTATCATTCATTTATTCAACAAATATCTAGCGGTGCCAACATGGGTTTCCTGAGCTTCCCAGGGTGCAGTGGGAGGTGGAGACAGATGCACCGACCTGCCATTGCAGTGAACTGTAGCCAGTGCTCCATCGGGAGGAGAGCAGAGGGCCCTGGGCTACAAGAGGCACCTGGGCCAGACTTGGAGGTTCAGACGAGGCTTCCAGAGGAGGTCTCTTCTGCAACCTGAAGGGGCTAACCAAGGAAGGGTGGCGTGAAGGAGGAACAGAAGGGTGTTCGTTGCAAGATGGCATGGCCTTTGAGACCTACAAGGGACTGGGTTTGGCTGGAGTCTGGAGTGTGAGTGGTGGCACGTGTGTGAGTGTTTACGTGCGTGCATGTGTGCACGCACCTCTGTGTGTGTGTGTGTGTGTGTGTTTGGGGGCAGAGAAGGGGCTGGGGTGGTAGGGAAGATGGAAAGATGAAGCTGAGGCTGGGGAAGTGGGAGGGGCATCCATGCTGAATGGGTGGGACTCCTTTCTGAAGGCATATGGGAGCCGCTAAAGGATCTTAAACTGGAGAGTGACATGGTCAGATGGGACAAGAGCCCTCTGGTTTCTCTAAAGAGAAAAGATCAGGGTGGGGCAGGACAGAAGACAGGGCATCCATTGGGGCAGTGGCAGCAGAGATGAAGGTGGCTTGTACCAAGGCAGTGGCCATGCAAGTAGGGAGAAGTGGACAGGCTGGAGAGCTCCAAGGAGTTAAGTCGACTCAAGGTGAGAGTCAAGGGCGATATTTGGTGTCTAGTCAGGACACCTGAGTTGACGGTGAGGAAGAACAGGTTGGGTGTGGAAGGAAAGATAAGGATGATGTCATCATTTTCTTTTGATTCTGTTGGGTTTGGGTCATTCTTTGTGTTTGGATTAATGATGATTATGACATTTAAAGGACAGGGTCATCTCACCTCTATTCAGTGGGAGGAAGGCCATGAATTCCAATTCATTGAATGGTGAGCCCTCACAGATTAACCAGACAGCGGGGATGAAATCAGAAACTAGGGATGCTTGTGATGCAAACCATGGTTATTAAGTCTGATAAAGTTCTCAGTATAGAGACAATATAGGACTAAGTCAGTCTGGGGAGTGGGTCACCTCTGGTTCCACTCTCACAGGACATTATTAATTATAATTAGGAGGTAGTTTGGATGAGTCTCGCATCCCTGCCCAGCTTTACTATCTAGAAGACTCTCTGACACTGGAAACTGTATTGACGGTTCCCGTTCTCTATGAATTGGGTGGGTACCCTGGGAATGACCGAAGAAGAGTGACAAGGGCAATCGTGGCACCTCTTCCTCCCTCCTCCCAGGTACAATGGAAGGAAGGAGCTGGGCTGGGCTGCCATTTTTCACTGTATGCCTTCTGCTGCTCCAAACAGAAGACCCAGGAGGCCTTCTTTCACTTCAGGAGGGCCTGTTGAGGTCACAGCCTTTGTCCTTCTCCAGAGCACTTACAGCATCATCACAGTTGCGTTGTTCTTTCAAATGAAAAATAGAGTATGTGGTCTTAGATGTGAGGGTTTCTTGGGTCACACACCCCATGTGGGGAGACCAGCAGAGATATGAAAAGCCCGTCGGGGTGTATCTGAGATGTTAGTCATGTGTGGATGGTAGTCCCGGCCCCTAGATCCTGCTGAATAGCTTGTTCCACTCAAGCCCTTCCCCGCTGGGGCCCTCTAGGCTGACTCCCAGCCGATGGTGTCCCTTCTAATCCTTGCTGCTCCTCAGCTCAGAGGAAGAGCTGGGCCCTACTGTGGTTTCCCTGGTGCCCTGGGCTAAGGCAAGAGATAAACTGGACACTTGGGGGCTAGTCCTCCAGATCTTCCCCTGGCAGAGGGAAAACTGTGCAACTGTACCTTGTCCCAAACCAACAGGTGTTTGCTCAGAGAGCCAGGGTGCTGCTGAGAAGAGCCAGAGGCCATCTGTGTCCACGAGAACAGTCAGTGGGACCTGGGTCCCCTCTGTGAAACCTCTAGCCTGCAGTCCATGACCTTCTCAGGGTTCTGGGACAAAGGTCTCTGGAGAGTCAGAGCCATGAGTCAGGAGGGGACCAGAAGCTGGCTTCTGCCTCCACACTCTCTCCTCTCTGGACCTGGGTTGACTCCTCACCCTCCCCTCCCACCCTTGTCTTCCTCGGACAGTAAGCCAGACAGACTGCTTTGTGAGCCTCTGGCTGCCCACAAGCTCTCCTAAGAGGCTGAGGACTAGGACCATCTCCAACTGCCGAAACCCAGAGTGGAATGAAAGCTTCAAGTTCCAGATCCAGACCCGGGTGAAGGTGAGACGTGGGGGACAGCACCTGCCTGCCCTGCTTGCTATTCCCCTCCTTCCCTGCTTGTCCTTCTCTTTGATCATGTGCCCTTCTTATGACTATTTGTTTTTCTTTCTTTTTTTAAATTAATTTTTATTGGAGTACACTTGCTTTACAATGTTGTGTTAGTTTCTTGCTGTACAGCAAAGTGAATCAGTTATACGTATACACATATCCCCTCTTTTTTGGATTTCCTTCCCATTTAGGTCACCACAGAGCACTTGAGTAGAGTTCCCTGTGCTATACAGTAGGTTCTCATTAATTATCTATTTTATCTATAGTAGTGTATATATGTCAGTCCCAATTTCCCATTTCATCCCACCCGCCTTTCCCCCTTAGTAACCATAAGTTTTTTCTCTACATCTGTGACTCTATTTTTTCTTTGCAAATAAGTTCATCTCTACTGTTTTTCTAGATTCCACGTATGAGTGATAGTAAATGATATTTGTTTTTCTCTTTGACTTCACTCTGTTTGACAGTTTCTAGGTCCATCCACATCTCTGCATATGGCACTATTTCATTCCTTTTTATGGCTGAGTAATATTCCATTGTATATATGTACAACATCTTTTTTATCCATTCCTCTGTCGATGGACATTTAGGCTGTTTCCATGTCCTGGCTATCATAAATAGTGCTGCAATGAACATTGGGGTGAATGCATCCTTTCGAATTATAGTTTTCTCTGGATATATACCTAGGAATGGGATTACTAGGTCATATAGTAGCTCTATTTTTAGTTTTTTAAAGAACCTGTTCTCCATAGTGGCTGTACCAATTCACATTCCCACCAACAGTGTAGGAGGGTTCCCCTTTCTCCACACCCTCTCCAACATTTATTGTTTGTAGACTTTTTGATGATGGCTATTCCGACTGGTGTGAAATGATACCTCATTGCAGTTTTGATTTGCATTTCTCTAATAATTAGTGATGTTGAGCACTTTTTCGTGTGCTTTTTGGCCATCTCTATGTCTTCTTTGGAGAAATGTCTATTTAGATCTTCTGCCCATTTTTTGATTGGGTTGTTTAGTTTTTCAGTTTTTTTTTTGGTTTTTTTCTTTTTTTTTTTTATTGAGCTGCATGAGCAGTTGGTATATTTTGGAGATTAATCCCTTGTCAATTGCTTCATTTGCAAATATTTTCTCCCATTCTGAAGGTTGTATTTTCGTTTTATTTATGGTTTCCTTTGCTGTGCAAAAGGTTTTAAGTTTAATTAGGCCCCATTTGTTTATTTTTATTTTCATTACTCTAGGTGGTGGATTGAAAAATATCTTGCTGTGATTTATGTCAGAGAATGTTCTGCCTACATTTTCCTCCAAGAGTTTTATAGTATCCAGACTTAGGTCTTTAATCCATTTTGAGTTTATTTTTGTGTATGGTGTTAGGGAGTGTTCTAACTTCATTCTTTTGCATGTAGCTGTCCAGTTGTCCCAGCCCCAGTTATTGAAGAGACTGTCTTTTCTCCATTGTATATTCTTGCCTCTTTTGTCATAGATTAGGTGGCCATAAGTGCATGGGTTTATCTCTGGACTTTCTATCCTGTTCCATTGATCTATATTTCTGTTTTTGTGCCAGTACCATACTGTTTTGATTACTGTGACTTTGTAGTATAATGACTATTTGTATTTTTTTAAATAAATTTGTTTATTTATTTATTATTTTGGCTTCATTTGGTCCTCGTTGCTGTGTGCAGGCTTTCTCTAGTTGCAGCGAGTGGGGGCTACACTTCATTACGGTGTGCAGGCTTCTCATTGCGGTGGTTTCTCTTGTTGCAGAGCATGGGCTCTAGGCATGCAGACTTCAGTAGTTGTGGCACGTGGGCTCAGTGGTTGTGGCTTGCGGGCTCTGGAGAGCAGGCTCAGTAGTTGCGGCACACGGGCTTAACTGCTCCATGGCATGTGGGATCTTCTCAGACCAGGGATCGAACCTGTGTCCCCTGCATTGGGAGGCAGATTCTTAACCACTGCATCACCGGGCAAGTCCCTATTTGTCTTTCTTTCTACCGACTTCTTGTCCTCCTATCGACCTATCTGTCTCCCCACTCACCCACTCCTTCCTTCTGCCTGTCTCACGCTCGTCCCTCTAGGCATACTTATCCTTCTATCCTCTTTCCTGTCTCTCTTGTCCTACCTAATTGTCACTGGAACTGGATGTCTCCTGCCCCAAAATAGAGTGTGTTTCCAGTATCTTCCAGAACATACTCCAAGCAGGAGCATATAGAGAAGAGCCATTCTACTCACTAGGCCCAAGACCAGTCTAATTCCGGCCAGAGGGCTTTCTCTATCTTAAATCCTTTTTAGATGGCTTTACTATTTCGAATTCCTTGGGTGTGTGCTCTTCATTTGTTGAGTTGCTGTTTCATGGTATTTGTCTTCTTCAGATATACGGTGACTCTAAGTTGAGCTCACATCTCCTGAGGGAGAATCCTCTCTTGAACATCCTGAGTTGTGACAGCTTCATCAGGGTGGCCTTAAGACAAGCTTGGCCTCATCATGGAGGCATCAAACCCAGTCTGGAGGCATTTGAGGCTTGACAGCTCCATCAAGCTTACTGCTTTCATATTTTAGGGATGCTTCTCCGTTCCGAGTTAATGACTTACCCTTTTTGTTTTCAAGAAGGGCTTTATATTTATTGTTTTAAAAATATCTTTTCTATCATATATATGGTTTTTGGTGAGAAAGGGGGATTTCAGTTTGGGCTCGGCCTACCATCTTGAAAACAGAATTCGTGTTTCTTTTGTCTGAAGATCTATGGGGCTGCTGGGTTGGTTCAGGGACACACCTGGTTTCTAGTCATTACAAAGTCAACAGATCTCATTCAGCTGGGAACCCCCAGAACCACCTCATGCCCACTAGATAGGAACCAAAGAGGCAAACCCAGCCCCAACCTACATCTCTCAGGATCCTTGGAAAAAGTGGCCTCAGAGGCCAATCCATGTCACCTAAAATCATTGACCTTAGAGTTCAGCCAGACGACAGGGTAACTGCTCCATCCTTGACATACAGCTTTGGGACCATCCATGAGACCTCTTTAGGGGCTGATGAGCCAAAGGATAGAGTTCCAATACGTCATCCCAACCCAATCAAACCCTCTATAATCTTTGCCACATCACTCCCCTGGAGTGTGAAGATGTTAGCTTCCCTTAGCTCGGTTTTCTAGTGCCAAAGAAACTGTCTTCAGCTCCTGGGTCCCAATGCTGGATACATTCTATGTCTTGACAGGGGTCTTCTCTGCTGTGCCCTTCCATCTCTCCCCCAGGTGAAATGAAATCCCTCACACTTCACAAGCCCCTGCCAAGCTTGCAAAAGAGCAAAATTTCCCAGTAGGAGAATCAGAGAAGAAGGGCAGGAAGGCTTCAGAGAGTTGCAAAGAAGGGAATAGACACTTTCCTCTCTTAATTCATGTCCCTACAGATGTCCCTCACACCTGAGCTGTGCTGGCTCCCATCCCTCAGACCCACCTCCTCACTAGGACTGAGGTCAGGCCGCTCATCCTGGGAATGGGTTGATGCAACCTTGGTAACCAGACTTGAACCCTCCGTTCTCCCCTAGAACGTGCTAGAGCTGAGCGTCTGTGATGACGACACGTTGACACCAGATGACCATTTCTTGACAGTTCTCTATGACCTCACCAAGCTCTGCTTCCGAGAGAAAACCCACGTGAAGTTCCCACTCAACAGAGAGGTGAGTGCAGGTGCCCCAGCCCTCAGCCTCCTGCTTCACGAGGGGCAGCTGGTTATTCCTATGATGCTGTTCTATGGGATCCTCTCTCTGTAGCCAGGTCAGGAGAAGATAGCACTGCTGTTCAAATCCCAGCGCTTTGGCTTACTATCAATAGCTCTGTGACCCTGCAGAAATTGCTTCATTCCTCTGAGTTCTGTTACCTCGTCTATACAATAGTGATAGTAAGACCTACCACACAGGGTCACTGTGAGGCTTAAATAAGAATACATAATTAAGGCATCTAGCACTGTTCACAGTACAAAATGGAGACAGAATACGTGTTGATTCCCTTTCTTTCCTCAGAGTCCTGCTTCTGGGATGGTCCCAGGGGACAGAGGACAGATAAGGATAAAGGAGTGCAAATCTGCAAATCAGAGAAAGGCAGAGCTGAAAAGGCCCAGGATGTTATCAATTCATTCAACAAGTATTTGAATGCCCTATGGGCCAGGCACTGTGCTGTGCACGGGCGACACCTCAGGGACGAGCATCCCTGCCCTCACCTGGCTTATACTCTGTGGGGAAATTAAGGTCCAGTGAGGGAGGTCATGACTTCCTGAAGTTACACAGCAAGAGATGCAAAGCAGTAGCTGAAGGAAGGGGCTCCTAG
The DNA here is from genome assembly GCF_951394435.1 of Stenella coeruleoalba. Lineage (NCBI taxonomy): Eukaryota > Metazoa > Chordata > Mammalia > Artiodactyla > Delphinidae > Stenella > Stenella coeruleoalba. The sequence goes on along the minus strand of NC_137147.1, from coordinate 84,884,741 downwards.
CCTTCAGAGTTGAGCTTGCTGGGGGCAATATCTCCCTTGCCCCAGGCCCTGAGCCCCTTGGAGAAGAAGGGGAGCAATGGAAGCTGGAGGGAGAGGATGAAAGGAAAATGTTCTGGGGCAGAGAGATTTACCTGCTGGGTCTAGGGGTCAACTCCACACCCTGACCCTCCCCTGGGTGGTCAGTGATGTTCCTGATATCAAAGACTTGGGGACAGAGGGAGGCAGAGGGGACGAAAAGAGCCAGGAGCAGCTGCCCCCACGCCAAGACAGCAGGACAGCCCTGTGCGAAGGACAGGGGCAGGTCCACAGGGTCTCCTGGGATGGCACAGGATCCTGGTCTGCAGAGAGGCGTAGACACAGCTCACAACTGCAGTCTCTTCCTCCCCCTGCAGGGCATGGAGGAGCTGGAGGTGGAGTTCCTGCTGGAGGAGAGGTGAGTAGGACCCAACCCCCCAGGATTCCACCAAGGTCCTGACCCCAAAGCAGCTTCTGGGCACAGGCATTGTACAGCTGGGTCCTCCTTTCTGCGGTTCCCCACCCCCACTTCTACTCCCACCCTTGACGCTCCTCACTGTGCATCAGAATCACTTGGGAACGTCTAAATCCCATAGGTGCCTGGGCCCCACCCCTTCTCATCCAGGTCTACTGATGTCAGTATTGCTTTAAAGATCTAGTACTCTGGCCAAATCACCTGCCTCAGCTCCCCAGCATTTCTGAGAGTGGCCTCTGGGAAGACTTCCTGCCACCCTGGGGATGAGGCCTTCTTGAGGCCACGCTAAGAAAGAGGTCAGGACCAAGGCGTCTCCTCCTGGACCCAGGACTGTTAGAACAAACTCCCCCAAACCTGGCCTGAAGCAGAGGCCATGCCCCTCTGCAGTCAACTCTGGAACCAAGTCAAGGGGAGGCTCAGGACAGAGATGTGGGGTTATTTCTCATCATGTCCAATTAAGAAAAAGGTCCAGGGTCCTGGACGTATGACTGTGCCATGGACTCAGTGGAATTGGGTCACAGAGCTGGAGTGTGGGAAGAAGAAGACACAGAGAGAGAAAGGAGAGGAAAGGGCGGTGAGGGAGGGGAGTAGGGTTCCTGCCGGGAGGGGACAAGCCTGCCCTGGGGCAGCAGTGTGCCTTGTGATTGGGCAACCAGCTTCTTAACCCTGGCAGAACTGAGTCCCCTGGACTTAATAACAGCCCAGGGACAGGGGGACAATGAGAGGCAGGAACAAGAACAAGAGGGCTTGTCAAATTCCACCCGGAGAATCCTCTGCATAGGGGGTCTTGGAACTATTTGAGGTGCCTCATTAAAATCAACTTAAATTAAAATTAAATTTGACAAATTAAAATCAACTTTATTTCTTTCATATTAAAGAAAATCTGGGCTCTCTCCTTCAGTTCTTGGTTTGACAGGACTTTTAGGGGGAAAAACATTCCTTGGGTGAATTAGAAAGTGGCTTACAAAATGAAATACGTCAGCATTGGTAATCAGAGTTGATATGGAAACACAGTCATCTTGGGCTTCATTTTGACAAGGGAGGCTGTGGACTCCCCTAGGCGAATTGTAACCTTGGAGGCTTTCTCAGCTTTGTAACACAAGGACATTTCACACTCACCAGGCCCCTCTCTAGCTGGGTCAAAACTATTTGTTAAATGCACAAATTAAATAGGATGAGTCCGTTTTGCTACCAGAACTGTTTACATTTGCTCGAGATGGTGGGCTCTGGCCTTTTCTTGCAACCTGTTTATCCTCATAACTCCATGCAGTTGCATCTGGTTGGACATAAAGAACAGCTATCCTTTAAGGAAGAAAAAGAAAAGAAACTCTTCTACTCCCTCTAACTTAGAAATCTTTTTTTTTTTTTCTGGACATTCTATTTAAAATGTATGCCAGTTTTCTCCTTGACAATCTGCAGATCGAAGGTTTCTTAAGCCAATATTTTTCACAAGGATTAAGAAGGCTCTGCTATCTCCTTATTGACCCTACGTAGGCTGTTCGTCAGCCTTGTGAGAAATCAGTCAAGAATGATATGACTTAGAGAATAGACTTGTGGTTGCCAAGGGGAAGAGGGGGTAGAGGAGGCTTGGATTGGGAATTTGGAATTAGCAGGTGCAAACTATTGTATATAGGATGGATAAACAACAAGGTCCTACTGTATAGCACAGGAAACTATATTCAATATCCTGTGATAAACCATACTGGAAAAGAATATGAAAAAGAATGTATATAACTGAGTCACTTTGCTGCACAGTAGAAATTAACACAATGTTGTAAATCAACTATACTTCAATAAAATAAATTTTTAGAAAGAACGATATGACTGACCAGGAGTTCTCATTTTGTTTTTCAGCCCCTCTCCACCTGAGAGTCTCATCACGAATGGCGTGCTGGTGGTAATTGTCCTTCCAGGCGCCTGTGGCTCCAGAGGCCACCTGTGGCTGCTGCTCTTGGGAACAGAACTGTGGGAGGGAAAACCAGGCCCAACTTGGGCCCTTGTCCCAGAGCCCGCTAGGAGTCAGACTAACTGAAGCCAGACAAAGGGGGTGCGGGCAGTGGTGGGGGCAGCAGCTGGGCTCCTGCTCCTGGGGAGGAAACACCTGGACCAGCATCCCATCTCCCAAAACGATGACCTCAGCAACCTCCCTAATAAAGCACCCACTGTCAGAATCGGTCTCGTCCCATTTTCCCCCAACTCCAATCTCTCTATAAGCACAAGTTCAGAATGAAAAAGATTTTCATAATTAGGCTGTTGGTACAGCCATTTCAATTAGATGCATCTAAAGCCTCAGGATTCAAGGAAATCTCTCCCCCGAAAATCAGTCTTTGGGAGTTTGTGGCCTGGTAGAGCATCCCCGGAAGCTTGTGCTCAAAATGACCTCCCCTTCCTTTGTTTCAGTCTCGACAAATGTCCTGCCTGGAGGTTCATGCAGAATCCAGGAGACAGAAGAATAGGAAAGGTGAGCCCTTTGACTACCTCTGCCTGCTGGGGGCTGGGGAGGACAGTGCCACTTCCCAACCCTGTCAACACCAGAGTTGGCTGCTCCATGGCTGCCCTGGGCTCCATGGGGAACGCATTTTATAGCTGGCAGGGACCTAAGAGATCCACAAATACGCGACTCTCCTTCTCACCACTCCACCCCATCCCCCCCATGCAAGGCTTCCAGCCCTGTCTGCAGAGAGGAGAGCGGCACAGCCCAACTGGCATGGGGGAGGGAGGGGGAAGGAAGAGGTTCTGCCCCCAAACTGGCAGCAAGGAGAGGGCCTGCTTTCAGTGCAGTGGGAAGGTAACTTCGGGGCACCTTGTGGAGGAGCAGAACCTAGGAGGACTAGTCCAGAAAACTCAGCCTCTCAGACCTCACACACACACACACACACACACACACACACACACACACACACAAAAGCCTTGTAAAAACGCAGATTCCTGGGCCCCGCCTGGCCCTTCGGAATGAGACTCTCTGGGGCATTTTAACCAATGCCCTCGGTAATTCTAAACCCCTGTCCTGGGTGCCTCCCCTAGGCCTTTTATTGGGCCGAGTTGGGGTAGGAAGTGGGAGGCTTCCCAGGGGTCTCAGCCCTCTTGTCCTCTCTTCCAGTGAAGGGCCTCCCGGTGACAGTGACGGAGTCCTTCGAGCACACCCAGCACATCTCACACTGCCTGGAGCCCTGCGGCCCAAACCCTGCCTGCTTCCACTACCCCAAGTACTTCCAGCCCCAGGTCCACGTGGAGGTGCCCAAGAGCCAGTGGAGCTCTGTGGTAGGAGGCTGCGACAGTAGGGGGTTAGGGGCTGGTTCAGACTCGAGTTGGGAGGAGCCCCTCCCCTCACGAAACGGCCCATCCTTCCAGCTTTGCTGCTGCAGTGCGTGCAAGAACGACCCTGTGTGCCTGTCCCTGGATTGCCTCCCTGACGGCCAGGCGGTGACCCTGCCTGTGGTGAGGGCCTGGGTCTGGGAAGGGGTCCCTGAGCAGCGTAACCTGGAGTGCCTGTGGAAGGGAGACGGGGACAGCCTGGGGAGCCCGGCGGGGAGCATGGCTTGTGGCGGGTCTCTCAGGCAGGGTACAGGAGTCTTGGGGGATAGAAGACTGCTGAGCTGCAGTGTGGAGCCAAAGACAGGGTGTGGAAGCTGAGCCAGGTTGGGAGCGAGAGACGTCCAGAAGAGAACCTGTGTGCGCATGCGCGGGCGGGGCGCTGCATGCGCATGCGCTAAGTCAAGCGTCCCGGGGTGGGGGCGGGCACGGTGTGGTGAGTCTCCCCTTATTTGGTTGGGACCACTTGGCTCTGAGCTGTCATCCCTGACAAACTTTTCATCTTTCAATTCCCAGAACAAGAATTGTGAATTACACATGAAGTCTACACCCTGGTAAAGTGCCCTCTTTCGGTCTGTCCCTCTGACTTATTTATCTTTAGGGACTTAAAGTGGTGTCTTGTTGTGGTGTTGATTTGCATTTCCCTGACGGCCAGGGACGTTGAGCATTTTTTCACAGGCTTATGGGCCATTTCTATATCTTCTTCGGAGAAATATCTATTCAAATCCTTTACCCATTTTTAAAGTGGGTGACTTGCCTTTTATTGTTAACTTGTAAAATTTCTTTGTATATTCTAGATACAAGCCCCTTGTCAGATATATGATTTCTAAATATTTTTCCTGTTCTGGAGATTGTCTTTCACATTCTTAATGGTGTTCTTTGAAGCACAGAAGTTTTCAATTTTGGTGAACTTCAGTGTATGTATATTTTTTTCTTTTGTCACTTGTGCTTCTGGTGACATATTTAAAAAACCATTGCCTAATCGAAAGTCATGAAGATTTACTCCCATGTTTTCTTTTAAGAGTTTTATAGTTTTAGCTCTCAATTTGGGTCTATGATCAATTTTGAGTTAATTTGTATATACAGTGTGAAATAGGGGTCCAACTTCATTCTTTTGCATGTGGATATCCAGTTGTCACAGCATCATTTGGTGAAAAGACTGTTCTTTCCCCCTTTGAATTGTCCTGGCACCCTTGTTGAAAATCAAGTGACTGTAGTTTCCATTTACAATTTGATAGCTGTTTGTCCTTGGTCAAGTTATTAAGGCTCTCTAAACCTCAGTTTTTCTCACCTGTAAATTAGAGCAATACCAGGAGTACTGTCTATCATTGGGTTGCTTTGAGGATCCAGTGAGATAACACATGTGAAGAAATCAGTGATCTGCGAAGTGGGAAACTCAGAAAATATCAACAAATGTTATTATTATTGCTGTTTTATTATTCATTCCTTGTTGAGGCCAAGGGAAGATTTCCTCACAGCTGTGTCTGCAGGCCTATACCAGACATGAAGGAAACATAATGAGAGAGCTCCCAGGCCCTACCTTCAAGGAGATGTGACCTTTATAGTTACCAGGGTCACTAAGACTCAGGCTGGAAATTGTCAAGGTCCATTCTCCTGGAGTCACTGGGGAGGAGGGCCTTGGAATGCAAGGGATGTTGATGGGCAGAGGGAGGAGGCTTAGAACCCAGACTACTCCTGGGCCCTGAGAGCCGATGGACCCTTCCAGGAAGTAGCAGGAGGTGAGGTTGGACAGCTCAGGTGGGGGCTTGGATGCCAGGCCAGAAGCCTGGACTTGCTCACATCAGGGATGTGATAAAAAGAGGGCAAGCGTTGGGCATGCTCTTCCTGCCCCACCCACCTTGCAGACCTGTGGGGGTGACAGGGTGAGATCAGGGATGTGAAGGGTTTTTGCCACACAGGATGATTTTTACTCTGGGAGCAGGAAAAGCTCACCAAGGAATATGAGCTCCATGAGAACAGGACCTTGTTTATCCAGCTCAGAAGAGCCCTACTGTAGAGCCTTATTCAGAGGGACTGGCCAAAAGGATCTCAGGGCCTCTTGTCACCCATGTCTGGCCTTGGGCTCTAGAAGGTGCCTGGGGGAAGGCTTTCAAGACTTTCCAGATCTCGTTGAAGAGGCAGAGGGTTCAGTGAGTCCCTAATTGTGTTGAGTACCTGCTTACGGTCCACCAGCTAAGGCTTTGGGGCTTTACATTTGTTATCTCATTAAGTGCTGAAGACAGTGCCAGGAGTTAAGCACGATTAGCCCCATTTTACAGATGAGAAAGCAGGGGCCCAAGGTCACAAAGGTGATTCCTGGCAGAACCGGGCTTCAAGCCTAGGTCCAACTGACCCTAAAGCCATGTCTTCTCCATGGAGGTGGAGTCTACAGACCCGCTAAGCCAAGCTCCTCTGTCCCCACAGCTCCGAGGCACTGGACGTGCGGCTAGGCTTCAGCCTGTGCCAGGCAGAGCTGGAGTTCCTGCAGAAGCGGAGGGTGGTGGTGGCTGAGGCGCTGAAGCAGGTGTTGCAGCTGGAGGAGGACCTGCAGGCAGACGAGGTGGGTGAGCAGAGGTCCGCTCAGAGCCAGGCTTGTCCTTCGAACACTGTGCCTGCCAGCTGCCCCCTGCAGTCCCTCCCTTGCCCCAGGGCAGCCTCAGCACTGCCTTTCCTGGTGGCCCTTCCTGCTGAGGTTCCAGGTGCCCAGGTGACTGGCTGTGCTGGATGTGATTCAGTTGTGTGTTCGCAAGGGGCAGGAAGGGCAGAGTAGAGAGAAAGGAAGGAGCCCCAGCTGCTGCTCCCCGTGCGCTAACAGATCCTGAGATGATGAATGATGTCTTGTCTACACGGGACAATGTGGCATCCTTTCCCCAGCCAGGAAAACACTGGAAGCTCCACCACCACCCACATTCTACACACCTCCACCCAAAAGGCCCTGGGCCTTTCATTCTTCAATTCTCCCTTCCCATAAATGTATGCGCACGTGCGCACACACACACACACACACGCACACGCACACGCGCACACACACGCACACACACACACAGAACGAACAGCAGTGGGGGGCTGGAGAGAGACAGCTTCCTCACGCAGGGCCAGCTTCTGCGCACAGGTAGATGATGGTACCTTTGCCAGAGCCCTCTGTCCCCTCCCTGGTAGGGGCTGAGGCTCACACTCCCCTCGGAGAGCCCGCACTTCAGAGGCCAACCACAGGTGTAGACAGAGACCTCGTCCCTGAGGAGGGCTGTGATGGGGCTTCGGCCGACAGTACATCTTACAGTCCCCACTCAGATGAAAACTGAGTGAGTCTTGGCAAAGACTCCACGCCTCGCTCTCCCATCTATAGGGAAACACACTGAGGACATCTTAAACCTAAGTAAACCCAGAGGTGAAAACTGTGCTCCTTCCCACATCAAAAATCCATTTACCCCTGCTTTTACACATATGGTCTATAGGGACCACATACCATGTGCCAGGCCTGAGCCTGACATCCAATCCCTCTACGGCAGGTGCTGATTTGCAGCCGTTAGGGAATCACACGCTAGCTGGGCTCTTGAGCGAGCCACCCAGCCCTCTGGCCCCAGTTCATCACCTGTTAACTGAGAGCTAGATTAATAGTGCCAAGAACCCTTCCAGCCATGGCCTTCTAATTTACCAAGCCCGACACTGACCACTGGGTTTGGAACTAAGGTCCAGTTCTAGACCTACCAGGCGGCTTGACACTCTGTGAAAGGCAGTTTTCAGGTCACTCAGTCCCCACTCTCTGCTCTCTGTAGCCAGCTCTTCCTCTTCCGCTGTTATTTCTAAGCTCCTGTCTCTCCAAGTCTTCCCCTACCCAGCATTGCCCCAGCAGTCTGCCTCCATGTGCCCCCAGGTCCCACTGATATCCATCATGGCCACTGGGGGTGGGACAAGATCCATGACTGCCATGTATGGCCACCTGCTGGGGCTGCAGAAGCTGAACATCCTGAACTGTGCCAGCTACATCACTGGCCTGTCAGGGGCCACCTGGTAAGGAGCGGGGGGCCACTGTCTGGTGAAGCCCAGAGCGAGCAGCCAACAGCCTGGCCGGCGGGCGGGGGTGGGGTCTCTGGTAAAGCTCATCCGCCCCAAGTAGAGTGACTCGTGACACCTGGGCAGCTCTACCCCTCACCACTGTGTGACCTTGGGAATGCAGTTGAACTTCTCTGAGTCTCATTTTCTGTATCTGTAAAGTGGGGATAGTAATAGCCCTGACCTCATGGGGTTGTTGTGAGATGCTCTCCCAGTACTGGGTACACCAGGGACACGTGTTGGTCATGACTCCATTACTATGGCAGGATCCCAGGAGCGTGGCAGCCAGTTATGAGTGAACCACTGGTGCCACTGGTGCATCTCCCCAGCAGCTGCCCTCTCTCAGACTGTGCCAGGTCTCCTGGGGTGGGTGGAGCTGGCCCGCTGCTCTGGCTGCCACGTTCCAGCCCACCCCCAGCCCTGCGTGCTCCCTCTGCCCTGCAGGCGTCCTCGGGCTCCCATCCTCACTCTTGCTGGTGAGCAGGGAGGGTGAGCCCTTAGCTCCCCTGACAGGTGAGGCCAGCACAAGGCCGGCTTCTCCACAGGAGCCACGGCACCTGGGATTCACGATGCCGCTGGCGGCCCACAAAGATGTTGTAATTTCTTTTAAGTTCTTTAAAAGAAACCTAGGTTGAAGAAAGTGTTTTAATATATAGTAATATATCACTATATTTGTCTTTATACAACAGTCATAGAAGATAATTTTTAATATTTTTATGGTGGAAGGGGCCCACCAAAGTCGTAATGCAGCCCTGGTCTAGGGTGACCCAGGCCTTGTGACCACCCACATCCTCTCAGCCAGGGCTGCATCTTATTCTGTGTGTAACTAGTGGGCCTCAGAGCCCTCAGCGTCCCAAGCTGTGTCCCTCATCCTGGAGGGGCTCTGGGTAACTTTCATTTGAGGGGGTGGATGTGAGGAAAACCAAGGGTTCCTGGTGCACCAGAGGCCCCGAGGCTTCAGCCCAGGTGGGACAGAAGGATAGCTGACGATTACGGTCATTGCCTCTGCACGGAGCACTGGGGTGACTGCTTCCAATGGACTATCTCATTTCTTCTTCACAAGAAGACTATGAGGAAGATGTTGTCATTATGCTCATTTTACAGCTGGAGAAAGAAAGGAATTTGCCCAGGGTCACTCAGCTAATGAGCGGTAGAGCTGGGATTTCAACCCAGGCTGTCTGAGTCCAGGGCCCACATTCTTTTTTTTGGGGGAGGGGGACCCACATTCTTAATCTCACCGATAAACCGCTGCCCATGGGAAGTAGGTTAAGGAGATAAACTTGCTTGCACCAGGGTAGAGGGGCACCTGCATCCTCCTGGCCTACCTCTGGGCCAGGCAGGAAACTGGGAGGAACTCAGACCCAGCTGGGGTGGGGGTAGGGTGTCTCCTGGCCTGGGAAAGCACTGGGAAGGAATTTTGTAAAATCAAAATCAATCATTTGTAATGTTTTTTTAAAGCTTTTTAAAGGTATGAAAGTAACAGCGTGAACCTTATGGAGAGCAGGGTACTTTTTGTTGAAGAAATCTCCTGAAGGGAGAGGCCGCTGCTCAGACAGCTGTGCAGCTGTAGACCAGGTCCACTGTGGGGAGGGGGATTCCTGGGTGCTGTCCTGACCTAGACTGAGAAAAGCCGGGTCCAGGCCAAGCAGAGGCAGACAGAGGCAAAGACCCAGGGCTAGGGGGATATCTATCTTTGTTTTACTCCTCCCCACTGCCCACATAGAAGTTAAGAAGAAGAAGGGGAAGTAAGTCTTAGCTGGCATCACAATTATGGGAATTAATGTGGCAGAGTGAGAAGAGTCCAGGATTTGGAATCAGCAAAGCCTGGGGTCAAATGCTGGCCACAGCACTTACTTCGTGCCCGGTACTGTCCTAATCATTTTACATTGACTCATGTCATCTTCACAATAACGCTGTGAGGTAGGTACAGTTATCATCCTTCTCCCCAACCCACAGATGGGAAAACTGAGGTGAGGAGCAGTTAGGTACCTTGCCCAGATCCCATGGCTGGTGAGTGGCAGAGTCTGGTTTTGAACCCAGGAAGATCTGGGTCCAGAATCTTCACTGTTAAGCACTGTGCTCCACCTGGCACAGCAATCGTGACTTTGAGTAAGAATGTTCTCCCCTCCCTGACCGGGCCTCACCCCATTTCCTCCAGGCTCCTCTCCTGGCAGGTGAGGGTTTCCCATGACCTACCCACCTCCTTTCCTGCCAGGGTCCAGGGTCGATCTGGCCAGGGCTGGCTCAGCTCTCTCAGCCACGCCTGTCTCTCTCCAGGACCATGGCTACCTTGTACCGTGACCCTGACTGGTCCTCCAAAAACCTGGAGCTTGCCATCCTCGAGGCGCGGAGGCACGTAGTCAAGGACAAGACGACCGCTCTGTTCCCAGATCAGCTCCTCAAATTCCGTGAGGAGCTGCAGCAGCGCAGGCAGGAAGGCTACAAAGTCACCTTCACAGACTTCTGGGGTCTGCTGGTCGAGACCTGTCTGGGGGACGAGGTAGGTGCTCAGCTTCCCCTGGGGCCCAACCCGCCCCGGGGCTGATGCCCAGCCCTCCGCCTTCACTGGGGCACCGGGAGGTACATCGCAGCAGGAGGGAGTTAGGTTAGACCTGCAGATGCACCCTTGGGCCTTAAGAAGCATGAGGCATCAGAACGCATGATGCAGGCAGATGGTGGGATTGTCTTCCCGAGTCCCTTTGGAATATGACTGAAACCCTCACATCAGGGGTGACTTAGGTGCAACCTTTCCGAGAGGCAGCGGGCCCTCTGAGAACCTGTGAGAGAAAATGGGGAGGGAGCCATCAGAGTGTGATGTAAGCCTGACCCCAAGTGGAGGAGAGAGGGAAGGAAAGGCCAGGTGGAAGCATCCTAGCCCACTGTGCGGTCTGAAAGGTCAGCACAGTGACCCTTGCAGAGTTCCCCAGCCAAGTTGGCCATCAGAGGAGTCTGGCACCGCCCCCTCCCCTCCACCACAGTGGGCCTGCCTCAGGATCCCTGCCACGCTCAGTCATGGGCTGGGACCAGCCCAGTGGGAAGTGTGGCCTTAGAACAAACTCAGCCCTGGATTTCAGAGCACGGTAGCTGGGCCATCAGCCAATTACACTCCTGTAGTTGGAGGTCTGCTGGGCCCCTTCTCATGGCCGCCACACGGAGGATGAGCCCAGTGAGGTTCCTTCCAGCTCTGATATCCAATGATCTGAGCAGCGTGTGCCCAAGAAGAGAAGCAGCCTGTGTTGGGACCCAGCTGCTGTGAGAGCCATGTGGGCCGTGGTAGGGCAGTGGGATCCCCATGGGATGCTGCCATCCCGGACATCAGGGTGAGCTCCGCTAACACCTGGACCCTTCCGACTGCCCAGGCCCCAGGGTGGAATCAAATTTGGCTGTTGCTTGACCCCAGAGTAGGGCTTCCCATCTAATTTCTATCCAGGCCTATGGCTGTCTGCCCCACTCCCAAAGGTGTCTGAAGAGTTCAGAATTCAAATCAGAACTTACCAGAAGGAAGAGGGACAGCAAATTCTTTTCTAGTAGATCCCCTCTTCCAGAAAACACAATTTGAGCAACCAAGGACAGACCAAACCTCATCTTCAACATTCATTCACTCCCCCATTCATTCTTTCGACAAAATTAAGTACCTCCTGCATGCCAGGAACTGTGCTAGACAGTGGGGATTCAAACGCGGGCACTCACAGCCTTGGATGAATCCCTGCCCTTTCTGATAACCCACTGTCTACTCTGTCCACATGATGGAGCAGGGCAGGCAGAGGCTGAGGGTGTTGGCTTTTGGATTCAGGCAGGACAGGATTTGAATTCTGGCTCTGCTCTGTGCTATTCCTTAAATGGGAATTTCATCAACCGTTTCGTCAACAGTTAATATTTCTTAGAGTAGTTAGTGCTCCATGTGGTGAGGAGGAAAGCTCCAAGGCTTTTAACATTAGAGTCTGAGCATTGCCCAGGGTTTGGTGTAGGAAGGAGCCTATGTTCCTGGGAAAGCAAGTCTAGGATTGATGGAAGGAGGCCTCTGCTCTTCCACTCTGGCCAAGGCAGGAGCTCCTTTGCCTCAGGCCCCCTTGACAATGAGTATGGATTGGGCTCTTCCCCGGGTCTGCAACTTCCTCTCCTTCCATGACGGTCATTGCTGTGGTGCCCATATCTCTGGGCCCAGTTCTGACAGGCATCCTGTTGGCCTTGCAAGGGAGGCCTAAGAGTTGTTTGACCCACACATGTTTACCATCCCACACAAGTTCTGTGCCTTTACACACTCGCGCAACCATGGATGTCACCCACCAGGCAGCTGCTTGGCCTGGGGTCAGAGCCTGGTCCTCTAAAGCCTCCAGTGGCCTTGTCTACACTGGCTGATTCACTTTGGGAGGTGGCCTGTGGTCCAGGCTGATCTGCAGGACTCCCACTTTGATTACACCACTTAGTGCTCTGGGGGCTTAGAGGGAATTTGACTGCCATCCAGTGCCAAGTTTCCAAATCTTTTGTTTAAAAAGAAGAATCTTTTTTTTTCCCTCCCAAATGAATTTATGAGAGAGCCCAACCTGCAAAGCAGATTTTTAAAAAAATGGAGCTGCTCTGGTTTGAGTAGGGTGGAAGGTGATGAGGATGAAGAGGGGGCAGTGGTGGCCTCCTCCACCCCTGCCTTTTCATTCTCTGGTCCCTGAGACTCGAGGAGAACCCCAGGACTCTGAAGAACAGCTCTAAACTGCAGATCCAGTCCCACCCTGTCCATGTGTCTGGGGTGATGAACGGCCCAAGGATGAGTGAACATTTTCTGGGTACATTTTAAGCGTCGCTTTGACTGGTGTCAGGTGAGACCTCCAGAGCAGCCTGGTGGGCTCAGGAGCCTGGTGGGCTGCCAGAGGTCCAGACTGTCCTCTTACTCTGCACCGCTTCCTGGCTGCTTGTCTGCTCCTTCTCCTTGACCATTATTTTTCCACACAGAGATATGAATGCAAACTGTCAGATCAGCGTGCTGCTTTGCGTCAGGGCCAGAACCCCCTGCCCATCTACCTCACCATCAATGTCAAGGATGATGTAAGCAACCAGGATTTCAGAGGTAACACTGGTGGCTAGCAATTTCCCCGGGGCGGGGTGGGTCCCTTCTCAGCAGGCAAAGGCACTCAGTACCCCAGCGCACACATCCCGCCACCATACCTTTGCCAGCCTCCACAGCAAGAATGTGCTGACAGCCGAAGAAATCCACTTGGCTACCCCCTTCTGCCCAGACGCGTGTAGCCAGTGGGCAGCAGGGGTCCTATGGCTCCCCTGAGCAGAGATTTGATGGGATAGAGGAAATAAAGGTCGTGAAGGGAGAGAGTCCTAGACATTTCTTAAGCTGCCAGGATGGAGGGACTCTAGAGACCTGCCCTGCTTCGGGGTCCGGTTTTGGTCCGGGTTTATGAGGCGCAAACGAGCCTGTGCAGCTTGCAACACTGAGTCTTGCCGGGCCAGCAGAAGCCGGTCACGGGCGCCCCCCTGTGCCCTGCGGGGGAACTGCGGCCTCCCCATCCCAGGCTCCTCGCGGCCGGGGAGACGGCGCGACCAGGGAGAAGGGTGGGCGGGGCCGCCCCGGCCTGAGACTGACACCCTGCCCTGCTGCTTCGTGTGCAGAGTGGTTCGAGTTCTCCCCCTACGAGGTGGGCCTGCAGAAGTATGGAGCCTTCATTCCCACCGAGCTCTTCGGCTCCGAGTTCTTCATGGGGCGACTGATGAGGAGGATCCCAGAGTCGCGGATATGCTACATGCTAGGTGACTCCTGGCTGGGGGAGGCCCCTGGGAACCCTGCCCCGTGCGGAACAGGCTCCGCGTTTGATTAGAGGAATGACGAGGAGACACGGTCTGTTCCCCCAGGATCATGTGCCAGGTGCTGGTGCTGGTTTGGGTTATCCCTTGGGCATGTGACCCTCCTGGCATTTGTCAGCATACCCTCATTCCAGGAGAGGCTCCGGGGCCTCCCAGCCTCCCAGACTGCCCTGATCTCCCTGTGACCCTGTGGGCCCAGAAGGACCTGACAGGGGCTCCTGGGTCACTGGGGAACAAAGGGGACTCTCCCAATGTCCTGGTCTCCAGGCGTCTCCCTGGTGTCCGTTCAGAACAAGACTGGGAGTTGCAGGCTGAGATGGAAGCTTCTGGAACTTCTACCCCCTTTTCCCTGGTTCCAGGAAGCAACATGCCTGTTTCCGGGGCTTGAACCAGCCCCTGGGATCCAAGGGGCCAGAGGGGACCTCAGGGTGAAGACAGAGTGTCTGGGGAAGCCTGGCCCAGCTCCCAACACTATGTTCCCTGGTCCTCCAGAAGCCAGGCCCACTGAGTGCAGGGACCTGACTGTGATGTCCACTCGTAGAGTTCTCCCCTTCAGAGCCCAAAGTACATCTGTCAAAGGGCAACCGCAAAAAACGGACCCATTTTTACAGCCTCAACAACAGTTATGCCCTTATTTAAACTAGTTGTCTGCCTCCCCCTCCCTTCCATCTATCCCAAATCCAACCCATCCCAGAAAGTCCCACTTAAGCTCCATTTCTTCTGGGAAGTCAGCCCCGAAGCCCACAGCCCCCAGCAGCCTCTCCTTCCTCTGAACACCTGTGCTGTTGAGCATGTGGCTCAGAGATCTGTAGGTGAGACACTCGGACTTGAACTCTGGTTCCTCATTTATTAGCTGTGCAAAGTAGGCCAAATTACCTAACCTTCCTGAGCTTCAGTGTTCTCATCTGTAAACTGGGCTTAAGAGTAAAACCAACCTTACGGAGGATTCAAATGGGTCAATGTATGTGAAAGATTTCACATGAGTATTATTATTACTGTGTTGCATTTTTTAAATCATAATAAGAGATGGTGTTACATTTATTGAGTGCTCACCATGTGCCAGGCGCTGTCCTAAACTAGTGTGTTAACTGATGCAAGGGGTGATTTCTGGACTTGAACTTGAAGCCTGCACTTGTCAGCATTAAGTCTCTCCTGGGGCTGTGCCTTATATGCCTTCATACCCTCTTCCAGTTCCAAGAGGAGAGCGGAGGAGAGCTGAGTCACTTATGTCGAGCTGCACTGTGGGGAGAGGGAAATGAAAGCCCGTCCCACTCCCTGAGCAGCTTGACTTGGAGGGGGCATCGAGTCCAAGGCAGAATCAATCAGTATTTGGGTGGGCCTGGAGGCTCTTGGGCACAGCAGCTCACCGCTGATCCTGCTCCCTAGGTCTGTGGAGCAGCATCTTCTCCCTGAACCTGCTCGATGCCTGGAATTTGTCCCACACCTCGGAGGAGTTTTTCCACAGGTGGACAAGGGAGAGAGTGCATGATATCGGTGGGTGACCCACTGGCTTCCCCTCCTGGTTGGGCGATGGCAGGGTGGGGAAGGTGGATCAGCAACTGAGGAGCAGTCCACCTGCCAGGTGTTTCAACCTCATCCCTATGGCCCATGGAAATAGGAGGGCAGCTAGGGGGTCTTCCCTGCCTGGAAAGGAGGGTGGTTGCATTTGGATACACCTTTGCCAGCTCTGGCCTGGCCCGGGGGAGTGGATGCACCGTGTGGTAGGCTTGGAAGAGCTGCACCGTGCCCAGGAGAGCTGCAGAGGGTGGGGATCTATGAATGCAGTTAAAGGTCACCCTTCTGGACTCTCTGTCTTCTCTGGAACCCCTCCTTTCCTGTCACCCCACTCCTTCTCCTCTACCCTGCCCCTGTTCTATGTCTCTCCCCTGGGTCCTCCTGGCTCCGAGAACTAGACAAGGAAGGTGTGCACTGCACTTACAGGCTGACCCCTGGGTGCAGGGCAACCATGGGGTGCTTCACCTGGGCAATCTGGGGACTCCAGCTCTGTAACCTGTCCTCCATCCACCCCCCTCCCCTGCAGAAGATGAGCCACTCCTACCTGAAATCCCCAAATGTGATGCCAACATGCTGGACACCACGGTGGTGATGCCAGGGTCATGGCTGTCCAATACTTTCCGCAACATCCTCACCTCCCGGGCCTTTTTGTCTGAGTTCCACAACTTCCTGCTGGGGCTGCAGATGCACACCGACTACTACCAGAATGGCCAGTTCTCCACGTGGAAGGGTAACCTTACCTGCTGCCCCTTGAGGCCTACCTCTGTTTAGAGGAAGGGGAAGTGGATGTGGAGGGAGAAAGGATGAGAAAACTCCTCTGCCCATGTTCATTGGGCCCAAGTGGCAGACTCTCCCCATAGTGTATTCTACATCTGGTGAAGCCTTGAACAACAGGTGGAGTGGTGGTGTATTTAATTAATTGAATCTGTACAATGACTCTATACAGCATCTGTATAACAATCCCAGCAGGTAGAAGTTGACCCCATTTTACAGTTGGGGAAATATGGGCCCTGACTTTCTACAGTTGTGTTCTGGGGACACCTTTTTTCTTTTTCTTCATTTTAAAAAAAATGTATTTATTTTATTTTATTTATTTTTGGCTGCGTCGGGTCTTCGTTGCTGTGCGCGGGTTTTCTCTAGTTGCGGCAAGTGAGGGCTACTCTTCGTTGCGGTGCGCGGGCCTCCTGTTGCAGTGGCTTCTCTCGCGGCAGAGCACGGGCTCTAGGCATGCGGGCTTCTGTAGTTATGGCGTGTGGGCTCAGTAGTTGTGGCGCACAGGTTTAGTTGCTCCGCGGCATGTGGGATCTTCCCGGACCAGGGCGCAAACCCGTGTCCCCTGCATTGGCAGGCGGATTCTTAACCACTGCACCACCAGGGAAGCCCCTGGGGACACGTTTTAATGTAAGTGCTGCCCCCGGAGTTGGGCAGGAACGGCCCAGCCCAGGCTCCTCCAAATGGTGAGTGGCAGAGCTGGCTCTTAAACTGTGGTCTTGCAGCTTCAACTCAAGACTTCGTCCCTACCCTGCTGAGGATCTAAATTTGACTTTCCACCATCTTTGGTATTTTACTTGGCCACAGCCTGCAATGGCTGCTTGAGCCTAGGCTAATGATCTTTGTCCTCACTATCTGGGGCAGAAAAGGCAGCTGGCTCTGGGCCCACGGTCTGCACTAATTTATAGGATAGTCTTAAGCCCCTGCTGCACCACAAATTATGGGGCTGAGCCTCATAGTGGGCTTTCTGTGCATGTTCCATAAAAGACTTGCTAAACTCCCCAGATAATGCTGTTCTTCTTCAGCCTACCCAGGGGGACACTGGGACTCACCGGGTACGCTGGCCAAGGGGAGGGCTGGAGGCCAGGCTGAAGTGGATGAGCTCCGGGCAGGGCATCCCATCCCCACCAGGTGCCTCTGACCATCTGCTGAGATCAGGGCGCCAAGGAGTGAGGATAACCACAAGCCTTGACTTTCAGACTCGGTGCTAGATGGCTTCCCAAACAAGCTGACAGCGTCCGTGAACCACTTGTGCCTGCTGGACACTGCATTCGTCATCAACTCCAGCTACCCGCCCGTCCTCAGGCCGGAGAGAAAAGCTGACCTCATCATCCACCTCAATTACTGTGCTGGGTCCCAGACAAAGGCAAGTTTGGCAAAGAAAGGCTCCCGCCCCACTCCCCACAGGCTCCTAGACTTAGCATCGGAGAAGCTCAAGCCACCATCCCTGATGGAGGTTACACCTCCAAACCTCAGAGGCGTAGCCCGCTGGCCCGCATGCAATGGGTTTACTAGATTCACTGAGCTAATTCCAATTTTATTCTTACATTTGAGCATTTCCCATATTTGGCAAATCTTTAGCTGCAAAATAAAAAAGAGTTTAAAAAATAACCTTAGGGCTTCCCTGGTGGCACAGTGGTGAAGACTCTGCCTGCCAATTCAGGGGACACGGGTTAGAGCCCTTGTCCGGGAAGAACCCACATGCCGCGGAGCAACTAAGCCCATGCACTACAACTACCGAGCCCGTGCTCTAGAGGCCACGAGCCACAACTGCTGAGCCCGCAAGCCACAACTACTGAGCCCGCGTGCCACAACTACTGAAGCCCGTGTGCCTAGAGCCCGTGCTCTGTAACAAGAGAAGCCACTGAAGTGAGAAGCCCGCACATAGCAACGAAGACCCAATGCAGCCAAAAATAAATAAATTAATTAATTAATTTAAAAAAATAATAATAACCTTAATAGAACCCAGTCAATTGTAAAGTTTTGTACCACTTCAGGAGCTTGTAATGTCCTATGTTCGAAGTGATCACATGGTCTCCCCACTACCAGGAAGTATGAGCCTCCATGTAATTACACCAAAGAGTTAGGACCAGAGATTTTTATTTATTTTAATTTATTTCCTTTTGAAAAGTTCTGGATTTTCAAGGGAAAGAAACTGTTTTTTGGTCTACTTTATTTATTTTATTATTATTTTTTATACAGCAGGTTCTTATTAGTCATCAATTTTATACACATCAGTGTATACATGTCAATCCCAATCGCCCAATTCAGCACACTACCATCCCCAACCCCCTGGGGTTTTCCCCCATTGGTGTCCATAGGTTTGTTCTCTACATCTGTGTCTCAACTTCTCTCATGCAAACCGGTTCATCTGTACCATTTTTCTAGGTTCCACAAACATGCATTAATATACGATATTTGTTTTTCTCTTTCTGACTTACTTCACTCTGTATGACAGTCTCTAGATCTATCCACATCTCAACAAATGACTCAGTTTTGTTCCTTTTTATGGCTGAGTAATATTCCATTGTATGTATGTACCACATCTTCTTTATCCGTTCGTCTGTCAATGGGCATTTAGGTTGCTTCCATGACCTGGCTATTGTAAATAGTGCTGCAATGAACATTGGGGTGCATGTGTCTTTTTGAATTATGGTTTTCTCTGGGTATATGCCCAGTAGTGGGATTGCTGGGTCATATGGTAATTCTATTTTTAGTTTTTTAAAGAACCTCCATAATGTTCTCCATAGTGGCCATATCAATTTACATTCCCACCAACAGTGCAAGAGGGTTCCCTTTTCTCCACACCCTCTCCAGCATTTGTTGTTTGTAGGTTTTCTGATGATGCCCATTCTAACTGGTGTGAGGTGATACCTCATTGTAGTTTTGATTTGCATTTCTCTAGTTATTAGTGATGTTGTTGAGCATCTTTTCATGTGCTTCTTGGCCATCTGTATGTCTTCTTTGGAGAAATGTCTATTTAGGTCTTCTGCCCATTTTTGGATTGGGTTGTTTGTTTCTTTAATATTGAGCTGCATTAGCTGTTTATATATTTTGGAGATTAATCCTTTGTCCATTGATTCGTTTGCAAATATTTTCTCCCATTCTGAGGGTTGTCTTTTCGTCTTGTTTATGGTTTCCTTTGCTGTGCAAAAGCTTTGAAGTTTCATTAGGTCCCATTTGTTTACTTTTGTTTTTATTTCCAGTACTCTAGGAGGTAGATCAAAAAAGATCTTGCTGTGATTTATGTCAAAGAGTGTTCTTCCTATGTTTTCCTCTAAGAGTTTTATAGTGTCCGGTCTTACATTTAGGTCTCGAATCCATTTTGAGTTTATTTTTGTGTATGGTGTTAGAGTGTTCTAATTTCATTCTTTTACATGTAGCTGTCCAGTTTTCCCAGCACCACTTATTGAAGAGACTGTCTTTTCTCCATTGTATATCTTTGTCTCCTTTGTCATAGATTAGTTGAACATAGGTGCATGGGTTTATCTCTGGGCTTCCTATCTTGTCCATTGATCTATGTTTCTGTTTTTGTGCCAGTACCATATTGTCTTGATTATTGTAGTTTTGTAGTATAGTCTGAAGTCCGGGAGTCTGATTCCTCCAGCTCCGTTTTTTCCCCTCCAGAGTGCTTTGGCTATTCGGGGTCTTTTGTGTCTCCATACAAATTTTAAGATGATTTGTTCTAGTTCTGTACAAAATGCCATTGCTAATTTGATAGGGATTGCATTGAATCTGTAGATTGCTTTGGGTAGTATAGTCATTTTCACAATATTGATTCTTCCAATCCAAGAACATGGTATATCTCTCCATCTGTTAGTATCATCTTTAATTTCTTTCATCAGTGTCTTATAGTTTTCTGCATACAGGTCTTTTGTCTCCCTAGGTAGGTTTATTCCTAGGTATTTTATTCTTTTTGTTGCAGTGGTAAATGAGAGTGTTTCCTTAATTTGTCTTCAGATTTTTCATTAGTGTATAGGAATGCAAGAGATTTCTGTGCATTAATTTTGTATCCTGCAACTTTACCAAATTCATTGATTCGCTCTACTAGCTTTCTGGTGGCATTTTTAGGATTCTCTTTGTATAGTATCATGTCATCTGCAAACAGTGACAGTTTTACTTCTTCTTTTCCAATTTGTATTCCTTTTATTTCTTTTTCTTCTCTGATGCCATGGCTAGAACTTCCAAAACTATGTTGAATAATAGTGGTGAGAGTGGATACCCTTGTCTTATTCCTGATCTTAGAGAAAATGCTTTCAGTTTTTCACCATTGACAATGATGTTTGCTGTGGGTTTGTTGTATATGGCCTTTATTATGTTGAGGTAGGTTCCCTCTATGCCCACGTTCTGGAGAGTTTTTTTCATAAATTGGTATTGAGTTTTGTCACAAGCTTTTTCTGCACCTATTGAGATGATCATACGGTTTTTATTCTTCAATTTGTTAATATGGTGTATAACATTGATTGATTTCCGTATATTGAAGAATCTTTACATCCCTGGGATAAATCCCACTGGATCGTGGTGTATGATCCTTTTAATGTGTTGTTGGATTCTGTTTGCTGGTATTTTGTTGAGGATTTTTGCATCTATATTCATCAGTGATATTGGTCTATAATTTTCTTTTTTTGTAATATCTTTGTCTGGTTTTGGTATCAGGGTGATGGTGGCCTCATAGAATGAGTTTGAGAGTGTTCCTTCCTCTGCAATTTTTTGGAAGAGTTTGAGAAGGATGGGTGTTAGCTCTTCTCTAAATGTTTGATAGAATTCACCTGTGAAGCCACCTGGTCCTGAACTTTTGTTTGTTGGAAGATTTTTAATCACAGTTTCAATTTCATTACTTGTGATTGGTCTGTTCTTATTTTCTATTTCTTCCTGGTTCAGTCTTGGAAGGTTATACCTTTCTAAGAATTTGCCCATTTCTTCCATGTTGTCCATTTTATTGGCATAGAGTTGCTTGTAGTAGTCTCTTAGGGTGCTTTGTATTTCTGCAGTGTCTGTTGTAACTTCTCCTTTTTCATTTCTAATTTTATTGATTTGAGTCCTCTCCCTATTTTTCTTGATGAGTCTGGCTAATGGTTTATCAATTTTGTTTATCTTCTCAAAGAACCAGCTTTTAGTTTTATTGATCTTTGCTATTGTTTTCTTTGTTTCTATTTCATTTATTTCTGCTCTGATCTTTATGATTTCTTTCCTTCTGCTAACTTTGGGTTTTGTTTGTTTTCTTTCTCTAGTTCCTTTAGGTGTAATGTTAGATGGTTTACTTGAGATTTTTCTTGTTTCTTGAGGTAGGCTTGTATAGCTATAAACTTCCCTCTTAGAACTCCTTTTGCTGCATCCCATAGGTTTTGGACCATCGTGTTTTCATTGTCATTTGTCTCTAGGTATTTTTTGATTTCCTCTTTGATTTCTTCAGTGATGTCTTGGTTATTTAGTAACGTATTGTTTAGCCTCCATGTGTTTGTGTTTTTTACGTTTTTTCCCCTGTAATTCATTTCTAATCTCATAGCATTGTGGTCAGAAAAGATGCTTGATATAATTTCAATTTTCTCAGATTTACTGAGGCTTGAGTTGTGACCCAAGATGTGATCTATCCTGGAGAATGTTCCATGAGCACTTGAGAAGAAAGTGTAATCTGCTGTTTTTGGATGGAATGTCCTATAAATATCAATTAAGTCCATCTTGTTTAATGTATCATTTAAAGCTTGTGTTTCCTTATTTATTTTCATTTTGGATGATCTGTCCATTGGTGTAAGTGAGGTGTTAAAGTCCCCCACTAATATTGTGTTACTGTCGATTTCCTCTTTTATAGCTGTTAGCAGTTGCCTTATGTATTGAGATGCTCCTATGTTGGGTGCATATATATTTATAATTGTTATATCTTCTTCTTGGATTGATCCCTTGATCATTATGGAGTGTCCTTTCTTGTCTCTTGTAACATTCTTTATTTTAAAGTCTTTTTTATCTGATATGAGTATAGCTGCTCAAGCTTTCTTTTGATTTCCATTTGCATGGAATATCTTTTTCCATCCCCTCACTTTCAGTCTGTATGTGTCCCTAGGTCTGAAGTGGGTCTCTTGTAGACAGCATATATATGGGTGTTGTTTTTGTATCCATTCAGCAAGCCTGTGTCTTTTGGTTGGAGCATTTAATCCATTCACGTTGAAGGTAATTATTGATATGTATGTCCCTATGACCATTTTCTTAATTGTTTTGGGTTTGTTTTTGTAGGTCCTTTTCTTCTCTTGTGTTTCCCACTTAGAGAAGTTCTTTTAGCATTTGTTGTAGAGCTGGTTTGGTGGTGCTGAATTCTCTTAGCTTTTGCTTGTCTGTAAATCTTTTGATTTCTCCATCAAATCTGAATGAGATCCCTGCTGGGTAGAGTAATCTTAGTTGTAGGTTCTTCCCTTTCACCACTTTAAGTATATCATGCCACTCCCTTCTGGCTTGTAGAGTTTCTGCTGAGAAATCAGCTGTTAACCTTATGGGAGTTCCCTTGTATGTTATTCGTTGTTTTTCCTTTGCTGCTTTCAATAATTTTTCTTTGTCTTTAATTTTTGCCAATTTGATTACTACGTGTCTCGGTGTGTTTCTCCTTGGGTTTATCCTGTATGAGACTCGCTGTGCTTCCTGGACTTCGGTGGCTACTTCCTCCCATGTTAGGGAAGTTTTTGACTATAATCTCTTCAAATATTTTCTCAGGTCCTTTCTCTCTGTCTTCTCCTCTGGGACCCCTATAATGCGAATGTTGTTGCGTTTAATGTTGTTCCAGAGGTCTCTTAGGTTGTCTTCATTTCTTTTCGTGCTTTTTTCTTTATTCTGTTCTGCAGCAGTGAATTCCACCATTGTCTTCCAGGTCGCTTTTCTGTTCTTCTGCCTCAGTTATTCTGCTATTGATTCCTTCTAGTGTAGTTTTCATTTCAGTTATTGTGTTGTTCATCTCTGTTTGTTTGTTCTTTAATTCTTCTAGGTCTTTGTTAAACATTTCTTGCACCTTCTTGATCTTTGCCTCCATTCTCTTTCCAAGGTCCTGGATCATCTTCACTATCATTATTCTGAATTCTTTTTCTGGAAGGTTGCCTATCTCCACTTCATTTAGTTGTTTTTCTGGGGTTTTATCTTGTTCCTTCATCTGGTACATAGCCCTCTGCCTTTTCATCTTGTCTATCTTTCTGTGAATGTGGTTTTTGTTCCACAGGTTGCAGGATTGTAATTCTTCTTGCTTCTGCTCTCTGCCTTCTGGTGGATGAGGCTATCTAAGGGACTTGTGTAAGTTTCCTGATGGGAGGGGCTGGTGGTGGGTAGAGCTGATGTTGCTTTGGTGGGCAGAGCTCAGTAAAACTTTAATCCGCTTGACTGTTGATGGGTGGGGCTGGGTTCCCTCCCTCTTGGTTGTTTGGCCTGAGGCAACCCAACACTGGAGCATACCTGGGCTCTTTGGTGGGGCTAAGGACAGACTCTGGGAGGGCTCATGCCAAGTATTACTTCCCAGAACTTCTGCTGCCAGTGTCCTTGTCCCCACGGTGAGCCACAGCCACCACCCCTCCCGCCTCTGCAGGAGACCCTCCAACACTAGCAGGTAGGTCTGGTTTAGTCTCCCCTGGGGTCACTGCTCCCTCCCCTGGGTCCTGATGCACACACTGCTTTGTGTGTGCCCTCCAAGAGTGGAGTCTCTGATCCCCCCAGCCCTGTGGAAGTCCTGCAATCAATTCCCACTAGGCTTCGAAGTCTGATTCTCTAGGAATTCCTCCTCCTGTTGCCAGATCCCCAGGTTGGGAAGCCTGATGTAGGGCTCAGAACCTTCACTCCAGTGGGTGGACTTCTGTGGTATAAGTGTTCTCCAGTCTGTGAGTCACCCACCCAGCAGTTAAGGGATTTGATTTTACTGTGATTGCACCCCTCCTACCATCTCATTGTGGCTTCTCCTTTGTCTTTGGATGTCGGGTATCTTTTTTGGTGAGTTCCAGTGTCTTCCTGTCAATGATTGTCCAGCAGCTAGTTGTGATTCTGGTGTTCTCGCAAGAGGGAGTGAGAGCACATCCTTCTACTCTGCCATCTTGGTTCCTCCCCCTGGTCTACTTTAATACCGTCCTATCCTGAGGCCAGGGAAAGGGGAGTATAGACAGATGACAAGGATGACACCAATGATAATGACCTAAGTTTGTAAACAAGGGACAACATGCTTTCCTACACATGATCTCCCTTGATCCTTACACCAGCTCTTTGAGGTAGATGGCACAACTGCTATTATTCCTGTTATAGGTGAGGAAGGTTAGGCACAGAGAGGGTAAATGGCTTGCTTAAGATCGCACAGCTAGTGAGCTTAGAACGGGGAAGAACTAAGGGGATTCTGATACTCCAAGTCTGCTGCTTTTTCTGTTACATCCTGTTTATAAAGATGCCCTTTCAGAGTCCTTTCTGGCCCTGTCACGTTCCAAAGCCCATGAGTGTCCTGCAGGAGCCTGGCCAGCCATGGCTGTCACCCTCTTAGGGAGCCAGCCACATCTCCAGGTCTGTGGGTGAAGCATCATCAGAAGGGCTTCTGTCCAATTTACTTGGGGAAGGAGCTTGCAGTTGGACACACACCAACCTACTGCCCCTGGCTCTTCATCCGGATCCAGGTTTGTCCTAAAAAGAGCACACATAGGCAGAGCAGTTGGAGACCTGAGTTGTTAGCTGGGGAAATCAGAAAGCTGGACCTAAGAATTCTGTGTTTCTTGCCCACCCTCACCCCTCCTGATACTCAAACATGTCCTCCTGTGATGTTCCAGCCCATGAAACAAACCTGCAAGTACTGCACCGAGCAGAACATCCCCTTCCCCAAATATGAGGTGCAGGAGGAGGAGGATAACCTCAAGGAGTGCTACCTGATGGAGAGCTCCCAGGAGCCCGATGCCCCCACTGTGATTTTCTTCCCACTCATCAGCGACACCTTCCAAAAGTACAAGGCCCCAGGTAAGCCGCCGGGAGCTCAGGTCGCACCCCAACTGGTCTTGGACGGAGAGCTCCTGTTCTTAGACATGTGCAGTCTCCTGACAGCACTAATGGGAAAGCCTGGCATAGCTCCTGTCTGAGCCCAGCTTGGCTTCGGCGAGAAAGAACAGCCCCCCATGCCCCCGTGCGCCGGCGATGTCAAGCTCTACTCTTTCAGTCATTCACAGCCTGGCGCTGTGCGGTGCCAGGGAGGTCCTGAGATGGGCAAGCTATGTCCCTCGCCCTGGTGGGCTAGGAGGTGTGCGTGCGCATCTGCGTGTGTGAGTGTGCACATGGGCACGTTTTATTGTGGGTGTGCAGGGGTGGGCCTCAGGGAGAGGGGCAGAAACAAACCATTACAACCTCACGTGATAAGGGGCTACAGCAAGTCCTTCTGCTCCTCCAGGTGTGGAGCGAAGCCCCGAGGAGCTGGAGCAGGGCCAGGTTGACATCTATGGTCCCAAATCTCCCTACGCCACCAAGGAGCTGACGTACACAGAGGCCGCCTTCGACAAGCTGGTGAAGCTCTCCGAATATAACATCCTGAATAACAAGGACAAGCTCCTTCAGGCCTTGCGACTAGCAGTAGAGAAGAAGAAACGCCTGAAGAGCCAGTGTCCCCCTAAAGTCCCAGGACACCCGTAAAGAGTCCCCCCTAAAGTCCCAGGACAGTCCTGTGTCTGCTTCTAGCATCAGAGGTGCAGAACCCAGGGCTGACCGGCCCTCAGAGCCACCTCCGCTGCCTAGCAAGGGCTGCAGGCAGGCTGGCCTGGGCTTTCTATCAAAAAAATTAAAATTAAAAAAAAAAAGGTTGAAGGAGAAAGAGAAAGAGACAAAGGAAAATAACAAGGGGATGTAATGGGGCTTTATACCCACTGGAATTTTTTTTTAAACATCTTTATTGGAGTATAATTGCTTTACACTGTTGTGTTAGTTGCTGCTGTATAACAAAGTAAATCAGCTATATGTGTACATATATCCCCATATCCTCTCCCTCTTGCATCTCCCTCCCACCCTCCCTATCCCACCCCTCTAGGTGGTCACAAAGTACGGAGCTGATTTCCCTGTGCTATGCAGCTGCTACTCACTAGCTATCTATTTTACATTTGGTAGTGTATATATGTCCATGCCACTTTCTCACTTCGTCCCAGCTTCCCCTTCCCCCTCCCAGTGTCCTCAAGTCCATTCTCTATGTCTGGGTCTTTATTCCTGTCCTGCCCCTAGGTACATCAGAACCTGTTTTTTTTTTTTTTTTTAGATTCCATATATATGTGTTAGCATACATGTATATTTTGTTTTTCTCTTCCTGACTTACTTCACTCTGTATGACGGACTCTAGGTCCATCCACCTCACTACAAATAGTTCAATTTCATTTCTTTTTATGGCTGAGTAATATTCCATTGTATATATCTGCCACATCTTCTTTATCCATTTGTCTGTTGATAGACACTTAGGTTGCTTCTGTGTCCTGGCTATTGTACATCGTGCTACGATGAATATTGTGGTACATGTCTCTTTGAATTATGGTTTTCTCAGGGTATATGCCCAGTAGTATACCCACTGGAATTTTTTTTAAACCTTCCCTGCAGGGAAGGGGATCCAAAAGCCACAGGCTCCCACACATGCCTGAAGTGTGGAGAATAATAGCATGGCCCAATTTTATTTATATAAGAGGCTGGTTCCCCAGAAACCTCGGATTCGGAGCTGGAACTCAAAGCCCTCCCCTCACTACTCCTCTCTGCTCAGGAAATGCACAAGAGGACCTGAGAAGCATTCTGGGTTCTCTGGAAAAATGCTTTTTAATTTTTTTTATTTCTGAAGGTGGTCTTTATTTTTTTAAATTTTTTAACATCTTTATTGGAGTATAATTGCTTTACAATGGTGTGTTAGTTTCTGCTTTATAACAAGGTGAATCAGCTATACATATACATATACATATATCCCCATATCTCCTCCCTCTTGCGTCTCCCTCCCACCCTCCCTATCCCACTCCTCTAGGTGGTCACAAAGCACAGAGCTGATCTCCCTGTGCTATGCGGCTGCTTCCCACTAGCTGTCTGTTTTACATTTGGCATTTGGTAATGTATATATGTCCATGCTACTCTCTCACTTCGTCCCAGCTTACCCTTCCCCCTCCCCGTGTCCTCAAGTCCATTCTCTATGTCTGCATCTCTATTGCCATCCTGCCCATAGGTTCTTTGTAACCATTTTGTTGTTTTTTTTTTTTTAGATTCCATATATATGTGTTAGCATACGGTGTTTTTCTCTTTCTGACCTCAAATGCTTTTTTAAATTTAATGCAATTGTATTCTTGTGATTTTTATAGGCAATTGTATTTTGTGATTTTTATTTTTATGAATCAGCTTATTACTAGGAAGCATAATGCTTGAAGATCTAGATGGAGCACTAGAGACATCCTGGTCTCTTCAACAACAAACACAAACAGGTGATGGGGTTTCAGCAGCCCCTCTACAACCACTTAAAGGCCGAGGACAAGTGATCCCTTTGATCCCCACTGGGCAGCCTCGACTGAGCATCCAGCTCCGGCGAAATGCCAGGCAAAGCCCAAGTCTGCAGCTCCAGTTCACCAAACAAGGATCTGGGATGCAGCTCTGGGACGTCTGGGCAGGTACCTGAGGCATCAGGTGAGTGATGCTGCCTGGTGCCACCACTCCACAGGGCCACCACTCGCTGACCAACCTGCTCCAGAGGCACTTCTCCAACCCTAACCCTCCTCTCTGGTTTCCAGATGGTATTACTTATTTCTAAGCGGCATTTCTCTGATTTATCATGTAAACACCATGGCCAGAACATCCCAACTCTTGAAGAGTCACCCTGAGATAACAAAACTGGAAAGGATCAACCCAGAAAGGACTAGGTTAACCCTGAGGGAAATGCTCATCTTTGGAGATGGTTTCCAGATGAATCTCTGGGAAAGCCCTGGGACACAGAAGCTCAAAGTATCCACATCTCCCATCAGGCTGGGAACTTAACTAAAGAAATGTGTAGGACTTCCCTGGTGGTGCAGTGGTTAAGAATCTGCCTGCCAATGCAGGGGACACAGGTTCGAGCCCTGGTCTGGGAAGATCCCACATGCGCGGAGCAACTAAGCCCATGCACCACAACTGCTGAGCCCACGTGCCACAACTACTGAAGCCCACGTGCCTAGAGCCCCTGCTCCACAACAAGAGAAACCACCGCAATGAGAAGCGCACGCACCACAACGAAGAGTAGCCCCCCGCTCTCCACAGCTAGACAAAGCCCTTGCACAGCAGTGAATAAATAAATTTATTTTTTTTTAAAAAAGGAGAGAAATGTGTAACCTGAGCCATTGAGATGCCTGTGCTGATGGAAGGCGTGACCAGAAAGGCATGTGGTCTACATGAAGCCCAGCAAACCTGGAAGACGTGGCCCTCTCTCTGGGCCACCATGTTCCCTAAGCAGTCCTTTGGATGTTAGGAGATGTGTGGTGACAGGTGTCAAAAGTTTACCAAAATTGTCCTCTGATTTACATCCTTGCTACCCAAAGTGTGGTGGGGAACGAGTTAGAAATGCAGAATCTCAGGCCGCACCCCAGCCATACTGAATTCAGAACCTGCATTTTAAGGAGATTTTCACCTCCTCTCCATGGCCTTCAGGTGATGCTTATGCATATTAAAGTCTGAGAGGAGAGGGTTTATGGCATGCTCACTCATAAGCTGGAAAGCATGAATCCATCACTTCCCCTGAGCCACCGATAAACTGTGCTCCTGGACCTGCAAAGCTGGTCCCCACCCAAAGAATGCTGACTTGGGACCCCACCCTGCTCCAGCACCAGAGCAGCCAGCTGCCTCCACTTGGCCATCTTTTCTTTCCATCTGCAAGAAACAGGTTCTCCTAAAATGATCAGAGTGAGCCGCTGGGTAAGACCTGGGTGTTTATTGTAAGGTGAAGGCAGCCCTACCTTGGATTCATCAAAGTATGTAAAACGAGGTTTATAAAATCATTGTATTTTTTGAGCACAGAATAAACTGGCCATGTGGGTAAATGCTGTTGACTCATCAGCCTTCATCATCTGGTGCTGCAAACCCTGCATAACTCCTGCCCTCATCCCTGCCGGGGCTTCCCACACGCACTGCCAGAGGTGTGAGAAGGCTGTTTTCGTCCCAGCCCTCCTCTCCTCCCGCAGGGGTTCCCCCTTTCTTGTGTGGTGGGGTGCCCCTCTGTTTTTGTGAAGCCGCGGCAGCGACTAGTGGAGCACCAGCCCTTGCTGACTTACGCTGTTTGAAGCTCAGATGGTTTTCACGAAGCACTGATTGATGGAGAGGAAAGAAGGGCGGCCAGCATCAGCCTAGCACCTACCTGATATACAGCAGTCTGTGAACAGCCTCTGCTTTCCAGGAACTTAGATTTGGGTTGGGGGGTAAAACATGAAAAGATTTGTATACAGACTCGAGAAGTTAAATAGTGACTTAGCTTCTAAAACAGTGCTGGCAGTGTCACAGAGCAGGGGATGAGTAAGGGCCATACAAGGGATAAGGACAAAGTGTCATCAGCTCCGAGAAGGGCAAGAGCATAGGGTCCTGGGGAGGACAGGGAGGCTCCCGCCTCAGGTTCCGTGCTCTCCGCCTATAACATGATTTAATAGAAAAATTAAATAAAACTCCTTTCTCCCCCAATGTCCCTCCCTCCCTGTCTCCCCTTTCCTTCCTGAGAGCAGGCAGCACACCACACTGCCACACAGCCCAGTCACCCTGCCCCACAGTGGATGTTTTCTGCCCTTATGTCTCCATGAAAACACTTCTCCCTGAGGTCACCAATGCCCTCCTAATTGCCAATACACTGAGCCAAATGGCACCAGCCCTTTACAGGCCTTATCTTACTCGATTGTTCACCGCCTTTGGCCCTGCAGACCACTCCCTCCTTCCTGAAACCCTCCCTTCCCATGACTTCCTTGCCAACAGCAAGCAGTTCAATTCAGTTCCGCTTGCAAATATTTATTGCCTTCCCACTACGTGCCAGTCACTGCTCTAGGCACTGGGACAACAAAAAAAAAGGATGAACAATTGACCCCACACTTCAAGGAGCTTCCTTCTGGTCCCATGCAGGAGACCTCCATGGAAACAGAGGCCTGCAATACAAAGAGGAAGTTCCATATTAGCTGTGTACACAGGGGCACACGTTAGGGGCTGCCAACCCAGCCCTAGAGGGAAGGGGCCACATGTGCTTGGACATTTTCAAGCCTCTTCCCTGGCTTCACCTCCCCTCTCTCCTTTAACTGCTAGTATTCCTTGAGGCTCTTTGCTTAGCTCTCCCCCCTTCTCACTCTATACTCTCCTTAAGCAATCTCATCTACACCTAGGTCTTCTACTACTGCTTCTATTTTGAAAACTTGCAACCCTTTAGTTCTAGCCAAGGTAATGTCCTAAGTTCTTGATTCATGTATTCAAATTCTATATCAGTTAACATTGCTTTTGCTACATACTCAAAAAGGATCTAAAGAGGCTTAAACAAAACAGAAGAAGTTTATTTTTCTATTTCTTATCAGAGACCCAGGCTCCTTTCAGCTCTTGCTTCTGCCATCCTCAAGTTTTCCTTCTGGTCCAATATGGCTGTTGGAGCTCCACCCATCATGCCCACATTCCAGGCAGCAGGAAGGATAAAGGAGTCTCAGCATATTTCAGGTAGCATAATGTTTTCGAGGTTCATTGAGATTGTGACCTAGGACAGAATTTCCTTCCTTTTTACGGCTGAGTAATATTTCATTGTATGTATACACACATATTTTGTTTATCCATTCATCCATCAATCGACACTTAGGTTGCTTCCACCTCTTGACTATTGTGAGTGGAGCTGCTATGAACATGAGTATGCAAATATGTCTTAGAGACCCTATCTTCAATTCTTTTGGATATATACCCCAAAATGGGATTGCTGGATAATATGGTACTTCTGTCTTTAATTGTCTGAGGAACTGCCATACTGTTTGCCATAGCAATTACATGGATTCACTTCTGTAATCTGCTTTTTTCCACTTAAAAATATATTCTGAGCATTTTCTCAGGTCATTAATACTCATATAACAGTTTTCAGAGACTGCATAGGAATCCATCATCTGCTTAACTAGTCCTTCATGGGGGGACAACTAGTCACAGCTTTTCACTATTATAAATGATATGCTGATAGACATTCCTTTGATAAATCTTTACATTCATTATTCCCTCAGGATAAAATTCCTGAGAAGTGTGAGCATTTCTAACAACTAGTAAAGGTACAATTGACATACAATAAACTGCACATATTTAAACTACACAATTTGTTGAGTTTCAACAGATATATCCAACTGTCAACCATAACCACAATCAAGGTAATGAGTAAATCCTTCAGGCCAACAAAAGTCTTCTTCTAATGCCCTTTGTAATCCTTCCCTCTGCTCCGCCCGTGCTGGGTCATGTGGTAGGTGTATGCTTCACTTTTTAAGACACTGCCAAACTGTTTTCCAAAGTGGATGTACCATTTTACATGCCACTGGCAAATGAATGAGGGTTCCAGTTGTTCCACATCCTCACCAACAACTGGTATAATCAGACTTAATTTCAGGCATTCTAATAGGTATATAACAGTATCTTGGTGTGTTTTTTTCTTCCCCCTGCGCCACCTAGCTTGCGGAATCTTAGTTCCCTGACCAGGGGTTGAACCCAGGCCACGGCAGTGAAAGCGCTGAGTCCTAACCACTGGACCACCAGGGAACTCCCTGTCTTCTTGATATTGAGATTTAAGAGGTCTTTATATATTCTGGATACAAGTCCTTTATCAGATATGTAATTTGCAAATGTATTCTCCTAGTCTGTGATTTGTCTTTTCATTCTCTTTACAGTATCTTTCAAAGGCCAGGAGTTCTTAATTTTGATCAAGTCCAATTTATCAATTTTTTTTCTTTTATGGATCATGCTTTTAGTATCATCTAAGAAATCTTTCCCTACATAAGGTCACAAAGGTTTTCTGCTATGTTTTTGTCTAGAAGTTTTATAACTTTAAGTCTTACATTTGTTTATAATCATTTTGAGATAATTTTTACATATAGTACAAGGTAGAGATCAAAGTTCATTTTTTCACATATGGATGTCCAACTGTTCTAGCATTATTGGCTGAAAAGAATTTCCTTTATCCATTGAATTGCCTTTGCACTTTGTCAAAAATCAATTGACCATGTATGTGTGGGTCTATTTCTAGACTCTATTTTGTTCTTTTGATATATTAGTCTATCTCTATACCAATACCATGCTGTCTTGATTTCTGTAGCTTTACAATGAGTTTTGAAATTAGGTAGTATGTTTTCCAACTTTGTTATTTTTCAAAGTTGTTCCAGTTATTTTAGGTCCTCTGCATTTACATGTGAATTTAGAATCAGCGTGTCAATTAACAAAAATAAAAGCCTGCCGGGATTGCACTAAATCTATATATTTAATATTATATATATATTATATATATATAATATTATATATATATTATATATATTGACATCTTAACAATATTGAGTCTTGTGAGCCACAAGCATGGTATATATCTCCATTTATTTAGACCTTCTTTATTTCTCCCAGAAATGCTTTGTAGTTCTCAGTGTATAGACCTTGCACATTTTTTAAATTAGGTTTATCCCTAAGTGTTTAATATTTTCAATGTTATTGCAAATGATATTGATTTTTTTTAACTTCATTGTCCAGTTATTCATTTCTAGTATATAAAAATACAGCAGGTTCTTGTCTTATACCCAGCAACCTTGCTAGGCTCACTTAGTTCTGCAAGCTTTTTTTGTAGATTCCATAGAATTTTCTACATAGATGATCATATTTTCTGCAAATCGAGTTTTACTTCTTCCTATCCAATCTAGATACCTTTTCTTTTACTTGCCTTATTGTAGTGACTAGAACCTCTAGTAGGATATTAAATAGAAGTGGTAAAATCAGACATCTTTACCCTGTTCCTGATTGTAGAGGGAAAGCTTTCAGTCATTTCACCTTAAGTATGATGTTGAGAAGCAGAAGTCTTGAATGTGCATTTTCAAGATTTTTGATAAATATGGACTCCAGAGAAGTTCCAATTTACACCATCTCCAGCAATGTATGAAAAGGTACCTTTTCATACACCCTTGCCAACATTAGGCATCATCTTAGAAAAATAAAAGTCTGCCATTCTTAATGTTATCTCATCACTTTAAATTTGTTTCTTTGATTATTAATGGAGATCAGCATCATTTAATGTTTACTAGCCAGTTGTATTAGTTTTTTTAGTTGTCTATGTCCTTTGCTCATTTGTCTAATGTGGTGTTCAGTTTATTCATTTCTTTCTTAATAACTTCATAGTAGCTTTTTAAAGTTCTAATGTCCTTAATTAAATATGTATATCACATATGTCTGTAATATTTTACCCAATTTGTCTTTTGCCCTTTACTTTTGTTTATGGATTTGTTTGGTTTTTTATATATACTATTTTTAATAGAATTTTTTTAGAGCAGTCTTAAATTCACAGCAAAATTGAGTATAAAGTACAGAGAGTTCCCATGTATCCCTTATCCTTGCAACACAGCCTTCCCACTATCAACATCCCACACTACCAACATCCTACACCAGAGTGTTACATATGTTACAATCAATGAACCTAACGTACACTGACACATGATTATCACCCGAAATCCACAGTTTACATTAGGGTTCCCTCTTGGTGTTATATATTCTATGGATTTGGACAAATGTATAATTATATGTATCCACAATTACATTATCACACAGAATAGTTTCACTGCCCTTCAAACCTTCTGTGCCCTTCCTACTCATCCTTCCCTCCTCTCTAACCCCTGGCAACCACTGATCTTTTTACAGTCTCCATAGTTTTGCCTTTTCCAGAATGTCATACAGTTGCAATAATATAGTATGTAGACTTTTTAGACTGGCTTCTTTCACTTAGTAATATAGTTTTAAGTTTCCTCCACGTCTTTTCCTGGCTTGATAACTCATTTCTTTTTAGCTGAATAATATTTCATTGTCTAAACATACCACAGTTTACTTACCCATTCACCTCGTTAAGGACATCTTAGTTGCTTCCAAGTTTTGGCAATTATCAATAAAGCTGCTATAAACACTTGTGTGCAGTTCTCCTGTGGACATAAGTTTTCAACTCATTTGGGTAAATACCAAGGAGAGCAAATTCTGGATCACATGGCAAGAGTATGTTTATATGGGTTTGTTTGTATGTATTAAAAAAAATTGAAGCCTTTACTTTTTTGTTGACAAATCTATCAACTCTTTTTTTCATAATTTCTATCTTTGATTTTGATTAGAAAAGCTTTTCCCTTCCAAATTTTACAAATCTTCAGTAGCTTCTGAAGTAGTAGTTCTTCTTCTAGCAGGTCTATGGTTTCATTTTATTTTTACACTTCAATCTTTATTTTGACATGAGGCAGATATCTAACTACATTTTCCCTTGGCTTTCTTTTCACTTCCTTAGTCACACATAGCTCCATCTAAATACTTTATCCACACAACTCCAAAGGAATTCCCAATTTACAAACAAGAAAACTGAGGCAGAGAGACAACTCATTGCATTTAAGATCACATAGCCATTAATTTATATAGTCAGAATTCAAACCCAGGTCTTTTGATGCCAAATCCTGTTCTCTCCACCACATGGATCTGCTTGATCCATGAACAAGCAGATCCATCTCCTGGGGGCTTGTTAGAAATGCAGTCTTGGGTCCCATCCCATACCCACTGAATCAGACTGCATTGCTATCAAATGTGAGAAGTCTGTTGTGATCCTATTACCTCACATTTAGGATACATCAGAATCACCTGGGGGTAGTTGTTGAGCTCCAACCCTCTTCAGTATTTTAATTCAGTAGGTCTGGGGTGATGACCAGAAATCTGCATTTTTAACAAGTATCCCAGGTTATTCTTATGCAGGTGCCCCCCTCCACCACATTTGAGAAATGCTCTGAAACAACTGAGACATTTTAAAACTGTAACCTAGGACACCAAAAGTGATGGCTGATTATTTCTCCCAATCTCAATTTAGATGTATCCTTTTCACCTGAAAAAGAGACAGCTAGGCGGTAACAGTCTTTTTATGTTACTATGTGGCAATGAGGTTGTAATAATGAGGATAACTAAATCTTCAAATTTACAGAAAATCAGATAAAGAAAACTAAGGGCAAAAGGTCTTCAATCGACCCAGAATTTAGTGGAGGCAGTGTGGAGAAACATATACCCAAGTAAATTGAAGTCTACTTCCCCTACTTCAAATATTGTCAATTGTGTCCGTGAGTCAGGGTCTCTTCACCAATAAAATGTGTGTAATAACCTGCCAGTAGGTAGAAAGAACCTGCCTGTCAACTTTCTGAACATTTGTCCCCAGCATCGACGTCCACAGGGCTGGAATGAGTAAACGTTCCCGGAGACTAAGGAGCCTCCGGAGGCTCTTTTATTACCAGTTCAGATTTGCCCGGAAGCCGACGCCACCTGGCCAGAGTGCGCTGGTGGTTTCGAGAAACACCCTCTTCCCCTCCCAGTCCTCCAGAGGGCTCCGTCATCAATAATTCATTAAGAACCTCCTCCCCATTGGTTGGGCCCTCCACCCGCGCTGGTAGCAGCCCAATGAGGAAGGACTTGAGAGAGCCCTTCTGAATAGTGAACGAGCTCCCGTGACGTAGATACTGGGGATTGGCTGAGACGGCGCGAGGCGGGGCCAGCTCGGGCGGTGGCTAGGGCGGCCTGGGCAGCTCAGTGCGAGCTGGGGAGGGTCGAGTCCGGAGTGGGGACAGTTCGCTGGACCTGCACTGAGAGGGCGAGCGCGGGGTGCGGACGGGCGGACCGGCGGCAGGATGTTTAGCTGGTTGGGGCGGCAGGCGGGCGGGCGCGAACGAGCGGGCGGCGCGGACGCGGTGCAGACGGTGACGGGCGGCCTGCGCTCGCTCTACCTGCGCAAGGTGCTGCCGCTGGAGGAGGCGTACCGCTTCCACGAGTTCCACTCGCCCGCGCTGGAGGACGCCGACTTTGAGAACAAGCCCATGATCCTGCTGGTGGGCCAGTACAGCACGGGCAAGACCACGTTCATCAGGTAACCCTCCCCGCCCGCTCTTCACCCCTGCCTGCGAACCTGTCCCTACCACCTAGGTGGAGGCGGTCCTCCCCACGTGTGTGCTCGTTGTCACCAGCCTCCCGCCTCCCTCGGGCTTCCTGCAGCGCACACTTCCCCTTGGAGGAACCCCGTCTCCGCTGCTTCCTCCTTCAGTATCGGCGTGACCTCAGGTTCCCCGTCCGAGCACGGTGCCCGGGTGTCCGAAGCCCCAGCCGGGGCGCGGCCGACAAAGTAGGGGCTGGCTCTCCCTACGCAGCCAGGAGGGTCCTCGAAACCGCCCCCCGCCCCTGTCTGCGTACTCCGAGCCCTCCTTCTTTGCTTTTGGAAAGGCACTCCTCTGGCTGGCATTATCTTGTCACCCTAGCCTGGGAACCCGGGGAAGGGAGGGAAAGCGAGGTTATAATAAGCACCTTCTTGATGAGCTAGTGAGGGCTACGGCTGGAAATGGGGACGGAGGTGTGTGGTAACAGAATGTGTTATTGAGTCAAAGTTGGAAAGTTAAGCCCCTAGCACAGTGCCCCGCGAATAACTATTTGTTGGATGAATGAAAGAAAGGAAGAAAGAAAGAATGAATGGCAACAGTAGAGGGTATTGCCCACTCCCCCTTCCCTTGCGGTCCTTGCACGCCGCCTCCACCACAGAGTTCGGGGGACAGGGTAGAGAGGCCGCCTTCATTCAGCTCTTGCACAGCCTCCCTTTACCGTGCGTTAGGAAGTTAGCTGTGTGTAGGCGCCGCACCAGCGGATGCCCAGTGGAACTAAGGGGGAGTGTCATATTACTATTCGTTAGTTTCCATTTCTTAGGTGGGTCAGTCCCTCCTCCCTCACCCTTGACAGCTGAAAATATTGTCATGCTCGCTGTGTCTCCAAAAGCAAACAGTTACTGTGCATGCCTTGACATTCAAATCGTATAGCTCCTTCCTAGTGATTTTTGATGGGAAATCATTTACATTGTAACAGATAGCTTTTTGAAGAGGCTATTTTACTTTTAAAGCAGCTGGCATATTAAGACTCACTTTCTTTGGTTAGGAGACTTGTTTTCCTGGGTTAAACTGTGTCAGTTGAAACAAAGTAATCATTTAAGGTTTTGATCCAGGGTTTTGGAAATTGTAACAGTCTCTTCATCATTGATGTTCAACAGGTGTTCAGAAAACTGCATTGGTATTTGGATACATGCCATTTCTATTAAGTAGTGACCTCTTTTTCTCCCTTCCAGTGACCTAAATAGTTCCCACAAATAGAGTAGTTGTCACTACAGAAAATATAGGCCTGCAGATACACTATGAATGAATTCAGTAAAACAAATACACTATATTGAAATATAGTTCTAGGCAGTAAATTGAATGTGAAGGAAGATGGAAGAAAATAATTTTAAATTGCTCTATTTGGTGCTTATTAGTAAGCTGAAAACAATATTAAATATGTCACCTAAGACACTCAAAATGAACCGTAGAAATATTACAGTAACTGATACCTTGAAAGATGAGGCACAATACATTTAAGGTCTCAGTAATACTAACCAGTTTTTAAGTATGTGGGACAATGAAGTATTATGACCAAGTGGTACAAGAGTGGTAGGTGGACTTTTTTTTTGAAATATACAAATAAAGGATAAGAAGGTAAGCATTGTTACAATAGTCTCAGACATTAGCGGTGGCATGTTCACAGCACCCTGAGTAGTTCCTCCCATCTGTCCTTGCCATGAGAGCTTTATTGTGTGATTAGGGAGCCATGGTTGATACTATGTCAACCCGGATGTGATGAGGCACTCTCTCTGCTCCCACAGCCTGGATAGTAAGCAAGCCAAAGGCAGGAGAACAAACCCACAGGAACATGAATCGATCTTTTTTTCAGTTTACTGTTTTTCTGTTTCATCATTTGGGGGGAGCTTTGTGGAATAGCTAAGCATAGTTTAAAGATGGATTTTGAGGTCTGGCAACTCCATCCAAATGAACTACTTCTCAGGAGGCACTGGAGCCCCATGTGCAACACCAGGGTGAGGGAGGAGTCACCTTATCAGGAAGTCACTTGCTCTTGAGACCTTCCCGAACGACAAAGTGACTTTATTGTTAGGCAGCAGGCACAAAAGTGGACCTGTGAGGTAGACAGGGTAGAAGAAAATCAGGGTAGACAGGAAGGTTGGTGAGCACCGGAGACGGGAGTTTGGTTTCAGAGTGGAGCTAGGAGGAAAAGATGTAGCTTCTGGGAGGAAAGCCCCAAACAAAAGGGCAGCTGCCCTCTAGAGTCCTGCACTGGAACTGGGGGCCAGAGGTGTTGGCCCAGGGTGCTGATAGTCCTGGAACATGCCTGCATCCGTGGCTGTCTTTTCTCAGTGCCTGGGTGGTTTGCTTCTAGCCAGTGAGCACTGGAAACTCATACTTGACTATGGGGTGCACCTATCTGCATAGTCAGAGATTCTTATCTACCTGGCTTCCTGCATATCCCAAGAGGTCACTGGTAACACAGAACCTTCACTGATATGGAGGGAAACTTCTCTCCTTGTAAAGCCACTCAGCAAGACCTTTGATGTACATTCCACACCCTTGATGAAACCTTACTCTTGCTTCCTTTTGTCCCATAACTGGGATGAACTAAGAGCCCCACTGAAACATGGTGAGCCAGGACATTCACCAAGAGTGAAGAAATTAAGTGTGTGCTGTGTTCTAATGAAGAGGTCTCCTAAATGGGGTGGATGGAGAACCTGAGTGTCAAGAAGTTGTGCTCATTCCTGCATGGAAGATCACCATGAAGGACTCAAGTGTGAGGAGGAGGATGGATAGAAGGAGAGTCTTGGTGGACTCTCCTCACATGGGTCACAAAGCTGGCCCAGAACTTCAGGAGATGTTTGTCAAAGTCTTTTGGAGGTAGAAACAAACAGCCTATTGTCTTGTTGACAGTTTTATTTCTCAGAAGACAGAGGATGCAATGGGAGGAACTGTTGGTGCTCTGCCTCTGACCAGCAGGAAAGAACTGACCAGAGAAGGAGAAGAGATGGGCACGGGGGAAGTGGCCATGTCATGGTAGACTCTTTAACAGCCAAGGAAGGCTGGATATTGGGTTCAGCCAGGCTTATGTCCAAAACCTGAGGAAAACAGATTTCAGAGATTCCCCCAGAAAAGTCCCTGGGCCCAGGTGCTATGAAGGAAGACATTTCCCCTGAGAGGATGTGAGGTTCACCAGAAATCCATTCAAACCACACAACTGCAACTTCTGGTTTTGTTGGTTTTTTTTTTTGCGGTACGCAGGCCTCTCACTGTTGTGGCCTCTCCCGTTGCGGAGCACAGGCTCCGGACACGCAGGCTCAGCGGCCATGGCTCACAGGCACAGCCGCTCCGCGGTATGTGGGATCCTCCCGGACCGGGGCACAAACCCGTGTCCCCTGCATCTGCAGGTGGACTCTCAACCACTGTGCCACCAGGGAAGCCCACAACTTCTGATTTTTAAGAGCTCCACTTTCTCTCTTCCTCCTACACCCTGTCCTGTTCTCTCAAAAAATTTATTCTAATAAGGAAAAAAAAAAGGAAGTCACTCAGGAAGCTATATAGGCTTTTAAAGGGTAGAGACCAAGGAAATTAGGCAAGAAAAAGAAACAGAAGGCATGTAGATTGGAAAGGAAGAAGTAAAACCATCTCTGTTCACAGAGGACATGATCCTGTATGTAGAAAAATCCTAAAGATTTAGGAAAAGCCTTAAAAAAACTCTTAAAACTAACAAGTTCAGCAAGATGTCAGGATATAAGATTAATATACAGAATCAATTATATTTCTATACACTAGCAATGAACAATCTGAAAATGAAATTAAGAAAATTCCATTTATAATAGCACCTTAAAAAATAAAGTACTTAGGAATAAATTTAACAAAAGTAATGTAAAACTTATGCACTGAAAACTATAAAACTTTGTTGAAAGAAATTAAAGAAAGCCTTAAAAAAAAAAAAAGACATTCCATGTTCATGGATTGGAAAACTTAATATTTTTAGAATGGCAGAAGTACTCAAAGTGACCTGCAGATTCACGGCAATCCCTAGCAAAATCCCAGTTGCCTTCTTTACAGAAATTGACAAGCTGATCCTAAAATTCACGTGGAAGTGTAAGGGATCCAGAATAGCCAAAACAATCTTGAAAAAAAAATTGCATTTCTCATACTTCTGATTTCAAAACTTACCACAAAGCTACAGTAAACAAGACAGTGTGATACTAGCTAAAGATAAACATCTAGATCAACTGAATAGAATTGAGAGTCCAGAAATAAACCCATACATCTATGATAAATTTGTTTTTACAAGGGTTCCAAGACAATTCAATGGGGGAAAATATTCTTTTTAACAAATGATGGTGGGACAACTGGATATCCACACTGCAAAAAAGAATAGGAAGTGACTTCTAATGGGTACAGCGTTTCTTTTTGGGTGATAAAAATGTTCTGAAATTAGATAGTGGTATTAGTTTCACAACTCTGTGAGTATACTAAAAACTACAGAATTGTGCCTTTTAAAAATGTGAATTTTATGGCGTATGAATTATATCTCGATAAAAAATATAAAACAATTCAGTCTTTCAGTATTAAGCATCCTGTGATTTATTTACTTTCTATAAATTCTGCAGTTAGTGCTAGTCAGGTAATTTCTGCATTTGT
Organism: Stenella coeruleoalba; assembly: GCF_951394435.1. Lineage (NCBI taxonomy): Eukaryota > Metazoa > Chordata > Mammalia > Artiodactyla > Delphinidae > Stenella > Stenella coeruleoalba. The sequence continues at coordinate 84,844,073 of NC_137147.1, read as the reverse complement.
GTGCAATAATTTAAAATAAAAATGGATGCCAGAAAGAAAACAAATGAAAAAAAAAAGTGGGAATAAGCTGAAAGAACACAAGGACAGAAGGAACTAAGGAGCAGACCCGAGAAAAAAGGAGTACAAATAGCCATTGCACCATCCCTACGCTTGTTCCCTTGTATGGTCTTGTCTGTGTATAAATGTACATTCTTCATAACACTTAAGCTAGTAAAATCAAGGTATGATGTTTTCCTATAAAATGCTTGAAAAGGGGAAAAGGGGAAAAGGGAGCAGGGGTTCTACACACAAGGGTGAAAACAAGGTTTATGGACAGTACAAAGCACTAAGAAGCTGGAGTGAGTGGGCTGAGAGGGCAAAAATGCCTCAGACAATAAAAAAGCCTTTTTAGGTATGATTAGAACAAGAAAAAGAATCAGGAAGTGATAGGCTCACTGCTTGGAACTCTTGCTATAACATTAACAGAAAGCAGAACTACTCAGCTATTATTTTGCTTCCTCCTTTTCTCTCAAAGAAAATGCTCCAGGAATGGTAAAGGGAGCCCAGCCATGTTTGAGAGGGACTCAAACCCAGACTGCGAGGAGCTCTCCAGGGCCTGGCACAGGCAAGACCGAGTAAATACCCGGTTGGATAGATAGATGGGAGGCCCTTATAGGACGAACTTGCAGTTGTGCTCTAAGGACTGTGTTTGGTGATTTGTAAGAAATTATGAAGGATATGCAAAGTATCAGAAAATTGGAAGCAGACAAATGTCCCAGTTTTCAAAAATGGGGGGAAATAGATTTTGTTTAAGGACAAAGCTCTGCTCCATTCCTTTGATAGGCTCTAGACTCAGTTATTAAAGAGAAGTGAAGGCACTCACTAGGAGGCAGTCTGGTTGGTGGTCCAGTGGTTAAGACTTCACCTTCCAATGCAGGGGGTGCGGGTTCGATCCCTGGTCAGGGAGCTGAGATCCCACATGCCTTGGGGCCAAAAAAACAAAACATAAAACAGAAGCAATATTGTAACAAATTCAGTAAAGACTTCAAAACTAAATGGTCCACATCAAAAATAATCTTAAAAAGTTCCTTTAGGGAAACACTGTGGGTCCAATTGAGTGGTTCTCACCCCCATTCAAGTGCTGGACCCCTGAAAATCATAGTAGTGTGTGTCAAGTACCATACCTTTTACAGATCTCGCCGAGATACTGAAATATTTAATTTTCACCAAACAATAGACTTTATTTACAATATACAATATAAGATCATAGCTACACAGCCTAGTGTTTCTTTACTCAAATACTATTGATTTCAAGGATGGGTCCAGCTATCACAGACTATGGAGAAGAATCAAACTGTGAGGGCTCTGGGTGACAAGAGCTGTGACACTAAAGCACAGTTTGGGATGGGTGCATAGGAGGGACCCTTCCTGCAGGTTCGGATGTTGGAAAAGGCCTCCCTGAGGATACAGCCTAAAAGCTGAACCCTACGGAATGAGCCAGAATTCGCTGCCCCAAGGAGACAGGGAAGGGAAAGTGAGAAAGTGTCAATGATGAGGCCCAGGTTTGGGTAACCAGGTAGGTGGTTGAGCTATCTGCTGAGATGGGGACACAAGAGGAGGAAGAGTAGGGGCATACTTACGAGTTTAGATTTAAGCCTGTGCGTAAGTGGACACCCAGGTGTAGAGTCCGTGAGGGGTCAGACATATGGGTCTGGAATGAGAGGAAGATGAGCTTGTGGAGATGCTGGGGAAAATGTCACCAGGTAGGTGGAGTAATGCCAGGGGAGGATGATGGTTCAGAGCCATCTTAGGGCTGTTTTGCTTGCAAGTGACAGCAATTCAACTAAAAAAATCTTAAGTAAAAAGGCATACCTTAGCCCATAGAATGTACATCACCACGAGTGAACCCTAATGTAAACTGTGGACTCTTGGTGATAATGGTGTGTCAGGGTGGGTTCATCAGTTGTGATAAGCGCACCACTCTATTGGGGGATGTTGATGATGGGGGAGGCGATGCATATGTCAAGGCAGGGGGTGTGTGGGAAACCTCTGTATTGTCCACTCAATTTTGCTGTGAACGTAAAACTGCTCTAAAAAATAAAATCTGTTAAAAAAAAAAAAAGTATACCTTTTCTCACAAAACTGTTTGAACCAGGCTATTCTGGCTTCAGGCCTGGCCTACGACCCCACGTGGTGCCATCAGGACTCGCTGTCTCAGCTCTGCTGCCTTCCTCATGCTGGCTTCCTTCTCAGGCAGTTCCTCGTGGGGTGGGCAGACCCTCTCTAATTCCAGACTCACATTCTGCCGGCTCAGCAACCCCAGTAGGAAAAGAGAGAACCCCTTTCCCCATAGTTTCACGGAAAGTCTCAGGTTTGAGTTTTATTGGCTTAACTTTGGCCGTCTGCCCATCCTTGCACCAGTCTCTCGAGCCAGGGGAATGAAGTACCCGTGCCTGGAGTGGGGTGGTCAGCCCCCAAACCTCACGGACTAAGGGTGGGGAGAGGCAGCTTCTCAGGGCACGGCTATCAGATAGGGGAAATGGACGCTAGACGGGTGAAACAGAAGACGACCCCTACAAAAGCCAGGGAACGAGGGCTGGGTGGTCAGTAGCATCAGCTGCCTTGGGGAAACGGAGCCAGTGGATTAGCCACCAGGAGCCAGGGTGACCTTGGTAAGAGTCAGTAGGTGGTGGTGATGGAAGCCAGGTGGCAGAGGGTTGAGGAATGAGTGGGAGGTGAAGCGTCAAATATAGAAAACTCTCAGCAGCTGGGCACTGAAGGCGAGGAATCGTGCCCTGGTCACAGGCATTCCGGAGGTTTGGTTGATGAGCATGGCCTCAGCAGAGTTAGAAGTTGATGGAAGGGGCCCATGGAGGGGGAGCGGCTGGCATTTCAGAAGCCCAAGAGGAGGCAGGACTTGGAGCAAGGATTCTGGGGGGCGTGGGGGGGTACCGGCCAGGTTGAGTGTGGCATTGGCAGCATCAGTCAGCTCGGTGAGACGCCGTAGGTTGGCCTCTCATTCACTCATTACATCGTCTACCTGACAAAGGGCAGCGGTACCCGAGGATTAGGAGAAGTGACATCTAGAAGCTTACTTCTAAAAGGCATTCAATGTACTTTTCAAAACCTTGGAAAATTGTGAACTAGAGAGCTGTGGTTCCTGGATCTGTCTGTGGGTCAGGATCACCAGGACACCTTCGGAAACAGATTCCAGGGCTTCATCCCAGACCTTATGAATTGGAATCTCTGTGGATGAGATTGAGAAATCTGTTTTTTGTTTTTATAAACTGTATCTCAAGGTGATTCTTAGGCAGCCTCCCCCAGGAAACATTAGAGAGCCGTTGCTACACGAATATTCAGTTGATGGAATCATGACACTAGAACCATCAAGCCTGAAGAGAGAGGCTCACTGTGGTGGACCTTACATGGCATATGGTCCAAGCTCCATCTGTTCACATTTTTAGCAGCTGACGTAGAAGAAGACATAGAAGTCATGATTACAAAACTGGGGATTATGCAATAAATGCAGTTTAATAAACAGCCTTTTTCACTTAATATGATATGATGCATTTTTTCTGGTGTCATTAAGTAATCTTCAAAAATAATGTTTGCATCATATTCTATCATAAAGCTTGGAACATTGTTTTTAATATTTTTCCCAGTTTTTAATTGAAATATAGTTGATTTACAATGTGTTAATTTCTTTTTTTTTGATTTTGATATGTTTTTATTTCAATCCCAATATTCAAGTTGGAAAATCCAGTGAGTTTTTTTTCTTTTAATATTTATTTATTTATGGCTGTGTTGGGTCTTTTTTTTAATTCAAACAGAAAGTCACAAAAATTATAATCATCCTCATCAGTACACTCAGTCCCATGTAATTAATTTTTTTTAATCTTGATCTTTTGTTAGCACTTTTATGAATTCATCAGTTTTCCATTAGAGTTCTGAAAATGCTCATTCATTCAATTCAGCAGTATAGTCAGTTACCAGAAACCTGTACTTGTCAGAGTCTTTTCCATGAATTCCCTGAAGATGAAACCCTTTTATAGGAACATTTTTGCAAAAGCATCAGAGTACACCCAGAACTGTCTGTAAATGACAAAAGACTTAAAAATGACCACAGTTAAAGATTTGATGAAAGTTCATAATAATGTAATTGACAAGGAAATTTAGTTATTTCTGAGATATACATTTTAAAGTAATTAGAATTATGACATAACATTATCCCAGAACATATAAGATTTTTAGAAATTTCATGTAATGTCTGAAACAGTTATATTAACATATTTCCATACAAATAACCCAAAGAAAGTTTAGTATTAGTTGTTTTTTTGGTTTGTTTTTTTATACTGCAGGTTCTTATTAGTCATCAGTTTTATACACATCAGTGTATACATGTCAATCCCAATCACCCAATTCAGCACACCACCCCCGCGGTTTTCCCCCCTTGGTGTCCATACGTTTGTTCTCTATATCTGTGTCTCAACTTCTGCCCTGCAAACCGGTTCATCTGTACCATTTTTCTAGGCTCCACATACATGCGTTAATATACGATATTTGTTTTTCTCTTTCTGACTTACTTCACTCTCTCTGACAGTCTCTAGATCCATCCATGTCTCAACAAATGACTCAATTTCGTTCCTTTTTATGGCTGAGTAATATTCCATTGTATATATGTACCACATCTTCTTTATCCATTCGTCTGTCGATGGGCATTTAGGTTGCTTCCGTGATCTGGCTATTGTAAATAGTGCTGCAGTGAACATTGGGGTGCATGTGTCTTTTTGAATTATGGTTTTCTCTGGGTATATGCCCAGTTGTGGGATTGCTGGGTCATATGGTAATTCTATTTTTAGTTTTTTAAGGAACTTCCATACTGTTCTCCATAGTGGCCATATCAATTTACATTCCCACCAACAGTGCAAGAGGGTTCCCTTTTCTCCACACCCTCTCCAGCATTTGTTGTTTGTAGATTTTCTGATGATGCCCATTCTAACTGGTGTGAGGTGATACCTCATTGTAGTTTTGATTTGCATTTCTCTAATAATTAGCGATGTTGAGCAGCTATTCATGTGCTTCTTGGCCATCTGTATTTCTTCTTTGGAGAAATGTCTCTTTAGGTCTTCTGCCCATTTTTGGATTGGGTTGTTTGTTTCTTTAATATTGAGCTGCATTAGCTGTTTATATATTTTGGAGATTAATCCTTTGTTGATTCGTCTGCAAATATTTTCTCCCATTCTGAGGGTTGTCTTTTTGTCTTGTTTATGGTTTCCTTTGCTGTGCAAAAGCTTTGAAGTTTCATTAGGTCCCATTTGTTTACTTTTGTTTTTATTTCCATTACTCTAGGAGGTGGATCAAAAAAGATCTTGCTGTGATTTATGTCAAAGAGTGTTCTTCCTATGTTTTCCTCTAAGAGTTTTATAGTGTCCGGTCTTACATTTAGGTCTCGAATCCATTTTGAGTTTATTTTTGTGTATGGTGTTAGGGAGTGTTCTAACTTCCTTCTTTTACATGTAGCTGTCCAGTTTTCCCAGCACCACTTATTGAAGAGACTGTCTTTTCTCCATTGTATATCTTTGTCTCCTTTGTCATAGATTAGTTGAACATAGGTGCATGGGTTGACCTCTGGGCTTTCTATCTTGTTCCATTGATCTATGTTTCTGTTTTTGTGCCAGTACCATATTGTCTTGATTACTGTAGCTTTGTGGTATAGTCTGAAGTCAGGGAGTCTGATTCTTACAGCTCCGTTTTTTTACTTCAAGACTGCTTTGGCTATTCGGGGTCTTTTGTGTCTCCATACAAATTTTAAGATTATTTGTTCCAGTTCCGTAAAAAATGCCATTGGTAATTTGATAGGGATTGCATTGAATCTGTAGATTGCTTTTGGGTAGTATAGTCATTTTCACAATATTGATTCTTCCAATCCAAGAACGTGGTATATATCTCCAGCTGTTGGTATCATCTTTAATTTCTTTCATCAGTGTCTTATAGTTTTCTGCATACAGGTCTTTTGTCTCCCTAGGTAGGTTTATTCCTAGGTATTTTATTCTTTCTGTTGCAATGGTAAATGAGAGTGTTTCCATAATTTCTCTTTCAGATATTTCATCATTAGTGTATAGGAATGCAAGAGATTTCTGTGCATCAATTTTGTATCCTGCAACTTAACCAAATTCATTGATTAGCTCTACTAGCTTTCTGGTGGCATTTTTAGGATTCTCTATGTATAGTATCATGTCATCTGCAAGGAGTGACAGTTTTACTTTTTCATTTCCAATTTGTATTCCTTTTCTTTCTTTTTCTTCTCTGCCGTGGCTAGGACTTCCAAAACTATGTTGAATAATAATGGTGAGAGTGGATATCCTTGTCTTGTTCCTGATCTTAGAGGAAATGCTTTCAGTTTTTCACCATTGAGAATGATGTTTGCTGTGGGTTTGTCGTATATGGCCTTTATTATGTTGAGGTAGGTTCCCTCTATGCCCACTTTCTGGAGAGTTTTTATCATAAATGGGTGTTGAATTTTGTCATAAGCTTTTTCTGCATCTATTGAGATGATCATATGGTTTTTATTCTTCAATTTGTTAATATGGTGTATCACATCGATTGATTTGCCTATATTGAAGAATCCTTGCATCCCTGGGATAAATCCCACTTGATGATGGTGTATGATCCTATTAATGTGTTGTTGGATTCTGTTTGCTGGTATTTTGTTGAGGATTTTTGCATCTATATTCATCAGTGATATTGGTCTGTAATTTTCTTTTTTTGTAGTATCTTTGTCTGTTTTGGTATCAGGGTGATGGTGGCCTCATAGAATGAGTTTGGGAGTGTTCCTGCCTCTGCAATTTTTTGGAAGAGTTTGAGAAGGATGGGTGTTAGCTCTCCTCTAAATGTTTGATAGAATTCACCTGTGAAGCCATCTGGTCCTGGACTTTTGTTTGTTGGAAGATTTTTAATCACAGTTTCAATTTCATTACTTGTGAATGGTCTGTTCATATTTTCTGTGTCTTCCGGGTTCAGTATTGGAAAGTTATACCTTTCTAAGAATTTGCGCATTTCTTCCACGTTGTCCATTTTATTGGCATAGAGTTGCTTGTAGTAGTCTCTTAGGATGCTTTGTATTTCTGTGGTGTCTGTTGTAACTTCTCCTTTTTCATTTCTAATTTTATTGATTTGAGTCCTCTCCCTCTTTTTCTTGATGAGTCTGATTAATGGTTTATCAATTCTGTTTATCTTCTCAAAGAACCAGCTTTTAGTTTTATTGATCTTTGCTGTTGTTTTCTTTGTTTCTATTTCATTTATTTCTGCTCTGATCTTTATGATTTCTTTCCTTCTTCTAACTTTGGGTTTTGTTTGTTCTTCTTTCTCTGGTTCCTTTAGGTGTAATGTTAGATTGTTTACTTGAGATTTTTCTTGTTTCTTGAAGTAGGCTTGTATAGCTATAAACTTCCCTCTTAGAACTGCTTTTGCTGTATCCCATAGGTTTTGGATCATCGTGTTTTCATTGTCATTTTTCTCTAGGTATTTTTTGATTTCCTCTTTGATTTCTTCAGTGATCTATTGGTTATTTAGTAACGTATTTTTAGCCTCCATGTGTTTTTGTTTTTTTCCCTGTAATTCATGTCTAATCTCACAGCATTATGGTCAGAACATATGCTTGATATGATTTCAATTTTCTCAAATTTACTGAGGCTTGAGTTGTGACCCAAGATGTGACCTATCCTGGAGAATGTTCTGTGAGCCCTTGAGAAGAAAGTGTAATCTGCTGTTTTTTGATGGAACGTCCTATAAATATCAAATCTATCTGGTCTGTTGTGTCATTTAAAGCTTCTGTTTCCTTATTTATTTTCATTTTGGATGATCTGTCCATAGGTGTTAAAGTCCCCCACTATTATTGTGTTACTGTCAATTTCCTCTTTCATAGCTGTTAACAGTTGCCTTATGTATTGAGATGCTCCTATGTTGGGTGCATATATATTTATAATTGTTATATCTTCTTCTTGGATTGATCCCTTGATCATTATGGAGTGTCCTTTCTTGTCTCTTGTAACATTCTTTATTTTAAAGTCTTTTTTATCTGATATGAGTACAGCTGCTCAAGCTTTCTTTTGATTTCCATTTGCATGGAATATCTTTTTCCATCCCCTCACTTTCAGTCTGTATGTGTCCCTAGGTCTGAAGGGAGTCTCTTGTAGACAGCATATATATGGGTGTTGTTTTCGTATCCATTCAGCAAGCCTGTGTCTTTTGCTTGGAGCATTTAATCCTTTCACGTTTAAGGTAATTATCAATATGTATGTTCCTATGACCATTTTCTTAATTGTTTTGGGTTTGGTTTTGTAGGTTCTTTTCTTCTCTTATGTTTCCCACTTAGAGAAGTTCTTTTAGCATTTGTTGTAGAGCTGGTTTGGTGGTGCTGAATTCTCTTAGCTTTTGCTTGTCTGTAACGCTTTTGATTTCTCCATCGAATCTGAATGAGATCCTTGCCGGGTAGAGTAGTCTTGGTTGTAGCTTCTTCCCTTTCATCACTTTAAGTATATCATGCCACTCCCTTCTGGCTTGTAGAGCTTCTGCTGAGAAATCAGCTGTTAACCTTATGGGAGTTCCCTTTTATGTTATTTGTTGTTTTTCCCTTGCTGCTTTCAATAATTTTTCTTTGTCTTTAATTTTTGCCAATTTGATTACTATGTGTCTCAGCGTGTTTCTCCTTGGGTTTATCCTGTATGGGACTCGCTGTGCTTCCTGGACTTGGGTGGCTATTTCCTTTCCCATGTTAGGGAAGTTTTTGACTATAATCTCTTCAAATATTTTCTCAGGTTCTTTCTCTCTGTCTTCTCCTTCTGGGACCCCTATAATGCGAATGTTGTTGCGTTTAATGTTGTTCCAGAGGTCTCTTAGGCTGTCTTCATTTCTTTTCATTCTTTGTTCTTTATTCTGTTCCACAGCAGTGAGTTCCACCATTGTGTCTTCCAGGTCACTTATCTGTTGTTCTGCCTCAGTTATTCTGCTATTGATTCCTTCTAATGTAGTTTTCATTTCAGTTACAATGTGTTAATCTCTGCTGTATAGCAAAGTGATTCAGTTATACATATATATACATTCTTTTTTATATTCTTTTCCATTATAGTTTATTGTAGGATACTGAATATAGTTCTCTGTGCTGTACAGTAGGACCTTGTTGTTTATCCATTCCACATATAATACCTTACATCTGCTAACCCCAACCTCCCACTCCATCCCTTCCCCAACCCCCTCCCCCTTGGCAGCCACAAGTCCATTCTCTATGTCTGTGAGTCTCTTTCTGTTTCGAAGATAGGTTCATTTGTGTCATATTTTAGATTCCACATATAAGTGATATCATATGGTATCTGCCTTTCTCTGACTTAGTATGATAATCTCTAGCGGCATCCATGTTGCTGCAAATAGCATTATTTGATTTTGGCTGAGTAGTATTCCATTGTATATATATACCACATCTTCTTTAACCATTCATCTGTCGATGGACATTTAGGTTGTTTCGTGTCTTGGCTGTTGTGAATAGTGGTGCTGTGAACATGGGGGTGCGTGTATCTTTTTGGATTAAAGTCTTGTCTGGGAATATGCCCAGGAGAGGGATTGCTGGATCATATGGTTATTCTATTTTTAGTTTTCTGAGGAACCAGCATACTGTTTTCCACAGTGGCTGTACCAACTTACATTCTCACGAACAGTGTAGAAATGTTCCCTTTTCTCAGCCTCCTGTCCATCATTTGTTATTTGTAGAGTTTTTAATGATGGCCGTTCTGACCGGTGTGATGTGGTACCTCATGTAGTTTTGACTTGCATTTCTCTAATAATTAGTGATGTTGAGAATCTTTTCATGTGCCTACTGGCCATTTGTATTTCTTCTTTGGAGAAATGTCTATTTAGGTGTTGCCCATTTTTCAATTGGGTTGTTTGTTTTTTGTTGTTGAGTCGTATGAGCTGTTTGTATATTTTGGAAATTAAGCCTTTGTCGGTTGCATCACTTGGAAATATTTTCTCCCATTCCGTAGGTTGTCTTTTTGTTTTTTTATGGTTACCTTTGTTGTGCAAAAGCTTATAAATTTGATTAGGTCCCATTTGTTTATTTTTGTTTTTATTTCTATGGCCTTGGGAGACTGACACAAGAAAACACTGGTACAATTTATGTCAGAGGATTGTTGCCTATGCTCTCTTCTAGGAGTTTTATGGTGTCATGTCTTATGTTTAAGTCTTTAAGTCATTTTGAGTTTATTTTTGTATTTGGTGAGAGGGTGTGTTCTAACTTCATCAGATTTACATGCGGCTATCCAACTTTACCAACAGCACTTGCTGAAGAGACTGTCTTTTTCCCGTTTTATATTCTTGCCTCCTTTGTCAAAGATTAATTGACTGTAGGTGTTTGGGTTTATTTCTGGGCTCTCTATTCTGTTCCATTGACCCCTAAGTCTGTTTTTGTTCTAATACCACGCTGTTTTGATTACTGTAGCTTTGTAGTATTGTCTGAAGTCTAGGAGGGTTATGACTGCTGCTTTGTTCTTTTTCTTCAAGATTGCTTTTGGCAATTCAAGATTGCTTTGATTTTATGGTTCCATATAAATTTTAGGATTTGTTCTAGTTCTGTGAAAAATGTCATGGGTAATTTGATAGGGATCACATTAAATCTGCATGGGTAGTATGTCATTTTAACAATATTTGTTCTTCCAATCCAAGAGCATTGTATATCTTTCCATTTCTTTGAATCATCTTCAGTTTCCTTTATTAATGTTTTATAATTCTCAGCAGATGTCTTTCACCTCCTTGGTCCAGTTTATTTCTAAGTATTTTATTTTGGGGGGCACGATTTTGAAAGGTTTTTTTTTTTTTTTACATTCCCTTTCTGATATTTCATTACTATTGTAAAGAAATACAACTGATTTCTATAGGAACATTGTTTTTAATTTTATGCTGTTATGCCTAATATTGCAATGAATACTCTTGGCTATAAATCTTAGTATATCTAGCTTTTTTCTTAGAATAGCTGTCTGAGCATGAATTACTGCATCAGAAGTTATGAATATTTTTCAAGTTTATATATACTCATTTTTATACTAATTAATTAAATTAATTTATTTATTTTTGGCTGCATTGGGTCTTGGTTGCAGCACACAGGCTTTCTCTAGTTGCAGCGAGCAGGGCCTCCTTTTTGTTGCAGTGCAAGGGCTTCTCATTGTGGTGGCTTCTCTTGTTGTGGAGCATGGGCTCTAGGCACGCAGGCTTCAGTAGTTGTGCACAAGCTCAGTAGTTGTGGCTTGCGGGCTCTAGAGTGCAGGCTCAGTTGTTGTGGCACACGGGCTTAGGTGCTCTGCAGCATGTGGAATCTTCCCAGACCAGGGCTTGAATCCGTGACCCCTGCATTGGCAGATGGTTTCTTAACTACTGAGCCACCAGGGAAGTCCCTGTATATACTCTTGACAAATGTACTTTGTGTGTGTGTGTATGCTGTATATATTAAATATATATATATACACACACACACACAAAGGAGTGTACGTGTGTGTATATATATTCCTATTCAGAAAAGTTATTTCAAATTAGACTCCCATTAGGGAGTCTAATATAAGGATTATTATTTCATTAAACCATTGATAAAACTAAGTATTACTATTAAAAACAAATAAATATGATAGGAAAAAGTTTCTTTTTTTTTTATCTAGTGAAGCTGAACTCATAAAATATATAGCCAACATCTATATTTTTTTGTGAATTGTATATGAACTTGGACCAATTTTCATTTGGAGTATTAGTCTTTATCTTGCAGATATTTAAATATTTTACTCAGTAATGGCTGTCAGTCCTTTGTCATTGTTATTATAAGTTTTTTTTCCAGTTTGAGGTTTGCTTTTTTAATTTTTATGATAATTTTTGACGTGCAGAAATATGTAACATTTGTGGTCAAATCTAGCATTTTTCTCCTCCATGGAAGATGTCTTTTATCTCTCTTATGCCTAGAAAATCCTTGTTTATCCTAAGATTTAGAAAATATTCACCTGTATTTTCTTTTTTTAAATAGATTTTTTAAAATATTTAACTCTTTAATCCACTTGGAAGTAAAAATCTGTTTTGAAAGTATTCTTGTTTTGGTTTTTTATTTTTTAACCTTGTTTATGGAATAATCCTATATATTCTTTTCCATTTTGGTTTATCCCAGGAGATTGGTTATAGTTCCCTGTGCTATACAGTAGGACCTTGGTGTTTATCCATTCTAAATGTAATAGTTTGCATCTACCAATCCCAAACTCCCAGTCCATCTCTCTCCCCCCACCCGACCGCCCCCTTGGCAACCGCAAGTCTGATCTCTGTCTGTAGGTCTATTTCTGTTTTGTAGATAAGTTCATTTGTGCCATATTTTAGATTCCACATATAAGTGATATCATATGGTATTTGTCTTTCTCTTTCTGACATACTTCACTTAGTATAATAATGTCTAGTTGCATCCATGTTGCTGCAAATGGCATTATTTCATTCTTTTTATGGCTTAGTAGTATTCCATTATATATATGTACCATATCTTCTTTATCCATTCATCTGTCAGTGGACATTTAGGTTGTTTCCATGTTTTGGCTATTGTGAATAGTGGTGCTGTTAACATAGGGGTGCATGTATCTTTTTGAATTATGATTTTGTCCAGGAATATGCCCAGGAGTAGGATTGCTAGATCATATGGTAATTCTACTTTTAGTTTTTTGAGTAACTGCCATACTGTTTTCCATAGTGGCTGTACCAACTTACGTTCCCACCAACAGTATAGGAGGGTTCCCTTTTCTCCATACCCTCTCCAGCTTTTGTTATTTGTAGACTTTTTAATGATGGCCATTCTGACTGGTGTGAGGTGATACCTTATCATAGTTTTAATTTTCATTTCTGTAATAATTAGTGATGTTGAGCATCTTTTCATGTGCCTATTGGCCATCTGTATGTTTTCTTTGGAGAAATGTCTGTTAAGGTCTTCTGCCTATCTTTCAGTTGGGTTGGGTGTTTTTTTGTTGTTGAGTTGTATGAGCTGTTTGTGTATTTTGGAGATTAAGCCCTTGTCAGTCACATCATTTGCAAATGTTTTCTCCCATTCCTAGGTTGTCTTTTTGTTTTCATTTTTGTTTTAATGATTTCCTTTGTTGTGCAAAAGCTTGTAAGTTTGATTAGGTCCCATTTGTTTATTTTTGTTTTTATTTCTATTGCCTTGGGAGGCTGATCTAAGAAAACATTGGTACAATTTATGTCAGAGAATGTTTTGCCTATGCTCTCTTCTAGGAGTTTTATGGTGTCATGTCTTATGTTTAAGTCTATAAGCCATTTTGAGTTTATTTTTGTGCATGCTGTGAGGTTGTGTTCTAACTTCGTCAGATTTACAAGCAGCTGTCCAACTTTCCCAGCAACACTTGCTGAAGAGACTTTTTCCTGTTTTATATTCTTGCCTCCTTTTTTGAAGATTAATTGACTGTAGGTGTGTAGGTTTATTTCTGGGCTCTCTATTCTGTTCCATTGATCCGTATGTCTATTTTTGTACCAATACCGCACTGTTTTGTTTATTGTAGCTTTGTAGTATTGTCTAAAGTCTGGGAGAGTTATGCCTCCTGCTTTGTTTTCTCCCCCCCCCCCCAGGATTGCTTTGGCAATATGGTTTATATGGTTCCATATAAATTTTTTGATTATTCTAGTTTTGTGAAAAATGTCATGGGTAATTTGATAAGGATTGCATTAAATCTGTAGATTCCTTTGGGTAGCATAGCCATTTTAACAATATTAATTCTTCCAATCCAAGAGCATGGTATATCTTTCCATTTCTTTGAATCCTCTTTAATTTCCTTTATTAATGTTTTATAGTTCTCAGCGTATAAGTCTTTCACCTCCTTGGTCAGGTTTATTCCTAGGTATTTTGTGTGTGTGTGTGTGTGTGTGTGTGTGTGTGATTTTAAAAGGTATTGTTTTTTTACATTCCCTTTCTGATATTTCATTGTTAGTGTAAAGAAATGCAGTCAATTTCTGAATGTTAATCTTGTATATCCTGCTACTTGGCTAAATTCATTTATTAGATCTAGTAGTTTTTGGGTGGAGTCCTTAGGGTTTTCTATATACAGTATCATGTCATCTGCATATAGTGACAATTTCACCTCTTCCCTTCCAATTCGGATACCTTTTTATTTCTTTTTCTTGTCTAACTCTTGTGGCTAGGACTTCCAATACTATGTCAAATAGAAGTGGTGAGGGTGGGCATCCTTGTCTTGTTTCAGATTTTAGCGGGAAGACTTTCGGCTTTTCACCATTGAGTATTATATTGGCTGTGGGTTGTCATAAATGGCTTTTATTATGTGAGATGTGTTCCCTCTTTACCCACTTTGGTGAGAGTTTTTATCATGAATCAATGTTGAGTTTTTTCAAATGCTTTTTCTGCATCTATTGAGATGATCATGTGGTTTTTGACTTTTATTTATGTGGTGTATCACATTGATTGATTTGTGTATGTTGAGCCATCCTTGTGAACTTGGGATGAATCCCACCTTGGTTGTGGTGTATGACCTTTTTTATGTGTTGTTGGATTTGTTTTGCTAATATTTTGTTGAGAATTTTTGCGTCTATATTCATCAAAGATATTGGCATGTAATTTTCTTTTTTGGTGTTATCTTTGCTGATTTTGGTATCACGGTGATGGTGGCTTCATAGAATGTCTTTGAGAGTGTTCCCTCATCTTCAGTCTTTTGGAAGAGTTTGAAAATAATCAATATAAGTTCTTTGTGTGTTTGGTAGAATTCGTTCATGAAGCCATCCGGTCTTGGACTATTTTTTTAAATATAAATTTATTTATTTATTTTTGGCTGTGTTGGGTCTTCGTTGCTACACACAGGCTTTCTCTAGTTGTGGGTGAGTGGGGGCTACTCTTCATTGCAGTGCATGGGCTTCTTATTGTGGTAGCTTCTCTTGTTGTGGAGCATAGGCTCTAGGCACATGGGCTTCAGTAGTTGTGGCACGTGGGCTCTAGAGCACAGGCCCAGTAGTTGTGGCACACAGGCTTAGTTGCTCTGCGGCATGTGGGATCTTCCTGGACCAGGGCTTGAACCCATGTCCCATGTATTGGCAGGCGGATCATTAACCTCTGCACCACCAGGGAAGTGCCTGGTCTTGGACTTTTGCTTGTAGGGAGTTTTTTTTTAATTACAGATTCGATTTTACTTTTAGTGGTCAGTCTATTCAAATCATCTATTTCTTCTTGATTCCCTTTTGATGGGCTGTATATTTCTAGAAAGTTGTCCATTTCTTCTAGGCTGTCAAATTTGTTGGCATATAATTGTGCATGGTATTCTCTTATGGTGTTTTGTATTTCTCCGGTATCAGTTAAGATTTCTCCTTTTTCATTTCTTATTTTGTTTATTTGGGTTCTCTCTCTTTTCTTGGTGAGCCTGGCCAGAGGTTTATCCATTTTGTTTACCCTTTCAAAGAACCAGGTCTTGGTTTATTGGCTTTTTCTGTTGTTTTTTAAATCTCAATTTTATTTATTTCTTCCGTGATTTTTATTATTTCCTTCCTTCTGCTGACTTTAGGTTTTGTTTGTTCTTCTTTTTCTAATTCTTTTAGGTGGTAGTTTAAGTTGTTTATTTGAGATTTTTCTCATTTTGTGAGGCAGGCCTGTGTCACTATGAACTTCCCTCTAAGAACTGCTTTTGCAGTATCCCATAGATTTTGTATGGCTGTGTTTTCATTGTCATTTGTCTCAAGGTATTTTTTTAATTTCCTTTTTGATTTCTTCGTTGACCCATCGTTTTTTTTAGTAACATGTTGTTCAGTCTCCATGTAGTCGTTTTTTTTCTCATTTCTTTTCCCATGGTTGATTCCTAGTTTCAGGTCATTGTGGTCAGAGAAGATGCTTGAAATAATTTCTGTACTCTTAAATTCATTGAGGTTAGTTTTGTGCCTTAGTATGTGGTCAGTCCTAGAGAATGTTCCATGTGCGCTTGAAAAGAATGTGTATTCTGTTTTTTGGGGATGTAATGTGCTGTAAATATCAATTAAGTCTAACTGTTCTATTGTATCATTTAGGATCTCTGTTGCCTTATTGATTTTCTTCTAGACGATCTGTCCATTGATGTGAGTGAGGTGTTAAAGTTTCCTACTATTACTGTATTCCCATCAATTTATGTCTGTTAGTATTTGTTTTATGTATTTGGGTGCTCCTATATTACGTGCATATATGTTGATGAGTATAAAATCCTCTTGTATTGATCTTTTTATCATTACATAGTGCCCTTCTTTATCTTTCTTTATAGCCTTTGTTTTAAAGTCTTTGTTTTCTGATATGAGTATTGCAACTCCTGTTTTCTTGTCATTTCTGTTTGCATGAAATGTCTTTTTCCATCCCCTCACTTTCAATCTGTGTGTGCCCTTTGCCCTAGGGTGGGTCTCTTACAGGCAGCATATCGTAGGCTCTTGTTTTTTTAATCCAGTCTGCCATTTTATGTCTTTTGATTGGAGCATTCAGTCCATTGAATCCCCTCACTTTCAATCTATGTGTGCCCTTTGCCCTAGGGTGGGTCTCTTATAGGCAGCATATTGTAGGCTCTTGTTTTTTTAATCCAGTCTGCCATTTTATGTCTTTTGATTGGCGCATTCAGTCCATTGACATTTAAGGTAATTATTGATGCACACATATTGCCGTTTGAAACCTTGTTTTCCAGTTGATTGTTTCTTCTTTGTTCCTTTCTTTTTGTGGTTTATTTCCTTTTATTTTATGGTTGTGTCCTCTTCTTTTTGTGACTCTATTGTGTGTTTTTAATTTGTAGTTGCCCTGTTTTTCAAGTATGTTAACCCCTTCCTCTATCTGCTTGCTTTAGACGGATAGTCATATGGGTTCAAACACATGCTTAAAAAAAAAAATCTGCATTTTCTTACTCTCCTTCCCCACATTTTATGATTTTGATGTCCTTTTTTACATCTTCATGTTTATCCTTTTGATGTTCTTTGTGTTTATCATCGCTTTCACAAATAGGTTTTTTTTTCTTTCTTTTTGATCTGTATACTGGCTAATTTAAGTGATTTACTTTCCAGTTGTGATTTCCTCCTTCCTATATCTTCCTGCTCCTTTTCTATTTAGAGAAGACCTTTCAATATTTCTTTTAGGATAGGTTTAGTATTGCTGTATTCTTTTAGTTTTTGCTTGTCTGAGAAATTCTTTATTTCTCCTTCTATTTTAAATGATAATCTTGCTGGGTGGAGTATTCTAGGTCACATGTTTTTCCCTTTCAAGACTTCGAATATATTTTGCCCCTCCCTTCTGGCCTGCAGTGTTTCTGTAGAGAAATCAGCTGATAGCCATATGGGTGTTCCCTTGTAATTAACTCTTTGTTTTTCTCTTGCTGCCATTAGAATCCTCTCTTTATCTTTAATTTTTGCCATTTTTATTATAATATGTCTTAGTGTAGGTCTGTTTGGGTTCATCTTGTTTGGGACCCTCTGTGCTTCCTATATCTGGATATCTGTTTCCTTCTTTAGATTTGGGAAGTTTTCAGCCATAATTTCTTCAAATACATTTTCGATCCCCTTTTCTCTTTCTTCTCCTTCTGGAATCCCTATTATGCATAGACTGACCCACTTTATATTAGCCCATAGGTCTCTTGTATTGCTTTCATTTTTTTTTTTTTTTTAATTCTGCTTTTTGTCTGCTGTTTTGATTGGGTAGTTTCCATTATTCTGTCTTCCAGATCACTTGTCCTTTCTTCTGCATTATTCATTCTGCTATTCAATGCCTTTAGCTCAGCTTTCATCTCAGCAAATTAATTTTCTAATTTTTCTTGGCTCCTCCTTTTACTTTCTAGTTCCTTTTTACAGTAATCTGCATTTTTGTCGATAGCCTTTCTTAATTCCTTCAGTATTTTCATTGCTTCCTTTTTGAACTCGGTGTCTATTAGACTGAAAAGGTCTGTTTCATTGTTTGTTCCTTCAGGGGAATTCTCTTGGTCTTTTAACTGGGTGTGGTTCCTCTGCTTCTTCATTTTGCTTTTATTTCTCTTACTCTGTGAGTTTAGGAGAAACAATTATTTACCGTAGTCTTGGAGGGCTATTTATATGAATAGCTTGTGGGGGGTTAATATATTTTTGCGCGAGGGCTGTTTTTGATTTGGATGCTTGCTGTCTCTTTCCTCAGCATGTGCTGGCCATTTCCCCTTGATAGCAGGTGTGCAGGTGCGGGGCCTGCCCACGGAAGTATGCTGCTTTTGATTCCTGTAAACTTCCTCTCCCTTTGTTCTCCTTTCCTTCCTTTCCCTTTCTTCCACCCTCCTTCCAGAGCAGCATGGAAGGTGGAGAGGAGCAGCTCCAGATGATGGCATAGGTTAGACAGCACTGTGCCTTCAGCGTATCCCAGCCTGAAGTAGTTTAAATTCCACTCATAGCTGGAAAAATAGAGGTATGAAAGGCTTTACCCAGCAAGTTCCAAATACTTGGTCCAACAGGCCATTCCAGTTTTTCTTGGTGCACTCCCTTAGAGCAGTTACAAGGATGATGTCATCTGAACAAACAGTCCTGGTGATAATATGTCAATGATTTAACTAAGGGAAAACAAAAATGAAAAGAAAAGTTAGGTTTCACACTTAAGGAAGACACAGAGTTTTAAAATGGAAGTAAAGCTTGGCCTGACTTAGTTTTTCAATAACTCAAAGAAGATTAAATATTTAAAGTAATCTTGTAATAACTTTTAATGGAATATAATATGTAAAAATACTAGATCACTGTGCTGCACACCTGAAACTAATATAATGTTGTAAATCACTATAATTCAATAAAAATAAATAAATAAGCTAAAAACTTTTTAGAGTAGATGCTTCCTCAGAGATATTTATCTCAGCATTATTTATTTATTTGAAGTATAGTTGATGTAGAATGTTGTGTTAGTTTCTAGTGTACAGCAAAGTGATTCATATATATATATATATATATATATATGTGTGTATACTCTTTTCCAGATTCTTTTCCATTATGGGTTAATACAAGATATCGACTGTAGTTCCCCGTGCTGTACTGTAGGTCCTTATCTATTTTATATATAGTAGTGTGTATCTGTTAATCCCAGGCTCCCAATTTACCCTCCCCCCTGCCCTTTCCCCTTTGGTAACCATAAGTTTGTTTTCTATCAGCATTATTTTTAATAGCAAGAAACAGGAAGCTATTTCAATGCCCAACAGAAAGGAAATGGCAGGCTAAACTGATGCATACTCACCTCAGAATAGTATGCAGCCATTAAAACTTGTGTTTTCAAATAATTTTTAATGGTGTGAGGAAAAACTAATGGTGAAAAGTCTAGATGCAAAATTGTTTAAATGTTTTGATCCCAATTTTATGAAGAAAAAATTATACCTGCAGAAAATGACTGGATGGAAGCATATCAAAATGTTCAAATTAGTCATTGTCCTGTATTAATGTGGTCCTGTGCAAGCTGCTTAACTTGTCATAAGCGCAGTTTTCTCTTCTATAAGCTAGGGATAAAAATACCTGCTCCAGCAACAGGGAGGGTGAAAGGATAAAGCCTATGTGTGAAATGCCTTATAAACTGTTGTTTGTAAGATTATTATCATTATTATTAGTATTTCATCATAATCTGTTGTTTGGTGGTGTCTACAAGCAGTGGTGGTAGTGGTGGTGGTGGTGGTACTCATTGCTAGGAAATAATGATATATTCTGGACCATTTTTATAAGACTTGTGATAATAAATGTTTGATTCTTCTGGCATTTCCATTTCTTGGTATTAAACATGAGGATAAACAAAAACTGCTTTAAAAACATCATTTCCAGATTTAGGACAAATCAGAGTTGAAAGACTAACACTTTCTTTTCAGTCCCTTTCCTAGTGAAATGGTGGGTCAGGTATTAACAATCAAAAATACATTATGTAAAACCTTCCAACACATTATAAATTGAAATGTATTTAAATTCATAGCCCTGGATTTAAAAATCAGGAAATAAAACTGTTTCTCTTGCTGAACTCAAAAGTTGTATACTTCAGATATTTTTTTCACAACTCTGTGGTTTAAAACCTTAGTAATGCTCAAAGGAACAAAATGACCGTTGGAGTTAAATGCTCTTTTAAAAAATGTCCCAAACCACAGCAATGAATTAAACCTCTAAACTCTCTGCACAGATGCCATTGTATGCACAAATATTTTAAAATCTCATTTAGCGTTACACAAGCCATTTCTCTTTCTCATTTCTGGCTTGAGAATTTAAAAAATATTGCTCATAAAACACCCCAGATAGATGTGCCATATTGCTTTTTAGAGTGCTTACTTAATGATTGAATACCAACTAAAAAGTCTTAGATTTGTGTATTTGTTATGATTCACAAAACCCATTCCTGTAAACACGCCTGTTGGAGGTTGATAGCCTCTTAAGTTCTGATTTAGGGCAGGTAGTGCTCTCACAGGACTAATAGAAATCCTAGGTTCTAATAAACGATTTAATCTATTCGAACCTTTGTTTTCTCATCTGTAAAATGGGGGGTAAAAATAGTACCTACCCCATAAGGAACTTAGGATTAAATAAGTTTATTCATATAAAGACTTTAGTACATAACAAGTTCTCAAACGTTAGGTATATTACTAAAATAATTAATGCCTTTTCCATTATTTCAAGCACAAGTGTGACAGACAAAACCCAGACAGAATGCATGGGTGAATACCCAGGGGAGACGAGGTTTGCAGCTGGAATTTTGGATGTCTATCATTGAGTAATGTGCCTCTTCTAGTTTGTTTGTTTGCTTGTTTTTTAGTTATTCTTAAGCTCGTCTTTGAGAGGATGGTGCTTGGGTATGTTGAGGGACTTTTCGTCGTCTTGAAGATTTTTGTTCTTCCCCTGTCACAAATGACAAATTTTTTTTTAGCACCTTTATTGGAGTATAATTGCTTTACAATGGTGTGTTAGTTTCTGCTGTATAACAAAGTGAATCAGCTATACATATACATATATCCCCATATCTCTTCCCTCTTGCGTCTCCCTCCCTCCAACCCTCCCTATCCCACCCCTCTAGGTGGTCACAGAGCAGCGAGCTGATCTCCCTGTGCTATGTGGCTGCTTCCCACTAGCTCTCTATTTTACATTTGGTAGTGTATATATGTCCATGCCACTCTCTCACTTCGTCCCAGCTTACCCTTCCCCCTCCCCATGTCCTCAAGTCCATTCTCTACATCTACATCTTTATGCCTGTCCTGCCCCTAGGTTCTTCAGAACCTTTTTTTTTTTTTTTTTAGATTCCATATATGTGTGTTAGCATATGGCATTTGTTTTTCTCTGTCTGACTTACTTCACTCTGTATGACAGACACTAGGTCCATCCACCTCACTACAAATAACTCAATTTCATTTCTTTTTATGGCTGGGTAATATTCCATTGTATGTATATGCCACATCTTTTTTATCCATTCATCTGTCGATGGACACTCAGGTTGCTTCCATGTCCTGGCTATTGTAAATAGAGCTGCAATGAATACTGTGGTATATGTCTCTTTCTGAATTATGGTTTTCTCAGGGTATATGCCCAGTAGTGGGATTGCTGTGTCGTATGGTAGTTCTATTTTTAGTTTTTTAAGGAACCTCCATACTGTTCTCCATAGTGGCTGAACCAATTCACATTCCCACCAACAGTGCAAGAGGGCTCCCTTTTCTCCACACCCTCTCCAGCATTTATTGTTTGTAGATTTTCTGATGATGGCCATTCTGACTGGTGTGAGGTGATACCTCATTGTAGTTTTGATTTGCATTTCTCTAATGATTAGTGATGTTGAGCATCCTTTCATGTGTTTATGGGCAATCTGTGCATCTTCTTTGGAGAAATGTCTATTTAGGTCTTCTGCCTATTTTTGGATTGGGTTGTTTGTTTTTTTGATATTGAGCTGCATGAGCTGCTTGTATATTTTGGAGATTAATCCTTTGTCAGTTGCTTCGTTTGCAAATACTTTCTCCCATTCTGAGGGTTGTCTTTTCGTCTTGTTTATGGTTTCCTTAGCTGTGCAAAAGCTTTTAAGTCTCATTAGGTCCCATCACAAATGACAATTTTTTCTATGAAGTCAAAAAGAAATTTTCTAACCTAAGCAGTGGAAGAAGAAAGACGCTGTCTACATATAGCCTTGCATGAAAGCAGCTCCTTGACCTGGGCTGAGCACAGCAGCCAGGGTGCCAGGAGCCACTTGGATGCAACCGAACCGTGGCCCTCAGCAGACAGGGACAAAGCAGTGTCAGGTCCCACCACTCCCTCTGTCCAGCTCCTTAGAGTCCAAATGTCTGCCCCTTTTTTCATTGATGACTTGGCTGGAGACTCTTGGGAGCAGTCGCCACTGGAGTTAGCAGCCCTCTCTGAGTACACAGGAAAAGGAGAGTGAGGTGGACCCGGGGACAAAACCCAGCCCAACGCACAGGATGCTCGTGCAGTGGGCTCGCTGACTCTGAACTGTAGGGGAGTCTTTTCTTGTTCCTTTGAATTCCTGTTACTGCAGATAACACCACAAAGTCTCTGGAACTTGTAGCTTTGGGAAAGCCTCTGAGGTGTCCAAAAAAAAAAAGTAGTATCACAGTTGATCAGTGTCATGCATGTGGCTGGGTGGGTAACCCGTTTCGGTGCATCACACCTCAGATCCACTCAGACTCTTCCTTTCAAGGTTGCTGGGTTTGAACCTCATCTCTTCATTCTCACTTTGTTCACATCAGATACTCTGTGTCATGGCTGTTCTTAGTTCCCTCACCGCATGTGACACATGCCTGCCTGCCCAGGGGTGTGACTGAAGTATATCTGAGTTTCACAGTCCCCCAGCGTAGCAATGCATTTGTTTTCCGTTTGGGGAGGGTGTCTTTTTGGCTACTCCATGCAGCTTGTGGGATCTTAGTTCCCCGAACAGAGGCTGAACCTGGGCCCTGGCAGTGAAAGCGCTAAGTCCTAACCACTGGTCCGCCAGGCAAGTTCCTCAATCCCCCAATGTAAAGACTCTTCTGGGCAATCAGCTGAGAGTGTCATGTATTAACTCATGTATCTGACAGGTCCTACTCGGGGTCCCAGAAGCTGGGCGCTATGTGGGACCCCAAGGCTATGGGGCTGAGCCTGGTATAAAAGCAAAAGCCTCCGGCCAGGAGGAAGGAGCTCCAGGCTCCCAGTCCTGCATGGCCACTCATGAGTTTGACCAGCAACAAGCCCCTTTTTTGGCTATCTCGGCAAGCCAGCCATTGCTGTTAACGTTGACTCTATGGGAAAGTGCCTGTCAGGTTTCAAACCGACACTTAGACCTAACCTTTTTGTGAGTCGTGCGCTGCAGGAAGCCTGGTGACATTGGCTGCTGACATCGGCACATCTCCCCAGTTGTCCCCCTTCCTCGGTGTCTCCCACAGGCCTCCTGGCACTGCCTCATCCAGGCGATGGGGTGTGGAAATCTAACTGCACGTGGGATGGGTGTGATCTGGACTTGACTTCTAGCTTTGCTGTTGAATGGTTTCAGACTTAAGATCTCAGAGTGGCTGTAAAACTTAAATTTCTAAATTCATATGTGTATGTGAAATCCACACATTCTGCATACGCTCTATAAGTGCTGGAGTTTCACAAAATATGCGATGCTCTCACTGTAGCTTTTATCAGTATTTCTAAGATTTGTGTGGAATTTCATAAGAGATTATAAACATGAACCTTTTGCTCCTAAGAATATTTATTAGTCTACTAGGTGCCTGAAAAAGTTTTGAGATTTTTAAAAAATTAAGTTTCAATATGTTTTGAAAAATAGCATCTTCTCTCCCCAGCTTTTCTCCAGAGAGAATGGGGAGAGCTGGCCCCTTGTTGTTAGGGCAGCCCAGGGACCATGCAGGAGGACGGTTTGGAGAGCTCTTTTCCCTCACTTTGGAGGAAATAATTGGGCCATAGTGCCTTATGGAGGCACCCTGAAACTCCCCTTGTGCGCCTCATCTCTGAACAAACTACCAACTGAAGCCCAGGTTTAAACATATCTGGAGACAGCACAAGACCTAGAGTCTGACTGCCTGCATTCCATCTCCACTGAAACACTTACTGTGTGACCTTGGGCACGTTGCTTAGCCTCTCTGGTGCCTCAGTTTTCCCACCTGTAAAATGGGGGTAATGTTAGTATACACCAGGTAGATAGTGTATACTACACCAGAGTATTGTACTACACCAGGTAAATAATGAGAACAGTTGACTTTTGAACAACACAGGTTAGGAGTGCCAACCCTCTGAGGAGTCAAAAATCCACATATAGCATATGGTTAGCCCTCCATACCCACGTTTCCTCTGTATCCTCAGTACTTCCACATCCACAGATTCAACCACCTGTGGACCATGTAGTACTGTAGTATTTACTACCAAAAAAAATCCACATGTAAGTGGACCCGTGCAGTTCAAACCCATGTTGTTTAAGGGTCGACTGTACTTGGTGAATGCTGGGTGCTGTTATCTGATTTTTTTCACATTTACTCTAAATTTAAGGGACATATTTAAATGTGTCTATTCTGGTGCTCTACAAGTTCATAGAAATGTAGAAACTTTAGATTTAAAAAATAAAAAGATCAAACGTTTAGAGTACAGCCTGCTAAGAGTGCTAAACAATTTCAGTTTTATTTACAGAGAAAAAATGAGTCTAAAGGGTGGCTTAACTTCTTATTCTTAGAAAAATGGCAAAATGGTGTTGGATGGTTGGTAGTTCATTCTTTCCCTCTAACTCTGGAAATAAAATCATAGGTTCTGGGCTTCAATTTGATCAGTCAAGACATTTTAGAAACAAAAGAAATGGTTCAGGACCAAACAGACTGTAAGCTGCAGGAATGGGGAGTTGGAGAAAGTTGTGCATGTTTCTGCCCTGAGCCTCCTCCCAGGGTGAAGGATCATCTCCCTGGCAGGGCAGGGACAAGGCTCTGTCACCTCAAACAGGCATTCTCTTCCACCGCCCCCTCCCCCAGTTGCCGTTCACTGTCCCTGCCAAGTGTTCTCTGAAGGTGTTGGCGTTTCCACCTGTTGCTTGGTGATTAGTGAAAAGTATTCCAAAATACTCCCTCCTTATGTTCCCCTTGGTTGCAAAGGAAGGAGGGAGTTGTCTTTGCATCCCCCATCCCATTCCATCCATACAGGCATACATATACCTAAGTGTGTCCCTACATCCTGGAAAGGAAATCTTGGTGGGGAGGAAGGAAGGGGCTCTGACTGGCTTCAGCTAAATGATGTGCTGGTAGAGGTAGTGGGGAGCTATGTTAGGACACAGCCATTTCCCACAGAGAGCAGACTTTCCCCATAGCTCTACCTCTCGCTCCCTTGCCCCACGCCAGCCATGCCACTGAGCCAGTCCTATGCCCTGTAGCACATCAGTTGGTCTCCTCAGCCCCCTGGATGAACATGCTCAGTGACATCTGCTAGGGCCACTGTATGCAGGTTAAACTGCATGAGGGCACCTGGGCAACGGGGCATATGGGGGTAAAATCCAGCGAGAGTCCTGCTCACTAAGCTGTGAGCCCTGGCACAGGGCTGGGTCTGCCTAGAGGAAGGGGCATCTTTTTCCAATTTGCACAGAAAGCTAGGGATGACCCTGGTAATATCTAATCCGAGCCCTCCCCTTAGCAGTCTGCATTGCTGCTCAATTCTTTGGCAATCATCTTCCATGGTCATGACTTCCAGGATCCTAAGGGAGCTGTAAAATGCCCAAGGGAGGCTTTTGGGGCCGCACTGACTGCCAGTGATCAGGAAGGAGATGGTTCATCATTTCATTCACTACACTGGGTACCCTTTGTGGGCAGGCATAGTGCTGGGTCCTGGGAATATACATCTGGCCATAGATATGGGCCTGCCTTCAAGGCCCACAAACAGAGAAGTGCAGCACCCACAGTGAGCACCACGGTGGACACAGGCTCAGGGTGCCTGGGGCCCACAGAGCAGGTGTCCCCAACATGCTAGAGGGACGGGGACGCTTCCCTAAAGGAGGTGGGCCTGAGCAGGGTCTTCCAGGATGCATAGGAGCTGGCTGAGTACTCCTCTCTGGGGTAGTATCTATTGTGCCAATGGAACTGTGACCGGGGATGGCTGTGCTGAGCTAAGGGCCACTTTGAGAAGGCCCAGCAGGTCTGCAAGATGTCTGACTCTTTCACTAGGCTCCTTACACTGGGGGAAAAAATAGGTCTGTAGATTCTAAGCTTTGAAAATTCATTATTAGCACAAGAGTACAATGCCAGTCATTCTCTTTTTCTTGGGGGTTATGTTTTAGGTTTTCAAATGATTATGTTACAAATTGGTAGCCCCAGGAAGCTTTCTGGCCTCTTGCTTTGTGACCACATGCTAAGTTTCTTTTCTTTTCTCCCTCTCCCAGATACTTACTGGAGCAAGATTTCCCAGGCATGAGGATTGGTCCAGAGCCCACCACCGACTCCTTCATCGCCGTGATGTATGGGGAGACTGAGGGCAGCACCCCAGGGAACGCTTTAGTCGTGGACCCCAAAAAGCCATTTCGAAAGCTTAGTCGCTTTGGAAATGCTTTCCTCAATCGGTAAGGACCATTTGGTCAGGTTGTTTAAGCCTGTTCTTGGAATTCTTGCCCATTACACGTACAGGTCCAAAACCAGAAGAACAGAGCATGTGTGTTCCGAAAGAGAGAAGTTACGAGAAAATTCACTATCATATTCAAATACTAGAAAAATTCTCTTAGGACGCGATCATTTATACTTACTCTGGGTGACTTCAGAGGGCAAAGCTAAGGCCCAGGTTTGAACATTATGAGGCCACACAGTATAAGAAACAAATTTCTAATAATTTGAGCCTCACAGAAATAGATCAAGTTGCCTTGTGAGGTAGTGAGCTCCCTGTGGCTGGCAATGTTACACAGTAGCTGGATGACCGCATCTCAGGCATCGTGTGCTGGGGCCTCCTGCACAGAGAGCTGAACCCAGAGGACCACTGAAGTTCTCCTGACACCCAGACTTAGTCTTGGTTTTTCCAGGACTGGTCACCCCACCTCCTTGGCTGTCCCTTTTGCTTCTCAGTCCCATGCTTTGAGCTGCTTCCTCATTCGTTAGAGCAAGGCAGGGGAGGTAGAGTCAGAATACACAAAACATTAATTTTGTTGCATAGTCATTATTTCACAGATGTGAAGTTGTAGGATAGCTGAGGTTCTGTCTTGATTGGAGATGTGTATTATTTGTACTACCTTTCACCAGAGTTCCCAATGACACAGTGGGGTACAGGACAGAGGACAAGCTAGCAGGCTGTCCTGGATGCAGCTCTGCACTTTCAGGCACCACCTGCTCTTCCCTTCCCTTCCCTCTTCTTCTTTGACACTCCTAGCCTATTTTTTTAGAATTAACTAATTAATTTATTTGTTTATTTTTGGCTGCGTTGGGTCTTTGTTGCTGCGCGCGGGCTTTCTCTAGTTGTGGCGAGTGGGGGCTATTCTTCGTTGCGGTGTGCGGGCTTTTCATTGCGGTGGCTTCTCTTGTTGCGGAGCACAGGCTCTAGGCGCGTGGGCTTCAGTAGTTGTGGCACGCAGCCTCAGTAGTTGTGGCTCGCGGGCTCTAGAGCGCAGGCTCAGTAGTTGTGGCGCATAGGCTTAGTTGCTCCGCGGCATGTGGGATCTTCCCAGACCAGGGCTCGAACCTTTGTCCCCTGCATGGGCTGGTGGAGTCTTAACCACTACACCACCAGTGAAGCCCCTAGCCTATATTTTAAAATGCTTTTCTCTTTCTTCTTTCTTGTGTTCCTCTCACCCCTCCCTTCCCCTCTTGTAGGAGTCTACCTCTTTAGACTGGTTGGTTGCGGGGAGTGGGCTATGGGAATGCAGAGCCAGGGAGGGGTCCTCCAAACCCCTTTAGGGAGGCATGGAACTAGAGCTGACAGATAAGAGACTTGAACTGCACTTCTACTTTTTAGATTGAAAAAAAAAAAGGAACAGATCCTCTCCGCTGACTGCTGTCTTCCCAGAGGCTGAGGTGCCTGATCGCACAACTCCAGGGTGCGCCATTCACAAGGACTGTGGAATGAATGACGTGCCCAGGTGCTGTGCAGTGGCTCTTGCCAAGAGTGGCCCAGGCGACCTCCACAGGCGCCTCTCTAGGGATCTGTACTCTCCTCTAAGAGCTTGTTTATGCTCCCAGAGCAAATCAAAGAAGGCATCCAAGGGGCACCAAGGGAACTTGGCCGCGGGATAAATAGAAATGTACAGATGATGTAGATGGAGTCGCAGAGAAATTCCATCTTGTTGCTAGTGGTGATTGGCAGAATACTGTCCAGATGACTTTTTCCACCTGCAGAGTCTCTCCTCTAGCAGAAGTGTCCTCCTCAACTCCGGGGCAGCCTTTGTTGGCACCAGCATGCCTCCTTGTAAGAGAAATAAGGGTTGAGCCCAGGAGGGAGAACACCAGAGGGTCTCTCAGGACAAATGGACCACAGCTGAGGGGAAGTGGAACAAGAAGCTCCCCCCAGCAGGGCCTCCCAGGAGCCGTGGTCCTAGGGCAGGCAACAGCCAGGCTTCCTGTCCCAAGACTGGCCCTGGAAGGTTCCGGAGGCCCTGGAAAGTGCAGGGCACAGGATCCTTCTCCATGAGAGGCTGCCTGGAGTCCCTCAATTTCATTACCACTGTCCTTAGTCTTACTTTCTTTTTGCCTAACAAAGGCTCAAAAAAGAAATAAGCTGCCACCTTTTTCGAATTCCCATGTTATAAAGCCTGTATTCACAAGGGAAACACTAGAGAGAGTGGCTACTGGCTTCTTTTATTTTGGCAGATGATTTACTTCCCTAACAAATTTATTTTTTCTTAAATCCCAAGCATACAGCAGATGAGAGTGGAAAAGAAGCATTCAGGAAAGACTTTGTTTTTTCTGTTTTTTTTTGATGTGGACCATTTTTTAAGTCTTTATTGAATTTGTTACAATACTGCTTCTGTATTATGTTTTAGTTTTTTGGTCACGGAGGCTTGTAGGATCTTAACTCCCAGACCAGGGATTGAACCCGCGCCCCCTGCATTGGAAGGCAAAGTCTTAACCACTGGACTGCCAGGGAAGTCCCTCAGGAAAGATTTTGAATGGCAAGGTTCTTTATCTCAGAATTTAAAACCTGCTGAAAATAACCCATGCTTTATATAATCGTGTTAATTGAATTCAGCATACATAGAAAAGTAATAGCAAATATTTATATGGCATTTACTGTGTGTGTAAACTTTACTTGTAAATTAGCTCTAAATTCTCACAAAAACCCTGTGACATAGGTGCTACTATTATCCCCAACGTAGAGAGGAGGAATTGATGCAGAGAGAGGTTCATTTAACTTCCACAGGGCCACTCGGCTGATAAATGGCAGTGCTGGGATTGGAGCCCAGGCCATCGGGCTAGAGTCCTGCTAGTGACTGCTGTACTGAGCTGCCCAATGGGAGGACGTTTGGACTGAGAATCACTGCCTGCTGCCCTCTATCTAACATTTAAGGCTGTCCTCAATCTAGCCCGCCAACAATGATGATGAAGATGATAATGATTATGTCCTAAATTATAGATTAATAATTTCACATACACCCTCTTTTCAGGGCTAATAAGGCAGATGACACTAGGGCCATTTTACAGATGAGAAAACTGAGAGCAAAGAAGTAACATGACTTGCCCAAGAAGATGCAGAGACAGGGCTAGAATTCAGGCTCCCTCTTCCCTTTTACCTATTGCCCTGCACCTCATGAAGCACCAGCAAAGAAGAGTTCCTGTCCTTCTAGCCACCTGGTGGCCATGTATAGCCGAAACTCACATGTCAGGGATGTACCACCTGGAAACTGATAGCGTACTTAAGAGTAAACAGCCTGCTTAAGTTGTATCTACACGGCAGTGCTGCCGTTTCACCCGGCACTAGCACAAGGAAGAGGGTCATTTAGCGTGGGGTGCTCAAATGTGTGTGTGTAATTATAGCATCCCTGTGGGAACAGCAGCAGGCTTAGCTCTAAAGGCAGGCAAACTTCTTTCTACATAGCAGACTTTCTGGGAATTAGGTCAAAATACAATACTTAGTAGGGAGGAGAACTGGTTGTCTGCTGTGGAGAACTTCCACCCCCCACCATACTGAGCAACCACCTGTCCCCACTACCCGTACGGGATAGGTCTCATTATTCTGGCCCTCCCGTTACAGGGTGTGGGCTTGGGCATCTACCCTGCACTGGGGAGTCTTTAAAAGAGTTTAGTACTTCGCAAGATGGTACCAGCCTCGAAGCATTAAACAAACCAGTGGAGCTTAAGCCTCCATCTCTAAGGCTGGTTTCTAAGAAGGCAACGGGAGGTTTACAGTGCACTTCTGAGGAACGAAGACAAATTCCCAAAAAGACAGCTTTGAATGATAGAAATTCCATACCTGAACAATAGAAAAAGAAAAGGAGTTGAGTCTGGAACAAAGAGTTCTATGGAAAATAATGCGACATTCTGAGACTCCACCGTGCTGCTCTACTTTCTAGAGGAATTCCACAGGCAAGCCTGTCTCGGAGTTGCTCTGTGGGAATGTGGTTATTGAGGTTCCAAAGTCTGTTGTCAGAAGGCAGTTCCACCTCACAGAGGGGAGGGACAACCCAGCAGCACACTGAGGGCACAAGCCCTGGGGGACAGCAGCGTGTTTTGGTCAGTTCAAGAAATGTCAGGAGTTGGCCTCTGACACTTCCCCCTGCAGCCTGCATTTGGATCGCATGTTAAATTTTTCCCTCAATCTACTTTTCTGAAAATGGTAATCTTCTTTTTTATTTAATCCAGATAGATACAGACATCATTTTCAGTTTAGGATCTACAATTTAGGATTAAATTGTAGACTTCCACAGAAGAAATTATTAATCTCATTTACTTCTCTGTTTCTCTTTGAAAAATTAATTGCTGGCCCTAGGGCTTGAAATTTTGAAACTTCCTTTTGAGCTGAAGGAATCTAAACAGGACTTCCAATGCTCCTGTCATTTTAGCCAGGCCTGATGGTGATGATGGTGTGATAAAAAACAAACCAATAAAAAAACCAACACAAAAAAACTCCACTGTCTTAAATTTGCATAATGATTTAGCAATAATAGAATATATATATGTATTTTTGGACTTATCGTTACCTCTGTGTTTGTAACTGAATGAGGCTTCATTCAATAGACTTTTTTTGGACTGTGAATATTACACAGTCACTTAGTACCATTGGGATTTTTTAAAGAACTGATTTAATACAAGTAAATAGCATCAGTCCACACACGTGCTGGCTCCACCAGATAATTTAGCCGCAGAAATTAAGGAAAATAGGCTCTTGCCAAGAATCACTCTTGATTCACTAGCAAAACTAATTTTTTTTTTTTTAAACATGAGAGATTAACTGGTTGGGGTGGAGGGTGTTTTGTTTTGGGTGTTGTGGTGTGCTTATCCGTAATAAACTCCCTGAAGCCCTTCCCGTTAATCTTTAACCTCAGGATTTGTGGTGGCTCCTGGATCATCAAGCCATTGTTCTTTGTTGGCAGCTGCCTGCACAGCCCTGGTCCTGTCATCCCAGAAAACCAGCTTTTTCCCCTGTGGTGGTTGGGAGAGGGAGACTTGATTGAGAAAAGTCTGTGTTAGGTCAAACTGCATGGAATTGCCAATATTCAACCATCTTTTTGCTTGTAAAAGTGGTAGTTCCATAAGACTCAGTCTAAGGGGTAACCATGGGCTTTTCATAGTCTGGATGTGAAATTAAATTCCTCGTAGGCAGTAGGAGTTTAGATCAGGTCTTTGTGGTAGGACCATGTAATAATAATTGGTTATTACAGGTTAGTTGTCAAAGTCTTTTTGCATATTGGGTGCTATTCACTCTGCCAGTTTAGGAAGTCGTGTAATCTCTCTGATCTTACTCTTATCAGTAAAGTGAACTGGGGCAAAAATAGCCGCATACTCTCTTCTATTGTAAGCTTAGGTTTATTTGAACCTAAAGACAACCTGGGAGTCCTCAGGCTGGTAGAATTGCTCAGAGACTTGACCAAGGCCAAGAGGTGAGTGAGAAGGAAGACGGCCAAGAACCAGATCTTCTGCTTCCTGGTCACTGCTCCACCCTCCACCAATGGATTGAGAGCAGGTCACACAAAGGGGCCTCTTTGGTGGGGAATTGCAGGGCTATGGCATGTCACTCCTTTATTTTAGGATGTTGCCTTCTGTTGATAAAGATAAACAGCGGTGATTCAAATGCATGAAATGGCAGTAGCAGCCTAACAGTTAAGAGCCGGACTGGGGTCAGAACTGCCAGGTTCGCATCCCAGCTCCATCACCTACCAGCTATGTGACTTGGCAAGTTATGGCATGTGACCCTTCTGTGCCCTTGTTGGGGAGGAAGAGATTTTCCTCCACCCTTCTGGGTTCTTCTGGCTGGTCCAAGAGTTAAGTTGACATGAGACAGATTACCAGGAGAAAATCAAACAAAAATTTAATTACGTGTATACATGGGAGAGATCCAGGAAAACCGAGTAACTAACTCCCCCAGATGGCTGAAGCCCTCACCTTAAATACCATCTTCAGTTAAAGGCAAAAGAGGATGTTGGGGGTAGTGGTTTGGAACCTGTAAGGGGAAGAAGGCATTTGACATGGAGCTGGAAAATAATGTTTGATAAACAAATGTTCGCTGGGCCATGCAGAGACAATGGGACACAGAGAGGAGTGTTAACAAATGGACTTTGCGAGGTTCCCCCCATATACTCAGCTAGTTCATACTGTGTTTATCTCTGGTGACAGCTCCCTTCCTGGAACAGGTCCTCTGTCTACATTCCTTAGGCAGTGAGAGAGGAGGTCAAAGATTCTTCCTGAGTCTTTCTGGGCCTTAAAAATAATCAGCCTAAATTAATCCTCATGCCAAGGAGACACATTTTCGGGGTGGCCAGATTTGCTCCCCTCCACCCCAGTCTCATCCTTTGTAGAATGGAGGCACACAGCCCCACTGCTGAAGGTTGTGGCCATGACTGAGTGCGTTAATGGAAAGTGCTTAGGACAATGCCTGGCACCCAGTAAGTGGTCAGTGGATGCTTGTGTCATTTGATCATTGCTGCAACTACTGGGTATCACTGCACTGGAAATCACATCACTATTAAGCTACTGCCTGGCTCTTTTAAAATGTTGATCATTGAATTGGAATGTTAGTGTTTGGAGGTGATTTTAGGAACTGAAGTCGCCTTACCTCCTTGTCTTACTGTGCCGCAGGACTTCTAGCCACCGGCCTGAGACCTTATAGCCCAGACCATTCCTTTTCTCACCCCCTCTCTGCTACCCCTAAGCCTTCCTTGGTTGTGGGGTGACGGGGAATTCGGGTCCAATGTAGGGTTCGATCCCCTCTTCCTCTCCTTTTATCAAAAATAAAATATATCAAGCCAGCCCTGGGTGAGGGACATATTCCATAAAGCTTACGTGAGGCTCCTGGGCTTAACTGGCACGTGTGCGTATTTCACGTGAAATGTAGAAGGCAAGGCACGGGTACACTTTGTGCTTGTTAGTACCTCTGAAAGAAGTAGGAAATCCATCTTGGGACAGCAAATCTGTGCTTGGAAACATTGCAGCAGACATATCACTGGGAAAGGCCTGCCCCAAGGCTGACTGTGTTATATCCGATAAATAACCCACTTTTCACCTTCCTTTCATGGAACATCAAAGGAAGATAAGATTGCTATAACAGCATTGCATTAGGGTTTTTTCTGATTATAGCACAACCATTTAAGAAAATGCATGTGTGGTTCTAACCCCTAAGAGTGTGGGCCATGCCCCCACACAGGGGTCTGAAAGCTGACTGTGCCCTGTGCTCCTTTGCCCACCTCCCCACCTCCCCCACACACGTGCTGGGCAGGCTGTGCAAAGTCTAGCTCTGCTCACACAACCCCTGTCACCCTCTCTCGGGGTGCCCCTGGAGAGCCCCCTCCCCCTCCCCCTCTCCTCCCCTTCCCCTCCCCCTTCCTCCCCTTCCCCACCCTCCTTCCCTTCCCCTCCCCTCCCCATCTCCTCCCCTCCTCCTCCCCTCCCCCTCTCCTCCCCTCCCACTCTCCTCCCCTCCTCCTCCCCTCCCTCCCCTCCCCTCCCCTCCCCTCCCCTCCTCCTCACCTTTCCCCTCCCCTCCCCCACTCCTCCCCCCTCCCCCCATCCTCCTTCCCCTCCCTCTTCTTTTCTCCCCCCTTCCCCTCCCCCCTTTTGTCTGCAGTCATCCCTCCTGGCCCTGGGCCTGCTCCCTGTATGTTGCGTGGTGATGTCACCACATCAGACCATCTTGTTTTGTGGCTTACACATTTTGTCTCTGCTGTCACGTCAGGAGGCATGGGAGTTGTTGAAACCTTGTCTCTTTGGTTTTTTTTTTTTTTTTTTTTGTTTTGTTTTGCGGTACACGGGCCTCTCACTGTTGTGGCCTCTCCCATTGCGGAGCACAGGCTCAACGGCCATGGCTTACGGGCCCAGCTGCTCCGCGGCATGTGGGATCTTCCCGGACCGGGACACGAACCCGTGTCCCCTGCATCGGCAGGCGGACTCTCAACCACTGCGCCACCAGGGAAGCCCGAAACCTTGTCTCTTTGTATGGAGGGAGTGGATGGTTTCTAACTTTTGAATCCCTCTGTTAACTTCACATTAGAATCCAAGGGTTTTGTGTTTTGGAAAAATTGGTATCAAGTGTGAGCTTGTGGTTCCAGAAAAAGGTCTGCCTCTCACAGGAATACTTTATGTGAAAAAGTTTCACATATGTGCAGTTTTCTCAGCATTGCCAGATGTCTTGAGCCATCTGATAAAAAGGATGGGACTATGATAAGAGACCTAATTACCACAAGAAATGCAGTCCACCACAGATGTGCTCAGAACTCTGTTCCTACCCCAATCTAGAGACTTGAATATGGCGTTTTTTTGCTCTGTGAACTTACAGAGAATGTGTAGTGATCCCAGTGCACTTTATTCTCACAGATCTGCTGTCTGAGTGTTGGGCAGTGGGGTTTATAAAGGTGGAGGGGCAGGAGAAAATCAGAAATGAGGGGCTTCTCATAAATTAACTTGACCCCTTATTTTTAATGTTATGAGGTTTTTAACTTCACGGGTTGAGTTCTACTCACCTGACATCAGAAATACCAGGCTGCAGTCTCCAGCCAGCCACGCATTAGCAGCATGGCCTCACATGTCGTAACTGCTCTGTGCTTCAACCTTTCCAGCTGCAAAATGATCATAGTTATCATTCCTACATCTTCCTGGGATGACTTGAAAATGTGGGAAACAATATCTGAGAAACTTGTCCCAAGCACCTTCAGTGAAAGTTCATTTGCAGTGTCAGTAATTGCATGTCTCTCTCAGGGCTGCCCACGCCTGCCCGGGGGCTGTGCTGTCCACATGTGCTGTGAGGGCCAGGCAGGCCTCCCTCTCCTGCATTCCCAGCATATTTACTTTCTGAGTAATCCCACCTTTTCCACTGAATGGAAGGACTGAGCTTTCCCCAAGGATTTTCAAGCCTTTTGCCCACACAGATACCAAAGTTAGCCATTTACAATATAGGAGAAGGAGAGACACTCTAGTTTCTGCCTTAAAACATACACAGTGCCTAACAGAGATCCCCCCAGGTTGCCTGGGGTGGAAGTAACAAAGCATTTCCCTCTGGTCCTCTAGAGTTACACCGTGTTAAAGCTAAAAGAACCTCACCAACCCCTGGTCCAAGTGTCTCCATTGACACATGAGAAAACTGAGGCCCAGAATGGGGAAGCCCTTGCCCAGGGTCCCAGGCAAGTTACTGGCAAAGGATGAGCTGAACCTGAGCCCAGGTCTGCTGACGCACAGGCCACAATTTCCCTGCCACTTCACTCTGCTTCCAAGGCCAACGCCAGGGCAGCCGACAGGAACCACAGCAGAGGGATGAGGATGAGAAGGAGGAGGTGGTATCGGGAAGGTGATGGACAAGGAAGGAGGCTGGGAGATGCTTGGCCAGGGCCCTGCCTACCCCTGCCCCTTTGTCCACTCTTAGGGCACCGAAGCACCTGGAGGATTTGGGATGTTGCCCACAGGTGCTTGCCCCACCCTGAGCCTGGAGCCATAGCATGTCCCTGGGGCATCGGACAGTGAAAACAGGCCCTAGTACCTCCGCTGTCACATTAGGGAGTGAGCAGGGGCTGGACAGAGCTTGGGATACTCCAGCCCAGTGGGGCAGTGACCCTGAAGGAAGCATGGGATTCCCGGGGAGGAAAAGTCTGGGACGTTTGTCTAAGGAGCAGGATAGAGGAGGGGCGTGTGGGGCTGGTGGCCTTTGGAGTCACACCGACCTGGGTTTAAAGCTTAGCTCTGAGTGACCCTGAGCAAGTTACATAACCTCCCGGAGGTAAACAGTGTTGCCTTCCTCATGAGATTAATATGAGGAACAAATGAGATGATGTTTGTAAAATACCTGTGTTCAATAAACGTTAGCTAAAATAAAATTAACAGTAAGGGATCTGGTGGTAGGGAGCATCCGGTGCCCGGCCACCCTCCAGTAGCTGCCCTGTGAACCAGCATCCACCAGTGGAGGCGCCATCAGTCTCTTCCAAGCCCCCGCTTTTCAGAAGATGTCAGTAGCCAGGAGAGGCCAAGGAGCTCCGAGGTTAGTGCACTCCGCAACGTGCAGGTTCTGATCCCACCTTTGATCCCTTTCTTCCAGATTCATGTGCTCCCAGCTGCCCAATCAGGTCCTGAAAAGCATCAGCATCATCGACAGCCCCGGCATCCTGTCTGGGGAGAAGCAGCGCATCAGCCGAGGTCAGTGCCCTCCCTGCCCTTCCGGGCCCCCCACTCCTCACCCGGGGCTGGCTGAGTCTTTCTCTGATGTTGGCAGAGGATTTCTGCCCCTGTTGTATTCTATCCATCCTCCAGGGCACCCCCAGCATCCCTGGGCAGCCCCGGGGTCCAGAGCTGAAGAGGTCCCAGGAAATAACCAGGAAGTCATATGGTCAGAAGTTCTGCTCTTTCAGCTGAGAAACTTTCTGGAGCCTGAGCCATAACCTCTTAATTCCTTTAAACACTGTCGTGTAATACTAGTACCCACCTCACATAAATCTTCAGACGTTAAGAGGGGACCACTTGCTGACCACTCACTTGGACACATGACAAAAAATAAAGAAGGCCAGCTAGTGACAGCAAAGGAGAGAGCCCTCCAAGCTGCTCTTCCTCCCTCCCCCAGTGCCGTGTATTCCACCCCAGTCACCTCTGCAGCAGCCTTCTACTGAGTGAGGCTTTATTGCTATCCGCTTGGGGCCAGACGCTGTACCGCGCACTGGGGATGCAGCAAGAACAGGTGCAGTTTCTGCCCTGGAGGAGCTTGTGTTCTAATGAGGAAAACAGACATGAGTTTCGTTATCACAGAAATAAATAGAGAACAAGAGCTGGGATACTCACTCTGCGATGGGGACTGTCTATCAGAGTGTAAGGAGGATATCTGGCCTTGGCGTGTTGAGAAAGACTCTCCAGAGGAAGAGACGTTGGAGCCAGAATCTGGAGGATGAATAGCAATTACCTAAGGGAAGCTCTGGGATGGGAAAGGAGAGGCAATAAGGCGTTCAGAGGAGATTTGTGGAGAATAGAAAACGCTTGTGAAGAACAGTGACGTCTGGGCTTCTTCAGCCTTCACAACACAAGGCTGAGGCAGTACTGTTTCCAGACCCGTGCACTGTGGTTAAATAGATGGGCCTGCGGTCTCCCCCACCTTCCCGGTAAAGGGGCTGTTGGAAGCAGACCAGAGGACTGTTTACTTACAGAGAGGAAATTCCTGACAGGGAGGGCACTAGGATGGATTCCTGTGGTCCCAGTGGCAGGTCAAGTTCCCTCGCCCTGGCCGTTGAAACAGAGGACAGTTCCTGGAGGCTTTGCTGGGAGGGAGAGGCTGGAGTGGATGCGTTGCTGCTGTCACTTCTCACTGGTAACTCTTTACAGCCCCTGAACAGGAGCAGTGGGGTTATGGCCAGGCAGTGAACTGCCCCACTCCTGAAGCCAAAGAACGTTACACAGGCCCTAGGACACACCTGGGAGCTAGAAAGCAGAGGTCCCGTGACAGGGTTAAAGAAAGGGCTCCCCATGTCTATAAGCCCTCTCTTCTCATGCCGTCTGAGAAATGCTGGTTTTGCAGTCTCCAACTACCGTGCTGTGCCTTCACCCATTCGTTCAGGGACTTAGTGGGCCATTAGGCCTCCCTGAGGCCTCCAAGAACATTGCACTTGTAGAAAAAGTCACAAATAACAGTTGTAAATGGTTTTCTCCAGCTCCTCAGTGACTTTTGTTTTTGTTTTTGCGGTACGTGGGCCTCTCACCGCTGTGGCCTCTCCCGTCGCGGAGAACAGGCTCTGGACGCGCAGGCTCAGCGGCCATGGCTCACGGGCCCAGCCGCTCCGCGGCACGTGGGATCTTCCCGGACCGGGGCACGAACCCGTGTCCCCTGCATCAGCAGGCAGACTCTCAACCACTGTGCCACCAGGGAAGCCCCTTAGTGACTTTTTCTTCTGCATATACAAACATACCTTTTTTAACAGAAATGAGATTGCCATGCACATTTGCTACAACTTGATTTTTTGCCATAACAGCTATCACGGATCATTCTATGCCAGTATATTTAAATTACTTTATTCCTTTTGACAGCTGCTTAGGTTCTATCAAAGGGGCATAACGTCATTTATTTAACTGATTTGTGGATGTCGTGTGGTTAATAATATTTCCCTCTTGCAGACAGCACTCCAGAGAGACATCTTTTGTGTATCTTTACACCTCAGTGCCAATAGATTTTTTAAAAAACCATTTTAGGACCATTAATTTGGCCCCATTAAACATTGCTCTGAAAATACAGTGTTTTATTTTAAAAGGAAAATAAAGCAAACCCACGCCCCACAGCTTTTTCAAGCTGCCTATGTTTCCACTGCTTCTGCATGTCTGACGGAAGTATGCCAGAGATATATGTGGTCCTGGAAATTTTCTTTTTGCCTCTAAATTTTAGGACCTCTGGATTTTAGCCTCAGCCTTATCCATTCCTTTTCATTGGCAGGCCTTTGACCAATGCTAATCATCCATGTTCTTCAGGGTTTCTCCTGGGCTTAGTGATTCTAAGTGTCTTTCAACCTATAGCTCCTTCAGAGTAGTTAGTGTGGTGTAATGCTCTCAGGATGCTTTGAAGACAGTTCTTTTTAACACTTTATAATAACTGACTCATATCCTGACTTACTGTGGCATGTCCTTCTTCACATCCTATGCCCAGAAATAGCACATATGG
This sequence comes from Stenella coeruleoalba, assembly GCF_951394435.1. Taxonomy (NCBI): domain Eukaryota; kingdom Metazoa; phylum Chordata; class Mammalia; order Artiodactyla; family Delphinidae; genus Stenella; species Stenella coeruleoalba. Next base: position 84,804,881 of record NC_137147.1, on the reverse strand, counting down.
TTCCAACCAGTCAGCTGGTCCCTGCCGCCCTGACAGACAGCAGCTGATGGGGAAGGACCCAGAGCGGCAAACAATGGCAGCCCCGGGCACTGTGGCCAGGGTCCCCAGGCTTAGGTGCCGTACCGTGTTCGGGCACCGTGGCTGGTTGGAGTCACTCAGCTGACAGTTTCAACCCCAAAGAATATTAACCCCAAAGAATGTGTACTGTTTTAAAGCTGCTTCAGCTTAAACTATTGCAAACAGCGCTGCATTCTCACACACGCTCCCGTCTGCTTCCATCCCTCCAGCTCCTAAATCACAGCACCACCTTCGCCACTCATCTGTGTCAACACTGGATGAGGCACGGGGACAAAGTGTGACCCCACAGAACATTTGAAACATCCGCCACTGACCTTACTGGTGGGGCTTTGCCTCCCTGACGCGTGTTTCGTCTGTGAAAGAGGAAGGGGGCAGCTGCTGACCCTCCTCTTGTCCCTTAGTGCAGTTGATGGATCAGCAGGCAGAGTCTCATCCAGCAGGTCCCTCTTACACATGTAGCGTCTCCTTGAAGTGTGTATTCACAATAGCAGTATGAGAACAGCCACCAGGTACTGAGCCCTTGCTGTGTGTCTACAGCGTGCTCTTCCTTTAGGACTTGCTAAGTTAAACCTGCACATAGTCCTGCACAGACAGGAGCCCAGACCTGACTAGGGAACCCCTCGCCCTCGCTCCTCTGGGAAAGGGGAGCCTAACAGCGATGGTAAGAATTCTTTCCCCAGCTGCTGGGCAGATGGGCAACCAGGCTTGACATCCGGGGATTGGACAGAGTAAAAGCTGTTAACGAGGTGCTGCTTTTGGAGAAGAAGCTGAGGGGATGTGTCCTTCAGGCAGTGGCTGCAGGCTGACGCTGCTGTGTGGACCTAGTCTACCCTCTAGCCTGCAGGGTTGTGCAGCCCTGGCTGAGCACACGCTGGGCAGACAGTGCAGCTACAGGAGGAGGTGATGAGCATGGGGTGACTGCAGAGCACCCCCAGGAAGACCTGCTGACTGCATCACACTCAGAGTTCTCCCCATCTGCATGGGATGAGGCAGATGGCAGGTGGGGCAGTGGAGCGTCGTGCTACTTTGCTGGTGGTCGAACAGGGAAGGAGGGACCTAAGCTGGGGAGCTGGCCTCATCATCACTGGCAGCCCTTGGGCACCCCCAGGGAACTGCCCAGGTACCCCGAGCTCTGGGAACCAGATGGCCTAGTGAGGGTATATCTCCAGGAAGGAGTCCTGAACCCGGGTTCAGTCACGTGCCTCCCCTTACCTGTGGCTCCCTTCTTCCTTGTTCATTCTTCTCTCTCGTGACGTCATAAGCCTGCTTCCTTTTTACTCTGTGCTGAGTAGAGGGGGCAAGTGTGATTACACGGAGGACATTGCTCTTCTCTTGGCCAAAGTCATAGGTGACCAGAAGAAACAGTTGACATTTCTACATGATGATTCGTATTTTGGGGTGTTCAGTTTGAGGCAAAACATGGCAAACCCACTCTTATGTTAGAAGTGACCTTTACCAGTTAGAATGTGTCTTAGCACAGCCTTCTCATCAGCAGGTCCTTAACATGGACCCTAGAAGTCAGGTCCCTGCTCTGTGCTCCAGAGTGAAACAAGAATGCATAGTCAGCATTGGAGGGGAGTAAATGTTGTCTAAATCTCCTCTTTGGGAGTTCTATAAATAAAACCCCCTAGAGTAATTGATTTTGAAGCAATTTTTAGTATACTACTCCATATGGAAACCCATTACCCTTCTGACGTTCCTTGGTTTAATTATAGTTAACAGAAAATCTTTAGGAACAGAAGGGTGAGCTTAGATACTAACTTGTAGTTTTCTTGCCTGACATAGAGAATTCCCATCAAGCAGGAATTAAAATATTCTGATATATTTTTAATAGTAACTTTATTCTACTGAAGTAAGAGCTACCTAAAATTCCTACAAGCTTTTCTTGATTCTTTTCTTGTAGCCAATAAAGAAATGTTTGAGTTCTTAAGATTTTCTAAGTTATTTTCTTGAAGTGGGTGGGTGAAATCTGACCAGGTTCAGTCTTGAGAATGTCCTTTGCCCTGATGATGGCGTCCAGATTTTTGACTCTATGTGATAAGAAAAGAGCACATTTATCCACACATCCTTATTTTCATTCCCAATCTCTTATTATTCCGGCTCCTGAACTGTTTGCTTCCTAAAATACTGTTAATGTCGTGCTGAACCTAAACATCATCTAGGATTTATTTCTGGACTTGGCATGAACACAAGTGTGTTCCCAACTGCGTGGTACAAACCTCTGGGTTCTGGCTGCAATTATAACGTCCCTGTCTGACAAGGAGAAGACTGTGAAAAATTCTAATGTGGCAGCTGGTGTACTTGTCCATCTACTTAGCACATAAGCATTTGGAAGGTGCTATTTTAGCAGCAAGTAATTATTCCTGTGGTTTCCTGAGAGCATGAGGTTTTGTGTAGCCTTCAACAGACTTGACTTTGATAACAAAAATAGTACAGTTTTTCCCTTTTAAAAATTTAAATAACTCTAGAAGAAAAAAACTCTTGATCTGAATTTTCCAACAGATCTACCAGCAGGTCGGACCTAGGACCTAGGACCAGCAGCTTGTCAAATGAAAGTCTAAGGGCACCTTCTTCTGATGTTTAAGCCCTTCTCTCTATAAGCCTTTCTCATTATAAATCAGTGAATAGAACTGAGAAGACAGTGAAAAATAGAAGGGCAGAAAATGTCCTGCTAGTAAAAGCAATCAATGATGATAATGAATGAAACAGAAGAGATCTAACTGTGCTTCAAATAACGTAACAGGCCATAACATTAGCTTCAAAATCATTGATTAATGTCTTAACATTTACATATAGACATCCTTATGTCCTCCTGATTTTGGTAGCATTAAGGAAAGCACTCAAGAATAAAAAAGGCATCTAAATACTGACAGGTACATGTGAGCAGGTCATTTCAAGGATATGCCAACACAGTGGAGGTGCCCAAACATAACATCACAAAAGAATTGACAGAACAGGAAACAGGGAATGGAAATCCAACTGGTAATCATTAAAGATGCTAAAAAAATAGCGATGATGAAAACTGTAATCAGGGAAGTCCAAACACACCTACCTGACACGTTTCTTGAGCTTGAAAGACAAAAGACCGGATTTTGAAGGCTGTGCAAGACGGGAGAGAGATCATTTAGAAAGGTCCAGATAAGAGTGACTTCCCCTCTTGTGCTCTGGGAACAGGGAGGACTAGAGCGGAAAACACACATACACGGAGGAATGAGTCTTTTTCACTAGAAGAGTGAGAAGGCTTGGAGCGAGATATTAGCCAGGTCCAACAGCAGCAGAGGCTCTTCTGAGAAGCACCTGGAGAGCTGAGAGCTGGAGGCTGAAGAGGCCGGCGGCTCCCAGGGCCAGACGGTTATGGTAGGTTCTTCGTGTACTTCAGGTAGACCACACAGCCCAAGGCTGGACTTCACAGAGAGTTTCTGAGGGGGGCCTGCCATGCCTGCCGAGTACCCCAGGAGAAGTTCAGGCCTTCCTTGGGTAGTATTATAAATAAGAGTAGAAATAATCATTAAATAAAGGGGGAGTCGAGGCAGCACTATCCCCTCCTTCATTCTGTTCACCACCACCCAATACAGACACGGCTCAGGACCATCCCAGCATCTCAGACTGCGGTCACCTGAGCTCACTGGACATGTGACCCTCATTACAGGTGCTACTCCTGTCCCTGCCTTCCCATCCTGTGGTTGGTACAGGGTGGTATTTTGTTTTTTGGGTTTTTTTTCAGTTTTATTGAGATAGAATTGACATATGGCACTGTATAAGCTTAAGGGGTACCACATAAGGATTTGACTTACATACATCATGAAATGGTTACACAATAGGTTTAATGAACATCCATCATCTTACACAGATACAACATTAAAGAAATAGAAAAAATTCTTTTCCTTGTGATGAGAACGCAACTTTCATTTATAACATACAGCAGTGTTAATTATCTCTATCATGTCGTACATTATATCACTAGTAGTTCTTTATCTTATAACTGGAATTTTTTACCTTTTGACTATCTTCATCTAATTCTCCCTCCTCCCACCCTGGTACAGGGTTTCTTAATTCATTGTTTTGTTTCTGGGGTTTTGGGTTTACGACTGTTCAGGCTCTCTTAGCTCCTCTCCCTGTCCACTGCAGCTCCTCCCAGCTTTAAGGCATCCCCAGGCTTCATCAGCATGCCCTTCTCCCATCGCCCTTGGATCCAGAAGTTGAGCAGACAGGACCCAAGGTGGAGCCTTGAGGTGCTCCAATAGAGACTGCCCTCCACGTTGACAGCAGTTCATTAATGAACAAGTTCAGTCGAGATGCAATGAGCTCCTGTGTGCCAGGTACTATGCTAGGAATTGGGAGCATAAAGATGAACAAGGTACCGCCCCTGCCTTGGAGTTGCTACAGCCTAGTGTGGTCATCCAGCCAGTCACTGATGCACCAGATTGTTCTGAAAGAAAGCTGTCACCTACGTAGAGAATTATTATCCATTCAACAAACACTAGGCAAAAAAGATGGACACGGTCGCTGCCCTTATGGAATTTACATTCTGATGGGAGAATCAGACAAGAAAAGCAGGTAAACAAATGAATAAAATCATTGTAAATAGTGATGAGTGCCAGGAAGGAAATAGATAAGGCATTGAGCTCAATGAGAAGGGGTGAGGTGGGAGGACCACAGTCTCGGAAGGTGGTGGAGGCCTGTGGCTGAAAGTTCAGAAGGCGGTGGCCTTGCAGAGGTAGGCAGGTCAAGGTTTTGCAGGTTTTGACTGACCATGTTGTCTATTCAGATATTTTCCACCTGATATATAAAGGCTATATAAAAGAATAGACTTTCAAGTATCAGATATTCACCCATGGATTTCAATTCCTGCATATTCATGTTTTTTTCTGAGGCCTTTTTTTAGAACCGACACTATTCAGTCTGTAAACCCAGAGTCAAACATGTTGCTTTCCTAGGTCCAGTCAAGGGACTGAAGTCCCTGTGGGCTGTCCTATGTCATATAGCGAGAAACACGCGGGCAGGAGAATTGGACTTCCTGGGTTCCAGTTTAGCTCAGCCATCTACCAGCCATGCAGCCTTGGGAAAGTTGTGAATCTCTGTGGGAAATGAGGGTAATAATAGTACCTACCACATAATGCTGTTGTAACTGAGTTAATACCTAGAAAGCAGAAAATAATACCCAGCCTAGCACATAGTAAGTGCTCAGTAAATGTTAGCTTTATTATTACTCTCACCATCTCAATGTGGTGGTGGTGGTACAGGCCAGAGTTTTCAAAGGCTGAATTTAATATTGGTTGGTACTGGTTTCTTGCCTCTTAAAGTCTTCTGTCTCAGAGTAGGGGAAATTTTTGTCAAGTTATTTGAAATGTGGAATTTGTTGGTCAGGGACTGAATATGCTGTGTTTGGCTAAGCGTTTTTACCTTTTTTCCCCGTACCTCGGTCATTTTATTGATAATTAGCTTTTAACTTTTGAAATCACATGTCTCTCTCGAAGTGGAAAAGGGACAACACTAATTGATCATCTGGTTTAAAAAATATTTGGTGGAAAAAGAATTTTAAAATAATGGACAGATATTGTGTGTGTGATCTTTTTGGCACTCCTTTATTTTAGAAGTGATGGTATAAAAAGCAGTGGGTAATAGTAGGGGCCTGCTAGAGACTATTCATTCAAGACCCATTTATATTGATTGCCTGCTGGGTGCCAAGCACAGTCCTGGATTCAAAAGGAATGAGGCACAGCCCCTGGCCCTGGTGCACACCCTTGGCTGGAGTGGATGGACCTGCAGACAAGCCACTCTGACCCTGTGCATTACAGGAGTTCTGAACAAGAAGTGGAGTATGGGAAGTAGGCTGTCAGCAAAGCTGCTAAGGGAAGGGACTCTTCTTCCCCTTTTTTAAAAAATCTACATTTTCTCTCTCTCTCTCTGAACAATTCAGTGGGTTTTTTTGTTTGTTTGTTTTTGTATATTTACAGAGTTGTGCAACCATCACCAGAATGAATTTTAGAAAATTTTCATCACCCCAAAAAGAAACATTGTCCTCATTAGCAATCGCTACCCATTCTCCTCCCCCCAGACCCTGGCAACCACTAATCTACCTTCTGTCTCTGGATTTACCTACTCTGGACATTGCATATAAATGGAATCATACAGCATGTGGCCCTTGTGTCTGGCTCCTTTCACTTAGCATAATGTTTTCAAGGTTCATCTGAGTCAAACAGTGCTTCATTCCTTTTTATGGTTGAATAAAAATTCCATTGTACAGCTGTACCACGTTTTATTCATTCATAAGTTGGTGAACATTTGGGTTGTTTGCACTTTTTTGGCTATTTTGAATAATGCTGCTATGATCATTCATGTATGAGTTTTTGTGAAAATGTGCATTCTTGGGGCTTCCCTGGCGGTCCAGTGGTTAAGACTCTGCATTTCTACTGTGGGGGCCATGGTGGGTTTGATCCCTGGTCGGGGAACTAAGATCCCACATGGCGCAGGGCACAGGCAAAAACAAAAGAGAGTGAGAAAACGTATGTTCTTGATTCTCTTGGGTATAAATCTAGGAGCAGAATTGCTGAATCATATGGTAACTCAGTATTTAATGTTTTGAGAAACTGCCAGACTGTTTTCCAAAGTGACTGCATCATTTTATATTTTCATACACCAACAGTGTACGAGGCTTCCAGTTTCTCCACATTCTCATCAACACTGTCATTTTGCTTAGAGCCATCTTCATAGGTATGAAGGGGTATTTCACGGTGGTTTCAATTTGCATTTCTCTAATGGTCAATGATGTTGAGCATCTTTTCATGTGCATTGTGGCCACTTCTATATTTTCTTTGAAGAAATGTATATATAGAGGGTTTGCCCGTTTTTAATTGGATTATTTGTCTTTTAATTGTTGAGTTTTAACATTCTTTATTTTTTTAATTTATTTATTTTCATTTTTGGCTACGTTGGGTCTTTGTTGCTGTGTGCGGGCTTTCTCTAGTTGTGGCGAGCAGGGGCTACTCTTCGTTGCAGTGTGTGGGCTTCTCATTGCGGTGGCTTCTCTTGTTGCGGAGCACGGGCTCTAGGCATGTGGGCTTCAGTAGTTGTGGCATGCGGGCTCAGTAGTCGTGGCTCACGGGCTCTAGAGCACAGGCTCAGTTATAGCACACGGGCTTAGTTGCTCCGCAGCATGTGGGATCTTCCCGGACCAGGGCTCGAACCCGTGTCCCCTGCGTTGGCAGGCGGATTCTTAACCGCTGCGCCACCCGGGAAGCCCCAGTTTTAACATTCTTTATATGTCGTATGTACTAGTCAAATATATGACTTGCAAATATTTTGTCTCATTTTCTGGGTTGTCTTTTCACTTTCTTTATGGTCTAACCTGAAGCATTAAAAGTTCTTAATTTTAATGAAGTCTGATTTATCTGTTTAAATTTTTGCCACTTGTGCTTTTGTCCTAACCCAAGCTCATGAAAATTTACTCCTATATTTTTCTAAGAGGTTTATAGTTTTAGCACTTACATTTAGGTCGTTAATCCATTTTAAGTTAATTTTTGTATATGGTGTGACTTTAGGGCCCAACTTCATTCTTTCACATGTGTGTATCTAGTTGTCCCGGCACCATTTGTTGAAAAGACAGTACTTTCCCCACTGAATTGTCTTGGCACCCTTATTGAAAATCAGTTGGCTATAAATGTGGAGGTTTATTTCTGGACTCTCAATTCTATTTCATTGATCTGTATGTCTGACCTTATGATGCAGCTCTCCTTGATCAGAGACTCCAGGTAAATGTGTGAGTTCATCAACCCACAAGGTCAGGGCCGTACAGGATGAGGTGAGGATAAAGTGAGTTGATGTGACGTCTTGTCACGGTACCTGTCTGGTGCACAGTCAAGGGAAAGATAACCTGGCTCCCCTAACTATTGTTATTCTCCTCGAGACAACGGAAGGAGGTTGCAAGAACGGGAAGATGTGTGAGCTCAGAACCCTTTGGAGGAATGTGAGTCATGCCTGTGGCTGGAGTGTGTGTATGTGGCGGGTGGATGCACACGTCAGGAGACTGGGTTTATCCTGGAGGCTGCGTGGAATACTGAGGAGTATGAGGTAGAGGATGACATGGTAGAGAATTCTGTAGGAATTCTGAGGAGTAGAACGTACTTATGTCCACAGGCTTGGATCATGAAGCCATTTTTATATTTAGAGCTTGAGCTCAATGACTTGTCTCTGAGCTTTGTTTGAATTTGGCAACAACAGAAAAGGGTGCATCCCCAGTGCCTGGGGCTGAGTGCTGATGAATGTGTTGGCAGACCCTGTTTTCTGGCCAGAGCTAAGGCCAGTCTGAGGTTGGGTTGTGAGGTCCTGGACATCACTCGCTTCTTGGGCCTCCAACAGGAAATCCTGCTTTCTTTTTGTTTCGGGGAAGTTTGCTGACAAACACATTCAGACTCCTTTTCCGCCAGTGCCACAGGAAATTCCACACCACGAGTGTGGCTCCTTCTGCCCCTACTGTGAGTGCGTCATGACCATGACTCAGAATGGCATTTGCCAAGCCCTGGAAGATATCTTTAGTTTTTGTTAATACCTTAAATGCATACTCGATCGTGAGAAATGACTGCTTCTACCCAAACTTTAAACCAACCTAGACTTTTAAATAAAAAACAATTTTTTTTTTAATTGGAGAAAGGTACTTCTCTTACTTCCCATAGAGAGCAGCTCATGATCATAAAACATTTAATAGACATTGGGATACAGAGATTAATTAGAGAAAAGGTTTGCTCCTTACTCTTTTGAGTGCTAATAATATAGCTGACACTTGCACGGTGCATTGTTAAGTGTTTTCCATATATTATTAACTCATATGCTCCTTATAAAAGCTGTATGAGGTAGGAACTGCTCTCCCATTCTACAGGAGAGAAGACTGAGATACAAAGAATTTAAGTCCACAGTCCTATAGCTAGCGTGGTAGCCAGTCTCCAAAGATGCCTCTTGCTCCCACCTCTGCCAACCATGAACCACGCCTTCCAGTATTCATGCCCTTGAATCTGGGATGGCCTCTGGCTCACTTTTTGATCAGTAGAAATCAGCAGAAGTGATGCTGTATGACTTCCCACGTCTAAGTCATAAGAAGCCCTGAAGGTTCCACCTGGAGCTCTTGGCATGTTTATACTCGGGAAGCCAACCACTATTTTAAAAGTCCAGCTGCCCTGAGACCACCATACTGTGAGGGAAGCCTAAGCTAGTCACATGGGGCAGCCGAGAGGCTCAGGCAGCCTCTGACTGGCCCAGCTGAAATAGGAGCAAAGCCGTGGAGGACCAGCTCAGTTGAGCCTTAAGATGATTCCAGCCCCAACTGCCACCTGACTTTCACCTCATGGCAGACCCCAATCGAGACCCACCCAGCTGAGCCCAGTCAACCCTTAGACGGGATGTTAACCATAAGAGGCAATGACATAAACACCCCTGCCCGTCTGTCTGTCTGTCTCTCTCTCTGTCTCTATGTCTCTCTCTCTCTCTCTCTCTCTCTCTCTCTCTCTCTCTCTCTCTCTCTCTCTCTCTCTCTCTCACACACACACACACACACACACACACACACACACTGAGAAGACAGCACTGGGGAAAGGTACCACATGAGGCACATTTCCACGTAACTGACACTTCTCCCCTATACACACCAAACCTCCTGGTTTTTTTTCCTTTAGTGGTTTTTGGTAGTAGACTTTGGGAAAGATAGTACATGCTGCCCTGCATTCTCATTCCAAGCGTAGTGGGGGACTTCCCTGGTGGCGCAGTGGTTAAGAATCCGCCTGCCAATGCAGGAGACACGGGTTCAAGCCCTGGTCCGGGAAGATCCCACATGCCGCAGAGCAACTAAGCCCGTGCGCCACAACTACTGAGCCTGCGCTCTAGAGCCCGTGAGCCACAACTACTGAGCCCCTGTGCTACTAAAGCCCGTACACCTAGAGCTTTTACTCTGCAACAAGAGAAGCCACCACAATGAGAAGCACACACACCGCAATGAAAGAGTAACCCCTGCTCGCCGCAACTAGAGAAAGCCCGTGTGCAGCAATGAAGACCCAACACAGCCAAATAAATAAATAAAATCCTTAAAAAAAAGGGTAGTGGGAAGAGGAAGAAGCTTCCTTACGTTGAATGTTCACCCTGCACCATGCTCTGCTAGGTCCTCTTGGTCCATTGCTCATGCACATACCATGTGTCAGGTACCAGGCGCTTTAGTGTTAGCAGCACCAAGATAGACCCTGTTGCTGCTTTCTGAAACATACGGGGGTGGAGGGGGGCGGTTGAGGTAGATGGATGAGCTAAAATGCAGAACAAATGAAGTAGACACAAAAACTTGAAGGAAACAATTGCAGAGTCCCACAGCAAGCGTAGTCCTTCTTTTTTTTTTTTTTTTTTGATCCTAGTTCCCCGACCAGGGATCGACCCCGTGCACCCTCTGCAGTGGAAGCACTGTGTAGCCTTAACCACTGGACCGCCAGGGAAGTCCTGAGTGGTCCTACTTTAGATGGGTAGTGAGAGGGGTTCTCTCCGAGGAGGTGGCATTTAAGCTCAGACCTACAGAATGGAGGGGCTGGCCTGGCAGAGAGTTGGGGGAAGGGCATTGCAGGCAAAGGCCAGAGGGAGCGGGCAGGTCAGGGAAGGCTGGAGGCTGGGGAGTGGCCGGGAGGTGGTGAGCCGTGAGGTCAGGAGGGGCTGCTGGTGGGAGCTGTTGGCCTTAGGGAAGCACGTAGAGTTTATTCTGAGAGGAACAGAAGGATTATCTTTTTTAACCTTCTGTTGATTGCCCAGAATTACCTCTGTGAACAGCCAGGTGTTCATACTGGGCAGTCACAGGTCCAGCCCGGCTCTGCCACTCAGTTTCTGTGTGTTCGTTTGGTTGGTGGATGGTTGGCTTTCTCTTCCCTTGATGCCAGGTTGTCGCTGTCGTTTCTTCTTCTGTCATACCTGTTCTCAGGTACCATCTCCCCTCTGCTCCCCTTCTACCCTGTGAGTGATGCACTGAAGCCCTAGAGCAGTGATTCTCAGGCTCCAGGGAACTTGTTAATGTGCTATTTCCTGGCCTCAAGCACAATTTGGGGGATCTGGAGTGAGATGCAGAAAACTGCGTGTCCAGGGGTTCTGGTGCAGGAGGTCCCCACTTTTAGGAATCTGGGGTAGCGCTGAGCCTGCCCACTCCTGTGCTCTCTGCCATCTCCAAACCAGGTGAAAGAAGAGATGATCACAAACTTGGAAAATCTACCAAAATGGACTTGAGCTGTGTCCCACGTCCCTTTCACCAGTGTGAAAGGATAGGGCGGAGGATGTAAGTGGTCGGGGGTGGTCTTTTGGGTTGGGGTGAGAGGCAGCGCAGCGCTGGGCCGGGATCTGTGACTAACCAACATCCTCCCAGGTGAGGGCTTTGACAGGGAGCAGAGATAACTTTACCCCACAGTGGTCACCAGGTAATCAGGTGACTCTAGCCTCGTGAGCATCTGACAGGGGCTCCTGGCCTGACACTGCTGTCCTCTGCCTGTGCGTTCACTCCATATAGGAGCACCCCCAAACCATTCTAGACTTCTTTGGAAGTTAGAGTTTTTAGAACCTCTAGAGAAAAATAAGGAGATTTTTTTTAAAGATTCTCATTTATATTTTCAAATGTTTAATAACTTCACTGCTATAATGGGGACATTCTTGTTATATAACCTCCATCCCTAATGTTATGTATGGCAAAAGCTCTCTGCCCTACCATCACTGTGCACCCATGGGGGCCCCCCCCAGACTGGAGGGTAGGAGTGATCGATTGTAAATGCAGGGTTCTAGGTGGCAGAAGAGCAGTATCATATGAGAAACACTGGCCTGGGACATTTTTCCATTTCCCTGGCTCTTCCACTGACCAGCTGGGTGACCTGGGCAAGTTATTCCACCTTTGTGAGCCTTAGTTTCCTCCTCTGTAAAATCATGTCAATACCTAAGTGGTCCATAGGCATCAGCTCTGAAACATGCTCAGAGTGAGAGGACCCAGAGTGGACAGAGGGCAGGTTTAGGCGCCCGTGCTGGTGGGGAGGCATCTCCAGCTAGTGGACGTAGAAACATGCTGAAAAAATAGCGGCACTTTCAGGGCATCTTTGTTTTCCATCATTGTGGGCCCTGGAGGAGGCTGACCTGAGTTCAAATCTCAGCACCCCTACCTTACTGTGGGACCCTCTGAGCCTCAGTTTACACTTTTATAAAGTGAGGAAACCCCCCACCCCAGTTCTTGGAAGATAAGGCGACATAACATGTACAGGCCATTTGGCATACAGTCGTATTGAAGAACTGTTGGTGATGGTAGTCTTGTTCACTTCCTGGAACTGGGGTGGTCCCCAAAAGACCCACCAGGATCGCAGGGTCAGCTCGGCCAAGTGCCCCAGAATTACCCCAGAGAGTAGATCTCACCCCCCACCACTTACATCCTCCGCCCTATCCTTTCACACTGGTGAAAGGGACGTGGGACACAGCTTAAGTCCATTTTGGTAGATTTTCCAAGTTTGATGGCAGAGAGCACAATAGACTTGACAGTAGATCTGTAGAAAGGGTGCTGAGAGAATGCAGCTACGGAATGCAGTTGCGGGGAACCTGCTTCAGAGAATGACCCAGAGGAGGTGTCCTCTCGTGGCAAGGGCCCCGACTCTTGTCACGTTTCCAGTTCTTTTTGCCATAATCCTCTTTCTGGTGTCTGGGGGTATTTCTCACATGTGCCGTGACACTTTCCTCTAGAAACCTCCAAATTCATCAGGATTCTTTTCGTCTCTTTCTCAAAACCATCCCCTGTTCGAATCCAAATCACACTGCAAAGCGCAAGTCCGACCACTTACTCAGCGTTTCTCCTGTCTCAGGTACTCTTCGGAAGGACCACCGTTTTGTGTGGATGTGTGCACATGTTGAGATGAAAAATTCAAGTGACAGAAGGTTAAATGGTGAAGAACATTTGTCCCATCCACATTCCCAGTTCCTCTCCTAGAGCAAAACGCAGCAGCAGCCTCTTGGGCTTCCTCTGAGTAAGAAGGTCCTCTGCTCACTGCTCTGCACCAAGATTTTTCCACTTAGTAAATCTTGGAGCACAGCCAGGTCGGGACTTCAGAGCTGCCTCCTTCATATTCCATCATATAGCTGTGCCAGAATTCATAGCTGGTGTCCTTTGGATGGATGACATTCAGGCGGTTTCTAATCTTTTTTTTTTTTTTTTTTTTTGTGGTATGTGGGCCTCTCACTGTTGTGGCCTCTCCCGTTGCGGAGCACAGGCTCCGGACGCACAGGCTCAGCGGCCATGGCTCACGGGCCCAGCCGCTCCGCGGCATGTGGGATCTTCCCGGACCGGGGCACGAACCTGTGTCCCCTGCATCGGCAGGCGGACTCTCAACCACTGCGCCACCAGGGAAGCCCGGTTTCTAATCTTTTACTGTTACAGACAGTGCCACAGAATACAGACAGTTTTGCACATACAGTGCAAGTATATACAGTTTGCACAGTCGTGTAACTGTAAGATACACTCCTAGCAGTGGCATTGCTGGATCAAAAGGAACTGTGGTCTTTTTACTGTGTTAACTGAGGCCAGAATGCCCTCTCTAGAAGATGTGCCCGTTTACATTCCCACCAACAATACAGAAGTGCCTGTTTCCACACATCCTCCCCAATTTAGGGCATTACCGATTTTGTTTTTATCTTCGCTTTATCTTTGCATTGTCTGATAGGTGAATGGCATCTCATTATAATTCTAATTTCACTTCTCACTGTTCTTGTGGTTGAACATCTTTTCATATTTACAGATCTTCTCAAAGCAGTTCCTTTCCGGAGATATTTGACCATTTTGAAATACTGTTGGCAACTACATGGACTTTCATTTAATTAAATAAGTGAGTCTTTTTTTTAAATAAAGACCCCAATGTGGGCTTACCTGGTCCCCTCTGACTTGATCTGTCTTCCTATCTGTGACATAAACTCAGAAGTAACTATCTCTGAGTAATGGTTTGGCTTTCGGAGTGGGTTAGCTGATTACTTAGTTGCTGGACCTGGTGTTCATTGACTGGCTGTTGTCCAAATGCTCACAGAACACTCACTCCACGCTGGGAATGTTTAAAAGGAGGAACAGGGCAGGGCAGGGGGTCAGGGTCAGAGGTCACTTGCAAGTCATTTGTTGATCCAAAGTTGTCACCCTCTGGGTTTAACATTTCTCTGCGGAAAATTATGACTTGAAGAAACATTGTCTGTTTGCCCTTCTGAACCACAAAATGACAAGATGCATTGTCTAAGTTGAAGCCTTGTTTGTAAATATTTGGCCTCATCACACTTGGGTGGAGTCTATATACCATTGACATTTTGCCTCAAGAAAATCCATTACGAGTACAAACTGCCTTTGTCTGATTTATAGACGTATTGTATGAGACCTTCTTACCTGAGGTACACAAAGCCCACTTGAAAATGAGGAAGGGGCAATTTCCACGTGCGTGACACTTGATTCCTGGATTCTATTAATTATAGTATTAGAAGGTTGAATCTGATGACTTCCTCAGCATCCTTGAAAGTCTCAAATTCTGTGACTTTTCCTCTGGTAATTTCTTTCAGCATAGAGGAGTTTGGAATTAAATGGCAAGGAAATTAATCTTTCAGGGCAACTGACTGCTGCTATGGAAACATGCAAGGACCTTCAGATCAGCCCAAAATGCCATAGCACATGAGTCCAGTGGAATGAATGTGATAAAATGAAATGTGTTCCTTGCTAATCTTATCCCCTAGAGTTAGTCACTGAATATTCCTGTAACCATCCAGATGGTTTTACATTCTTATGCTGGTAATGGAACTTGATGGTATCTACTAACAGGCACTAAATGGATTTTCCTGAGAATTTGACATTTTGTTTCAGAAAAGCTTGATATTCAGAACCACCATATATATCTTTAAGATTTGAAGGGATCCATATTGATCATCTGACCCATCTGATAGATGTAGAAACTGAGGCCGTGTAAAGTGAAGTGGCTGAACCAGGCTCCAGGACATGTAGGTTTTTCCTAGTAGATTTTCACCAACTTCTCTCTTCAGCAAAGAGCCTCAAATGCCGTGTACTATTGCTGTCTTTTTCTAGGGCTCAGACCTGCTTCTTAACCTAATTTTTAACCTGAAATGGAAAATGAAATATGAAACCCAGTTTTCCCTTTGGCTTGGTCACATGACCAGAAGCAGCCACGTTCACCATGCTAAATGTTCAGGTAGAGCCTTTCTCAGTTCCCCATCTGTCCATGGTATGCTGTGATTTCGTGATGTGCGGGCTCTTCGGGGTCACGTTGCACCATCTGCCCCATCGTTATCTTCACAACATCCCCCAGAGGAAGGAGAGACAGGCTGTGGGCCTAGCTTGTTTATTTTAGGAGGAAACAGGCACAGAAAAGTTAATTCACAAGGTCTTGGACTAAATTCCAAAGGGAGAGGAGTGGGAAGAGAAGCTAGAGGATAAACAACACCAAGCCCACCCCAGGACAGGCTCGGTCCTTGGTTTAATTTAAAATGTGGTGTGTTCAGTGGCCAGACCACCCTCAGGCCAGGCACGGGGAGGCAGGGAACTCTGTAACTGCGGGGATATTCTTGTAGCCAGTTACATTCTCCAAGCGGTGACCATCACCGTCTGAAGACTTTGAGAGGAACATACATTGAACCTCCACAAAAAGAGGTGACTGCTGTGCAGATGTGGAGGCTGCGGTGTCCGTCCTCTCTGAGAGTCTTGTTGGATCCGGGAAAGGGCTTAGTATCAGCTCACCCCCACGCCACCCACCCCAACTGTGTGTCTGGTCAGCTGCGAGGAGGAGAAAGCCGGCTGGAGAAGAGAGGGGAGGTGGGGAGGGAGGCAGGAGCAGTGTCTGTACTCATTGCACACCTGTGTGTTCCCGCTGCTCTTCGGGCACAGCTGAAGGGGGGCTGCCTCTGTCCACAGCGGGGTGTGTAGCAAAGACACCACCCGCAGGGTTTCTTGAGATGGCAGTAAGCTGGAAAGCACTAGAAATCCAGACCCTAGTTGTAAACACCAGTACAGAAGGAAGGGAATGCCACCTCAATAATATTGCTAGCCCAGTCCTATATGGGCCAATGATTTTTTCCATGTTTATTTTTTTATTACAAAAATAATATATGTTCATCCTAAAGCACTTAAAAACTACTTTTTAAAAGACCAAAAAGAAGAAAATAAAAATCACCTCTAATCCCACCATCGTGGTGTACACACAGTGCAGCGCAGTGGATAAAATTGCAGGCTCTGGGATCAGCGTCCCTGGGTTTGAATCCTGGCTCCCCTGGGAAACAGCTGTGTGGCCTTGGGTTAAGTTGATTTTTTTTTCTGAGGAATAAATCAAATTTATTGAGCACCTACTATGTTCAGTGGTAGATCCTGGGTGTAAGGTGGTAACTGGAATGAGGGGTGGTGTTTGCCCTCAGAATTTCTGTCGTATAATCAGCAAATAAATATATCATTATAGAGAATAAGTGTTATGAAAGAAACATCACTGATGCTGGAAGAATATGTCACAGGGAAGCTGACTTAGTGTACAGTGTTCTGCGTTAGGCTTTTGGGTTCTAGACATGATGACAGTCTCATCTAGAGGACAGGCTGTGGCAGAGAACAGACCCTCTCAGGAGGTGGGGAGGTCCAGCTCCGCTCGGGTTGGGGAAGGCCTCCTGGGGGAAGTGCCCCAGAGGGATGGGTAACTGGAGATGGGAAAGAGGGGAGGCATCCCAGGCAGAAGGGAAAGTCAGAGGCAGGGAACTGCAGGATGCTTTGGAGGAGCAGCAGAGAGCCCAGTGTGGTTTCTGGGGTGGGGAGGGTAGTTTAGTATGAGAACTGTGAGAAAAGGCTGGGGAGGTAAGCTGGGGCTAGTCGCCAAGACTCTGTAGACATTTATTCTAGAAGTAATCAGGGACTCACAGTTGGGGAGATTATCTGAGTTCTGAGAAGGGGTGGGGATCATTTGAGGGCTGGATGGCAAAGGACGGAGCCCGGGGACAGGAAGGGCAGTTAAGGGCACTGCCAGCACTCTCAATGCTGTCTGGACAGTCTGTGCTGGACAACTGACTAAGTGCTGGAGGGACACAAAGATGGACATGACACCTCGGGGAACTCTGGGAGAGGGGCCGGTGTTACACGAACCAACACCGTAGGTGCTGGGGAAGGGGTATGAATGCCCTGCTTGCAACGGAGCTGCTAGCTCTGGGAGGAGCAGGCCAGGGCCCCGCCAAAGAGGAGGAGAGGTCTGAGCAGAGTCCTGGGCTGTGGCCGGCTGGGCAAGTGGCCTTGCCCACCCCAAGAAGGGCACTAAGGGCAAGGGCAGAGAGAACCTGGCCTCGGTCTGAATGTCCTCCATTATCTTGCATCCTTTTATTGACACACATTTTGTTTAAAACTCACGTAATAGGAAACTTGGCTTTGGGAAGAAACTGAAGCATTTTTTTCTGTTGTTCTATTAAAAATAGCCTACCAAATTTGCTTTCTCAGGGTCCCCGCCCTGTGTTTACCTGAGCCAGGCGGCCACTGCTGAAACCTCAGATGCCATTTCCTGGTGGGTCTTTTCAGCAGAGATGGTGACCACGGTCTCCACAGGGCTGTGACGGAAGCCCCTGATTGGGTGGAAAGGGCCCCTTCCTTCCTGCCTCCCCCCTCTTGTTCCCAGAACGTGGAGCCAGGAATGCCAAGCTGGGATCTTCCACAGGACAAAGTCTCTTTCCCAGCTCGCAAAGCTATATAGCTTTGGGGTCCTTTTGCAAAGATAGAAAGTGTAGTTTTAAACAACTGGACTGATTACATCTCTGTTTTGTTCCAGACTGTTAAAAGTTCCATTGGAAAGTCTTATAGAATTGAAATGTCTATAATTGAATGATGAATTTTTAACATATATTGAGCATCATGGGGACAGTTCTATTATTGTGTCGACTCCACGGACACTCTTACCTGCACACATACATACACTACACCCACATGCAAGCTCACCTGCACGCGTGCACACACACACACACATACGCCCAGATCTGTGTGCACCCCGGGCCTTGTTGCATTCTCCCCAGCTGGAACTGATTCTCATAAACTCCGAACATTCTCTTCCCTGATCTGTCAGCATGAAAGGCTCTTAAATCACCTTGGCCACGAGGCAAGGCACTGTGAAATTACACGACTCTCAAAGTTTCAGTGGACAAGCCAAATTTTACATTAACCTCTGTGGTTAAGACTATTTCGACTGTTGCTAAATCCAGCTCCATACATGGCCAGATTTGTGACATAGTTCCCTGATGAACAGATTTCAACTTCCTGATCTACTCAGCAGTTTTGTAGAGATGTATATCTTCAAACAAGTTTAGCAGCCTTGGATTTTTTCCTTTCTTTCCTTCTCCCTTTCTTTCTCCTTTTCTTTCTTCTTTCCAGCCTTCTGTCCATCCTTTCTTCCTTTCTTCTCTTTTCCTTTCTTTCTTATTTATTTATTTTTACTTTTTAAGTCAGTTTTATTGAAGTATAGTACATTATAATGCACTCACTTTAATTGCACAGCTTGTTGATTTTTGACAAATTTGCAAATTTACTCATGTACTCGTGTTTCTCGTGTAACCACCACCATCTTCAAGAAATAGAAACTTTCTGTCACCCTGAGAAGTTCCTTCTTCATTTGTGCCACTTTGCAGTCAGTCCCAGCCCCATCCTCAGCCACAGGCAACTCCTCATCTGCTCTCTGTCGCTGTAGCTTAGCTTTGCCTGTCCTAGAATTTAATATAAATGGAATCGTACAGTATGTGCTCTTTAGTGCCTGGCTTCTCCCACTCGGCATGTTTCTGAGATTCACCCGTGTAGCTGCATGTGTCAGTAGCTCATTCTGTGTATCACTGAGTAGTAATCCACTGCACAGAGGCACCGCAGTTTATCCATTCACCTGCCAAAGAACATTTGGGTTATTTCCAGTTTGGGGATATTCTGGGTAAAGCTAGCAGCCTCATTTTTATGGCAGTATGTCCCTCAGCAACAGTTCCAAGCACATCCTAGGCACTTGATAATTATTAATTAATCCATTAAAGAAAATTTTGTATTTGAATGTCTTGTTAAATTCCAAGATGTTTAGTGTATTTTCGATTTCCAGAGAGACATGTTCAAAGAGATTGTTTCAAGCAGGGAAGTTTAGGGGAATTCCCTGGTGGTCCAGTGGTTAGGACTGTGCGCTTTCACTTCCGAGGGCCTGGGTTCGATCCCTGGTCGGGGAACTAAGATCCTGTAAGCCGCAAGGTGCGGCCCAAAAAAAAAGGGGGATTTTGAACATTTTCCCACAGAATACATTGAGTCAGTATAGGAAGCAGGGTAGGAAGGCCCCCACCCCCTCAGGCATTCCCGGCCCAGTTGAGAGACACGTGTGAACTAACGGAGTACAGTTCTCTGGGGGGCTAGGGGCACGCTGCGGGAGCCCAGGAGGGCTGGAGGGCACAGTTGGGTTTCTAAGGCTGAGTCAGAGCTGTAGTGTTTCCACTCAGAAGTAGGCACCAGGTGGACAGTGCTGTCCAGACCAAAGACAGTCAGCTCAAAATGTAAGGACACTATGTAGGCCAAAAAGACAGCAGCCAAGGGCACGTTCAGTCTGAGGGCCGCTGGTTTTCCATGTTGTTTTAAGTGGTAGCTTCGTCACAGACCTACTTAGCATAGTGTGGCTGACTGTAGCAGTGACAGGTCTCTGACCGCCCTCTGTAACAGAACCTTTGGGGCACTTCATTGCTCTCTGCCCGTTGAGTATGAGAATGTTTGCCCCGAGCTGTCCCAGCCAGCGCAGGTGTGCACAGGCCTTTCCTAAGCCAGAGGGAAATCCTGTGGTTGGAACCATCGCTCTGTTTCAGGAATAACCCAGGGTCTTTAAGACCAGCTGGTAGAACTCCCTCTGTCTCACAAGCAAGGAAAGAAAGGCCACTAGCTCTATTCATAAAATATGAATGGTTTGTGCTTGGTAGGTATATTCTATTAGCTATTTTTTGAGCACTGATTCTCTCCCTTGGCTCAAGCATCATTGCATTGTCACCTTTACCCTAATTAATTTTGTTTTCTCTATGACTGCAGACTGTACCTCACCCCAGCCAGGCATCCTTCAACAAATATTTATTGTGCCCCCGCCATGCATTGGTACGAGGATTTTTAAATCCTCGAGGAGGATTTAAAGGATTTTTAAATACGAGATACGAGGATTTTTAAAATAACCAGTAGATAACATCTTGGAGAGCTTTCTGGGTACCAAGATGATTCTAAATGCTTCACATACATTAACTCCACAGCCCCATGAAGTATATGGATACTATTATTAGCCCCATTTTACAGATGAGGAAATGAGGCACAGAGAGGTTAAGTAACATGCCCAAGGTCACAGAATTAGTAAGTGATGGAGACAGATTAGATCCCAGGCAGCCTGAGTCCAAAGCCCACAACGATAATCACTGTCTTGTGACGCCATGAGGAAGATGTGGTCCCTGCGGTTAAAGAATTTATGATCTAATGAGAGAGCCCTGTATATCCATTGGATTATAATCCACTGTGAAAAGTTGTTTAATAGGAGAATAAGCAAAGGACTCTGGGAGCTCAGAAGAGGGAGTAACTGAGTCCACCTTTGTGAGGGAGGGGGCAGAATTAATAACGAAAGTTTATATTTATTGAAAGTTTACTAAGTCTCAGCATTGTGCTGAGCACGTTAAAAGGATTTTCTTTTTTTTTTTTTTTTGCGGTACATGGGCCTCTCACTGTTGTGGCCTCTCCCGTTGCGGAGCACAGGCTCCGGACGTGCAGGCTCAGCGGCCATGGCTCACGGGCCCAGCCGCTCCCGCTCTGCGGCATGTGGGATCTTCCCGGACCGGGGCACAAACCCATGTCCCCTGCATCGGCAGGCGGACTCTCAACCACTGCGCCACCAGGGAAGCCCTAAAAGCATTTTCTTATGCAGTCATTCAACAACCTGGTTTTACAGATGAGAAAATTGGAGCTTACAGAAGTTAAGTAACATGTCACTCAAGTTTCCCCCAGGTGTTTTGAAGAATGACGAGGATTTGGGCTAGATTTCTAGGTCCTAAGCCAGAGGAGAAGGGCTTGCCAGGGCCTAGGCCCAGCGTGAGCAAAGATGCCAGAGCTTTCATGAATTTTAAAATCCGTCTTCAAATAAGCAGATTTAAACTCTGTGTTTCCTCAGTTCTGTGCTGTACCATCTAACCACGTATTGGTAACTTTTTAGAATAAAAAGAAACTATTTTAAATGTGTTTTGTGTTACCGACCAGCAATAACACAGACACATCTTTGCCATCCCATATGCTTTGGTCTTCATTCTAAGGCAGTGATCCTCAAACTTTACTGGGCATTACAATTGTCTGAAGAGCTTATAAAATGCCGGTCACCCTTCTCTACTTTGAAATGAAAGTGCCAGAGGACAAGAAAGCAAACTCTTAAGTTTACTGAAGAACTGCATGCATAAATATTTCTAATATTATATTTTGAAGTTACTACATAGTTCATTTCCCTTGTGCCTAAAATCTTTTCTATTCAGAATGGTGACCAGTCCTCAGTGGAAACCATAAATCATGGCAGGCTTCAGTTTCATTCACCATCCTATGCTTACTAAAGCCAGAATAATGTATAAATGTGTTGTAGAGGCTTTGTAAACAACTCTCATTTAGCCAAAAATAAAATTAAATCTGTATACGCTAAAAAGTAATAATAAAGTAAAATAAAATGCAAGTCACCAAGCCCAGCCCCAGGGATTCTGATTCCATGGTTCTAGGGAGAGGCTAGGAGTCTAAATTTTAACAAATCCCATACTTGATTCTGATGCAAGACCAGGCTTTGAGAAGCAGTGGTCTCTAGGTCCTTTTGAATAATTTTCCTTCAGCAGGCAAACTAAATAACATATCATTAAACTAGATCCTTTCTTTAAAATCAGCTGGAACAGGCTTCCCTGGGGCCACAGTGGATAAGAATCTGCCTGCCAATGCAGGGGACACAGGTTCATTCCCTGGTCCGGGAAGATCCCACATGCCGCGGAGCAGCTAAGCCCATGTGCCACAGCTACTGAGCCTGCGCTCTAGAGCCCGCGAGCCACAACTACTGAAGCCCGCGCACCTAGAGCCCGTGCTCCGCAACAACAGAAGCCACCGCAATGAGAAGCCAGTGCGCTGCAACGAAGAGTAGCCCCCGCTCACCGCAACTAGAGAAAGCCCGTGCACAGCAACGAAGACCCAACACAGCCAAAAATAATTAATTAATTAATTTTTTTAAAAATCAGCTGGAACTTTTTGGTAGACAAATATTTGGTGCCTTTCTTGTATCATGAAGGTATAAGAATTGAGAAGACCTATTCAGCCTTAAAATGGAAGGAAATTCTGATACATGCTATAACATGGATGAACCTTGAGGACATTATGTTAAGTGAAATCAACCAGTCACAAAAAGACAAGTACTGTATGATTCCACTTATATGATGTATTTAGGGCAGTCAAATTCATAAAGGCATAAAATAGAATAGTGGTTGCCAGGGGCTGGGGGAGGAGGGGATGGACACATTGTTTGGCAGGTGCAGTTTCAGTTTGGGAAGACGAAAAGCGTTCTGGAGGTGGATGATGGTGATAGTTCCACAACAATATGAATGCACTTAATGCCACTAAACTGTACACTTAAAAATGATAAAATAATAACAATAACAGCAACTGTATGTGGGGAAAAAATTGAGCAGACCAACCTCTCCTGGCTTTGATAATTCTTTGCTTTCTTCTGAGACACTTGGTGATTTTTTTCGCCTTTGATTGTGTTGCCTGATATGTAACAAGCAATCCTTTTACACCTGCTTGATGACAGACAAAACGGTTCTACTTCCCTATACTACTTAATCTTATTAAGCTTTCAACATTACTTTAAAACAGAAGAATACGGACATGCAGCCATTCCTCCCGAGATGAGTACTGGCTTCACTTATAGTAAACTTACATCTGGCCGTTCCGTTTCCAGTAACTTTTTATTTCACTGAAGCCTTAGAATGAAGTCTTTTTAAAAATAACTATTAGGAACCCAAATTTAAGTTAAAGTTTAAACACATGAGGTACTATTGAGGCCAACTGCTGAACCCAGGTGGCCCTTGGAGGAGGAGAGACGTGTCTGCATGGCTAGATTTGCACGGTGCACGCACATGGGGGAGGTGACAGCTATTGGAGTGGCAAGTTTCTTTTGGCACTGATTGTAAGAGCATCTAGAGTTTGGAAATATTCAAATGTGGGGATAGATTATTTACCAGTCGTGGTCCTTGGTAGCAAACCAAAGAAGCTGATTCTGACTAACCTAAGCAGAAAAGGAATTTTTCAGAAAATCAGGCTGTTCGCAGAATTGATGGGAAAGTTGGAGAGCTGGGCTCAAAAACTAGGTTAGGAAGCTACCATCACTGTCTAAACTCAGCCACCTCTGCCAGAAATAAATTCTCATGTTCCCTGTGTCTTTGCATCATTCCCTCAAGATTCAACACCATCCTCTGGTAGGAGATGATTGTCTGATTCTAGATCACCTACCTGTACCCCAACCTGCTAACGAGTGGGGCAAAAGTCTGTCTGCCATGCCTTCAGCGTCTGTGGCCCCCGAGGGACCCTCCCGCAACCCCCACCGGACAGGAAGGGCGTTCAGCGAAATACAACTCGTGTCCTCTCCAGTGTGCACTCTGGACACAGCCTTTTCTTTCATCTGTTTGTGAACCTTCAGTTACCAAGTGAGAGAGGATTTGGGTCAGAGAGATAAGTCGATCATCCCTATTGGAAAAGTAAATCCCCAAGCAGGGCCCTCAGTGGGTGGTTCCGAAATGCCCTCCCGGTGCCCAGGGAACAGCACCATCTTTCATCTGCTGAGGATCTGCTACCTGGGATCTGGGCTCTCTGGCACACAAGTCAGCTTCGAATGGCAGAACCTGTGTTACCTTAGGAGGAGGTTTGTTCTGGCCTCGGAGGGACAGAACTCGAGTGGAGTCTTGACTCTGTATATCCACATACTACTCTGTGACCCGTTCAGTAGGTCTTTGATTTTCCTCTGATCTAAACTGGCTACTGACAGCAATGAAAATAAACTCTGGCCCACGTTCCGGGAACTACCTTTGTCCTCCTTGTCCCCAATGGAGTCAGGGAGTGATGCAGAGAGAAAAAGAAGTGAAAAGCCTGAGCTGGCAGCATACGCACATGTGTGATGACATAAAGCCCCGCGTCTGGGGGCTGTGGTTTCCTCTGGAGAAGAGGTTGAGGCTAGGGCTTAGGGAGGGGTGCACAGAGGACTTCAGCATTTCTGAATGTTTTCTTTATTTAAATGTGTCTGAATCCAGTTTGCTTGTCCACCTACTCCCCTTACACCTGTTCTTCAATTCATGGAAACTTTAGTCCACGGACCCCCTTATTTCTGCCTAATAGCTCATTCTCCTTCAGACACTTTGTCATCTACCTTAGATGCCTCACTCCCTCCATCCCCAGAGTCAACCAGAATCCCAAAACTGGTGTAGCTTATTTTTTTCTGTGCTGTAGTATATATCCATAGGCTGTTGAGTGGTGCTTTGTTTTTTTCATTGTAAGTGAATGTTCTCAAACTGTACCTATCCTTTTGAAGCTGATTTTTTACTCACCAATTTGTGAGAGATTTGCCTGTGCTGACAAGTGAGGATCTAGTTCATTCGCACTGCTATGTGGTATTTTGTTGTATAAATAAACTAGACTTGAATTTTCTTAAGGATGTGAAGCAAACAAGACCAAGTGTCAAAATTTCTTAAAGGTACAAGGTGGGTATGTCAGCATTCATCACATTATTCTCTAGACTGTTATAGGTGTTTGGAAGTTTTCAGAATCTAAAAAAGAAGCAAGAGCACTTAAGTAGGGTCAGGAAGAATCCCATCTGGGTTCTGATTGGGCTGCACTGAGGCTCTGAGTCCAGAGCTAATCAGACTGAGAATAAAAATAAACCTGTGGAACTGGCCCCTCTTGTTTGCTTCTCGTGGGACTTGCCTCCCTGGAGAAATGCCTGAAAATCTTGACCACAAGCGCAGAGGAGTGTTGATTTAGCCGCATGATTTGGAGTGTATTGGTACGTGGCCAAAGTGAACCAAACAGAATTGTCATGGGCCTACTCGTTTTTAGAAAGAAATTGGCGAGAGACCATTTCTCGGAATGGCTGTGAGACACAATTTTTAAAATATTTACAACATACTTAGGATATAAATAGTCCAAATGATAAATATAGGTCACAGTTTTGGCCAGGCCAACCTTTGATCTCTTTAACACTCTTAAAAACTTAAAGAGAAGGCGATTTCTCTTTTGTGGTACTTCCTGGACACCCCATGGGACTCCAAGCGGCCTCTAGGTTTTCTTCCTTCTCCAGTTCTGGAACTTTCAGAAAGGTGAGACTTTGACAGAAATTAAGAGCTTTTGACCCATGGCCTGCATTTTTACAGAGCCATTGATCAATTTTGCCATTGAGCCAAAAGACTGTGCTAGGTGAAACAAGAGACTCCTGGGGGACTAAATGGAATTACACGTACGGAAGTAAGCATTGCCCAATCAAAGTGACCACGAGCCCCTCTGTATCCCCTATTTCGTCCCACGGAAGGGCCCCCAGGGTCCCCAGCATTGACTCGATGCATCCAGCCCAGAGGGCCCCATGTGAAATGGTTTTCAGGTCGCGAGGCCTCCCCTGCCTCCAGCTTGGAGACGGGGCTCTCTCCTCGGCAGCTGCTGGAGACCCAGGGGGTTCCAAGCCCTCCTGGCAGGCGTGTCCCCCGCAGCAACCGCCTGCACTGATGTGCCCTTCCCTCCCCACAGGGTATGACTTCTGCCAGGTCCTGCAGTGGTTTGCTGAGCGGGTGGACAGGATCATCCTGCTCTTCGATGCGCACAAACTGGACATCTCAGACGAGTTCTCGGAGGCCATCAAGGCCTTCCGGGGCCAGGACGACAAGATCCGCGTGGTGCTGAACAAGGCTGACCAAGTGGACACGCAGCAGCTGATGCGCGTCTACGGGGCCCTCATGTGGTCCCTGGGCAAGGTCATCAACACTCCCGAGGTGCTGCGCGTCTACATCGGCTCCTTCTGGGCGCAGCCCCTGCAGAACACTGACAACCGCCGGCTCTTCGAGGCCGAGGCCCAGGACCTGTTCAGAGACATCCAGAGCCTTCCTCAGAAGGCGGCGGTGCGCAAACTCAATGACCTCATCAAGCGAGCGAGGCTGGCCAAGGTAAGCCGGAGACCCCCCGCGGCAGCCTCTGCAAGGGACCCTCCTCACACTCTCCTCACTTTGCCTCATTCAGTCAGCAGCTGCTCAGCATCCCTGGGCCAGGGCTGGGCAGCCTGGTCTGGGGGAGGAGGGGGTGCAGAACCCCCCCTTACAGAATGGGGAGCTGTGTGTGACTGGGGTGTGGACACTGTGCTCTGAGGAGGGGGCCTCGCCGGGGCGGGATGGGGAGCGGGGAGGGCTCCACGGAGGATGACTTCCGGGCGGGTGACCAGCCGTGCAACGCCTCCTCGTGGTTCGTCATCGCCGCCCTTATGCCAGCATGCTCACAGGGCAGCATCCCTCCTATGTCGAGAGGCCTCCCTGGCGGCCCAGCCCCACCCATAGTCCCTGGTTCTGCTCTTTTCCTCTCTGCTCAGCTGCCCACCCAGTGCGTGCTCATGCCCTCCTCCCATGCGGCCCAGCTAATCTGCAGTCACCTGTGCTCTGTGAGTCACTGCTGTTTGAACTTTTCTTCTCAGTACCATCTGCTTCCTTCCCGAACTACAGCCACTTTTGTTCCAGTTCTGCAAGGCTTGTAAATCCACTGATTTATAGCTCTCCTGACATGATTTCCCTCCCCTGCTCGTCCCGGGTGGCAGGAAGTCCGTTTTTGCCCATTTAGTGACCGCCCACCCCCCAGCGTGTGGTCTTTCTCTCCTCCAGCTGACACAGCTGAACTTTACCTTCAGTGTACGTAGTACCCAACGTGATTTTATAACCAAGGCTGGTAAATGACGTCATAGCCTTTGCAGATTTCAAGATCTTTTAAACTATTTTTAAATGCCCATGGCCGTTTTTAATTTACCAGTCGTTGCTGAGGGCC
This sequence comes from Stenella coeruleoalba, assembly GCF_951394435.1. Classification (NCBI taxonomy): domain Eukaryota; kingdom Metazoa; phylum Chordata; class Mammalia; order Artiodactyla; family Delphinidae; genus Stenella; species Stenella coeruleoalba. The sequence goes on along the minus strand of NC_137147.1, from coordinate 84,777,721 downwards.
TAGTGACTGAAGACGCAGCTGTCATTAGTCATATAAATAAATAAAGAGCAGAGAGCTCACTGGGGGTGCCAAGCACATGGGACTTCGCTGCCATCCTTGAGTGTTGGGCCCTGTGAAGGGGCCAGCATGGCCTGGGTTTAGAGAGGCACAGAATGCTGCTGTGTACTGACGCCGGGAATAATGAAAGCCCTTGTGTAGAGGCGGGGGGCAGGGGCAGGGGGCGGTCAACTTGCTGAGCTTACTTCTAGGAAAAAAGCTTGTCTTTTTTTCCCTAAGAATAGTATCTGGCTTGTTCCTTTTCATAAAGGAAAATGTTTGAAGTACGGATGTTTCCAGCCTGAGCTTCTCAGTGTCAGTGTGTTCCTGGGGCAGCACCACACTGCAGAGGGGGGCAGGAAACAGTCTTGGGCAGAGAAGAAGCCGAACTCAGCACAGTGGCCTTGGCCACTAACCAATGCCATCCACTTTATACACCATCTGCGGTTTTATGTTCCATTTGTGAACTTGTTGCTGAAATGGACAAGGAGTCACCTGAGTTTTTCTCTTGGCAGTGTTTCTATTTCATAAAAATGCTCTTTGGTTTTGATATATTAATCTTCATCTCTCTTGATCCAGTTTTCCTTTGGTAAGCCAACCCTTCCTGAGGGTCTGATCCTGTCAGTAAGTGCACAGAGTTGGGCATTCTCTTCATTTCTCACAAAAGGGAACTGAAGCTCAAAAAGGTGACATAACTTGCCCAAGGCTCCCCAGCCTGAAGTTACAAAATATAGATCCAAACTCCAGTGGGCCTGACTCCCTGGTCCGGAAGGCATTCACCTGAAATCCAGAGTGGACAACATCTGGTTGCTCCTTATTATGCCCTTGCATTCTGCATTAATCTATCATTCTGTTTATTCTATAAAATTATCCATCCACGTAAACCCTACAAAGTTTAGAGGTTTGTCGAGCTGTCATTTTGCAAGCATGCAAAGGATAAGTTTTCAGATGTCACCTGAGAGGTGACAGATCTGAGTTGGGGTATGGAGTGTGTCTATTTATAGACCACCATAATTAGGTAGAATTGTGCCTCATCCAGAAATAAAGCCAGAAATGCGTTGTTAATGTCCTGCCAGGTTCTGCAGTAGTCAAACTTGAGGTATCATGAAGATGACATTTATTTATTTATTTATTTATTTATTTATTTATGGCTGCGTTGGGTCTTCGTTGCTGTGCGCGGGCTTTCTCTAGTTGCAGCGAGTGGGGGCTACTCATGGTTGCGGTGCACAGGCTTTTTACTGCAGTGGCTTCTCTTGTTGCAGAGCACGGGCTCTAGGCACGCAGGCTTCAGTAGTTGTGGCACGAGGGCTCTAGAGCTCAGGCTCAGTAGTTGTGGCGCACAGGCTTAATTGCTCCACGGCATGTGGGATCTTTCCAGACCAGGGCTCGAACCCGTGTCCCCTGCATTGGCAGGTGGATTCTTAACCACTGCACCACCAAGGAAGCCCAAGATGACATTTTAATAATATGAAAAATGGCACTCTTACTAAAGATCTCTTGAAACTTAATGATTTCCCTGCTTTTTCTATTTATATTTTTTCCCCAACTCTCTGTTTCAAGGAACAGGAAACCTTTAGAGTGCCATTTATCAAAGATTGTATCTTATGATATCAGTAGACATCCTTCTTTGAAGGATGTCACAATCTAAGATGCTAGTCAAGTTTCATTTCATGATTTTGTAGAGTAACCTATTTGGGGAAAGCCCAAAATAAGTTTAGAAAATAAGAATTTAGTTTTATTCAGCTATAATTAAAATAGCCAAGTTAAAGAAATAAGGTTCAAACTCCAAATCATAGTAGTTTATGGGATAAATGCACAAAGGTAAATAGCAAGGCAAGTTTACTGTAGGACCCCACCCTTTATAAGCACACTGCCCAAGGATAGGAAAGGTTCCCACCCACTTGGAAACCTTCATTCAGTAAAAAATGAGTCAACATTTGAGGAAGGAACAACTAAAACTGAGAAAGAAAAGGAGAGGTCATTGATTTGGGGGGTTTACTATAGTTCTGTGCAATTTAGTTTCGTCTTCACAGCGTGTTCTCCTCTTAGTCACGTGTAGCGTGCAGGGGCAGCTTTCTGGTCTGTCTGCACCGCCTATTCCTTCTGGGGAGAAGTTAGACATTTTGAAATTCACCACATGGACCCAGGCTAAGTTATGTAAAAATCATTCTGCAGTGGCTGATGACTATCCCTTTGATGCTTAGTCCTCCAGGGGGCATTTAAAAATAGCTCAGTTGGCAGCCCCAAGCTACTGGGGGTGTGTCAGTACTTGTGTCCACCCAGGAGAGCCTGTCTCTTTGAAGGCCACCATCAGATGACTGGGTAGGCCCCCTCACATGCCGTTTAAGGCTCTTCAGAATCATATGTGCTGTTGGTGCCAGCTTTGATTTCAACAGAATAACAAACCTCCAAGTGGGAGCCAATCAGCTGCATCTTGAAGCCTCACACTCTTACCACCCCATGGGTTCATCTTCTGGGTCTCTAGTTTAGGAACTGAAATTTTTTTATCATAGTAAACCCAATTTTAAAATGTGCTGACCCCCAGGGACTTCGCTGGTTGCGCAGTGGTTAAGAATCTGCCTGCCAATGCAGGGGACACAGGTTCAATCCCTGGTCCAGGAAGATGCCACATGCCACGGAACAACTAAGCCCGTGCGCCACAACTACTGAGCCTGTGCTCTAGAGCCCGTGAGCCACAACGACTGAGCCTGCGTGCCACAACTACTGAAGCCCACACACCTAGAGCCCGTGCTCTGCAACAAGAGAAGCCCCCACTCACCACAACTAGAGAAAGCCTGCACACAGCAATGAAGACCCAACACAGCCATAAATAAATAAATAAATAAAAGTGAATTTATATATATATAAAATGTGCTGATCCCCAGAGGTTAAATGTTCTCTGCACGTTTCCAGCTGGGCCTGCAAAGATGCAGATCTCCATCAGGTCATATTAAACCTGGGCAACTCTAAGGTTGCCCAGTGCAGAACAATGTATCCCAGCCTGACTTCCCCCACACGTCTCCCCAGTATCCAAATTCCATGGGCATTTCCATTCCTATTGTCCATGAGCACCTCAAGCTTCCAGCACTTGCTGCTGGGGGTTGCCCTCCAAGCCCACAGTGGAAATTCCCAGTATTACTCTGTGTACATGCTTCTCAGCCTTGGAGATACAAACACTTGTCATGGACACAGTTAATGAGATTGTGTCAGAGTGTAGATGTGAACTATAAATCCCTGTTCGTTTAAAGGGGAGTACATCTTTTTCTCCTCATTGAGTTATTAGCCCAGAAAAAAATTGACATTTTGAGCCATTTGACTTACCCTTGGTCATCACCATTTGATGAGTTGGGGCTTTTCTAGTTTTATATAAGGGAAAGAGTGAATTGAACAAGACAACAATGTTCAAACGTTCCCCAGGGTTCAGTGTCATTCACTTGTGAATGAAGAACTTGGAACCCAAATTCATCATGTTCTATTTAAATATATAGAGTCTATTCATTATTCAGTAAGGACTAAATAGCCACAAGCCTCCTCTGGCGTTACTACCCCGCCAGCTATAGGTCTTTGGCCATTAGTCAATAACAACATTTCTAGCCGCCTTTCTAGAGGACAAAGTACATTCAAATCTGTGCTCTCTCTCGATTCTCATAACCACAGCCCTGTGAGGTAAGGGCTGTAATCCCCATGTTGGGGGTGAGCAAGCCGAGGCTGGGGAGGAGACAGCTTGCCCAGGGTTGCTCAGCGAGCGCGTGGGCAGCGGTGGCAGCGCCTGACCCGGCCTTCAAACACGCAGTCCCATCCTGCCCACCTCCTCTTTCTCCCCATCTTCTCCTTCTTATTCCTCTTCCTCTCAATTAATTTTCTCTTGTTATAAAGAACAAAAGATCAGACTGTTTTCTACCTCCTTCCCTGGACCATCGCCGGATCTGGCCCCGGGTCCTGCGTTTGTTTGGAGACACATCTTTGTCACATAAAGGCAGACACGAGCTTTTCAAGTTGACTGGGGATTTCAGCCACCCAGGCTGTCCCTTGTTTACCGAGAGTCCTTAGAAAATCACAAGGCACCGTCCCGCTAGAAGATTGCAGTCTTTCCCACATTCTGCGTGGTGTTCGCAGTGTGTGTGCCATAACGTATCCATTTTCTATGCATGGGGAGGGAAGAGTACATGACCTTCCCAAAGCTTCCCCGTGAGTTAGGAACGATCAGAAGCCAAACCTCAACGTTGTTCCATAGGACATAGTTCACTTTGAATTCCAGACTTCAGCAGCTTCAGTACGATTTTTAATTCATACCCACAAAAAGCAGTTAATTCTATAAGACAGGGAATGAGGCAGTAAGATAGTTAAATGCTACTTCCAGCTTGGCATCTCCTAACTAGTTGCGTGACCTTGAGTAAGTCATATGAACTTCCTGGAACCAGGAATTCAGTCAGATATAGGGAGCCCCTTCCAGATTTAATACTCTGTGATTCTAAGGATTATAATTTACCTTGTAACTTGATAAGCTTCTTAAAGGCAGGGCCCATGCATAGAATCTGACCCTGGGTTATTGTCTTAGGATGCCCAGGGAAGGGCAGGAGGGGGAGGCCATGCAGAGGCAGTACAACAGGAGACTTCCACGAAACAGGCCAGTAGTTGAGGCTGAGAGCAGCCTGCAGCATGAGCAGGTCACCTGAGGGTCATGACTCAGGTAGAGCCAGGCAGGTGGGAGGAGGAGGGAGTTGAGACCTGGCACAGGAACTGCCCCAGTTACATCAGGGCCCTGGAGGCCTGGCGTCAAAGGTTGGCCCATTATCCAGCAGCCTCAGTCATCAGCGGTGAGCACCATGAGGGCAGGGATGAGGGAGCAGGTGCCAGGCGATGGGTGGAGGGCTGTGGCAGGGGCACATCACCTGCAGCCCAGCCCAGGGAAAGCAGGCCCCTGGGGACCAGGCGGTGTTCAAGAGCAGGGTGCCATTCCCAGGGGAGCTAGGGGCTGGGTGGGGAGTCAGCCTTACCTGCACAGGGGCCTGGCAGTTCCCAGGTACCACACTGATAGGTGGGGAGGGGGCTTGGGGAGCTCTGCAGGGACCTGGCAGCTGCCCCAGGCCTGGGCTCTGGGAAGGGGTCTTGGAAAGATGCCCTCGTGGATGGGAAGCTGAGCAGGTAGTGGGACTTCCTGCTTCAGCTGGGATGGGCTCCAGAGCAGGGCAGGCCAGAGCACGGAAGAGAGAGGGATCCACAGGCCCAGTCCAGAGGATCCAGGAGGGCCGAGGCCAAGGAAATGATGCAAGGACAGCTGGTGATAGTTGGTTCTCCCCGATGGAATATGGCGGTCCCGCCAAGGCCTTCGGACCTACCCAGGGCCATCCGCAGCCTCATCCAAACCAAGCCAGGCATTCACTAACCAAGGCAAGGAAATTACCAGTCTTACTAGTTTTACCACGTATTCATCATATCCTCAGGAATGCAGTTAAAAGCCCATCGTTCTAAATAAAAGGATTCCCAAACCTTGGATTTCTCTGGTTATCTTAAAGAATCGTGTAAACATTTTAAGCTGTTTTAATTTGAAAAGTAAATAAGTTTACTATTCACTTTGTTATAAAGCAGAAACTAACACACCATTGTAAAGCAATTATACTCCAATAAAGATGTTTAAAAATAAATAAATAAATAAGTTTACTAGCGACAGGAAGGTTTAGAAGCATCTCTCCCAATCTATACTTGTAGCAATAGTCAGGCAGCTCAGTGTGTGCTTATGTTAAAATGACCTTTATGTAGATGGAGAAGTTAGCGTTGTCTGGTCCGAGCCTGTCAGCATTTGCATTATGCACTTAGTTTAGAGTTCAAATCTTAGCAAAATGTTTTTGGCTGTGCCCAGTGTATGTCCATACACAGAGGCCCTCAGCTGAGCCATGGGATGTTTCTGCTTACCCCCTTTATTCAATTTCCATTCTTCCACAAGATTATAGTAGACCTCTGCTTTCTTTAATAGGATTTTCCATAGCTACACAGTCATTTTCTTTTTGTAATCACTGCCCTGTTTTTCATCTTTTCTTATTTTAGTTATTTTCTTGACTTCTAAATTACTCTGTAGAACTCTAGGTATACAAAGAGAACTTTTTTTTTAAACATCTTTATTGGAGTATAATTGCTTTACAATGTTTTGTTAGTTTCTGCTGTACAGAGAGAACTTTCGTAACGAGTGTTTCTTAACATCCTAAAGTTGGAAATCAGTAGAAGGGTGGAAATGTTAGGGAAGGAAGTGACGAAAGCCAACTAGAGCCCTCCCAGCAGGATTCACCACCCTTCGGGTAACAGTGCCAGGCCTGCTACCCCTGGGTGAACAAGGTTTCTGGGGCTCCCCCCTCATGTACCAGGGGTCCCTCTCTCAGACGGAGCTTCTGCTGTCTGGCCTGGCCCTAGGCAGCTGGTCTTGTGCAGAAAAGACTTCAGTGATCTCGGGGCCTAAACTGTCTACGGGGAGGTTATGGGTGTTCTCATCTCACTGTTCACCGGGCACAGATTTCCATGCAGATCAGCCATTTCCATCTGCCTCCAGCTTCATTTGCTGGTGCTTGCATGCACTGGCCCTGGTGAAACTTTCTCTTAGGTCTTCTGAGGTTAATCACCAGAACCAAGGTCTTTCCCACTCGGGTGCCCCCATACCTTCCCCCCTGGTCCTTGCCCTCCTCCTGTCCTGAGCACCATGACTTTGCGGGGATGCCTGTTATGTGCTGTGACGCATGTAAGATGCCATCTTGTTTGTCCTTCTCTGGTGCCCTTCTAAATGGCCCGTCCTCACTGACATATACCCCTTCAGGTACATGCCTACATCATCAGCCACCTGAAGAAGGAGATGCCAAGTGTATTTGGAAAAGAAAACAAGAAGAGAGAGCTTATCAGCAGGTTGCCAGAAATCTACATTCAGCTGCAGCGAGAATACCAGATTTCTGCAGGGGACTTCCCCGAGGTCAAGGCAATGCAGGTACAGAGGGCCCATCACAATGTCACCAGTGGGGATGGAGGGGCACTGCCAGCTTGTCCGGCTGGTTGCTGGGTACACATTTGGGTTTCATGGTTTAGAATGGAGGAGAACACGGTAAATTCATCTTCCTAGTAATACATGATAATAGGCTCCTGTGAATAAAGCAGAAATTGCTTGCTTCCTGAAACATTTAAACAAAAAGAGAGACATTTCGAGAAGTGAATTAAGCTCACCTGAAAAAAATCCTATGAACAGCTCCCTTAGGCTGTGTTCAGGGTTGTTCTGGCACAGAAGCGACACCTGTTTTTTAGAATCCCAGAACTTTAAGGGAATTAGAGCTGAGAGTGACCTTGGAGGTCACTTCCAGGGGCTCCTGAAGCCGGCCCTCCCCCGCGCTGCCCTGCACTGTGGGATTACGCGCTTGGGCGGCATCGCTGCTGCGGGCTCAGTCAGAGGCCGTGGCGGGCTGTGGCCACGGCGGGAGTTCACCAGACACAGCAGGCTGTGCTCACTGAAGAGTTTGCTTAAAGGCCAGCTTCGGGCAGCCTTTGGCCTAATTTCAGAATCTCCCTGACATGTGTCTGGGCAGCCCCAGGTGACCCCGAGTGGGTGCTGCCACCCTGGCCTGACCCGTGTGTCCACCTCCCCGCCATGGTGTTAGGTGACCTTGATTTTGACACTGACCATGCCCTCCCGAGCGAGGCCGCCTCACCTGGCTCCTCAGAGAGCCTGACTGACCATCTCCTTGTCCGGTGCAAGGACCCATCTGCCCTGGAGGCCACAGCCCTCTCTGGAAAGCAGGCAACACAACTCAGATGCCTGCAGCCACCAGCCAGAAGTAACTCAAACAAGTGAGGCAGGCGGGCCACGCCAAAGGAAACTGGGGTGCCCCCTCCGACCACCTCTTGTTTTCTCACATTTGGTAGAGATGTGGGTCCTGAGAAACACGTCCCTACTGGGAGGAAAACAATTCTGCAAGTGCAGTGAGTGAGGACTTGCAGGGCACACGGTGGGAGCAGATTGGGGAGCGTGTGCCCTTCCCCGCTCAGTGGGGAGGCCCCATCCTGCCCAGTGGTTGCTGCCCCGTGGGAGTGCAGGCCTGGATATTTCATGAGAAGCTGGAGATCTGGATTTGTATGTAAAGTACCCTGGTTTTCAAATTTTGGCTCAGAATTTCAAAGAATCTACATGGGCCAAAGAGAGCGTACAGCACACTGGCTGCACCCTGGAGACTCTGGGCCTGTGAGCTGCCAGCCTGCCTGGGGTGGGGATGGGGGTCGGTTTGCGGGGGAGGGTCAGGGAGGAGGAAGCACAGGTGCAGAGGCAAGATCAGGCCGCAGGAGGGGAAGCATCGATCCTAAGGGGTTTGTTAATGTAAACGCTCTGTATATAACGTACACACTGAAATAGGAGTGGGTTACACTTACTGCTGTGATGCCTGGGATCAGGGTGAATGCATCTGGTATATACGATCTAGTCAAATATGATTTAGTCGGCTTAAAAAAATACATAGGGGCTTCCCTGGTGGCACAGTGGTTGAGAGTCCGCCTGCCGATGCAGGGGACGCGGGTTCGTGCCCCGGTCTGGGAACATCCCACATGCCATGGAGCGGCTGGGCCCGTGAGCCATGGCCACTGAGTCTGCGCGTCCGGAGCCTGTGCTCCCGCAACGGGAGAGGCCACAACAGTGAGAGGCCCGCGTACCGCAAAAAAACAAAAAAAACAAAAAAAACATAGAAACACTTTTTTTTTAGAAGTAAAGTTGATATTCCTGTACTCAGAGGGTAAATTGGATTTTTTTCTGGTCGTAAGATGGCTAATTTGAGGGCTCCTGGGGCCTCTTCCTGAGCAGGTTCTGCTTTCCCACCCTTGGGTCATGCCCTGTACCCCATGACCAAACTGAAGGACAGCTGTTTCCTGGCATCCTTCAGATACTTTGGAAGGGAAATTGGTTTCCTGACTGAAATGAAAGCTGTGAGTAAATATACAGTGCTCGCGATGGCCTGATGGGATGTCTGTGGCTCATTGGCCTCCTGAGGCTCCCTTGATGCCCGACCCACAAGGTGCGGCTCCCGAGACCTGAAGTCTCCCTGACAGGCCTCCCCTGCCTGTCTCCAGGGAGCTCCTGAACGGAGGGAGCAAACTCTGTGACCAGAGCTACTCCTGACCATGCTAGCCTGGGCCTGGCCGGTCAGAGGGCATCCAGGCCTCTCAGAGCTGGTCACAGGGGCAGTCCCTCACCCCAGGTCTCGGGAGCAGCCTTGGCCCATGTAGCCGGGCAATACAGGGAGGGCCTGAACCTTCACTGAGAACCCTGTGGTTAGGCGCCGCACCAGGCACCTTGGCCCCTTCATTGGACTCCTGGGTGCCCTGGGACTGGGAGCAGGGGTCCTACCTGCCGGGTGCCTACCATCCACACAGTCCTACCATCATCTGTGTTCATTTGTGCGTTCACCTAAGAATAGTAATTAAGTCTACTATGGCCAGGCGCTGTTCTGGGCCCCTGGAATAAATCATTGAACAAACAGCAAAAATAAAAATCCTTGCCCCTACAGAGGTCCATTCTGGGTTACAGTTTTGCTGCTATGACTGTAACTGGCAGTGACGTTTTGGCAGCAAAGCCCCTTGTTGGGACTTGTGCTCCTTGTTACAACATAAGTGTCTCTGTGCTGTGGTATAATTCATTTACTCAGTGTCTTATTTAGTGTCTCCCATAGAAGGCTGTAATTCCATGAAGCCAGTGACCCATGTCCTGTTCTCGGCCATATCCCCAGCCCCTGGGGTGTAGCAGGTACTCAGTGAATACGTGTTGAGTAGGTTAATTAATAAGTTAGTGTATGTTTATATCGTAGCAGGCTCTAGGGTAATGAGTTTCTCAGACCCTGACCTAGGCCTGACTCCCACAGGGCTTACAGACCAGTGGTTTCTGGAGCAAACCCCTGGAAGCTGGGTGAGGATTCTTCCTTGGGAAGCCAGCCAGGCCCTGATCATACCACCCCAGTCCTTTCAGGGAATCCCCAGGGAGCAAGGCAGGCCTGGAGCCCAGAGGGTGTGCTCACTACTTCAAGCTAGTTTGCTGTCACCCAGGAAGCTTTGGGGGTTCCTGGTGTGGGTCAAGGCCTCCACATCCCTGAGTCTGTTGAGCATCTGACATCTTCCCCAACACAGGCATTCAGCCTTACTGTGTCTGGGACAGCGGCAGGGGCAGAAGCTTGGAGATGACTTGATTATGATCTTTGCACACCCCAGGATCTCACGGAGAGCTCACCAGGGCCGGCTTTAAGTCTCTGTTCTCCAAGCTGGTCAAGGTGACTCTTGACCGTAGCAAAGAGCCAATTGTATTTTGCAGGCTTTTGCCCAGGGCCTGTGTCAGCCCTACACCCATTGGGGAGGGAATCTGCTTTGCTGTGCTGACGTGTCCGTGCTGCAGAATGAGGGAACACGAGCAAGGCCATCTTGATTGCTGATGCAGTTGTCCTCCTTGGAGAACTGGGACACAGACCTACTAGAGAATGGACTTGAGGATATGGAGAGGGGGAAGGGTAAGGTGTGACAAAGCGAGAGAGTGGCATGGACATATATACACTACCAAACGTAAGGTAGATAGCTAGTGGGAAGCAGCCGCATAGCACAGGGAGATCAGCTCAGTGCTTTGTGACCGCCTGGAGGGGTGGGATAGGGAGGGTGGGAGGGAGGGAGATACAAGAGGGAAGAGATATGGAAACATATGTATATGTATAACTGATTCACCTTGCTATAAAGCAGAAACTAGCACACCATTGTAAAGCAGTTATACTCCAATAAAGATGTTAAAAAATAATAAAATCTTAAAATAGAAAAAAAACATTTCAACAGCAGAGGGCGGCAGAGCCATCCCCATCTGCTCAGACCATCCAAGTGGATTCAAAAACAGCTTCTGGTACAGGCTGGGAGTGAGCAGGCAAGGGAGAGCCCAGAAGAGGCTAGGCTGGGATTGACCTTTGTCTCTTGTGGGAGAATTCCAGGATCCCGCGCTTGGCGGCTTTGATGCATACAGTTGTTTGATGGGTAGCTCTTTAAATTCTCCAGTGTGTGTTCATCCCAATAAAAAGCTTTGGAGCCACCCTGGTGGAGGACAGTGATGGTGTGGTTTAACTTGGACCCCACCCCCCTGGCCAGGGCTGGGCAGGCGGGTACCACAGGGATGAGAGTGTAGGGCTTACTTCATGCGTGCCCTCCGGGGTGGGAACGGCTGCTGCCGCTGCTTCCTGTCCACCCCTGCCAATATGTGGCCATTTCCCCTGGCTAGTTTTCCAGAGGTTTGCAGTCTGAATCCATGTCGCCTGCAGGCGGGTGGAAAGTTTGGGTGGGCACCGCCCTCATTTGTCCACTTGGCCGGACACAGAGGCTCTGTGTGTGCCCAGAGCTCAGGCTCATTCATGAGGAAATAGGGTAGGTGTTCATGCACCCAGGGGAATCCAGACTTGTTTACCCCAGCAGCACTGGGATTTTTGTGTAGGCTGCCTGCTCTCCTCCTAGGCTTTCTCTTCTCAGTTCCCTTGGCTGACCGAGGTGCCGGCAGCAGGACCCCAAAGTGTTAGCAGCATTGCTTGGTGCTGATGTTGGGATGACGTGCAGGTGACTGTGGTGTGTCAGTGAGGATGGAGGACATGAAAACTGGAATGTACCTTAGAAACCAGGCCTGTGCTACCCCACCACTCTGAGCTGAGCTCAGGCTGAGTGCTAGGTGGCAGCCCAGGCCAGCCTGCTTTGACAGTCACAGAGTTGGCTACTGAGAAGAGTGTTGGGGGCACCTTTCCAAGATATGTCAGGCTGTTTTGCTTTCCGCTCTGTCCTCTCCACCGTCTAAAGCTCAGGGCTCCACTTCAGAATAACAGCCTAGAATGTCTGCCCTGCCAGCACACCCTAGAGACCACAATTTTGATTCTCCATTGGAAACGACCTAAACTTCCAATTACATGGACAGGGTACATGAGGAAAGGCCCAGCTATACAGTTCAATATCATGTAGCTATTGAAAATAAGTTTGTCTATTATATATATATTAACGTGTATCTGTTAATCCCATTCTCCTAATTTATCCCTCTCCCTTCTTCCCCTTTGGTAATCGTAAGTTTGTTTTCTGTATCTTGAGTCTGTTTCTGTTTTGCAAATAAGTTCATTTGTATTATTTTTTAGGTTCCACATATAAGTGATATCATATGGTATTTGTCTTTCTCTGTCTGACTTACTTCATTTAGTATAATAATCTCGAGGTCCATCCATGTTGCTGCAAATGGCAATATTTCATTCCTTTCTATGGCTGAGTAACAGGTTTTTACTGTATAGCACAGGGAACTATATCATATCTTGTAATAACCTAACATGGAAAAGAAACTGAAAAAGTATATGTATATATACACCATTGTAAAGCAATTATACTCCAATAAAGATGTTTAAAAATAAAAGTATATGTATATATAAAACCAAATCACTTTATATTTATATAAAACTGAATCAGTGTGCTGTATACCTGAAATAACACAATATTGTAAATCAACCATACTTCAATTTAAAAATTAAGTCAAATTAAAAAAAATTTTAAAGGTTGTATAAAAATTGATATCATGGAAAGCTGTGATATATTATTTCTTTAAAATGCAGGTTGTTAAATAGTGTGGTCTTATTTCAGTTAAAGAGTGTGTGTGTGTTTGTAAAAATGGCTATAAACGTATGCCCAAAAACGTTAGCAAAAGTCATTGCTGGGTGATGGTATTATAAGTGATTTAAGATTCTTATTTTTGTTTACCAGTTTTTTCCCCAATTTTTTACAATGAAAGTGTAATATTTGTGGTAGCACAAAGCTTTGTTTTTTCTTAACTCCCTGTCCCATTACTTCTGTCCAGAACAGTCAGGTCTGAGGGGAATGTGAAAGCTCTTTCTCTTGAGAGCCTCCCTGTCTCATCTCCAGAAAACTGCACACCTGTCTGGCCCCTCTCTGGCCCTCTAGGATTGTCCAAACAGACATACTTCATGTAGAGTCCATATAAAAACTGCCATACCTGGAATTCTCTGCATTTGTTTGGCAAAACTGCTATTAAGACATTTTCACTAGATCTTTGAGGCCCCTTATACAATTGCCTAAGTGACTTCCACAGTTCAGGGCCAGAGAAGGTTTGTCTTTCTTGTGATGAACAGGTGGTTTCTCCCCGCCAACAGCGAGGTGTGACACCCCCACCCCCGCCGGCTCCCCAGCCAGGGCAGCTGAGGAGTGTAGCTTTTCTCAGCCTTCATTATCTGATGTGATGATTCCCCTCCTCTTCCTTTCAATTACTTGGTTTTCCCTTTGTTCATGACTTTCTTCTATTTCGTGTTATCATTGTTTCACTGTAAGTCAAACCGTTTTTGAAATATAAGCTCCCTGAAGGCAGAGACTGTGGCTTTTCATATTTATATCCCAGAACAGGGCCTGGCACATAACAAATGGTCAGTAAATGTTGGATGGATGGATGGATGGATGGATGGAAGGAAGGAAGGAAGGAAGGAAGGAAGGAAGGAAGGAAGGAAGGAAGGAAGGAAGGGTAACCAAGGCAGGAAGGACTGTTTCTACAGAGCCATCCACAGAGCCTCTGTGGCATCTACAGTTGGCTCCCATCCTGGCCAGGCAATTGCCGCGTCCCCTAGGACCATCTGCAAACCCTGTGCTCTGTCTGCTCCTCCCAGCTGTCCTGGGCGATGCAGCCGAGACCTGCCCTGACCATGCTAGTACTACTCAGCTCTACTGGCTGCATTTATACTTGCCCTTCCCATCCCTACTCCTTTCTCTCTTTCCAATTTCAACTTGTACCTATTTGTACCCTAAACTACATTTTTTTAACTGATCAACGTCGTCTTTAAGTAATCATTTTACCTAAATTAGTTCTACTGACAGCTCTGTCGCAGCTTCATGTTACAGCACAAAGAGGCTAGTCGAGCGGCAGGAGGCATGGGCTATTGTCTTGACTCCGCCAGGACACCCCTTGTGCTCTCTGTGAAATGGGGTTATTAATACCTGCTCTTCCTGACTCCCAGCATTGTTGTGAAAATCAACTGAAGTATGTAAGGTAGGTAAAATACTTTAAAAGATAAAATAGTAGATCTCTAGAGTGCTTTTTTAAAAAAAGACAGGGTGAAAGGAATTTTGTCTCAAAGCCCTAGGGGATCACCGTCCCTCATGCCACTGCCAGCCCAGATTAGCTACTGTAGGAAAATGTTGCATCCCATGCATCTTGTCTCTTGTTCCAAAAGCCACTCCTGTGTCTGGTGGGTTCGGATGTGGGGACCCCACCAAAGAGAGAGAGAGCTCTGGACAGCCCAGAGCATGGGCTGCCTGCTTTAAGGGAGCATTTGTCCCCTCCAGCCATCCCTCTCCTCATTTGCTTCCTGCAGGGAGGATGTTAACCAAATCTGTGGCTTCTCCTTTTCCAGGAACAGCTTGAGAGCTATGACTTCACCAAATTCCACTCGCTGAAGCCCAAGCTGATCGAGGCCGTGGACAACATGCTGAGCAGCAAGATCTCGTCCCTGATGAGCCTCATCAGCCAGGAGGAGACGAGCATGCCCACGCAGCTGGTGCAGGGTGGGGCCTTCGACGGCACCGCCGAGGGCCCCTTCAACCAGGGCTACGGGGAGGGCGCCAAGGAGGGCGCCGATGAGGAGGAGTGGGTTGTGGCCAAAGACAAGCCTGTCTACGATGAGCTCTTCTACACCCTGTCGCCCGTCAACGGCAAGATATCGGGCGTCAACGCCAAGAAGGAGATGGTGACCTCCAAGCTGCCCAACAGCGTCCTGGGCAAGATCTGGAAGCTGGCCGACTGTGACTGCGACGGCATGCTGGACGAGGAGGAATTCGCACTGGCCAAGCACCTCATCAAGATCAAGCTCGATGGCTACGAGCTGCCCAACAGCCTGCCCCCGCACCTCGTGCCACCCTCCCACAGGAAATCCTTGCCGAACGCCGACTGAGGGGCAAGCCACACACAGCGAGGGCGGTGTGGGGCTAGAATTGGGGGGCCTGGGCCAGAGGCCCACACTGCCACTGACTCACTGAGAGACCCTGGGCGAGACACTGCCCTCTCTGTGCCTCAGTTTCCCCATCTGTAGAACGGGGAGGGCAAACACTGGACATTAGATGAGATCCTTTCACCTTAAAATTCCCAGAGTTTCTACTAAAATGTTGGGGGGACGGGGTGGATACAGGGATGGAAGCATTGAGAAGAAAGGAAAATCGTCCAAGGAGTCCTCCAAAGCCTAGAGAAGCCCAGATGTGGAATCCCAGGAGCCAGGGCGTGTCAGCTGGGGGCTCTGCTGGGCTTCACTGGACTGTCCATCATTTTGAACCTGGCTGTCCCTCAGAGAGCACCGGGAAGCAGCAAAGACGAGCTTATTTATTTTGTCTCTTGCTCTATTTGGAGTGAAAAAAAAGAAGAGCTGAGAAGGTTTCTGTTCTCTCCAAACTGTCTACCACAGAGTAGACTGCTGCCCCAGCTTTGAGAGGAGGACGCACCATTTCTGCGTGTCCCCGTCCCTTCTGTGGGCCCGCAGAGCCCGCGGCCAGGCCGCAGGGAGCATCCATCCCAGCGCCTGCTGGCCGGCCCTCCCAGGGCTCCCCCAACCTTGCGGCCTTCCCAGCAAAGGTGTATTTGGTTAGAAATTTGGAACTCACAACCTTTATTAACCCCTGGCAAGAGTTCTAGTATTCATTTCAAGTCACGTTGAAATCTGAAGATTAGCTTTACTTGTCTGGCAACAGGTTGTAGCAAAGTTTATCATACTTAAACTAGAGTAAGAAAAGCGGTGGTTCTCCCCAGTCTTCAGTTAGCGTGGTTACACGTCCCCAAGGCTCCTTGGAAAATGGCAGGATTTAAATCCAGAAAAAACATGAATTGGTGCGTGCAGTGTCCTGGCCCTGTGGCCACAGAGGGGACGGGGGGCCAGCCCAAGGTCAGTCTACTAGCGTTAGACACTATTTTTATAAAAAATAGGCATTTTTATTATGACTAGTTTTTTAAATATAGTTTCTATATAAAGGATAAAGGCCTTTATACAGAAACAAGATGCAATCTTTCATATAAAGCCTTTTCTTCAAAAGACTGTGTGGTTCATACCATGAATGCCTCACGAGGTAGGATCTGGGCCCTTACCTGTACATCAGTTCTTGATGTTCCCTCCCTGGGTGCCCTGGGTGAACCTCTCTGGACCACTTGCCCAAATGCCTGTGTCCAGGGGAGGTCACCCTCCCAGCTGTGTGGGCTCCAGCTGGGGGATGCAGGTGCCTTTCACCATTATTTATGCAATAAGAGAGACATGATATTTCATCACTATTGTGATGGCTGCATAGCCTGGGACCCTGCCGGCACCAAAAATGAATGAAATCCAAACAGTCACACCTAAGTCTCCCAAAACACTCGTTTTTTTTGTTTGTTTGTTTCTGGTGTCCCTTGTGACATCAGGGGCAGAACAGCAGACTTAAGAAAATGTTTACTTTAGAGAAGCATTTATCCAGATGCCAGCCCTCACACTCCCTAGCTTACTTTCTACATAATTTAGTTTTAAGAGAAGTAAATACATAACATGGTTTTAGTCTTAGTGAGTACTTTTAAATTAATTAGACACATAGAAAAGAGACATTTGTAATTCCAGTAGATAGTTCTGTGAATGCACGAGGACCACACAGGTGTGTAAGCGCAGTGGATCCAGCAGAGGGCAAGATTGAGAGAGGAGGAGAGAGTTCATTTGTCGAAAGGTATAGAGATGCCAAGGTTAGATTATTTCCATTCACAATCATCTTGCTTCTTTAACTCAGCTCAGTTGTCATATATAAAGATAAATATATACACGTATGTCACAAGAGTATGTATTTTGGCCACTTGTTAATGTGTATATATGTACATATGGCAAGTTTTGTCTATATATGGATGTAGAGGAATACTGTTTCAGAGGAGCCGCAGAGGAGGTTTCTGGTTCTACGTGGATGGAAGCACCTCATGGGTGATCCCCACCCCACCCCCATGACCTCTGGTGGGAGGACATCTGGCAGCTGAATGCTGAGAAAAAAGGAAGAAAAAGGAAGTCACATGTCCATTTTTCTCAATATCTTCTCTTAAAACCTGAAGTCACCCATCATAAATAGTTGATTGGAAAGAAAAACACTGAAAGACATTAGGGATGGCGGCCAAGCAAGGACCCATATCGTCCCAGGACCCGCACAGAGTTCCTCGAGTCTGTGTCCAAAACACCCGTTATCCCCTGACCCCATGCAGCAGGGCCGGGAACATGGAGCCCTTGGGATCTGGGCACCTGGACCGACAGTATTGTCCTCCCTGCACCACCCCACTGTCCAAGTACCCCCTCTGCAGAGTGCTCACGGATGGGTCAGGGGGCGTGGAAGTAGGTAAACTCCAGAACTCTGAAACTATCTTCATGCTCTCCATGATTTCACAGAAGAAAACCTAAGAATCTTGAGTCTGTTTTCTGTACAGCACACGGTATCGCACAACACAAACTTCTGCAGTCTTGAGTTTAGGGGGAAAAAATGAAAACTTCTGCCTACTCCTCCCGAAGTCGACTTCCAAACTGTGAGCCTGCTGGTGAGGCCCTCCTGAGCCCGTCTGTACAGAAGCGTTGCACTGAGACCTGCCGAGATCCCCCAGCTCTGCGGCCACACGCTGATGTCCAACCCGCTTGGCATCCTACTTGGATTCTTTCCTCGTCACACACACTTGGATGACCCAGGTTGGGGCTGCTCTTCTGTGGGAAGGGCCAGGCATTCAGTTGGCTTTCACTTCTCCAGGGCTGGAGTGGCTTCTCCGGAACACTTGTCATCATGCAGCAATAATGCCTGGATTGGGGGCTGTGACTCCTCCCACAGAACCGTGGGCCTTAAGGAGTTGGATTCTTATTCCATCTCATGGGACTGGTGTCCAGGTGGGTCAGAGAGCATGTGACGAGAAGCCAAATGCCTCGTGCTCTCCCCCAACCGCTGCCCGCCTTACAAACCCGCAGGAGAGGCTTCAGCAGAGCCCTGGCCCCACTGTCCCGACCACGGTCCTTTGCTATGTCTGCTGGGTCTTGGGGGGCCGCCCCTGCACCACACTGGGAATGTCTTGTACTGGAGCCTGCCGCCTAGGATGGGGTTTAACCACCAGAGTCATGGCCTAACAGCCACCACCAGAACCTTCCCGCTTTATGGCTACACTCCTTGATGCCCAGAACAATACCCTGGACAGATTGCCTTGGAGATAAGGAAAGCATTTAAGGAGGCACTGTTTATTTCCTCCGTGGAATGTGGCAAATAACTTTCTTAGGACAGATAACCACTGAGTTTTTCCAGGTAAACATGGGCAGAATCTAAGAGTATACCAGGTGACGTGTCAATTAGCCAATGCATTTAATACACAATGCTTCTGTTTTTTTGTAATCTTGTTTAGAAATGTCAAAAAAAGACCCAGTCTACTGATCAATAAACTTCTGAAAAAAATCACTACTTTTTTCCCATTGGCTCTGGTGTTTCAGTTGACTGTGTGCCAGCTGTCTCAGGAATAAAGCAGGGATCCCTTGGAACCGTTCTGAAACGAGGCAGAGGAGTTAAGGGGAGGGTGTGCCCCTTTGCACGCCATCCCTGTGACCCCTGACTCTTCCTGCAT